>NC_064622.1:446103813-446745421 GCF_023898315.1 Schistocerca nitens | reverse complement strand
ATTTACAATATACAAGATCAACAATGATTCTGCAACTGCTCAAATTACTGCTTGAACGTAAGCCATGATTGATGCACAACACATTCCGGAAAGGGGAGGGGGGGGGGGGGGTGGGACCCACACACCCTACATTGTGAGGTCACAAGTCTGTTCTCTGTCTCTGACTCTCCATACTTGCATGCAACAGCTGCTGTCTCATTGCTATTGACAATGCTGGTATATCCTCTATGTAATAATTCAGTTTCTATTGCTGAATCTCTTGAAAAACTGATATACATTGAACATTACAATTCTTGCCTGTGAAATACTTTTGTGCCTTTCCTTTGTGTTAACCACAACAAACAATACGGAACAGGAAAAAAATTGCGTTTAACATCCCACGCACAATGAGGTGATTTGAGATTAATCACAAGTTATAAATGGAAAGGACACCTAAGGAAATCTGGTGTGTGTGTTTTCCCACAGAAACCAGTATTTCTCATACAACTTAACAGCTGACACCACATATCCTCCAAGATGATGTACAATAATAATTGTTCAACACTTCCCCAAAAAACACAGTAATTGAAATTGGCAGAATGACGCTACTGTCTGGTGCATCAAATGTTGTGCATCATATGCTTTGCATAATCTTGCTACGAGGCATGCCTTACTGAAGGAATAAATAAGGAAACTAAGGAGATCACTAACATGGGTGAATAGTTAACCTGGCACAAATTCCATCATTATACATACATGAGGGGTAGCTTAAGTCTTAATTATCACATGCGAAAGATAAAGTTGCATAATTAATGTTTTATTTGTCTGAATGGGTACGTCTGAAGTTCTGACACCAATGAAATCCCTGTGCCACAGTAGAATGCAAATAACTGCTGTAACAATTCATGGTGAGATGGCAGAAACGTTTGTCAGCAACGCATTTTAATATGACAATGGTTATGTGGTGCATATGCTTTCCTTGTGGTTAAATAAGTGTGAATGATAAAGAATAAAGTGGTAGACCACCTTTCTGTGAACAACAGACCAGTATATTATAACCTTAGTGATAGCAGAAATAATAATAATAATAATAATAATAATAATAATAATTGTGGGTGCATCTTCAACAGCTTACACAGCGTGTTAACCTTTTCGTGGGGGCGAACAGCGTGTGGCAACTCAGCAAAGAATTTTTTTGCTACCCTTTAGAATTGTGATCAACTGATTATTTTTGATAATTTTATTTTTATGATTTAGACTAAAAACTGTGGTGGTACATACATCAACAAGGCATCTTTATGACGTTTTAGAACTATGGTGGTATATGAATTTCCCACTTCCCTTTTGTGAGCTGTTACATGTTGCCATTACACAGAAAAAATAATAATGAACCGTGTTTCCTGTTCTTATTTTATGTCTTCTTTTACTTTATTTATAAAATATTTGTAACCGATATTAAAGTTAACTTACTACAATGTGAAAACAATCCTTGAAACTTTATGTCACAAAGGTATGAGCTCCTACAGGTCACAATATGGTACATTGCAGAAGCGAAGCAATGTGTTCCAATGACAGTAGTTATCCCACGACAAACAAAAACCGACTGTTGTAACAATTTTCATACACCTGGTGCAGTGAACTACCGCAAGATCTCAAGCACAGACAGAGGTCGTAAGATGTATTCCCAAAAGCTTTGGGATATGTCTAGGTTGGTGGTAAGTATGCTTTCCAAGGACCACAAATGGCAGATTAATTTTGTGGTAAGTATACTTCCCAAGCTCCTTCCAGAAACTACTTTAGTTGTAACCATACTTCAAAACAGCCATTAAAAATCCACTGTTTGGTGGGATATATACTTCCCATGTCCTGACGACTGTATTTCACAACAAACTAAAACTACAGCTGGTGCAGCGGACTGCCACTACATACCAGGAGCATACCCAAGGAGTACCACATATTCCCTTAAATGCTGTATGCTCCGTGTTTTTGGGACTGCCATGTTTTGATGCTCATAGATTATACTCCTTAGTGGCAAACCGACACAAGAGCTTAATACCAAAGCCTCCTGTGAAGTTTATGGGATACTGTCCAGACTGCATGTCACAAAGAGATGTCCAAGTGGGTGTTCTTGCTTCTTTGGGCTTTCAAGTTTTGCCTCCCTCAGTGCTTTCTCTGGATATTGCACCTAGTGACTTATTCCTCTTTCCTCACAAGAGGAAGCCATTGCATGGTACCCATTCCCAGAATGACAATGAGGCGAGTTTCAAGCTATTGCCACCAAACTCCACAGTCATGGCTGGATTTTTTTTTTTTTTTTTTTTACAGAGTGAAAAACTTTATGACCATCTCTCATATATTTACAATGATAAGTATCCTCATTTATTATTTGCCACCAGAAAAAATCCTCTAGATTTAGTTATGAGATAACACTAATTGAACAGATCAAAAACATCATACGCAAAGCAATGCACTGGGTGACATAAGACGAACAATTGCCTTCAGTCCTTTAAATTCCAAAGGCAGAGGGAAATTTATGGTCATGGAAGTTACAAATCTGGGCAAGGATGAGTGTTATGCTAGAAGTTGCAAAGCTGCTTAATTAAAGATCTTATACTATCACCAGAGAACATAACCCGAGTGTCACAAAACTTGGGTTTCCTGCAAAACAGAAAATTCTTTCTTGAATTCCAAAGGAAAAGTAGTGGATGGAGTAGACAAAGAAATAGTTTACCTCAAGGAAGCATAATTTTGCCTCCAATTTACAATATTTACAGCAATGATAAACCTACACAAAAAGCAAGATAGTTTCATTTATGCAGCACACTGCTCCAAGCAGTTTGAGGTGACTGAATACAAAACGTCCATACCCTGAACAAGCTCTCTACCTGCTACAGGTATCATCTCCTCAGACTAAATACTAGCAAGATACAAAACTGGATTTTTTATTTCAAAAACAGTGTAGTGGACAGACCATTCTAAATCACTTGACAAGGAGTTCCATCAGAGCAACATAGAACCCCAAAATACAGGGGAGTGACTCACCTACAGAAACAGCTACTCAAATATCAGACAAAAAGTAGCAGCTTCTAACAATGTTGTGTGGAAATTTGTGCATAATGTGGGGAAGTCAGTCTAATGAACTATGAACATATTCAGCAGAATTCGCTATTCTTGCTGAATATGCACATTCTGTATGGTAAAGATCTAAAACATGTAGATGTTGTAATTGATTACACCTGCTACATCTTCACAGGATATTAACAACCAACACCAACAGAGAATCTGTACTGGCTTAAGGGCATGGCAACTCCTGACTTTTGCTGACAAATAAATGCAATCGGGGGGGGGGGGGGGGGGGGGGCGTAGGGCATTACATCACAGCCCCACTCTTCGTGCAGATACTAAGCAACAATTTTATAATCAATATCAATCAAAAATTTCCTCAGAACAACAACAACAACAAGCACCAACCTTGCAGAGATACCTCAGGTGCTAGTGCACAAATGGCAAGAAAGATTCAATTCTTCTACAGAACGGCTTACACTAGGTGACAAAATTACTCCTTGTTATACTGGACAATAGACAACCAGGAAGTGTGTCTGCAGACTGCTGTCAGGTGTTCAGAAGCAATCTTCAGAGATGGGAGTTATATATATGCGATTCTGGATCACTGGAAATGTAATCTCACACAACCAGTGCAGTCTGTGCCAAGACTAAGATTAACCTCCTCTTGACAATACTATGGAAGACCTGCAAGTTACTACTATCTGGACAAAGACTGTTGAAAAGACCTGTTTTAATAACATCATTTCTCATGACAGAGTGTTTATGGTGTTGACACTATAAACAGTTTGTTTATTTCAAGTAATGCAGAGCTTCTCATGCAGTGAATGTCTGTAGGCAGACAAATTGGATTGACAATGTAGCTTCTTCAATGGAGCCCAACTAATACAGCCCACGCACAAGCACACAGAGACGGAGAGAGAAAGTTTATTATATATCAGCTGACCACCTAACATTTCAACTATATGGGAAGCACTAATTGGCAAGCCAAGCTGGTAACTTGGCCAGTGTGACAGCAGTGCTGTGTTCACAAATGAGAGACAAGAATGCCGTCCTCTAAATGGAGTGCTGTGACATGGTCCACATTTTTAAATGCCATTAAATGATATGCACATTTTGAACAATAACAAAAACAGAATGTACAACATTTCTTCCATTGTATGCTCATGCCACATCTCTGGGAGTATCCATAAAACTACCTTTCCCAGTGATGCTATTTCCACAGCAGTGCCCTTTGATTCAGTGTCTTTTGTCTCTCCTAGTTGCGGACAATAATGCCGATTCTGTTTGAATCTAAGTTAACTGATTTTATTATTTTCATTTTCCTCAGCTGTAACATTATGTCTCCTCCATTAGTCACCATATACTTTTTGATGTATTCTGCTTTTCAAGTCTTCTAATGCCACAACACTAAAGGGTAATATCAGAGCTTCAAAAGCAAATTGGTTGTGTGGTTTGGTGGTTAGCACTTTGGGCTGGTAACACTGAGGTCCTGTATCTGATTCCTAATGGTCACTTCCCCCCCCCACCCCCCCCACCCCTTGTGGAAAGGCTTGGAGGGAGGTTCACTCAACCTTAAGAGGCCAACTGAAAGATTACTTGAATTTAAAAACAGTGTAATTGATGTTCGAGTGCTGTTACTTCGAAACACCTGCACCACACAAAGTAACACATGACATTTCTTTATTAGCACTAAAAGCATCATCTTATTTTTTCAGGTGGGAGAGACATTCTCGGTGTAGTATATCTACAACTCTTGTACTTTGCAGAGTTCCAGACCAGTTCTGCAGGACTTAGATCCAGATGGCATGGGAGCAGTAGTTTGGGAAACACTTTCTTGCAAAATTTTGCCAGTGGAACAAAGAGAAAGATGGCGCTCTTTAATTAACGCCGAAAGTTCAGCATTTCTTGTCACTGCATATTTTTAATTTTTTTCTGCTTATTTCTACACAATAGTCCGAAGTTTTCCTGCTACTGCCACAGGGAACTGAACACTAAACGAACCTAGTCATTCACAGTAATGAAAAATTTCCTGGTACTGTTATTTGAGAATAGTCCAACACTGTCACTTTTCTACATTTATTCATAGTGTAGTGTGTCTGAAAACAAAATAATGACTCGTTTATTCACGCATCTTTTAAAATCAAATACCACAGATAAATCTGTTTTGCCCAATTTCCTTGCTAATCTGGAAGTCCAGTTTTCTGAGAACACATCTGTGAAGTTTTTGCAGAGACAAATTTCTTTGCATTAATTGTAACAGTGCTGAAATTGCTGGGGAAATATTTATTGTGCACATTTTACTAATTTTGCTTTGGGGTCAATGTCAAAATACTGCTCCACTCAGCATTGTGTCCCTCCTTCCGTAATCCGCACACCAATGACTTGACTTTTGCCTATCAACACTTGCTTACACATTCCATCACATTATCTGTTGGCACTAATACACTTTTTGCATATCTATTGTCAGTAAAATTTATGATGTCAGGCAGAAAGAAGTTGTGGCTTCCTGAGCAAGTATTTTCAACAGTCACTTTTCACAACTGCGCTGTAAGGTAACAATGCTAGCTACTTTGAATTGGACCATGACTGCACCTAGTCACATTAATTCTTACTATGAACAGATTACTACTTCGTCCTGTTGAGTAATCGTAACCTTCGCTCCTTCAATTGTAAGTATTTCACTCAGAACTTCCCTGTATCGCAAATATAAAAACAGCTACACAATATTTTACCGAAACAGCTGGAACAAAAAAAAATTGTTACAGATTTTCAGTTGTTACGGCTCAAACAACAGTGATCTAGCATATTTTAATAACAAAATATAAATATATTCTTGCTCGAAAAATACATTGGAAGATGTGTGAAGACCCCTATAAACATAAATTAATCACATCTGAAATACAACATACTGAATTTACATTGATAACTGGAACTAATGGCATGAAAAACAGGTACACAGACAAACTAGAACTATTACAAGTATCTATTACACATAATATTGTACCACATTGATTATGTCATTCTAAACAAAGCGAAGGAAAATGGCATTTAGTGCAAATTATATAGAACAGAAAATGAACATACAATAACAATTACCCAGATAAAACACAGTGCAACAGGTTTATACACTGTATGGATGCAACAACAGGACCTTTACTCCAGTAAAAAAAGTCACTATGGCCAAATAATTTCTTACTAAAATTTTCACAGGGTAGGCTCCAACAAACAGGTATGAACTGATATGAGGTGACAATACTGATCACGGAGGTGGTGTACACACACACACACACACACACACACACACACACACACACACACAAAACCTTTGGAACACAGTACCATCACCATCATATACTTTTTAAAAATGTAAAACATTATCATTGTACTCAATGTGCCTGTACCATTATAAATAGAAGTATTATATACAACAAGAGTGAAACAACACTACACCTCCATGTTACAGAATAAAAAGGCACATGATACATGAAAATTAATGAACAGCAGGCATCACTGGCATGTATAAACAGTAGTGATACCAGTGTTTAGTGTTTCACATTAAATTTCACATCTAGTGCGCACATGTGTACACACACACACACACACACACACACACACACACACACACACACACACACACACAGACAGAGAGAGACTACAAACACATTTACAGATCTCTACTGCTTTTGTTTCTTGCAACTATAACTGATACTGCTACAATGTTCATACAGTTATTACACGGAAATGAACTTGCGGGAAAATGTTTAACAGTAAATAAAGACTGATCAGCACATGCCACAGGTCACATTTCTCATCCAGCACCCATCAGAGTTACAATGTAATATATTAAAAATATTCCCACATAAAAATAGAGAATCACCATAGCAGCCATTGCCACACATTTTGATTCTCAAACCACTGATGATGTAGATCAAGGTTTCAGTAACAAATTATTTATTATCTGAGTCAAAGGTTCATATTTATTACCTTGCATTACTTTTCTTCATTATTCCTCTTCACCACAAATAACTTTTTTTATTCTTTTTAATCCTTCACTGGATGTTTCGCCTTACTGTCTCCTTTCCATTCCTCCCGCCTTGCTTTGCTATATATGAAAAAGATCCTTCAGTATTGTTCCTGTAATTTCCCGGTTCATCATCTATTAACGGTTGTCTGAATTTCAGGAATGAGCATCACACTAATTACCTATGCACTTCGAATTTATAAAAGGGTTCTTAAGGCAAAAAAGTAATACTGGTCCAAAACTAACGAACTACTTTAACATATGAGTAACTACTACACTTAAAGAAAATCATAACGCAGTAGTAATCCTTAATCACTTTGGTTAAGTACGAAACTGGACTAAAAACAAATACAAAAAAAGGTATTTTACATCCAACCATATGACAGTTTCTTTTTGGCATACCTACATCATAGCGTAAACATAATGGAAACAGAAGGATTCTCAACATTTTACACTGTGCATTAAAATGACTCTCTCACTCATTTAAAAGCTCCTTATTCAGCAATTGTCAGCAGAATGCAACAATGCATTGCCTTGTCAAAACGTCAACTGTTGAGAAACGTATGTAAATATATCAGGGAAACATCCTTGACTAATAACAAATAATTTTCTTAGATGTGGTTACCACAATAAACCAAAGAAACAGTTTCTTAAAACAAAACCAATCTTCACTAAAAACTACCAAAGGCCAAGCAGGAATCAAGTCTCTAACTGTCACAACTGAAATATAATTTATAGTAACAAAAGAACTCAATCTGAGCAACAGCTAATTGTGAAAAACAGCTTTGTTTATGACATGGAAAAATGAAATACCTTGGTGCTGGCATAGTACCGCACTGTTGTCACTGTATACAGCCACTTCAGCTTCTGAACTGTCTCTGTCCCTTCAGGCATTCAGGACTGAGAGTATTGTCACACCCAAAACACAGAAGGATATGTTACACTACTTTTTCGCCATTTTCGGATATCTCCTGAAAAATAATGACAGAATATGCGTCACAATATCTCGCAGATATCCGATTTTACAAAGAACAGACGAAGGAATGAGAGCTCCATGCAAAACATGTACGTCTGTCAGTGGCAACACACGTCATACCCTTGTGTTTGTCACCCATGCACTACGTTTCTTTATTGTTCAGCGGGACTGCTGTGTCGGCCTTATGTAAATAAACAGCCTAAGAGTCAAACAGGGTCCTAAGTAATTCATATACACAACTAGAAACGAAACCCACAGAAATCAGCCCTGATATGGACACTTCTCTCTTCGACTCGGTGGTAGCCAATTACCTGCCAACATTCCCATACACTCGATTTCCACGTCACTCAAAGATTCGCAGATCAAAAACAATAAGATTCTGGCTACTATGACACAAATTATGGTGCAAAATACAACAAAATTGTGGCACTTACCAACAAATTTGATCAAAATGGCGTCTTTGGGCATGCGCAAGAGAAGTTTCACATCTATAAGATAAGTAATTGTATTGTATTTCGGTGTATTTTATTTCACTGGAATAACTGTTGCACTTCACAACGGGTCAAACTGGTAAAGCATTTCCAGCGACAAAGTCTTCCAACAAATTTTTAACACATTCATTGATTTACGTCAAAGTTCTTACCTCTCCTACTACAGCTGTACTTGATTCGTATTCTTCTACTGACGCCAAGCCACTGGATGGCCTATTCCATTACGATTTAGTTTTATAATATCATCAGAAGATGTCTATACTGAGGGTTTAAATCGCACTCGGCGCGCAAGCTTGGAACATAACTGTTCTACACGAAAATTAATCAACGGATGCTTCAAATACCCCACTGGCAAAGATGAGAGAATCTGATACTAAATTGATACTAAATTTTAGGCAAAGCAAGTGATAAATGTCTCATGAGGATTAACACTTCTCGTTTTTCATACAGTCACCAAAAAATTGAATGGATGATGAATCGAATAAGCAATGAAAAATTGTAGGTCTGCATTTGCCTCGGAATCTACTACTGCACCCATACTGCAGTAATTACTCAAAAACTAAGTAAGAAAAATACCTTAGTGCGCTTAAGAATTAGAGTTTGCATAAGATCATAAGAATTTCAGTCTACAATTTTAGATAGCAGAACATGGCTGGGACTGAAATGTAAACTCGCACAGGAGGTCTGATACGAAGCGCGAGTCGCAGGACACACTCTGACACTGAAGTATTGTTGCAATGTATTTTCATTCCAAACGTTTCTCAGTTTATCACTGAAATAAAAATATTATTTTAGACTCCACTGTGGATTTTTTGTACACCCTGACCATCAAAAGACCAACGTCTAATTCATAAGAACTTACATTGATGCAGCGTATTAAATGTCATTATGGCGACTAAGCTCACAGGGGGAGTGATGGTTAGTAAATTGCTAATGTTTACATACAATGATGATTAATAAGGTGCATTATGTGTACGATTTTCGGTTGTGTTTGAGTAATTACTCGTAGAAATGGCAGGGACGCATTCAGATGGAGAAGAAAGGTTAAACTGGATAGAATTCTGCGACAGACAAGCAAGATCAGCAGCTGCGGAGTTCGCAAAAGCGTTTTGTACGTATGTGAGCGTCAGTCTTCCAGAAAATGCGAGGACAACTGTGTCACACAGAGATTTCGTCAGAAAATTCCTCGATTGTTTCGTTGATCATTTTGAAATTGAATACTCTAGAAGAAGTCTGATTAACCAAAAAGATAAATTCGTTAACGGCAACAACGTGTTCGCGGCATCGTCTGCAAACGCTTTACGCGCTAACAGTCACGAAGAATTTAGTGATTACTCCGAACACGAAGCGGATTCGCCATCTCCGAAGACGCAGCACAAGCCTTTTTTCCGACGGCTCTCTTTCAAGGGACTTAAAAAAGGTAAAGGTTTCTTCCATAAACAACATTCAGATGAAGTTGAACTGTCATCGCATCATCATCACCATCACCACCACCACCACCATCATGACAGACATTCAAAACATGATAAACATTCCAAAACAAAATTAGCGAAAATTGTAGTTGAGTGTAGGAAGGAGGGAATAGTGAACTTTTTGATGGGTGAAAATATCGATGGAACACAAAAGTGGGAAAAGTGTCGCCTGGCATTGGTGAAAACTGTTGGTGGCTATATGCTTGAGTTTTATTCACCGCCTAAGGTGAGGCGTATAATTATTGTATGATCCGTAGCAATGTGCTGTAGTTGAGTAAATATTAATGTTTGTTCGATATTTCAGGCAGTGAAACCAAAGAGTGGTGTATTTTGCTTTCTTATTACCGAAGCAAGAGAAACAACTGCTTTAGAAATGCCAGATCACGAGAATACCTTCGTGTTAAAGGTAAAGTCTCCTACCTAAATCGTTTGTTTCTATTAAGTCTTGAATGCTTTGTATTGGAGGTAATTCAAAAGCGAGCGTTATAAACACATTTTCAAAGCTGTTGACAGTATCTCTGTAAACAAAATTCATTTGTTGTGCTTTGGATTTTCTGCATGAAGGGCAAGCTGAAAGACTGGTGCAACTTGAGAGGCATTGCTACTCGTTTGTCACATGTTATTCAGTCTTCCCATTTCTGTAATTCATGTTTGCACCGAACAAAAGAGTCAAGCAACCACAAGTTAAAATATTTCCTTCAAATGCTTATCATAAGTATATTTTGACTGGTACTGACTTTAAGTTCATAAACAAGCAAAGTTGTAAGACTATTTCAAACAATGTGTCCCTGCTAGTAGATAGAGAAGAGGATGGTGAAGTGCTGTTGACTGAGTTTTGACAGATTACTGTCAGTCTTCCATAAATGTCAGACAAATGTGAACCATCATCACTACCATTATCATGACAGACATTCAAAAAATGATAAACATTCTGAAAAGAACTTATTGGAAATTATCGTTGATTTGTCATATATAGCAGAAACAAAGTGGGCTGTAACATGCAAAAGCAGAATGCTGATTGTGGCAGAAAATATAATATTTAGATGACGGTTTTGCTGCCCCAGTTTAATTTCAATTGTTACTCTATACCATCACTTCAAACAAAAACTTGTAAGGACCTTAAAACGTAAAAAACTACACGAAAATTAATCATTTCCATGTGCTTTGTGTGTCATTTGTTGTTTCAAACAGCAGAGTTAGCAAGCCATGTGTTATGACTGTATTTATGTAAGAAAACACTTGTCAGGTCGGCATGCTGTTAGTTAACTTCCAATTTAAGGTCAACCACATCTTCATATACATCCATACAGTTTTTGTGGGAAGTTTGTAAATGTTGTAGCTTCCCGTCATGTAATAAGAAGCTGCCCTTACATTGGGAACAGGCGGTTGTTTTGGCTGCTCCTAAACTGGAGAACGGGCACCATCAGGTGTTTTCCAGTGACATTTCCTCCAGTGAAATGATATCAACTATCCTAAGCCTCTCTTCTCTCAAAAGAAGTACTGGTTCCCTTAGGTAATATAGTTATTTATTGCTGCCCAGTGCTTGGTGTTAGCAATTTTCCAGCCAATAGCCGACCCATCTAACCCTTGTAACCCCCCCCCCTCTCCACGTTACTCATTCTAGGCTTAAGACTGGACAGTAACAAAGTTATTATGAGACTGGCTGTTCTTGATGCCCCAGGGTGTGCCCTACCAACCTATCCCTTCCTTTAGTCAAGTTGTACTTTGAATTTCTCTTTCTTTGATTGCGCTCAGAAATTCTTCATTAATTATCTGGCCTATCAATTGAATATTCAGTTTTCTTCTGGAATATTACATTTCAAAAGCTTGTATTATCTTCTGTGTACTATTAATTGTCCACATTTTGTTTCTGTATAGGGGTACGCTCCAAGATAAATACTTTCAGAAAAGTCCTCCTAATACTCAAATTTGTATTTAGTGTTACATTTGTAACAGCATCAGCTGTTAACATCTGTCACTTTAGGTTCTCTGTCTTGAGCTGACTGCAATCTGATTAAAAGAATTACACCAGATGCGTTTCGCTTTTATTTACAAAGCATCATCTGTGGTTATTCTGTAATTTGGATACACAGGTTTGTACTTGTTTTATTGTCTTAGGATAACCCCTCCGCCCTCCCCCCTCCTCATGAACCATGGACCTTGCCATTGTTGGGGAGTCTTGCATGCCTCAGTGGTACAGGTAGCAGTACCGTAGGTGCAACCACAACGGAGGGGTATCTGTTGAGAGGCCAGACAAACGTGTGATTCCTGAACAGGGGCAGCAACCTTTTCAGTAGTTTTAGGAGCAACAGTCTGGATGATTGAGTGATCTGGCGTTGTAACACTAACCAAAACGGCCTTGCTGTGCTGGTACTGCGAACGGCTGAAAGCAAGGGGAAACTACAGCCTTAATTTTTCCCAAGGGCATGCATCTTTACTGTATGGTTAAATGCTGATGGTGTCCTCTTGGGTAAAATAGTCCCCTATTTGGATCTCCGGGCAGGGAGTACTTAAGAGGACATTGTTATGCCCACGCCTACTACAGTAGTACAAGTTTATATGCCAACCAGCTCTGCAGATGACGAAGAGATTGATGAAATGTATGATGACATAAAAGAAATTATTCAGATAGTGAAGGGAGATGAAAATTTAATAGTCATGGGTGACTGGAATTCGATAGTTGGAAAAGGAAGAGAAGGAAACGTAGTCGGTGAATATGGAATAGGGGTAAGGAATGAAAGAGGAAGCCACCTGGTAGAATTTTGCACAGAGCATAACTTAATCATAGGTAACACTTGGTTCAAGAATCATGAAAGGAGGTTATATACATGGAAGAGGCCTGGAGATACTAGAAGGTTTCAGATAGATTATGTAATGGTAAGACAGAGATTTAGGAACCAGGTTTTAAATTGTAAGACATTTCCAGGAGCAGATGTGGACTCTGACCACAATCTATTGGTTCTGAACTGTAGATTAAAACTGATGGGACCTGGATAAACTGACTAAACCAGAAGTCCTACAGAGTTTAAGGGAGAGCATAAGGGAACAATTGACAAGAATGGAAGAAAGAAACACAGTAGAAAAAGAATGGATAGCTTTGAGGGATGAAGTAGTGAAGGCAGCAGAGGCTCAAGCAGGCAAAAAGACGAGAGCTAGTAGAAATCCTTGGGTAACAGAGGAAATGTTGAATTTAATTGATGAAAGGAGGAAATATAAAAAAGCAGTAAATGAATCATGCAAAAAGGAATACAAACGTCTCAAAAATGAGAACGACAGGAAGTGCAAAATGGCTAAGCAGGGATGGCTAGAGGACAAATGTAAGGATGTAGAGGCTTGTCTCACTAGGGGTAAGATAGATACTGCCTACACGAAAATTAAAGAGACCTTTGGAGAGAAGAGAACCACTTGTATGAATATCAAGAGCTCAGATGGCAACCCAGTTCTAAGCAAAGAAGGGAAGGCAGAAAGGTGGAAGGAGTATATAGAGGGTTTGTACAAGGGCGATGTACTTGAGGACAATATTATGGAAACATCAAAGGACCTGGAAGTGCAGTTGAATGGAATGGACAATATCATGAAAGGAGGATATAAGATGAACATCAACAAAAGCTAAACGAGGATAATGGAATGTAGTCGAATTGAATCGGGTGATACTGAGGAAATTAGATTAAGAAATGGGACACTTAAAGTAGGGGTGACGGCTCTAGCTTTGGCCACTACCCCACTTATGGCCACCTCGATGTCAAAGGTTAATTTTTAAGCTTCTCTGGAATACCAGCCAGTTGTACCATAGATTATAATAAACTTTGTGAAAGGCTCTATTCATTCGTCTACATAATCATTCTTTTGTCTGTTTTTGTTTGGAGACACCATTTTGTGAATTGATCAGTGTTGAAGAAGCTGGGTTTTGCAGAAGTTTTCTTTAAGCAACACATGATCTGTTTTTTGTATTTTACATGTTTAAATAAAACATCAGAAGAAACTTAATCTTTTCAGAAGTAAGATAAGACATCATATTTTCATTTCTGTTAAGTTTTATATGGCTCAGCCTAAAAACATGTTATCAAAATTGTGTGGCCATTAATAGATCCATATTTAGCCCTGGTTCCGGGTTATGGCCACGCATGTGGCCATAAGTGGAGACATATATGTATCCTGTTTTGGCCACTTCTAAAAACTGATACAAAAACATCAATATTGATGTTCTGTCCTACATTACACTAGGCTAATTTTATTTAAATAGGCTTATTAAAAGATTTTTGGTATTTTTATATAAATACATACCGCATTGAAACTTCCTGGCAGATTAAAACTGGGTTGCGGACCGAGACTTGAACTCGGGACCTCTGCCTTTCGCGGGCAAGTGCTCTACCAACTGAGCTACTCAAGCACGACTCACGCCCCGTCCTCACAGCTTTACTTCAGCCAGTACCTCGTCTCCTACCTCCCAAACTTAACAGAAGCTCTCCTGCGCTCCTTCATCAAATTGACATATATTCAACACACAGCAGCATTTTACAAAATACAGATATTCCTTCAACACCCACCAAGTCTTATTCCTGCAGATATATCAACAACCCACAATAGTATTTCACATAATTCAGGTACTCCAACTTCCAACCATAGTCCATCTTCAGTGCATATCCAAGTGACACCACCAAAATCATTAGCAACAGTTTTTGAAGGTGTCATCACTTGGCCAAAACACAAACAACGAGGCACAAAAAGAAAGAAAGAACACACAGCCACTGTTGTGACTAGTGACAAGTGGGTGGAATATCATGAACTGAAGGAAAAAGAGAAGCAAGAGAAGGAGCAGGAAAAAAGGAAGAGAAAAGCTATGGAGGAGTTAGTCCAAAGAGCAGCACTTGGCATTGTCTCCTTGTAAAAAAGGGGAAAACAAGAAACAGACAAGAGTTAAGTGATAGGCCGACAAGTTCTTCCGAGAAAGAAGAATGGACGGACAGTGGAAGCAGTTTAGATGACCACGGAGGAGGAGATGAAGATGATATACCAGAAAATGTGAAACTATCTTCGAGTGAGAATTTGAAAGTAGGGGACTTTATTTTGGGAAAATTTAGTTTAACAGGAAATAGAACAACAAGACCTGCAATTTTTAAGTATGTATCTGTAATTATGAAAGTGCTTTCTGATTCTGAATATGAAATTCAGTGCCTAAAAAGTTCTAATGTTCAGAAAACTTGTTTTGAATACATTGAAAATGATGTTTCGACTATAACAGGTGAAGATATTATAGGGAAACTGCCAGATCCAGTCTTGATGCAAGGAGGATGTTCATTAAAAACAAAGTTTCCTGGTTCCATTGATACTCGTAAGAAATAAACTTGTCTGGAAGTTGATTTAAGCAATTATCGAGACAATACTTTGCCTAATGTTTTTTTTTTTCTGTTCATTCAGTTGCTGTACCTTTTACCTATTTGATGTATGAATGTTGTCTTATATACTTGTATAAAGCACAAATTACCTTCTGGCACATGGATTAACAGTTATTTTAGCCATAGTTTTATTATAATATGAAGTGGCCATAAGTGGGGAAACAACTGGCCATAGGTAGGGTTTACATGGCCAAAACCGGGGAAATGCACCATTTATTTTTCAATATTTTTTTCTGCTTTTGTTATGCAACTTAGAATATTTGTATTTACATGGTTGTAATGTGTAGACTTTGAAGCAATAGATACGATTTTTTGAAGTAATTTGTATACTTTCTTCCTATAGTAAAAATGTGATGTATCTCAAATTGCCCTTAATGTGGCCATAACTGGGGCCTCGACCCTAAATGAGTTTTGCTATTTGGGGAGCAAAATAACTAATGATGGTTGAAGTAGAGATGATATAAAATGTAGACTGGCAATGGCAAGGAAAGTGTTTCTGATGAAGAGAAATTTGTTAAGATCGAGTATAGATTTAAGTGTCAGGAAGTCATTTCCGAAAGTATTTGTATGAAGTATAGCTATGTATGGAAGTGAAACATGGACAATAAATAGTCTGGACAAGAAGAGAATAGAAGCATTTGAAATGTGGTGCTACAGAAGAATGCTGAAGATTAGATGGGTAGATCACAAAACTAATGAGGAGGAATTGAGTAGAATTCGGGAGAAAAGAAATTTGTGGCACAACTTGACTAGAAGAAGGGATCGGTTGGTAGGACATGTTCTGAGGCATCAAGGCATCACCAATTTAGTATTGGAGGGCAGCGTGGAGGGTAAAAACCGTAGAGGGAGACCAAGAGATGAATACACTAAGCAGATTCAGAAGGATGTAGGTTGCTGTAGGTACTGGGAGATGAAGAAGCTTGCACAGGATAGAGTAGCATGGAGAGCTGCATCAAACCAGTCTCTGGACTGATGACCACAACAACAACAACAACAACCACAGGTTAAAAACAGTATTTTCTTTATAAAGTTGGCCTGCTTACGATGTTTCTCTATATAATCGGCTCCTTCCCCTCTTGCGAGCAGTGGTTGGTGTCGACAGGCTTCATTTCCCATCTGCACTTGGCAATTTTTGGCATTATGCGTTATTTCCTGTAGTGCACTATTTACAATTGACTTTCTTAACTGTTTTCCATTCTTCAGTGCCACAGTGTTTATGCCTATTCGTTTGTTTTCATTCATTTGGTGAGTGTTGCCAACCTATGAAACAATTTGTGTGTGTGTGTGTGTGTGTGTGTGTGTGTGTGTGTGTGAGAGAGAGAGAGAGAGAGAGAGAGAGAGAGAGAGAGAGTGGGGGGGGGGGGGGGGAGTGTTAGTGAAATTGTCTTGTATGTAGGTAGAGACATAAGATGAGTGGTCTTTTTTTGCAAGCAAGAGAGGGGACAGGGGAGGAAAGAGAGGGATGGGCTAGGACAAAATCTGGGAGGAAATGGTAGTGGTAAATGGAGCCTGGGATTATATGTGTACTTTTACTGATATATTAAGTGGTCATTCTGTTTAAAGAGATGCTTTGTAAATAAAAGGGAAACATGTCTGGTGTAATTCTTTTTAATCAGATTGCAGTCAGCTCAAGAAATATAACCTTTAGTACCAGTTGTATTCAGTGGTATTGCATTCCCCCTTCTTTTCAGAAGAGCTTTCTCTTTGCTATAACCAGCCAGCATTTAATATTAACTCTACTTCTGCCATCATCAGTTACCTTGCTGCCCAGGTAGCAAAACTTTATCAGCTACTTTTAGTTCCACGTTTCTAATCTAATTCCCACAGTATCACCTGATTTAATTTCACTTCATACCATTAACCTTGTTTTACATTTGTCGATTTTCACCATGTAACTTGTGTTAAAGTCACTATCGAATCTATTCAACTGCTCTACCAAGCGCTAATTGTCATATGTGACACAACTACAGTATCATCAGCAAACCTCAAAGTTTTAATTTCTTCCCCCAGAATGTTACAAATCTCTCTCTCTCTCTCTCTCTCTCTCTCTCTCTCTCTCTCTCTCTCTCTCTCTCTCTCTACTGATGTACAGATTGAATAACATGGAGGATTCTGCCTCACTTCCTTCACAATTATTGCCTCAGTTACTCATCAATAGAAGCTGTGGGATTATTAAAGGATTTGATAAAGTCAGTGCAAGGTCATCATTGCCAAGAAGATAGGCACTTAAGAGACCATTTTTTAATACGAGTCAAGAATCTTTATTACATTTTCACATATGCCTTGTGTTATCATCACCATGATTGTAAAATTAAAGGAATTTGGGCTTGTGCAGAGGGTTGCGGACAGACTTTCTTCTGCCTTACAATAGACAAATGAAAGACGAAAGGTAAAAATGATTCTGGTACACTTCCCCACACACTGAAAATTGGGTTCTGGCCATTCCCCATTAGTGATTAACTCAGAAAGGAATTTATAATTTAAGTGTGAATTATAAATTTGTAAGGTGAAATGTTAAATATTTTTTTAAGACACTCTTTTTTATGAAGCTGTGCACAACTGTGTTAACTGCAGAAAATTTCTTGAGAGTATATCCACCAAAATAGAATGTCTGACAGATACCACAACAATCAACTACAATCAGATCAACTACTTAGTTACTTTTCAATTAGCACTGAATAACTCAAAGTGATGCAAATCGAACAATACAAACAGAAATAAATGAAATCAAACTCAATGACTACCCATTGTTTAGAGTTTAAACTTTTTCAAAATATTGTGTACAGGCACTGTTGATCCAGATCGAGGAAGTTATACTTTGATTGTGGTGACTGTGATTGACATTTCAGAGAGTCAGATGATAGTGGTCAGCCAGCAGCCAGTTGTAGTTCTTTCTCAAGTGCCTGTTGCTTGCTGTGTTGGTCTGTTTTATAGGAACGTATAGAGCCTAATTAAGTTTGGCTGGCTGCAGATCGGCAACACTGTGCCCCTCTCCCCCTCCTCTGCTACTGCAGTCTGACAGTCACAAAGTTATTTTATTTGGGTTACAGAGCTACACTATGTGATCGAAAGTATCCAGACACCTGGCTGAAAATGACTTACATGTTTGTGGCGCTCTCCATCAGAAATGCTGGAATTCAATATGGTGTTGGCCCAACCTTAGCATGAATGACAGCTTCCACTCTCACAGGCATACGTGGAATCAGGTGCTGGAAGGTTTTTTGGGGAATGGCAGCCCATTCTTCATGGAATGCTGTACTGAGGAGAGGTATCGATGTCGGTCGGTGAGGTCTGGCACATAGTCAGCCGGTTGGTGAGGCCTGGCACATAGTCGGCGTTCTGAAACATCCCGTGGGTGTTCTATATGATTCAGGTCAGCGCTCTGTGCAGGCTAGTCCATTACAGGGATGTTATCATCATGTAACCAGTCTGCCACAGGGCGTACATTATGAACAGGTGCTCGATCCTGTTAAAAGATGCAATAGCCATCACCAAATTGCTCTTCAAAAGTGGGGAGCCAGAAGGCGCTTAAATCATCAATGTAGGCCTGCGCTGTGATAGTGCCACACAAAACAACAAGGGGTGCAAGCCCCCTCCGTGAAAAACACGACCACACTATAACACCACTGCCTCCGAATTTTACTGTTGGCCTACACACACTAGCGGATGACGTTCACAGGGCATTTGCCATACCCACACCCTGCCATCGGATTGCCACATTGTGTACCGTGATTCGTCGCTCCACACAAGATTTTTCCACTGTTAAATCGTCCAATGTTTACGCCCCTTACACCAAACGAGGTGTCGTTTGGCATTTACCGGCTTGATGTGTGGCTTATTAGCAGTCGCTCAACCGTGAAATCCAAGTTTTCTCACCTCCCGTCTAACTGTCATAGTACTTGCAGAGGATCCTGATGCAGTTTGGAATTCCTGTGTCTGCTTATTACACATTACGATCCCTTCAACAGTTGGCAGACTCTGTCAGTAAACAGACGAGGTCAGCCTGTATGCTTTTGTGCTGTACGTGTCCCTTCACGTTTCCAATTCACTAGCACATAGGAAACAGTGGACCGAGGGATGTTTAGGAGTGTGGAAATCTCATGTACAGGAATATGACACAAGTGACACCCAATCACCTGACCGCATTCGAAGTCCACGGGTTCCTCCACGGAGTGCCCCATTCTGCTCTCTCACGATGACTAATGACTACTGAGGTTGCTGATACAGAGTACCTTGCAGTAGGTGGCAGCACAATGCACCTAATATGAAAAATGTATGTTTTTGGGAGTGTCCGGATACTTTTGATAACATAGTGTACGTATTATATAGGTAATATTCAGATCTGAAAAATATGTATAATGTTATGCATCCAGTATATGTATCACAAATATTGATCAATGTAGTACGTACTTAACTGACTTATCTTTACAGATCAGCAGCTCCTGACAACCATATTTTGAAAAAGTCTTAACTGTGAATACTGCACGCTGATTCAGCTTTACTTTTTTCTTTTAGGGTCCTCGGATTTGTCATTTGCCATCCTTCTGTACTTGTCTACTTACATTTTGCTGTTTTTTGGTCTGTCCATGATTACCCCGTTTTATCAATAAATCTATATCTAGCCAGGGAGCCCAGCTACTGGGTCTCGAGGAGGCCTCTTCCGCGCGGCCAATGAAAAGGTCGGCATGGGGCGGGACAAGACTGGTCCCCATTGCATTCCCTCTCTGGAACGTCTTCAGTTCTTTTCCAAATGCAATCTCAAAAGCCTCTAAACATTTCCTGTTACAGTGCCCTGGTTTTGGCACCATGCAGGACAGAACTACATAGAGAACACTTCAGTGATTTAACTGTTTATTTAGTGAGCAATAGAAAATATTCCTCATTCTGTAAAACGTTTATTTGAGAGTACCTATCCTTGTTTTAGCTTATTGATTACATGTACGCTGTTATTTATTTTGCATCCTAGGTACCTGAAGTTACAAATTTGTTCCAATAACTCATCACAAATTTTCACTTTCATCGTTCTTGCTTTTCCTTGTAAAAGCCATTGCCTTAGTCTTTTTCACTTTTACCTTTGATTCATATTCTTCATAGCTGATATTCCATTTTATAGACATAATTGCTTTTTCATTTTCCGTTAGCTATAGAGTGTCATATCAGTATATTTGTTTCTTCAACTTTTATGTTAGAAACAGTGTTTAATTCAGTTATCTTAACTGATATTTAACTGAGCAGATGAAAAAGAGAAATTTGTTAACATCGAGTATAGATTTAAGTGTCAGGAAGTCGTTTCTGAAAGTATTTGTATGGAGTGTAGCCATGTATGGAAGTGAAACATGAACGATAAATAGTTTGGACAAGAAGAGAATAGAAGCCTTCGAAATGTGGTGCTACAGAAGAATGCTGAAGATTAGATGGGTAGATCACATAACTAATGAGGAGGTATTGAATAGAATTGGGGAGAAGAGGAATTTGTGGCACAACTTGACAAGAAGAAGGCACCGGTTGGTAGGACATGTTCTGAGGCATCAAGGGATCACAAATTTAGCATTGGAGGGCAGCGTGGAGGGTAAAAATCATAGAGGGAGACCAAGAGATGAATACACTAAGCAGATTCAGAAGGATGTAGGTTGCAGTAGGTACTGGGAGATGAAGAAACTTGCACAGGATAGGGTAGCATGGAGAGCTGCATCAAACCAGTCTCAGGACTGAAGACCACAACAACAACAACAGATAATAAAAGACATCATCCTTGTTTAACCCCTCTCCCAATTTTAATTCTTTATGTCATCGCACCTCATAATTCTTTCCGCCCTGGCCCACATGATTGTGTGGAATTAGTTTTAAATTTGTTGTAGCTCAACTACACCACTTTCCTGTGTAAGTCTGGACTGCAACTATTCTGCAAGTTCGCGGCTTCCATTTGGCAGTTGTTTTATTCAGTATTGTGACCACCAGAGGGTAATAGATCATTTCAGACTTCAACAAGAAGACAAAACCACGCATCACTGAGATAGATACAACATGTTTTCCTATATTTTGTTAGTTTAAGACAAGCCCTATGTTATTTTAGACAGAATGTTCCATTCAGCTTATGTAAGGTGTGTCCAGACACATGTGTGAAGTGCCTTTTGGATGTTATACATGTTTGTATGCTATTGACTTCTTGAACCCACTATCACCATGAGAATTTTTTCAGTATTTTTACCTAATTCCAGAAGTTATAAAGTATAGAAACTGATATCTATCAGATAAACATCTAAGAAATTTTCTATCAGAATGGAAAGGGCCATCTTTACTTAAATGTGTGTTAAAGTCTAGTCCAGTCAACTCTGTCAGTGACTTTTTTCAAGTCAACAAAAGCTATGGAAACTTCCACACCTTTTTGTAGGTATCTTTGCGCAATTATTTGTGTTGCTGTGATTGCATCTTTTACACCTTTGTCCCTACTGAAGCTGATCTGTTCTTCGTCCAACTCTATCTTAACTTTATATTGCAATTGTCTATTTATTATTCTTAGTAGAAATTTTGCTGAATGAGATATCAAACTTATTACCCCATATTCCTAACATTATGTGACAAAAGGGTGTTTTTTTTGTGTTGGCACCATCACTGATATTGTGAAGTCATTTGGCCACAAACCTTTATCATAAATATAATTATACATATGCAGTGTTTTCGCCTTTCCTTGGATTAAGCATTTGATGCATTCATTTGGAAACCCATCTCCACCAGTTGCATTTACTGAAGTGCTGTCTCACTTTTTCCATAATGAGTGTATGTCCCCTTGCCTCCATAACCAGACTTTTAGATAACTTCTTGCTTCATATAATTCTGTTAAGTGTCTTTTCCCTCCATTCATTATTTCTTGCATTTCTGCAACTTCACATTATCATTCTCATCTTTTATCATCCACATAATGCTACCTTTCTTTTTGCTGAAAACATAGTTATTTACTTCCCACTACATTTAATTGTGCCTCCCCATCCTTTCTAGATCCTCTTGAGATCTCTTTTGTAGCTATTCCATGTCCCTATTCTTGTTGTAGTTTTAATTTACTTCCTGCTCAGGCTGTCTGCAATGTGACATGTATATTTGTATTATCGCTAGATTTTTCTTCTTCCTTTAATTTTCACTTTGGTCCTAACGTTATGACAACACCATAAATTCCTTCATATGTTTCTCCAGAATAAAGTAGTCTGAGTTTGCAACACAAATTCTCAATTCTGTTCTCATCTCCTTCCTGGTATTATATCCAGTCTGTTGCTTCTTATTTTTTTCATAAGAATGTCCAACTTCCTCCTGTGAGAGGATATTAGCATCCTGTGTTCCTGTTCTTAATCTTCTTCTCTTTCTTGTTTCAGTATGACCTCTGTTAGTATCTTCCACCCGAACATGTGATTGGGGAGATGCTTCATGACCAGAATAAATTTTTACCTTTGAAGGACTTTCATTCTATTTATGCAGTTTCCTTGGAGAATTAGTAAATTTAGTAGCTTCCTGTTGCTTTCCACATGTCATAAAACAGTGTCTGACGTTGAAGATGGTTTTCGGCCCCTGACTTCAAGAACAGAAACCACCTGAAGTTCTTGGTGTCCTCCAGGCGCAAACCCAGCCCATTGTCAGAAATAATGAAAACATTGACTCCTTGGACCATGTGATGTATTTCCACGTCCAGCATTTATGCTCCTGACACCATGTTTTACACTTCTTTGTGTTGGTTGTCGTCACTATGGGCTCTCGAAGATGGCTATTGGCTCTGCAGTCACTTTATCCATCGTACTTTTTTGTTGTTTTGGCACAATTCATGTTAGTGAACAATGTCTTTGTCATTTAGTTTTGATTTGCGCCCAATATTATGTTTACACGATGATGTCTTTCCATGTTTTGTGTAGGCCGTCATAGGTGTTGAAAGAGTTGCTCTTGAAACATTCAATAAGCTGGTTGTCTTGGTTACTGATGCTCCAGCTGATCGGCCCCCCACAATCTGCATTGCATGTCGACCTTAGCCTCTGAATCAAAATACGAAGTGTGCACTACTTGTAAACAACCTGCGCTGATGCCTAGTCTGTACTTAACATGCACAGTCCTGTGCAACACATACCTTACCTGCATTGTTGACTGTCAAACACAATAGTCCCATTACTACAACTGTTCACATTATTTTGCCTATCCCCTGTAGGTTTCCTTAGATAATATAGTTATTTACTTTTGCCCAGTGCTTGGCATAAGCAGTTTTCCCTCATGATACATTGAGAGTACAGTTTATGAACAACTCAAATTGGTACAACCACGTGGAAAATGTTGTGGGGAAGGTGAAACAAAGTCAGTGTTTTATTGTCAGAACATTTAGAAGATGCTAAAATCTATCAAAGAGGCTGCCTATGCAACTCTTTTTTTTTTTCCATCTTCTGCTAGAGTATTGTTGTGTGGTATGGAATCTGTACCAGAAAAGATTGATGGAGGACATCGAAAATGTTCAAGAAAGGGCTGCTCATTTTGTTGTGTTGTTGTTGTTGTGGCCTTCAGTCCTGAGACTGGTTTGATGCAGCTCTCCATGCTACTCTATCCTGTGCAAGCTTCTTCAGCTCCCAGTACCTACTGCTACCTACATCCTTCTGAATCTGCTTAGTGTATTCATCTCTTGGTCTCCCCCTACGAGTTTTACCCTCCACGCTGCCCTCCAATACTAATTTGGTGATCCCTTGATGCCTCAGAACATGTCCTACCAACCGATCCCTTCTTCTGGTCAAGTTGTGGCACAAACTCCTCTTCTCCCCAATCCTATTCAGTACGTCCTCATTAGTTATGTGATCTACCCATCAAATCTTCAGCATTCTTCTGTAGCACCACATTTCGAAAGCTTCTATTCTCTTCTTGTCCAAACTATTTACCGTCCATGTTTCACTTCCATACATGGCTACACTCCATACAAATACTTTCAGAAATGACTTCCTGACACTTAAATCGATACCCGATGTTAACAAATTTCTCTTCTTCAGAAATGCTTTCCTTGCCATTGCCAGTCTACATTTTATATCCTCTCTACTTCGACCATCATCAGTTATTTTGCTCCCCAAATAGCAAAACTCCTTTACTACTTTAAGTGTCTCATTTCCTAATCTAATTCCCTCAGCATCACTCGACTTAATTCGACTACATTCCATTATCCTCGTTTTGCTTTTGTTGATGTTCATCTTATATCCTCCTTTCAAGACACTATCCATTCCGTTCAACTGCTCTTCCAAGTCCTTTGCTGTCTCTGACAGAATTACAATGTCATCGGCGAACCTCAGAGTTTTTATTTCTTCTCCATGGATTTTAATACCTACTCCGAATTTTTCTTTTGTTTCCTTTACTGCTTGCTCAATATACAGATTGAATAACATCGGGGAGAGACTACAACCCTGTCTCACTCCCTTCCCAACCACTGCTTCCCTTTCATGTCCCTCAACTCTTATAACTGCCATCTGATTTCTGTACAAATTGTAAATAGCCTTTCGCTCCCTGTATTTTACCCCTGCCACCTCCAGAATTTGAAAGAGAGTATTCCAGTCAACATTGTCAAAAGCTTTCTCTAAGTCTACAAATGCTAGAAACTTAGGTTTGTCCTTCCTTAATCTAGCTTCTAAGATAAGTCGTAGGGTCAGTATTGCCTCACGTGTTCCAACATTTCTACGGAATCCAAACTGATCTTCCCCAAGGTCGGCTTCAACTAGTTTTTCCATTCGTCTGTAAAGAATTCGCGTTAGTATTTTGCAGCTGTGACTTATTAAACTGATAGTTCGGTAATTTTCGCATCTGTCAACACCTGATTTCTTTGGGATTGGAATTATTATATTCTTCTTGAAGTCTGAGGGTATTTCGCCTGTTTCATACATCTTGCTCACCAGATGGTAGAGTTTTGTCAGGACTGGCTCTCCCAAGGCTGTCAGTAGTTCTAATGGAATGTTGTCTACTCCGGGGGCCTTGTTTCGACTCAGGTCTTTCACTGCTCTGTCAAACTCTTCACGCAGTATCATATCTCCCATTTCATCTTCATCTACATCCTCTTCCATTTCCATAATATTGTCCTCAAGTACATCGCCCTTGTATAGACCCTCTATATACTCCTTCCACCTTTCTGCTTTCCCTTCTTTGCTTAGAACTGGGTTTCCATCTGAGCTCTTGATGTTCATACAAGTGGCTCTTTTTTCTCCAAAGGTCTCTTTAATTTTCCTGTAGGCAGTATCTATCTTACCCCTAGTGAGATAAGCCTCTACATCCTTACATTTGTCCTCTAGCCATCCCTGCTTAGCCATTTTGCACTTCCTGTCGATCTCATTTTTGAGACGTTTGTATTCCTTTTTGCCTGCTTCATTTACTGCATTTTTATATTTTCTCCTTTCATCAATTAAATTCAATATTTCTTCTGTTACCCAAGGATTTCTACTAGCCCTCGTCTTTTTACCTACTTGATCCTCAGCTGCCTTCACTACTTCATCCCTCAAAGCCACCCATTCTTCTTCTACTGTAATTCTTTCCCCCATTCCTGTCAATTGTTCCCTTATGCTCTCCCTGAAACTCTGTACAACCTCTGGTTCTTTCAGTTTATCCAGGTCCCATCTCCTTAAATTCCCACCTTTTTGCAGTTTCTTCAGTTTTAATCTACAGGTCATAACCAATAGATTGTGGTCAGAGTCCACATCTGCCCCTGGAAATATCTCACAATTTATAACCTGGTTTCTAAATCTCTGTCTTACCATTATATAATCTATCTGATACCGTTTAGTATCTCCAGGCTTCTTCCATGTATACAGCCTTCTTTTATGATTCTTGAACCAAGTGTTAGCTATCATTAAGTTGTGCTCTGTGCAAAATTCTACCAGGCGGCTTCCTCTTTCATTTCTTAGCCCCAACCCATATTCACCTATTACGTTTCCTTCTCTCCCTTTTCCTACTACCGAATTCCAGTCACCCATGACTATTAAATTTTCGTCACCGTTCACTATCTGAATAATTTCTTTTATTTGATCTTACATTTCTTCAATTTCTTCGTCATCTGCAGAGCTAGTTGGCATATAAACTTGTACTACTGTATTATGTGTGGGCTTCGTATCTATCTTGGTCACTATAATGCGTTCACTATGCTGTTTGTAGTAGCTTACCCGCATTCCTATTTTCCTATTCATTATTAAACCTACTCCTGCATTACCCCTATTTGATTTTGTGTTTATAATCCTGTAGTCACCTGACCAGAAGTCTTGTTCCTCCTGCCATCGAACTTCACTAATTCCCACTATATCTAACTTTAACCTATCCATTTCCCTTTTTAGATTTTCTAACCTACCTGCCCGATTAAGGGATCTGACATTCCACGCTCCGATCCGTAGAACGCCAGTTTTATTTCTCCTGCTAACGACATCCTCTTGAGTAGTCCCCGCCCGGAGATCCGAATGGGGGACTATTTTACCTCCGGAATATTTTACCCAAGAGGACGCCATCATCATTTAATCATACAGTAAAGCTGCATGCGCTTTTGTATTATTGTGAAATAGAGGAAGAGTACCTGAATATGATGCATGAGCTATGGTTGCAGTCATTAAAACATAGACTTTTTTTGTTGCAGCGGGATATTTCCATGAAATTTCAGTATCAACTTTCTCCTCCGAATTCCAAAATATAGTGTTGATTCGCATCTATATAGGGTGAAATGACCATTGTGATAAAAGAATAGAAATCAGAGCTTTATGGGATGATTAAACTGTTCAGTTTTCCCACTTGCTGTTCAAGAGTGGAACAGTTGAGAAATAGTGCGAAAGTGGTTCTGTGAACCCTCTGCCAAACACTTGGATGTGAATTGCAGCATAGTGATTTAGTTTTAGATTGCCAACCCTGCCGACCCGCCTAACACACACCCTTTCTCATTCTGAGCTTGGGACTAACAGTGACAAACTTATAACCAAGTTGACTATTTTTGGATGTCTAGAATTTGCACTATCAACCTGTTGCATCTTTTAGTCAACTTGCACCATAGATTTTCTCTTGTTTCAGTTCAGTGCCTCTTCATTAGTTATCTGATCTGTCCACCTAATGCTCAGCATTATTCTGTAACACCACAGTTCAAAAGCTTCTATTTTCTGTACAGTTTCACTTCCATACCAGGTTACACTCCAGATAAATACTTTCAGAAAAAACTTATTACACTTGAATTTGTATTTAGTATTCAGCGTGGGTGAGTGGGAGGGGGTGGAGGGGAGAGTAGAATAGGCCTGTAGTAATTCCTTCTCTGCCGTAAGAGGCTACTAAAACGAGTCTTAAACTTACAAGGCAAGGTTCCCCGTGATGGAATCAACTTTTTGAAACCAGTTATACAGTGACGTAGGTTAAGGTCCCAGGCATCACATTCTGCAGCCATTCACCCCGGAGGGCCTTTGTTTGAGAGTAATTGATGAAAACTAATTTCAAAATTTCGTGTGATACTCAACAGCTTTAAAAAAGTGAGGACCAGCACACTGGTTGAATAACGTAATGGTTAATGTACAGCCTTAGGTGCAAGAGGATTTGAGTTTCAATCTAGTCAGGTGCTTTGAATTTTTTTATTTTTAAATCTTTTTCAAAATTACTTAGATTATTACTATTATTCAAGTAATTGGTTTAAATTTAATTTTTAATTTCTGTTCATTTGTCATGTACTTTTAATCAGAGTATTAATTTTTTTCATTTGCTCTCATTTTATTTCCTGTCATTCTTTTTCCACATGGAATGTTTGTTCATGTGATTTTAAAATTTTTGTGTACAATGATGGTGAAAAAAAAAAAAAAAACGAAAAATGCAACACCAAGAAAAAGTTGGGTAACATAAGTGAAAGTTGGTAGATGTGTGTAATGCGTGTCTACGCCTGAAAGATGAAGTCTATTCAGATTTTGCAGCAGTAGCATAAGAATGGTGGTAGTAGCGCCATTATGAAGATGTGAATCAGGTTTGCTTTAAATGTATGCTGTAAACGTTGTGAGTGAGCATTGGTTACCTTTGAGGTTGGACGTGGTGAGTCGATGTTAGTCAAGAATGCTTTTAAGGGGACAAAAACACCATTATCAGCATCTCACTAAATTTGAATGAGGTTGTGTAACAGGTCTACAAGAAGCGAGATATTCCTTCTGTGATATTCCAGAGAGACTTGGCAAGAATGCAGCCATGGTACATGATCGTTCACAGCAATGGTCACTGGAATGTATGGTCACAAGAAGACCAGGCTCCAGGTGGCCACATGGCACTACCAAAAGGGAAGACCGTTGTGTTCAGCGTATGGCTCTGGTGCACCGTACTGCATCTGTAGCACCAACCTGAGCAGCAGTTGGCACCACAGTGACACAACAAACTGTTACAAATTGTTTACTTCAAGGACAGGGATGAGCCACCGCCACTGTAAATTTTGAACTCTACTTTGTTAAATTCTTGTACATGTGGGTCATTTGGGGAAGGACATGTTACATGAAACATAATCTGTCCATCATGTGCTGTGATCTTTTACCCATGTGATGAGGATTTATGTTTTCATCCAAAACCGAGTGCAGTAACAAATTAATGGAGGTAGTTGTGGGGGTAGGGGGGTGGGGTTGGGTCATCATGTATCCTCATGGTTGTAGCCCTTGACAGTGCGCTGCTGATACCTGAGTAGATGACTGTCCAATCCCAGGCACCAGGACCCTGTGCAGTGGCTACTACAACTGTTTCTGCCTTTTCTGTGGCTGGATGGTGCCTATGGGGTGAGCATCGGACTGAAATGGGTAGTATAAGGGCAGACAATCCACAATGAAATGGATAAAACTCACCCTTACTGATGGTCATGCCAACATGACCATCTCAACAGATTAAGGCAAGATTTCATTGCACAAGCTTACAACCCCATGGCATTTCCAAATTTGGCCACTCTGTGGGATAAGAGTGAGGTAAAGATAAATGGAAGTGTACACTTACGCCCAGTTCTTGGTATGCTCCAGAAATGACTGAGAATCATTTGCAACAACGAAGCCTCTGTTTGTGTTGAAAATGTCGAAGATAGGTTCAGAGAAATGCTGCAATAGAGAAAATGAGAAATGAATTTCTGCGGATCGAATCACAACTTTGAATATTAATCAGTCACAGGCACTTCGGGCATGTGACACGCTGAGAGTATACCAGTGTCATCTCTCCTCATAAAAAACTCGAACAGGATTCAATTTATCATCTTTCATTAGGATGTAACAATGCAAACAGATGAAGAACTAACTGTGTGCTAACTTACAGCAGTGTGGAGTACATTTTGTTCATCACATTCGAAGTGGACCTAAGGATAATAGAATGAATACTGGAGTTTTCAACCTGGTCTTTGATGAAGCTGTTTTACTGGAGAAAGCTGAGACCATGGTTTATGGTTGTGATGTCAAACCTCTTTTCCTCCTCCTACAAGCTATTTTAGGTGGCAGAGATTTGGACACTTGTTCTCCCACTGTACTAATGAGACTACTCGTGGGACATGCAGAAGAACACAGTACGAGAGCAGCCCTTGCAGACAATCCCCTACATGTATAAACTGCCCAGGCCACCACCTTGCCATGTTTGCTGACATGTTCAGATTTCAAGAGGGGAAAAAATCCAGGAATATAGAACACTTTACTGCCTGTTTTATCAAGATGCTAAGAATGACTCTCCTATCAGTATGACATCAGCCTTTGTAAACATTGTGTCAAAATACAGAACTCCTGGCCACATGTCAATTCCAGTTCTTCCAGTCAGTGGAGGAGATGTCAGCTCTCCCAACCTCAAGCCCTCAGTAACCTCAAGCCCTCAGCACCAGTGGTAACCAACTCATTGGTGCAGCTGGAGATGCCTCGTCCCACTTCGGCATCTACAGGGCAGAAGGTGCCATCTCCCAGAATTAAACAGATCAGCTGTCTACTACCAACTAGTGACTGAAAGAGCCACATGCTGCAGGTTTCATAAAAGAAGAGTCGTCTTCTGTCCCAGAAGTGAAGACAGGAAATTCCTTACAGAAGAAAAAAAATCACAAGAACAAGAAGGAAATATTGAAAGTTAAACTGAATCATATTACTTCAGTTGATCCGACAGTAGTGTGTGGCGTCTCCCTCAGTGCCAACATCTCTACTGAATCTGAAGGCATTGCTGAATGCTTTACAGCACACTGTGCTGAAGCATCCCTGTGCTGAAGCATCCCTGTGCAATAACTACCATCCTATTTCTTAACCCAGAAACACCTGGCAGAGTGAAACTATTAATTATTTTGCGTGCAATGCCCTGAAGCAAGCAGTGTTACATTTAGTGAATGGGACTTCTGCAGTGCTTCAGCGTGTGTTGAGACACAGTCCCTGGGCCTCATAAAATCTACAATATCATGCTTAAACACCATAGCAACAACAGCAGAAAATACATCCTCAGGTTTTTCAATCAATTTGGCATGAGGGTATTACTGTTCCTTTTCTGAAACTGGGAAAAGGCCCTTGAATTTTGACTAATTACGGATCAATCTCTGTCACGAATGGGCTTGAAAGGGTAGTCAACTGACGACTGTGTTAGTGCTTGGAAGACAGAGGATTTTTATTGTAATTTCAAAGTGGCTTTCAAGCATTTCAGTACCATCACAGACCAACTGCTTCATCTGGAATCTGCAGTACACAATGCTTTTGCACAGTACCAATACCCGGTTGCTGTGTACTTTGACCTGTAGAAGATGTGCAATACTGCCTGGTGCCACCACAGCCTGTCTACACTGATAAGTGGGGCATTCTGCAGTTGCTTACCTGTTTTTATCCTGAATTTCATATCCCTCCAACTGTTCCAGATCTGTATAGGCTCAAGGCTCAACTCTCAGCATCCGATACATACACCAAACTCGATGCCCCTCAGAGATTGGTTCTGAGCATAACCCTCTTCTCCTTCGCATTCGAGGTTATCGTGACTATAGTGGGACCCGTGGTCTTATTGTCACTGTATGTGGATGACCTTGGCCTGTATTACAGCTCTGTATCATTGCACGCTGCAGGGCACCAAGTTTGTGGCGCCATTCAGAAAGTACATTACTGAGCCATGAATCATGGATACCAATTTCCTCCCATGAAAACTTCCATCATGCGCTTTCATTGATTCAGGACTGTATATCAGCACCCAGAACTGTACCTTGGTAACCATTTACATGAAGCTGTTGAAACTCTCAAATTTTTAGTCCCTTAATTTGAGAACAAGGTAACATGATTACCACATGTACACCACCTCAAGGCAAATTGTGTGAGAAAACATACCATAAGATTTCTCTGCAGCACCTCCTGGAGTCCAGACCACACAGTTCTCCCACTATTCTACAAAGCTTCGATTTTATCCTGCCTGGACTATGGATCAGTACTTAGGTTGTTACATCCTGTCCACCACAGTGGTGTTAGTTGGCAGCTGGAGCTTTGGGTATGAGCCTCATGGACAACCTCCAGGCAGAAGCTTGTGTCCCATCACTGAAAGTCAGTTACTAGCAGCTCTTGGTGAACTACGTGGTCTCAATCGGTCAGAAGATGCCTGCCCATACATGTTACTCAACTCTGTTTCACAACCAAAAGTTCAGACTGGCAGACCAACTGAAATATGATTGGAGGCTCTGTGTGAGGAATTCCAACTGCCCCCTTTTGGTAATCTGGGAAATGAATTTGCTGACAAATTAGCTAAAGATGCTATCACAGGGGACGAACTTGAACTTGGAGGACCCAGTAGAGACCTATGATTGCAACTGCAACATTAGTGGCATACTTTCTGCCAAACCTCACAGCAAGATACCGTCATGCTGTGCTGTGTGCCGGCCACATGAGATTTACCCAAAAATTCCTTTTATGTAAAGATTTCCCCCAATGCAGCTGTGATAATCATCTCACAATAACCCACATTATTACAGAGTGTACTCTGGTGGCTGATCTGAGATGAGCCATGAACCTGTCTACCTCTCTGCACCAGATAGAGCATTAGTGTAACTCATTCATTAATAGTACTTAAGTGTTAGGGTCCCCAGATGCTCAGCTTAAAGGAGCATATCAAAGAAATTCAGAGGTATACTGCTAGATGTTTTGCCAATAAGTTCAGTCAGATGTGAGTAATGCAGAGATGTTTCGTGAATTCAAATGGGAATCCCTGGAGGGAAGAAGCCGTTCTTTTTATGAAACGCTGTTGAAAAAAATTTAGAGATCCAGCATTGGAAGCTGCCTGCGGAATGATTCTGTTGCCATCAACATTCTTTTGAGTAAGGACCACAAAGATAACAGAGTAGGGCTCTTACGGAGGCATATAAGCAGACATTTTTCTCTCGCTGTATTTGTGAGTGGAACAGGAAAGGGAATGACTAGTAGTGGTGCAAGATACCCTCCAATGTGCGCCATATGGTGACTTTTGGAGTAATTATGTAGATGTAGGTACTTGTGCACAATGGGATAGTAGCTGACAAAGTCGTACGCTCCCTGAGGGGAAAGTGGATTTTATAATAAAATTTAGTGTATCTCAACTTCCAGTGTTAATGGTGGATGTCGTGGGAATACCTCTCACTGTGGTGTGTGCCTTGAGAGACCTCCAGCTTCTTTCTTCCTCTGCACTATGATGCAATTTTAATTCTTATATATGTATTTTATTTGTCCAACAGTTTAAGTTAATTGACTCTGTAGTCTGTACAGTCTGTACATTTTCTCATTCCATTTTACTTGGACCACCATGATGTCCTTTCCTGGTGTATGCTTCAGTGACTGGCTAGTTTTTACCTGCCTGTGTTTTATCTCACTCTTAAGTATCTGACTTAAGCTACTGTCACATAAATTTTCGACCATGATGACAAGGTCACGGGTGCTGAAGCTGACAGTTCCTCTTTTATTGTTTCGAACCATTTTAGTTGAATTTCCAGTGCAACGAGATACTGTTTAGTCCCTTTAAAACCCATAATCATTATTTATTTTTTATTTTATTGATATGGTTAATTTTAAAAGTTTAGTAATTGATACTTAATTGTCAATTTATGTTTAAATAAATGAACAGTTGCCTTTTTAATTTAAATTTAATGTTCCTCTTTCCCAGCTGGTTTGTATTCATTGTTGACTTTACATTCAGTAAATCCTAATAGGATACAATTTTTTTAATTGTTTGGTGACTAAATCATGTAATTTTTAATCGTATAATATGAGAGTAAGTCAATTATAATCCGCAATTTTGTGATATTTCTGTTTATTTTTGTAGTACTGTCATTTTATGTTGATGTGCATGCTTTGTTTATCTGTTGTTATATCTTTGCAATTTTTAAGCTGCTAGGTTAGTTTCGTTATCGCTGTCATGCTGTTAATCGTGGCTGCTCCACTCTCTATTTGCACCAAAGAAGAGCAACGTTCAGTGATCCGTTTTTTTGTGGTCGGATGGCGTATCAGTGGTCGAAATTCATCGAAAACTTTCGGTACAGTATGGAAACAGTGTTTTGCCACAATGGAGTGTCTACGAGTGGATTGAAAAAGTCTGAAATGGTCACACAAGTGTTACGCACAGTGAAGGAGTCAGACGACCATTTACCGCCACAAATGGAGAAACCATTGAGCCTTCACATGAAATGATTCTCTTAGACGATTAACTATTGACGAAGTGGCACATCGTCTGCAAATTAGTCACGGTTATGCCTACGAAATCATCCACAACAGACTTGTGTTTCATAAAGTTTGTGCAAGATGGGTCCCAAAACAACTCACACAGTTGCGTAAACAAACACCCTTGTACACCTGCAAAATAACATTTGGGTCACTATGTAACAAAGGGGACAACTTCTTAGACAGGATCATTACTGGTGACAAAACATGGATCCATCATTACGAGCTGGAGAGTAAACGGCAGAGTATGGAATTGAAACGTCCAAAGTAGCTGTGCAAGACAAAGTTAAAGACCCAACCATCCGCAGGAAAACTGATGCTTACAGTTTTTTGGGAGACACAAAGTCCAGTACTGAAACATTATGGGGAAAGGGGCACAACAATAAACAGTGTATGTTACAGTGAGATGCTTACTGCCAGGCTAAAGCCTGCAATTCGAAGTACACGCCGAGGATTGCTGTCAAAAGGTGTTGTGTTGTTGCGCGACAATGCCTGTCTGCAAACTGCTTCCCACACTGCTGAAATGCTCCAAAAATTCAAATTTGAAGTACTGGATCATCCTCCATATAGTTCCGATCTTGCCCATTCTGACTATCACTTGTTTGGTCCACTCAAACAGGCATTAAGGGGCCGTCGATTTGCCTCGGATGAAGCAGTGAAAGAAGTGCTGCATTCCTGGCTTGCAGCTCAATCGAGAACCTTCTTTTATGAGGGCATCAGGAAGTTTGTACAACGATGGACCAAGTGCGTTGAAACGCAAGGAGACTATCTTGAAAAATGATGTTCTTGTAAGTTTCCTATTTGATTACAATAAAAATTTATAACTACTTAGCGGATGATAATTGACTTACCCTCGTACTACCTGTCGTAACTTTCCCTCTTTTTTTTCTGAAAAATATTTGTCATCATTCATTAATTTTCTTTGAATTCCTGTAGTTTATATAGTTTCAGAATGAGAGTCATCCTTACAGGCACTGTATGTATTTATATTGAGGACCACATTTTATCCTGTACAATTTCTCCCTTTTATATTTATGTAATAGATAATGCTTCTGTGGCTTCATGATATATATTGATTTAACAGAATCACTTTCAGTATCATTTTTGCCATTTAAGCAGTACAAATCAATGAAATGTATTTGTAAATGCAAGCTTTTCAACTTTTTACAACAACTGAAAGAAAAAATTCTGGGTGATGCAAGCTAAGGTAATTTCCAAAGGTGATTTTGTGTGTTTTGAAATACGTCTGCATATTAGTGTTGCTATGTAGACGTGTTTTTATGTTTTAAGTGTTTTTGTGTCATGTAAGTTGGTCAGAAATGGTTAACCAACTCAGTATTTGCCTAGATGAGTTTAGTGAAACCACCTAAAAACTACACTCAAGCTGCCTGGCAGAACCAACTCTCAACTTCCCAAGTCTAGTGTACAGCAAGCAGACAAGCTACCCTGCTGCTACCGCACTAGTGGGTTCACAGTTTTAAAATAATTCCTTAGAATTATCCAATTGAATCATGTACCCTTATTGTAATGAACTGTAAGTGTACTCGCTCAATGTTACTATGAACACAAATATATTTCAGTTAATTAGCTTATGAAAAAATCACAAATTAGTGTTATTGTGTTTTTATTTAGTTTTGATGATTTCACAATACACAAAATGCAAAGATGAGCAGTGATTTTTATTAAAAGTGTAAAATATTATTTAAATGCATTTCATTTAAAAGAGAAGTCTTCACAATTTTAATAGAACCATAGCTGTCAGATGGCGATGCTGTAGATTGTTTATTTAACGGTGTACTTTTGCTTTAAAAATACCTTCTTGTCCACATTTTTTGACTTCAGCTGGTTCCACATCTCTATACAGACTTGTATAATCTTCAAAACAACACTCCCTGAAGGGCTGAAGTGACCAGAACACTTAAATATTTTAACGCAGCATCAGAGAAAGATGGCGTGGATTCTGATACTACTCCCAAGTGGATTAGGTTTCTCCTCTACATCTAGAAGCTTTTTGGACAAGTAGAATCAATACTATCTTGCACATAATTAGCCCCCCACCCCCCAAAAAATGTCTCATTTTTGTTTCTTTGTTTCATAAAGAAGGTCTAAGTCCTCTTCTTCTTAACTTGGGTTTCAGCATTCTCTACTTGAATGGTGGTATCCTCCACCACAATGGTGTTAGTGTTTGGAATTTAGCCAGTATCCTCTGTGAACTCACTCATGAAATTTTCAGTACTTTCCACAATACGAGAGAAGGAAAGTTGCTACTCACCATATAGCGGAGATGCTGAGCCGCGATAGGCACAATGAAAAGTTCACACAATCATAGCTTTCCGCCATTAAGGCCTTTGTCATCAGTAGACACACGCGCGCACACACACACACACACACACACACACACACACACACACACCTGCAGTCTCAGAGAGCTGAAACTACACTGCGATCAGCAGCACCAGTGCATGATGGGAGTGGCGACTGGGTGGGGGTAAGGAGGAGGCTGGGACGGGGAGGGGAGGGATAGTATGGTGGGAGTGGCGGACAGTGAAGTGTTGCAGTTTAGACGGGGGGGTAGGAGAGTGGTGTGGAGGGGGGAGGGGGTAAGTAACGGAAAGGAGCGAAATAAAAGTAAAAATAAAAGAAATTAAAAGACTGGGTGTGGCAGTGAAATGACGGCTGTGTAGTGCTGGAATGGGAACAGGGAGAGGGCTGGATGGGTGAGGACAGTGACTAACGAAGGTTGAGGCCAGGAGGGTTATGGGAACGTAGGATGTATTGCAGGGGAAATTCCCACCTGCGCAATTCAGAAAAGCTGGTGTTGGTGGGAAGGATCCATATGGCACAGGCTGTGAAGCAGTAATTTAGATGAGGGGTATCATGTTTGGCAGCGTGTTCAGCTACAGGGTGGTCCACTTGTTTTTTGGCCACAGTTTGTCAGTGGCCATTCATGCGGACAGACAGCTTGTTGGTTGTCATGCCTACATAGAATGCAGCACAGTGGTTGCAGTTTAGCTTGTAGATCTCACCATACTATCCCTCCCCCTCCCCACCCCAGCCTCCTCCTTACCCCCACCCAGTCGCCACTCCCATCATGCACTGGTGCTGCTGATTGCAGTGTAGTTTCAGCTCTCTGAGACTGCAGATGTGTGTGCCAGTTGCATGCATGTGTGCTGACAAAGGCCTTAATGGCCGAAAGCTATGATTGTGTGAACTTTTTATTGTGCCTATCGCGGCTCAGCATCTCTGCTATATGGTGAGTAGCAACTTTCCTTCTCTCGTATTGTTACATTTCATCCTGGATTTTCCATTGTTTGTTTTCAGTACTTTCAGCTACTCCGAAACCACTTTTTGAACCAAGATATCAAATAATTGCTTTGGCATAGATGCTATTGCTGTCTTATTCATAAACAGTCATCCTTTTTTATGTTTTCTCAAAGTGTTGTCTGCCTTCATAGTTGGTATTGTGTCCGTCACTGCTTTTGGAGATCCTTGAACAAATAGGACCACAACGGAAGATACTATGAACTGCTTCACAGACATTTCTTCTGTTCACACATACAGAGGTTCCAGTAAGGGAGGGCAGTCTTCAAACACTCTTCACTCTCCTGATTTCAGAACTCACAGTTAACATACGAAAACATGCCAGTTATATGTATTGTGAAAAGTAGTGGATATATGACATTCCCTTGGGGTATTCCCAAAGTTACTGTCACTTCGGAATACTTCTATCCATTGAGAATGACATGCTGTGTTCTGTTTGCTTGAAAATCATCAGTCCAATCAAAAAATGGTCAGGTATTCCATAAGCTCATATTTTGTTCATTAGACGGCAGTGTGGCACTGTATCAAATGCCTGCTGGAAGTTGAGGAATGCAGCATCTATTTGGACATCAGTATCTGCTGCCTTCTGGGTCTCGTGGAAGAACAGAGTGGGCTGGATTTCATATGATTATTGTTTTCGGAACTCATGTTGGTTCCTACACAGGTGGTTTTTGGTCTCCAGAAATGTCATAAAAAGTGAGCATAAAACACGTTCAAAAATTCTACAACTGACTCACGTCAGAGATACAGACCTATAGTTTTGTGCATCTGTTCGATGACCTTTTTTGAAAATGGGAGTGACCTGTGCTTTTTTCCAGTTGTCAGGAACATTTCACTCCTCCATACAACACTGCTTCTAGAAGAGGGGCAAGTTCCTTCACACATTTTTTGTAGAATTGTAATTAAGTGTGCAAATGGCGTAAACCAAATGAACAACTTTCATTTTCCTTGCTACGCCTCCCTAAAACTTCCATTGCAGTTGACAAGAGAAAACACCTTGTCACTAATTCCCCATTGAGAAACAATTGTTTTACACTCTTGGCAATATTTCTTTTTTAAAAATCAGCCAGCAATGTGCACAATGACCAGAACAATAGATTGTGGCTTTTACTGCTCAATAAAATACACAGTCACTGCCAGAAACCCTTTTGTATTTATGATTGTACACATTTCCACAGTCAATTCAACATATTTGGCTTTAGCCAGTTCATTGCCAATAACTTCTGTGATTTCAAGACAATGATCGTTAAACAATTTGTTGGTCAGGATCTTCATGGAAGGTAAAGAACAGTGCAGTTCAAGTGTCTTATATAGTTTGATGCAGTTTGTATTATCAGCTAAAGAAAATACTAGATGACTTTAATGTCAATGAGTTCGTTATCAGGCTCTTTAATTTTACCTCTGGATAGCATTTTTACATCTTAGTACCAAAAGTTGTTATCTACCTTAGTAATTTTCTCAAGGTTTGTGGAGCTGCAGTGTTTGGACAATTAGGAGGGATGGTTCACTTCCTGTGAAATCAGGTTGCATACTGAACAGTCATGAATGTATTGGCGCCAAAAGAGAAAGAGGCACATGTTGTGAGGGCAGAGATGGAGGGAGGTAGACATGGTGCCAACAGTGAATGGGTCAAGTTGATTGCCTATTGTACCTTATAACAAATTATCCTCAAAAGCAATGTTTGAGAAATGTTGGTGCTTCCTTTTAAAGTGGGCTGTTAGATCACAGGATGAACCATGGAAATTTTTCTTTTTACAGGTCATGCAGACCATAATATGTCTGTTTTTATGTAAAATTCCCACATGACTGAGCATTTTGGCATTTTGATCCAGACAGAGTACACTATTAAGTAAATGCACTAGTCATAAAAAAGGATGAAAAACTTAACAAAAAATTACTTACTAGCACTAAATAGAAAGCTAATATCAGAATAACAATAACAGAACAACAGGCTATAGTAGAGTGCAGTCAGCAGTAATCATTTAACAACAGCAAAAGATTAGATTGTGTCTGCTCAGAACTGAATGCAAAGGAAATCAGGCAAGTCCAGTTGTAGCTCCAGAAGGGTGTGAACTTGCTTACAGACTGTTTACAGTGTTGGCTAGAGGTAAGCTTAACTTTGAAACTGAAGAATCTGTGTGTAAATGTGAATAGTTCTTATTCGTATCCATGAAATACTATACCTGTTACTGTTCACATGCTATGAGATGTAAAGAAGTTTGTATATAGATATGTGATTTGTATGTAGGTAATTTTCTGAACAAAATATTTACCTTTCACACAAACAAAATACTGATGAACCGTTTAAGACCTGTAGTCAAATGATTTTTTGATTTATGGAGATTGTCATGCTTTACAGTTAAACAGAATGCAAACTATTGCTAAAATTTGGCAATTTTCCTTTCTTCTTTACATACTCATAAGGGAACTTCTATATACTCAGTTTGTAGCCCCAATGATACATCAACTTAATTAGTTATGCATAAATTGCATGTGGAACAATTTAATCCTCTGCGATATATTAGTTTTAAATGTTGAAGAGAAGATGAAATCTCTTCAGTACACAATTAAATGAATGTTTATGAACTACAGCTGAATGAGAATATTGTTTTCCTACAATTCACTGAATCAAAAAGTATACTAACAACCAGTTACAACTAGTGTTACTCTGGTCACATTTTCAATTATAGAAATCACTTCTGGGTTATTTTTTTGTGTGTGATAAATTGGGAAATTACATGTGTTGGTAGAAAAACAGATACTTTGTAAAAAGCAACTACTCTTCCTCTTACAGTGTTCATCTGCTGTTTTTTGTCTTCTATTTCATGTGAAGTGTTTATGAAACTTGACTGGTTTCAGAGTCGCCTATATATTGGGAATGTGAAAATCTGCTCAATGCAGCTAATAGTGTTAACCAGAATTAACATTTTTAGTTTGGATTGTTGAGTGCCCACTGAGTAAATGGCACATCTGAATCTGTTAACTTCATTGTCCACAAATTTCATTAGAGATTATACATAAAGCTACAGCAGATGAAATTCCCAGATGTGCAAACAATGGCCTTTGGGAAGTTTGTGAACTGACAGGACAGGTTGTTCGGACTTACTTTTTTTGAGCTAAGAATAGTCGCTGACCGCTGTGGCCGAGCGGTTATAGGCGCTTTAGTCTGGAACCGCACAACCGCTACGGTTGCAGGTTCGATGACCTTAGGTTAGTTAGGTTTAAGTCACCTAAAGCTTTTTTTTTTTTTTTTAATATTATTCTTATCACACAGTGGCCATTAAAATTGCAACACCACGAAGGAAAAATGCAGCAAATGTCAGAAAGCATGAAGTGTAATACATGCTTCAGTTTCCAAATGATTAGCATCTCAGCAAATCAAGACTGTGGTTTTATTATTATGATTATTATTATTATTATTATTGCTCTAGAGAAAACTTCAGTACACTTATACATAAGTTCCCCATTCATACTGTAATCATTCAGTAATGTTTCACAGGATGTCTTCTCACGTCCACCACTAACAAAACTGTAATTTTCCCAATTAATTGTTGGATGATTAAAGTCTCCACAGATCTTCATCTACATCTACACATATACTCCACTAGCCACCAAGCTGTGTGTAGCAGAGCGCACAATTCATGCCAAAATCATCTTTCCCACCCTCTGTTCCGTGAGTTAATCATACAACAGTTAATTGGGAAAATTACAGTTTTGTTAGTTGTGGACGTGAGAAGACATCCTGTGAAACATTACTGAATGCTTTCTCTGTAAACTACCTTGACCAAATAGTCAGTAACCCCACTCATGATGAAAATGTGTTGGACCTAATGTCAACAAATAGACATGACCTCTTTGAGGATGTCCACGCCGGAACTAGTATGAGTGACCGTGACATGCTTGTGGCAACAGTGAGTACCAGAGTGCAAAGGACAACTAAAACTAGCAGGGAGATGTGTACGTTCAGTAAATTAGATAATAAATCAGTAGTGTCATATCTCAGTGAGGAATGTGAAACTTTCAGCACAGGGCAGGAGCATGGAGAGAAACTATGACTCAAGTTTAAAAGAGTAATTGACCATGCACTGGATTGATATGTACCCAGTAGAATAGTTCACAATGGGAGGGAAGCTCCATGGTATACAGTCACTATAAAGAAACAGATGGCACTGTGTAATAGGTGTGAAACAAAGTGTTGGGCTATAGATAGAGAGATGCTGAATGAAACATGTTTGTCAAGAGAGCAGTGCATGATGCCTTCAATGACTACCATAGCAGAATATTGTCAAATGATTTTTCTCAAAACCCAAAGTTAGTGGCATTGAAGTTAGTGTCCAGGCCCTATTGAATGAGACAGGAACTGAAATTGGGGGAAGCAAAGCAATAGCTGAAATGCTTAACTCCATTTTCAGATGTTCCTGTACCGAGGATATCCCAGCAGAATTGCCCCAATTTAGCCTTTGTACACTGAAAGGATGAATGAAATAAGTATTAGTGTCAGTGGTGCTGAGAAACAGCTGAAATCATTAAAATTGATCAAAGCTACAGGGTCAGATGGAATTCCTTTCGGGTTCTGTATTGAATTTGTATCTCAGTTAGCCCCTCTTCTCACTGTAATCTATAGTAGATCTTTCGAACAAAAAACTGTGCCCAGTATTGGAAAAAGGCGCAGGTCACACCCGTCTACAAGGAGGATAGCAGAAGTTGTCCACAAAACTCCTGTCCAATACCCTTGACATCAATTTGTTGTAAAATATTAGAACATCTTTTGTGTTCAGACCTAATGAGGTATTTTGAACAGAAAATCACTTTTCTTACATGACATACTGAAAGATTTCTGTCAAGGCAGTCAGACAGATGCAGTATTTCTCGATTTTCGAAAAGCATTTGGCTCAGTATCACACCTACACTTATTGTCAAAAGTACGATCATATGAGCATATGAGGTATCAAATGAAATTTGTGACTGGACTGAGAATATTTTGGCATCTTGCACGGAGAGTCATCGTCAGATGTAGAAATAACTTCAGTGCTTACAAATCACTCGTGCAACAGGTTCTAGAACATTGCTCAAATGTTTGGGACCCATACCACATAAGACTAACAGAAGATACTTAATGTATACAGAGAAGGGCACCACGGATGGTTAGAAGTTTGTTTGATTTGTGGCAGAGTGTCACAGAGATACAGAAGGAACTGAGCTGGAAGACTTGTGAAGCTAGATGTAAATTATCCTGAGAAAGTCTATCAACAAAGTTTCAAGAACCAGTTTTAAATGATGACTTTATGAATATGCAACAACCCACTATGTATCACTCCCTCAGGGATCGTAAGGATAAGATTAGAATAATTAATGTGTGCATAGAGGCATTGAAACAGTAATTCTTCCTGTGCTCTGTATAGAAATGGAACAGGAAGAAACACTTAACATCTGGTATAGTGGGACATACTCTCTGCCGTGCACCTCACGGTGGTTTCCAAAGTATAGATATAGATGTAGAGATTGCTGCCCATATTGGTTGGGATCTCAAGACTGTCACGTGATCGTGGAATCCAAGTGTTCAGGAGGCCCAATCTAAATTCCATGTAGGATCTGTGCAGTGTTTGTGAATATGACCTACGAGGACAGATTTTGTTTGCTCAGTCATTCAGAATTGTACAGCCACATTATGTATCTTAAGCCAGAAAATGTGCTTCTTTGCACCAACACAGGTATTCACACGGTCGGTTTGAAGACATCTGGAGTATCCAGGACAGTCAGCATAGCAACCATTGTAGTGGCTTTCCTTGACGCAGCACCAGGGAAGGCGTGCCAGCAGCGGTGCCCAGGACTCAGAACTGGCATTGCATTATCTTTTCAGGCGAGTCCCAGTTCAGTTTACAGCGCCGAGACGAACGTACCTGTGTGGAGGCTCCGAGAGAACGAACATTGTCAGATTTCATTTGTCATTGTTGTGTGGGCCCTGCACCTGCAGTGAGAAAATGAGCTGCCCTCGGGTACATAACGTGACCAGCACTGGTTTACATGTCTACATCTACATAGTTTCTCAGCAAGCCACCATGCGGCATGTGATGGAGGGTACCCTGTCCACTGCTAGTCACTTCCTTTCCTGTTCAACTCACAAATCAAGCAAGGGAAAAACAACTGTCTACACGCCTCTGTATGAACCCTGATTTCTCATACCTTATCTTCGTGGCAGCAGTAGGATCATTCTGCAGTCAGCATCAAATGCCATTTCTCTAAATTTTCTTAGCAGTTTTCTTTGAAAAGAACATCATCTTCCCTCTGGGGATTCCCGTTTGGGTTCCCGAAGCCTCTCTGTAACATTTGATGTTGTTCAAACCTACCAGTAACAAATCTAGCTGTTCACCTCAGAATCACTATCCTTTTACCCGACCTGATAAGGTTCCCAAACACTCGGGCAGCATTCAAGAATAGGTTGCACTAGCATCTTGTACACAGCCTCCTTTACAGACTAACCACACTTTCCTAAAATTCTCCCAATAAACCAAAGTCGATCATTCACCTTCCCTATCACTATCCTCTCGTGCTCATTCCATTTCACGTCACTTCATTTTATGCCTAGAAACTTAAATGACATAACTTGAGTCGAGAAGCAAAACTACTAATGCTGTACCCAAACATTACAGATTTGTTTTACCTACTTGTCTGCATTAACTGACACTTTTCTACATTCAGAGCTAGCTGCCATCCATCACAACTACTAGAAATGTGGTCAAGTCATATTGTATCCCCCTAAAGTCACTAAACTTGGACACCTTGCCACACACCACAGCATTATTAGTAAACAACTTCAGGTTGCTGCCGTCATTTATGTATACAGAAAACAATAGCAGTCCTATCACACTCCTCGGGGCACTCCTGACGATACCCTAGTGTCTGATGAACACTTGCCTTCGAAGACAATGTACTGGGTTCTATAACTTAAAAAGTCTTTAAGCCACCCTCATACACTCCTGGAAATTGAAATAAGAACACCGTGAATTCATTGTCCCAGGAAGGGGAAACTTTATTGACACATTCCTGGGGTCAGATACATCACATGATCACACTGACAGAACCACAGGCACATAGACACAGGCAACAGAGCATGCACAATGTCGGCACTAGTACAGTGTATATCCACCTTTCACAGCAATGCAGGCTGCTATTCTCCCATGGAGACGATCGTAGAGATGCTGGATGTAGTCCTGTGGAACGGCTTGCATTGCCATTTCCACCTGGCGCCTCAGTTGGACCAGCGTTCGTGCTGGACGTGCAGACCGCGTGAGACGACGCTTCATCCAGTCCCAAACATGCTCAATGGGGGACAGATCCGGAGATCTTGCTGGCCAGGGTAGTTGACTTACACCTTCTAGAGCACGTTGGGAGGCACGGGATACATGCGGACGTGCATTGTCCTGTTGGAACAGCAAGTTCCCTTGCCGGTCTAGGAATGGTAGAACGATGGGTTCGATGACGGTTTGGATGTACCGTGCACTATTCAGTGTCCCCTCGACGATCACCAGTGGTGTACGGCCAGTGTAGGAGATCGCTCCCCACACCATGATGCCGGGTGTTGGCCCTGTGTGCCTCGGTCGTATGCAGTCCTGATTGTGGCGCTCACCTGCACGGCGCCAAACACGCATACGACCATCATTGGCACCAAGGCAGAAGCGACTCTCATCGCTGAAGACGACACGTCTCCATTCGTCCCTCCATTCACGCCTGTCGCGACACCACTGGAGGCGGGCTGCACGATGTTGGGGCGTGAGCGGAAGACGGCCTAACGGTGTGCGGGACCGTAGCCCAGCTTCATGGAGACGGTTGCGAATGGTCTTCGCCGATACCCCAGGAGCAAAAGTGTCCCTAATTTGCTGGGAAGTGGCGGTGCGGTCCCCTACGGCACTGCGTAGGATCCTACGGTCTTGGCGTGCATCCGTGCGTCGCTGCGGTCCGGTCCCAGGTCGACGGGCACGTGCACCTTCCGCAGACCACTGGCGACAACATCGATGTACTGTGGAGACCTCACGCCCCACGTGTTGAGCAATTCGGCGGTACGTCCACCCGGCCTCCCGCATGCCCACTATATGCCCTCGCTCAAAGTCAGTCAACTGCACATACGGTTCACGTCCACGCTGTCGCGGCATGCTACCAGTGTTAAAGACTGCGATGGAGCTCCGTATGCCACGGCAAACTGGCTGACACTGACGGCGGCGGTGCACAAATGCTGCGCAGCTAGCGCCATTCGACGGCCAACACCGCGGTTCCTGGTGTGTCCGCTGTGCCGTGCGTGTGATCATTGCTTGTACAGCCCTCTCGCAGTGTCCGGAGCAAGTATGGTGGGTCTGACACACCGGTGTCAATGTGTTCTTTTTTCCATTTCCAGAAGTGTATGTTGGAACCCATTACAGTTGCATGTACCCTTGTTAACAGTGTGCAATGGGGCAAATGCTTTCCAGAAATCTATAAATGTGGACTCTTCCTGTTGCTCTTCATCCATAGTGCACAATATGTCATGTGAGAGAAAGGCAAGCTAAGTTTTGCATGAGCAATGCTTTCTAAAACCATGCTGATTCTTGGACATAAGCTTCTTGGCATCAGGAAAATTTATTATATTTGAACTGATAATATGTTCAGGGGTTCTGCAGCAGACCAATGTTAGGGATATTGGTCTGTAATTTTCCAGTTCCATTGTTTTAACCCTCTTAGTCACAGAGATGGGGTCAGCACAGCCATAACTACTCTGGCCAGCAGCTATGGCACGCAGAACAAAGATGACACAGGAGCTGAAAAGGTTGTAGACCATGCCACAGTGGTCTGCATGGACAGTGGAGGCGGTTGTGGCCAGTCGTGCACGGGTGAAGCTGGTCGTAGTGCCGGGGTGCAAAGCAGTCAGATGTGCGCACGATGCAGAGGCGGCAGCTCATTTGGAACCCCTGCAATGTGGGTACCAGCAGGTGGCTGGATGCCGGCTGGAGCAGATCAAGCAGTGTACAGGGCTGGTGGTCGTGAAGAAGCTGCACTGGGCTACTGGGGTGAATGTATATAACCTCAAGAACCTATCAAGGACTTGAAGAGAAGATGGTGGGATGTATTTTTTCCATCTGAGTTTTGAAAGTATGGACCAGCCACTCTGCCTCACCATTTGACTGAGAGTGAAATTGATGAGACATAACATGTCAAATGCCGCTATTTGCACAGAAATCTTTAAAATCCTGATACACAAATTGCGGGCCATTTTCCATCACAAGTGCGTACTGTAATCCTTCCAAGGAAAAATCTTTCTGAGGGCCTTGACCATAGTTGTCATATATGTGGACGGGTAAAAAACCATATAAAGATATTTTGAGAAAGTGTCAACTACAACAAGCCAGCAAGAGTTAAGAAAAGACCTGCAAAATTAGTGTAAGTACACTCCCAGGGGCGATTTGCTGGGTGGATGGGGGGGGGGGGGGGGTTATCACGCTGTTAGAGGAGCCCGTGGTGCTGCCTGATAGGTGGTGCACTGCAGGCAGGCTGTCACAATAGCCATGATTTCATTGTCAATATCCAGCCAAAACACATGACAGTGGGCTAGCAATTTTGTACGAAAAATACCCCAGTGGTCCAGGTGGGGAGTGCGCATGATCTCTTGCCACAAGATGGACGGGATCAGAACCCTGGTTGCTGACTTTTCAGTAGCTGACAGTAACAGACCATCAAGAACTGAGAGGCAGTGGCGGAGAGCATAATAATTACACACAGTATCTGACGCTTGGCTCAGTCATTTACCCAGTCGGGTGTGATGTACAAATTGAACAATGTTAGGCAAGACAGAGTCGGCCATGACACCCGCCAAAATTTGAGAACCGGTAATGGGAAAACCATTCACCACATTTTGGGCTTCGATTTATGAATGGAAACTCAACAAGTTCATCCTGATCAAATGCGGGATTGGGGCCGATTGGCAGCTGAGAAAGATAATCCGCATTAGCATCTTGTTGTATGGGGTGAAAGTGAATCTCATAGTTATATCATGGTGAAAACAGAGTCCAGTGTTACAGGATATTGTCTGTTTTGTCCAGAAGAGACAGTGAAGGATGGAAAAGAGAAACCATAGGTTTATGATCAGTAATCAAATGAAATTTAGAAATGTTGAGGAAAACACGACTTTTTTTGAGTGTGTACACAATAGCAAGAGCTTTGTTTTCTATCAGGGAGTAATGCTGTTACACCTGATTCAGCTTTTTGGAAGCATATGCAACAGGGCATTCGGAACCGCCTGTGTCTTCAACAAGGTAAAAGCGTTGTCACAGATGGGCGACCACTGAAAAGTAACACCTTTATGTAAGAGAGCATGAAGAGGCTGAGCCACTGTGGTCAAATCCAGAAAAAAATTATGGTATTATGTTATCTTTATGAGAAAGGCCTGCAGCTCTGCGACATTGGTAGGATGTGACAGAGCCGCAGTGACATTGAGATGCTGGCATAAATGCTTGACACCTCAACGTGACTTCAAACCAAGGTAGACAATAGATGGCTGAAAAAATTGTGGTTTGTCCGAGTTACATTTCAACCTGGTAGCCTGCAGCACCATGAACAAGGGACGAAGATTGTGCAAATGTTCATCTGTAAAGGAACCAGAGATCACAATATCAGCCAGGTAGTTAATGCGTCCTGGTACAGAGGCTGTGACTCACTCCAAAAATCATTTGAAAATAGCAGGGGTACAAGCTAAGTTGGAGGGCAAGTCTGATATTGGTATAACTCGAAGGGGGTATTCACTATGAGGATACGTTTGGAATCATCATAGACACAGTTGCAAGTAGGCTTCAGACAAGTCTGTTTTGGAAACATATTGGTCCCCAGGAAGCCGAGCTAAGAGTTGACAGGGTAAGGGATAGGTATGAGTAATAGACTGAATTTACAGACTTTTTAAAATCACCACAGAGCCAAAGATTGCCATTAGATTATGCGACAACTACCATCTGAGTAGACCATTAACTAAAGGAGACAGCCGTAACAATAACCAAAGATGTAAATTGCTTGAGTTCTGCTGTGACTTGCTCCCATAAAGCAAGGGGGATTGTGTGGGCAAAAAAAAAAAAAAAAAAAAAAAGAAAAAGAAAAAAAGAAAAAAAAGAAATGGAGGCGTCCATTGGTTTCATTGTGAGCCTTGAAATTGGTACCATACCAAAAACAGTGAGGAAAAATCTGAGCAGAGCGCATCCTGTTGTTGTTGTGGAACTCGATCTGATATCAGATGTGCTTCATCAGAAATAGAGAATCCAAAAATTTAGAAGGCATCTAACCCAAATAAGTTTCAGTGTTGACATCATCTACCACTAGAAAGGTGAAAAGATTGAACAACTGCTTTATACACTACGGTAGTAGAAAATGTCCCAATATGAGCCTTTGTTGTTTGTTGTAACTCATCAACTGACGAGAGATGGGACGAGACCAGTGATCCGAGATCCACACAGATTTGAGAATTAAACAAAGTCTACTTGCATTTTTAACATTTTATCCATAACACTCACTTCGAGGTAAAGTTTGTTTGGGCTACCATCAATTGGGAAATACTGTTCACATCCATGTTAATGTCTGATGAATGAGACTGAGAGTTGCAAACAGACGCAATATGTCCCTTATTTTACAATGATCGCACATTGCCCAACACTTTGGGCACGTGGCCTGCTTGTGTTGAACAAAGCAATAGGAGCATAATGCACGAGGAGCATGCAACTGCTTGTGTGACACTGATGGTGGCTGAGGATGAGATGCAACGGAGGCTTCTTCACACCAAGCTTCTATCTGATTTACTGAATGTGTCCCAGAAATGGACAACAAACACACACACACATACACTCATGTCAGAGACTGTGGTTTTGTGTGGAGGGTTGCATTTGTGTATTTGTGTGTGTGTGCACGCGCTGTCTATTTTTGACAACCTTGTTGGCCGAAAACTCATTTTCCGACAGTCTTTTTGTCATGCCTATCTTTGACTCAGCACTTCTGCTATATGGTGAGTAGTAACTGCTCTTATAATAATATATTTACATTCCAGCCTGGATTTTCCATTCTTTGACTTATTATGTAGCTACACAATGCATGTAAAATGATGACATCAATTGTATCGAAAATGCTTAAAGGTGGGTCAATAAATCAAATCAAATTCCAGCTTCCTTAACTACTTCAAAAGTCTAGGAAATGTTCAAAACCTCTGTGAGAGAGGGATTTTCACATCATAAAGTGTGTTCACGAACTTCTCTATTGGCGACCAAGCGTATTAATAGCATCACAAACCAACAAATCGGCATACAAGTTCCGGTGAGCTTCACTAACAAACTGGCAATGTTGGCTAAGCCCGTGAAGTTCTGATGCTCAGCTCTGTATGACTGTTGCATCCACATTTGACAATGGTAGAACTCCATGCGAGCAGCAATAAGATGAATATGTTTGCAATGATAATTAGAGAGCAACTGACACATTTAATCAGAAGAGAAACTGACAGGTCCCTGCAGGGGAGCTAGCTGACACAAAAAGCGGTAAACACAAGGAGAAATCCGTGACAGAAAAAAGCCTTACACAAGTTGGGGTCAGTGACACCAAAAGCTTGGAAATGTTGCTGAAGGCATTTTTCGTATGCGTCCCAATCCTCCGCAGTATCATTATATGGAGGAACGGTGGGGGTTGCGACAACGGCAGTGAACCGTGGCATGTTGACGAAGCTGCGAAATTGTTTAGTGCCGTGGAGAGAGCCTGCTGCTGGTTGGTGAGAGTTCGCTGCTGTTTAACTGGAGAATGAAGAATTTCTTCCACCAACATATTGACCATAGTGAACTATGAAATGAAACACGCTGATTAGAATACCGTACTCATCACCAAAAATATTTTAATGTTGCACAAACACGATATTAGAATTTGCATTAACCAACTTTTAATTCAATTCCACATAAAGGAAAATACAGATATACTGACTGATGTAGTAATAGTTACACACAAAACTAGGGTTTGTATTAATGCACAGTCTAACAACGAATTATGTCACAATCATGAAAACATTAGAGGAGCCAAAGGCATGGCGTGCCAGCTTATGTACGGCTGTTTGCATATGGCACAGTGCTTGCTGCCTCTGTCTGTGCTGATGTGAGATGACCTCTTTAGACAAGCTGTGGAGGTGCACGCTGTTTAATCATGCATGCTCATTGTATAGGATAGCTACACTATACGAGTGTTATCCAGAAGCTAAGGTTACTAGGCATGTAGCTTTAGCATGAAATGTCAGTGGGAAAGTTGGTGCCACTGCCATGTAGCGAAAAGCCAACGGAAGGAATGAGCATTCCCAACTATCAATAGCTCATCGATTAGTGTTGTGGTGACTGTTAGAAATGAGCGTTTGCATTCCAGCTCCCACCAAGTGCAAAATGTGTGATGTAATTCACTACCTAAAGAGCATGAACGCTGCTGAGATTATCACGAAATTGTTTCAGTTTATTTAGAGGAGGTAATGTCAAGGCAATGGGTATAGAATTTCATTTTGGAAGGACAGAAATTCACGATGAAGACAGAAGTGAAGGCTGTCTGTTGTGACTGATGATGTGGTACTGATAATTGAAGAACATTTTCTCTCTGGTCACCATTTGACAGTTGATGACCTGTTTGTAGTTTGCCTGAACTGTTATTCATGAAATCTTGACTGATTGAGTGAATTATCACAAGGTGTGTGCGCGATGGGTGCCCATGATTCTTACCAAACGTTACAAAATTAACAGAGTCAGTGTCGCTTCTGAATAACTTGACTGTTTTGAGACTGAAGTGGAGGCTTTTCACAACTCCGTAGTGACAGGAGATGAAACTTATCACCATATTCCAGAGAGCAAAAGGCAATCAGTGCAGTGGCACCTTCCTCATTCTTCTTCAGCCAAAAAATTCAGAAATCAGCAAAGACTCAGGAAAATCATGGTGTCATTGTTTTGGGACAGAAAAGTTCTGCTCATTGTTTTGTAAAGAGGTGAAACAATAAGTGCTGCAAGATATTGTGAGGTCATGAAGAAACTTTGCAGAGCCATACAAAACAAATGTCACAGGATGCTGACAATGGTAGTCTGTCTCCATGACAACGTGCATCCCACACTGCCCATGCAACACAAGAGTTGTTGACTTCATGTGGGATGTTCTAAGTTACCCCTTTCACAGCCCCGATCTCACACCTAGTGACTATCATCTGTTCACTAAATTGAAGGAACACCTTAATAGAAAACACTTTTCCATCGACGACGAGGTGAAAATCGAACTGAAGAACTGGTTGAAAAAGGCAGCAGGAGATGTCTATGACACAGGCACCAAAAAACTCGTTCCACAGATGACAAAATGTATTGAGGTAAATGGTGATTATGTGGAAAAATAATGCAAGATCTATACTACAATGCATGTAAGTTGTATTAAAATAAATTCATTTTTTGTACTTCAAAAAAGTCTTGTAACCTTACTTTCTGTATTAGCCTTGTATATGCCCAATGACTAAAATTTCATTATTTGCTATGTTTCCTGATGTTGCAATTTATTGGCCAGCACTCTTATTTTTTTTTTTTTTTTGGCATGTTGTGTAATATTATATTACATTAGTAGTACATCTGATGACTAAAACAAATTAATCTTAGTAGATACAGAGATCTGCACGGACTCTGCTTAGTACCTTGGTACAACTTCACATTATTAATATAAATCATTGCTAGAGGTGAAAGAAGTGACCAGTAACAGAAAAAATATACTAGGACCAACTGAGAATTGAACCTTGGACATTTGAATTTGTAGTCTGACATTCACCCGCTTAGCCAGTGAGCTTGCAGAGGTGCACAAGCACAACACAGCACAGTTGCTTGAAGGATACATATGAATGTTTGGTACAAAGACGGTCAAATAGATTTCTCACTTTGAAAGACAAAAACAAAAGATTGGCATTATCAGCATATTTATATTCTTAAGATATACTGGTACAGATAAAGGAGGATCCATATGTGCTTTTGAAGTTTTATTAATTTTATAATGTGTGTTGAAACTACTTCACTTTATTATTTCTTTAAAATAACATGTACACTGTGTGTTCCACATAAAATTAATCATAAGTTATTTTGTTGTTTCATGGTTCTTTTGTTTTACTTCCATACTCGTTAGAATTTCAAAAAAATTTTAATGTATGTCTACATATACAGACATACTGTGCAAACATCTGAGAATCACATGCTGGAGGATGTGTGTATTGCTGCTTCAAACATATCTGCAATCTCTGTTATATCCTTATACTATAAATGAAAGTGATTGATTGTTTTTAGAAAACTGCTTCACACAGCTAGTTCAGCAACCCACAGCCAGTGAAAATATTTAAACACTTATAGGTACAAACAGGCCCGACATTATCGACTATCAATATAGAGACAGGAATTAGTGATCATGTCATCGTAATGATGATGGTTATTAAAGTTAATAAATCCATCAAGAAGGCTAGTAGAGTGTCATTGATGGAAAGAGCAGGCAATCAGTTGTTAGCATCCTACTTAGATAATTTAGCTTCAATATAATACACATAGAGCTATTGTGGGAAGAGTTTAAACTGATTGTGAATCACACACTGGAGAATTATGTGCTAAGTAAGTGGATTCAGGATGGAAAAAACCACTGTGGTTTAATAACAAAATTTAGAAAGTGTTGAGGAAGCAGTGACTGTTGCAATCTCAGTTCAGAAAGAATGCACTCAAAAGTTAGTAGAAATCCATGTACCTATAAAAAGATCAATGCATGAAGTGTACAACAACTTCCACTGTCATACATTAGTGAAAAATCTTGCCGAGAACCTAAGATAATTCTGGTCCTATGTAAAATCACTAAGTGGGTTAGAGGACAGCAAAAGAAAAGCTGAAGTTTTAAATTTTGTGTTTAAGAAATCATTCACACAGGTAGATCATACAGATATACCATCATTTGACCATTGTACTGACTCCCATGTAGAGGACATTGTAATGGCATCGCTGGTGTAGAGAAGCAACTGAAAGAGTTGAAAACAAGTTGCAAACCATTTGAAAAAAAAAAAAAAGCTCAGGTGACTTCTGTATTTAAGAAGAATAAACAAACAGATCTACAAAATTACAGACCAATACCCTTTACATTGGTTTGTTGCAGAATTCGTGTGTGTATTATAAGATGAAATATAATAAATTTCCTCTAGACAGAAAGGGTTTTGTCCACAAAGCAGCACAGATTTAGAAAGCAGTGCTCATGTGAAACTCAACACGACCTTTTCTCGCATGGTATCCCCCAAACTTTGGATGAAGGGCAACAAGCAGATTCCGTGTTTCTAGATTTTCGGAAAACATGTGACACACTGCCCCACTGTAGACTGTTAATGAAGGTCCAAGTGTACAGAAAAGGTTCCCAGATATGGGAGTTTCTCAAAGACTTCTTAAGTAATAGAAATCAGTACGTTGTTTGGATGGCAATTGTTCATCAGAGACGGGGGTGTATCATCCGGAATGCCTTAGGGAAGTGTGTTAGTACTGCCCTTTCTCTACTTGGTGGTCAGAAACAGTCTGAAAAACTTGCAAGGGTGTTTCAGAGGGATTGTGCTGAGAAATAATTGTTAAGAAAAAATGTGACGTGTCGCACCATTTCTGAGTTAATTAGCATTGAAGTTAGCCAATCAGGTTGTTGTGTGCTCAAATTCAAGCACTTGCATGCACAATAATGCAATAATGCACAGACATCTATGGACTAGTGAGTTACCGTTTGTTCAAATGCTCATTATTTCTGAAATGTGTCTTTTTCAGAAGTGATAAATGTAACATAGGTGAGCAAAAGCTATGTTTGTTTGGTCTGGGGAAACCAAATGAAGAACAAGTTTGGTGACCCTGTCTCTGGCAGGCTGCTTTAATTTGTGCACCTGACGACCTGATTGGCTAACTTCAACGTAAATAAATTGGAAATGGTGCCAAGTATCAAGTGTTTTCTTTTACAATTATTTTCCTGCATAACCTCGACTACAACATCCTTACAAGCTTTTCAGACTGCTTCTGACTGCTCTGTATGTACAAAATGGTCTGATGGATAGGGCGAGCAGCAATCCGCGACTGTATGCTGGCAATGCTCGGTGTACGGCAAAGTGTCATCCTTGGATGATTGTAGGACACAGGATGACTTAGTTTAATAAGTGGCAGCTTGCTCTAAATGAAGAAAAATTTAAGTTAATGCAGATGAGTAGGAAAAAATAATTCTCTTAATCTTCAAATATAGTGTTAGCAATATACTGCGTGACCCAGTCACGTCAATTACATATCTAGGCGTAATGTTACAAAGCAATATGAAGTGGAAAGAGCGCTTAAGGTCAGAAGCAGGGAAAGTGAACGGTTGACTCTGATTCATTAGGAGAGTTCTAAGGAAATGTAGCTCATCTATAAAGGAGATCACATACAGAGCACTAGTGGTAGAAAAATGCTTTGTGAACATGAATGGGAATCCTTGGAGGGAATATGGTGTTCTTTTCATGAAACACTATTCAGAAAATTGTGAAGAAGCGACATTTGCAGTTGGCTGCAGAGTGATATTACTGCAGCCAGGATACATTTTGTATAAGAACAGTGAAGACAAGTAAGAGAAATTCGTGCTCATATGGAAGCATATAGACAGTTGTCTTTCCTTCACTCCATTTGTGAGTGGAACTGGAACAGGAATGACTGATAGTGGTACAAGATACCCCTATCATGCACCGAAAGGTTCCTTGCGTAGTAGGTATGTAGTTGTAGTTGTAGATTTTCAGAGATTAAGGAGAGTGCACATAATAACACTGATTAATTTCCTCTGTTCATAAGTTCTTGGCTTCATATAATTTTAAACATAAAAGCCTGAAACTATTCATATGTAGTTATCTTATTTTCTGTGATTTGATTACACTTTGCAGGCGGAAAACAACATGGAGTATGTTATCGAAGCACATGATACAGATGACATGCGGTCGTGGCTTGCCACAATTAAATACTGTATGCGTTCTCCAATGCCAACCAGTGATAGTCAGGATGGGAGGTATGACATTAATCCATTACATTATTTTCTTTTTGCTCTGCACTTGATGTAATTTTTCCTTACTTGGAACCAAGCCATGATTGCTTTTACTAATCACAATATTCCTAATGGATCCAGTGTTCAACTAATTATTTTTCATTTTACTCCAGTCAAGCAGAATATTCCAAATGTGTCCAGTGATGCAACTAATTTATTCTTGAAATTAAAATCTTCTGGGTTATTAGGCCACGTCATGTTTCTTCTAAAATTCTAAACATTTTAGAAGAAACAGGACGCGGCCTAATAACCCAGAAGATTTTAATTTCAGTGACAACGGCCATGAAAGCCTGCAGACTTACATAATTTGTTCTTTTTATTTGTTCATGTCAATGAGCATTGTATTCTTATTTTTCATATCTTATTCTCTACTTTTAGGAAAGCCTGGAATAGCGTATATAATCTTTCATTTAATATGTACACACGAACAAAATCTGAACAGTCTTTCCAGTATGAGCATAACTGAATTAAACTACCAGCATAAATCTTCAATCAGTGTTAATTTTTGTATGTGTAATATATTGAATGATTCATAAGTTCCTCTGGCGGTTTAGAAGACAACGGCACAAAATCTACAAGACGTACAAAGAAGCCAGGATACATTTTGTATAAGAACAGTGAAGACAAGTAAGAGAAGTTCGTGCTCATATGGAAGCATATAGACAGTTGTTTTTCCTTCACTCCATTTGTGAGTGGAACTGGAACAGGAATGACTGATAGTGGTACAAGATACCCCTATCATGCACCGAAAGGTTCCTTGCGTAGTAGGTATGTAGTTGTAGTTGTAGATTTTCAGAGATTAAGGAGAGTGCACATAATAACACTGATTAATTTCCTCTGTTCATAAGTTCTTGGCTTCATATAATTTTAAACATAAAAGCCTGAAACTATTCATATGTAGTTATCTTATTTTCTGTGAATTAATTACACTTTTCAGTCAGAAAACAACATGGAGTATGTTATCGAAGCACATGATACAGATGACATGCGGTCGTGGTCTCTAGGTTTTTATTTGTAATATGCACTGTGGTGTATTTACAGAATATTAGGGGGCAAATGTGTCAGCACATGGCATGCAGTGGAGCAATGCATGCTTTTTGTTCCCTCAAATTCACTAAATATGTATTGCTTGTGACAGTTCAGTAATCTTGTGCCAAATACCAAGTGAAATCTCGAACAGATAAAACAATCCATGGGTGGTATAACACACTTCGTGAGACAGGCTGATTATGTGGTTAGAAGGAAACAAGCCAGCTGAAACAGTCAGCACGGAAGGTGGAGTGTGTGTACATGTGTGTGTGTGTGTGTGTGTGTGTGTGTGTGTGTGTGTGTGTGTGATAATTTGTCAGAATCTCAAATAAATTGTATTACAAAATCGAAATTTTGAGAGATGTTCTATCATCTGGAACATACATATTTTCTGGTTGTCTCATAGTTTTTGCATTTAATCTTCTGTGTCACTGGAGGTACTTACGACTAACTGTGTGTGTGTGTATATTCTTTAAGTTGGGCAGCATCTGTGCAAATGTCTTTGATAGACACACAAATGCGACTGAATACAAGGTGTAGTCATCAAGTTTTAATTGTTATCCAAAAAATAATGTTATTTAATTAATTTTTTGTTTGTTTGCAGATGTATATCTGAAGGCCTGGTGCACATTGAAATCCCTGTGCCACAGTGCCATAGTGTGCTGCTAGGGAAGCCAAAGCAAAATAGCACAGAACATTGATAAATCAGAGTATTAAGTGGTGATCCGTTTCCTTCATTTGTGGGGGGACAACACTGCAATAATTTGTGCTGAGTTGGTGGAAATGTGTGACAACAACACACCATTGTATGACACAGTAGTTGTTGGCACAGTCACTTTTAGTATGGTCAAACAAGTCTGAATAATGAAGAATGAAGTGGCAGACCATCTCTTTGTCAAGGAGTGGAGGCCCCAGTGCTCGAAGACTGGTGTACCACAATCGTGGTAACAGTAGAGAAAGCAAAAATCAGTAGCAGATCAAATTTCAGGATTCGTATGATGTTTTTAACCACTTGAGCTCTAACTGCTCACATCCATTCGAAAGTTAACCAAACCAAGGAAGTTGCGGAAACATTGCACCTGTGTCAGACCGATAAAGATGACTCTTTAGCCATCTAATTGCTGTAGATTAGTGGGCAATGTATCCCTGAGACATAGGAGCAATGCAAGCAATGGAAATGTGGGGATTCATCATTGCTGAGAAAGGCAAAAACCCATACTTTATCGGGCATGTGATCCTGAGAGTTTTCTTGAGAAAGCCACATGTGACGCAAAGAGACTAGCTCGTAAAGGGGAAACAGTCACAGAAGCATGCTACTGAAATCTGATGCAGATACATGAGGCTGTTTTAAGACAAAGTGTCAGAGGTAGCTGTCCAGGAGGACATATTTTGCTCCACGAAAATGCCCTGGCTCATCCTACACAGGACATTTTGAAGATTTTTGAAGATGCTGCTTACTAGTGCAGTCAGTGAAGGAAAAGTGGGTTGGGGGGGAGGGAAGAGGAGGAGAATCATGTAGATGTAAATTTTTGTACAGTGGTAGGAGGGAGTGCCATGAGTGAGGGGAGGGGGATTATTTAAACTTCACCTTTTTATGTTTCTCTTTAATGTCTTGAAGACCACAGTTTTTATCAAAAATGAGTCCCAGTACAAGATTAAACTATATTAAATTTCATACTAAGAAGGCTGTATTCATTTTGTCTGTAGGACAATGAATTTCCACGTTGTAGAGGATGGAGAAATTATGTGTTCTTAAAAATAGTGTTTTGATGGTGTGAAATTAATGTTTACTGTTAAGCAAAGTGGGTTAAGAACAAATATTAAATGTGAGTACCACACATAAGTGCAGTACAGACTTATTAAGGGATAAATTGTGATCTGTGGGTTTAAAAGGGTGGATTGTAGAAGTGTGAGGGAAGGTAGATTGCCGGATGGTGGTCATGAACTTCCCTCTTTCATAAGTCTGCCAATTGATGAGGTACAAGTGATTCCTCATTCAAACTATCCCACTACATCACAAGAAGCAACTACAGGATGTTTCACAAAGTTACACAGACCTTTTGCAACCTGACTTACGAATCATTGGCGACGCAATGCACAGACATTCCCGGGTATGTTTATTTTCCACGAAGTGCATTGACATTACGTGGGATACCGATATGATGTAGTAATAATACTAATGCAAAGAACACACAGAGAATGAATCTATGTACATCTCTGCACACTGTTCTATGTTGCCAGAAGAAACTGATTCTTAGTCAACCTGATGGCAGCTGTAGCATTATTCCGGGAAATGCAAATTCCCCCACCACAAGTGCTGACCGCTCTCCATTTTGCAGACTAGTTCCACCTCCCCAGCAGTTTCCGGTCCAGCTCTCTTATGTGAGTAGACAAAATAACTTCATTGAACTCTTGTTTATATAGCGAAGTTATTCTCATTTTATTAAATGAGAGCTTATTTGCAGCTGTTAAGTGTAAAATACATTCATACAATCAGTTGTTGGGAAATATACAATTTGTTTCAGGTGTCAGGGACCTTTGCTGTGTTGTCTGGAAAGGAATTGGATGGGTAAATGCAGTACCTTGATGCTGTGTATCATATTGTGAAGCCATGTAATTTTGTTGTAGTCACTTGGAGGCAAATCAGTAATTGACCAGTAAGAGACTGCACTTCTCTAATCATTGATTATGTTACTGGTAGACTGCATAGATCTCTTCCATTCAGGAACTGCTGCACTGCACTGAGTGGAGCTCCTTACCACACATCTACAGTATACCTTCCAAAGTGGGTGACAGTATGTCCAATTGAGTGGGATTGACCCTGTTCAAGTCTAGAACAGTACTCTGCTCTTATGCTTTGCTTGTTTTATGTGGAGCTATCTGGAGTTCAGTATCACATAGATGACATGATTCTGTTGCAGAGGGAGACAATAGTCTCTTGGCCTCTTCTCATGTTGACAGAGCGAAGGCTGGGGCGATACATTTGACACCCATCAAGTTGGGAAAAATATTCTAGCCAGTAATAGTGGAGACAATGAAACTGACATTGAATACACATTGAAGCATTTTACACTTGTCATAGGCTCTTCTGTGTGGTAGACAGTTGAGAGCTTCAGCTGTTCAATATTTTTGCATAATAGCCCACTTAACAATTGCAAATAAGCACTCATACCGTAAGCAGAAAATAACTCCACTATATAAACAAGAGCTCAATGAAGTTATTTTTGTCTACTCACATAAAAGAACTGGACACGAAATGCTGGAGATGTATAGTCTGTCTGCAAAATGAAAAGCGAGCAGCTGTCTTTCCTGGAAGAATGCTACAGCTGCAGTACTGGGTGACTAAGATTATCTGCATTCTGTGTAGTGTTATTGCACTTTTTGGAAAATAAAAAAACTGTGGACATGTCTGTGCGGCGCGTCACCTGTGATTCGTAAGGCACATTACAGAGGGTCGGTATTGCTTTGTGAAACACCCTTTAGTTGCATGTTGTGGTGTAATGAGGTAGGTGGAGTGAGGGAGGGGGGGGGGGGATGCCTGCTTGCTATTCTGTTTGCAGACCTATGAATGCAGGAAGTGCATGACTTGGTAGTCTGGTGGCCCATCTTCCCTCACACTTCTACCCTCCATCCTGTCTCCTTCCACCCTGTTATGTCCCCAGAACACATTTTATTCCTTCATACAGCTCTACTCCACATAGGTGGTACACACATTTAATATTTGTTCTTCACCCAGTTTCTTTGACAGTAAACATTAATTCTATACCATTAATACACATTAAATTGCGTAAAAATATGCAGTACCTCTGACCCCTGCAGTGCAGAAACTATTTAGTAAAAAAAATGAGCAGGAGCTTTTTCGTAGAAAATTTAAAGTAGTTGAATTTTGTACTTTGACACTTTTGCGATAGAAGCTGCGGATTTCGAGTTATTCAAGAAAAACATAAAAAATGTGACCCTTAAATGCCCCAAACCACCATGCTCGCACACCAGTGGTCAGGAGTTTTAGTATGTTGTTCACGACATTCCTCCCACCAAAGTTTACGACTACTCGATCTTCTCCTCCCATCATTTGTCCATGATTTGGTCATCATTGACTGGGCTCTGCTTGGACCATAAAAGATTGTTTCACCACCCTTTCCCCCCAATGTGGTCTCTCGACATTGCACCCAGCGACTTGATCCACTTTCCCCAGACGAAGAAACCATTGCATGGCAGGCTTTTCCAGATTGATAACAAGTTGAGTTTTGAGGTGGAATGTTTCTTGAACAGCAGAAATGCTGACTTCTGCAATTAAGGTCTCTGCCAAATTGTCCATTACTGGGAAAAATATTTCATGCTGAAGGCTGAATACAAAAAAGAGGAAAGACACCACCACCAGTTTTCATGCTCGTAACACTATTTTTTCAAGGTGACAATTAAAACTTAAGACTACCCCCTTGTCCACACATTGTGATCTGTCCACAGCCACACTTGTTCTTAATGTGAACATCACACAAAAACTAACTAAGGAAAAATCCATGCTGGAATGTTACAATATTATGAAAAAGATAGTTGCTACTCACCATATAGTGGAGATGCTGAATCACAGATAGGCACAATGAAAAGACTGTCAGGAAATGGCCAACGAGACCTTCATCGGAGATAGCGCGCACACACACACACACACACACACACACACACACACACACACACACATGACTGTAGTTTATGGCTGCTGAGGCTGTTGTGGCTTCAGCAGCCACAAACTGCAGTCATGGATGTGTGAAATGTTTTTGCATGAGAATGTGTGTGTATATGTTCTACCTCCAATGAAGGCCTTGCTGGCCAAAAGCTAATTTCCTGACAGTCCTTTTGTTGTGCCTATCTGTGAATCAGCATCTCCTCTACATGATGATTAGCAGTTATCCTTTTCATAATACTGAAAGCTAACTATGCACTAGTAATAGTTTAATGCAAAATTAATGCATTCCTTGTTGCTGGTTGCTCTTTTGTATTGAACTATTGCTTTGTACTTCCCTGTTTGAAATCACATTGCAGACTTGATATAACATTGCTGACTTAAATATCACAGAACAATGTTCTGAGCTATTCTTGTTGCCATGTTACCTGTCATCACAAGAACAAGTTAACAAATACAACACAATTGTTCTGAGAAATATTTGTTTAAAAATATATTTCCTACATGTTCCAGATGAATGCCAGAATATCTCATTTTATAAGGTTGTTTCTAATTCTTTCCCTGTTCTGCTCCAGCTAACATAATCCACTTTCTCTAGCAATGTTGACATTACATGAAACTGCAACTGTACTGATTTCCTTTTTTGTGGGCTATATGGCCTCCTACTACCCGACCAGGGGTGGTGCCCTTTGTACAAACTGACAAATAAGATTATTATGTCCCGAAACTCACCACTCAATAGTTTCCCCAGCCTATCACCCCCTCGCAATTCACACCATCTTCAGCATGCACCGCACCACATCAGCTTGAACATCCATGCATCACACAGTGAGCTTGTGCATGGGCCACCCCTCCCTTTCACATTCCTAGCCGTCTGAACGGCTGCCTCCCTCAGAGCTGCTAGCCACCCCTGCTCCCTCCTGAACCCCTCATCCTGTCTCCCACCTCTCTATCCCTCTACCCACTTTACCTGACACTCTCAGCCCAACCTAGTCCACCTGCGGAAGTTCAATACTAGCATTGTGCATCTATCTGGTGCCATGTAGGGGTATGGCGTGTGTGTTGTGTGTGTGTGTGTGTGTGTGTGTGTGTGCGTGCGTGCGTGCGTGCATGCATGCCTGTTGCTATGCAGTAACCAAGCTATGCAGATTACGTCAGTGCTACCTAAGTCATTTACAAAATTATATAGCTCCTCCACCCTCTCTCGTAACCCCCCCCCCCCCCCCTTTCCCCACACACACTACTGAATATGGTCACAGCAGCACCAACTGTGGTTGCCCAAGATGAAGAGAGGAAAGGATGTAGTTGTAGCATGTATGTAGTAGGATGTGGACCAGGGAGAGGGGAGAGTTAATGAATGGGAGTTGCAGTAAGAGAATGAAAGTGGAAAAAATTATATATTACAGCACTGCAGAACTTCAGTGTGGACCTTGAATGAGAGAGAGAAAGAGAAAAATGTAAATGAAAGGAGAATATCAGGTCTGAACTGGCAATGAATGAAATTGGAAAAAGATAGAAGAAGAAAATGTGAGGGCAGAGAAGGGGAAAACTGACATTAATGTCAAATGGGTTGTAAGACTGGAGAATGGGTAGTAGAGTTTGTGGTGACAATTCAGCTGGATAGACTGTTGGTAGTTGTTGTACCTACAAATAATGCTGTATGATAATTGCAGCAAGGCTTGCATATTATGCAGCTGCCTTTACATACAGTCCCACCTTTCATCGGATGGGAAATGTTGACTCCAATGCAGCAATAGGTCTGTTTCATGAGTTTTTCACTTGTGGCATTTAATGTGAATAACATTTTACTATTTTCATTGAGAACAACCACATGTCTCTCCCATTATTGTCCCCTATTGCCTACCCAACTCTTCTTTGTTCTATAAATCCCCTCCCCACCCCCACCCCCTCCAGTCCCACCTCTGGACAACCACTCACGAAAGGTCAGCACCATCTCAGCTGCATGTTTGGATCTCTACGTGTGACTGTGGGCATGTGTGTGTCTCCTGAATATGGAAGAAGAGCAGCAACTCTAAGGCTAATAAAATTTTCTGTGCTGTTTCACATGTCTATGCACCAGACATCAATGAGATGCATGTGTGTGATTGCCTGTCTTCATTATTTATTGTTGGTTCCATAAGTAAAGGTGGTAGGGTAGAAGAAAATATCATTTTTCCATCTAAATTGACACTGTTTTCAGCATTGAATACAAGATAGAGAGGTCTCTGAACACTGGCTTTATGAAATTCAGAGCTGTCAGTGGCAAGGAGTATGTTCATTCACGATTTGATGTTGGCCATATTACACATCACTTAACATGGCCTACACTGCAGCATAGACTCTGCTAAGGGTACAGATTTCTTGAAATTTTGGGAGGTGGAGAGAATATCCTATACAGTAATTCCCGTACTATCTGCATACCTATAATTCTTTCTTTTAACTGATCAGTAATAATTGTACAGTTTGTTAATTTCAGAAGTTATGATACATTTTGTTCTTTTGCCCATCATCTTCGTGAATCATAATTTATGTGCAAATTTGCCTTCAGAAGTGTTCTCTGTCCTGAACCAATTCTTGTACTACATATTATAACCAAAGGAAACTATTGCTGTTGCAATCATCCAGAAATTGTATTGAAAACTCTCGAAATTTCCAGATATCTTCTTTGAGCCACTTGGATCATGAAAGTTCTTATCACATATTTGGGTCATTTAGACCAACAAGTCAGAATTTAGTGCTCTTCAAAAATTACTTTGATGCCAAAAGTAGTTAGACAAATGACACTGTTGTGAGTGCGGTATCCATATGCCAACTTTGAGCTGTGTAACAGTTGGTGCACAGTACCAAAGAGTGCGGGATTCACATGCATACCAATGAAACAGCGTCATACGTCCTTATTGTAGAGTTCACCAGCAGTTACTGGTCCCCTTCTAAAAGTCACCCCCCCCTCCACAGACGCTCTTGCCTATTTCGTTGAATTATAACTCTTCTTTAATACCTCAGAATGTTTCTTATCAACCTGTCAATTCTTTCAGTTCTCTTCTTCCAACTTTGTCATTAGTTACTTGACTGCCCCATCTAATCTTTAATGTTCTTTTGGAACACCACATTACAAACTCTCCCATTGTCCGCTTGTCTGTACTCTTTACTGTTCATGTTTTACTTCCATATAAGGATACACTGGACAGATACTTTCAGTAAACCCTTCCTAAACACTATAATAAACAATGGAAAATCCGAGATGGAATGTAACAATATTATGAAAAGGATGGTTGCTTCCCACCATATAGCGGAGATGTTGGGTCACAGATAGGTGTAACTAAAAGACTGTCACAAAATAAGCTTTCGGCCAACAAGGCCTTTGCCAAAAATACACGCGCGCGCGCGCACACACACACACACACACACACACACACACACACACACACACACACACACACGACCATGGTGCCTTCAGCTGCCAGAGACTGTGGTCGTGTGTGTGTGTGTGTGTGTGTGTGTGTACACGCGCGCGTGTATTTGACAAAGGCCTTGTTGGCCGAAAGCTTATTTTGTGACAGTCTTTTAGTTGTGCCTATCTGTGTCTCAGTATCTCTGCTACATGGGGAGTAGCACCTCTCTCTTTCATAATATTGTTACATTCCTAAACATTAACATTTATATCCAGTATTAACATATTTATCTTTTCAGCAGTGCTTTTTTGCCAATCTACATTTTGTGCCCTTGTCACTGCTGCTATCATCAGTTGCCTTGCTGGCCAAATAATAAAAGTCTTGTACTACTTTTACTGTCTCATTTCCTAACATAATTCCACTTCATTCAACTGATCTTCCAAGTGATTTGATTCGTGTGAAAGAGTTACATTGTCATTGGCAAACGTATCGGTTTTTATTTCTTCCCCCTGAGCTGTAATTGTGTTCCCAAATTTCTCCCCAATTTCCCTGACTGATTTCTGAATGAACAGATCAGGTATCATGGAATTACATGCTGCAACGCTTTCTAACTCACTTCGTAGGTCAAGTTCATTGACAAAAGCTTCATACAGTGCTTAATGTTTCACTGTAGTTGAGTATGATCACACACAGACACATACTTTGTCCCTGGGCAACTTCATAATCTGAAATACAATGTTGTGCTGTATGCTGAGTAGCTATGTACTCATTGCATTCTTCACTACTGCTGTTAATGAAATGTGATGTGCTGTCTTAGGGGAGTAAAAGTCTTTATTTTTGTTATGAAAAAATACCAAACAACAAAATACCACATCTTTCCAGAATTAAGTATTTTTAAAATTCTGTCAACTAGAGAACCAGTGGGGAAGCTCTAGAATTGCAAACAACAGCTTATCTGTATTTTATAGACTGTACAGAATCTATAATGCACATTTAAATGGATGAAATGGAAAAATTAATCTCCTTCCACTGCCAAGTACGTACCAAAATGCAGCAGAGATCCATTTGATAACTGCTGTTTACTTTCCCTAGCCGCAGTCTGCTAGTGAGCCAGAGTGATTCGAGAGGTGTACCAAAGACTGAAGGTGCAGGAGATGGTTTAAGTGCAGAAAACCCTCCTGAGCTGCCACCGAGACTTCAAGCAGCAGGACTCCCTCGTGTAGCGTCAGACACTCCGGGACTTCGTCTTTCCAGTAACAGTCATTTTGAACTCTGTACGTCCCACACAGATATAGAGCAATGTGAGTAGTTAACTTTATGGCCATCTGCATTCCTTGGTGCATGTGTATGTCACATAAGTAATTATACTAATATTTATGTAATATATGTGTCATATTAAATGGGAATGGAGTTATTGCAGCTAATGCTCTAAACAGCATGCAGTTTACTTCACTAAAAGTTTAGTGTAATTGCTTTTCAGTACCTTTTGGCAGCAATTTCACCTGGAATGTGATTGAGAATGCACTTTCAAAGACAAGCTTAAGTTGTCTGGTGCTCGGCTCAAGTAATTTGTACTTGTTGAAAATAATACCTTATTTAGGTCTTAGATGTTCTGTGTTCTATTTGGATAAGAGTAATCTTACATAAAATTCCGCTTCAACAACAAGAAAGGAAAAGAAAAGGTGTAATGCAAAATAATTGTAATCATGAATGATTACTAACAAAAATAAACTGCCAATTTTAAAAGGGTGATATGTGAAATAGATAGTTGTTTTAGCAGGAACTGTAACCTTAAGTGATATAATGTTCAGAAATATGCAGTTTTCAACAGCTAATTTTCTGGTATCTACACGCTCATTACTGGATGATAGTTCCTGAAACACTATACATTACAAACTGTATGCAGATTACTGCCAAAGCTGTAGCACCTAAAAATAAAAGCTGGAACAATGTGCAAAGTTTTACAGTAATCTGTTGTGTGTTGCTGTGATAAACAGTGCCCAAACAGCATGTGGTTTACTGTTAGCAGATTGCACATTGTAAAAGTAAACTACACTTTAAGTAGACTGTGCTGTTTATCCACCATAGTGTGTAACGGGTGTTTTGTCTGTGGTCTTCTATAGAGATCATCACAGAATTTCACTCAGCAATGCTACAACTTTGGCAGCCATCTGCATGTGGTTTGCAATGAAATTTACTGCAAATACTAGCATCTGATAATGAACCTACAGAATCATGAAAGCTAGTTTACAGAAAAATACATATTTCAAGAGCAAAATTTGTCTGTTTCTGCTGGAATTATCCTGTAAGTGCACCACATTTCAACAATGTGAAAAGTGAACAAAATAAATGTAAACCTGTTATGCTTATCTATACTAAAAGGCTTCTTGTTTTAGATAAATGAGGGTAAATGCATGAGATAGAACAAAAAGAGGGAAGTTATTGAAACAGAGGCAGAGAGAGATGAGATTTTTTAGCTAGAAGAGGTAGTAGCATATTGCAAGAGAAATGTATCAGCTTCTGAAAAAGAAAGATCCGAATCTGAGAATTTTTACTAGTTTGCTTGTGGCACATGTTGCCATACCTTCTTACTAGTATGTGGTGGTGTGACATGTAGCCACAGATATGATGCCTTAGCCTTATGAATTCTAGATCCACAGTTACACACATGGCTTGCATGCTGTCTGGCTCTGTTTTTCTACTGTTATTCTTGGCACTTGAGAGTTCTACACAGTCTGGAATAATTAGTTCAGTATGAGAACAGTGTAATAAGAGTGTCAATGATGATACCAAAATCGGAGACCAAAAGAACAGTCACAAAAAATGCAGATCATTATCAAGGTAAACAAATGCTGTGGCTGACCCAGTATTTAACAAGGTTGGTCCAAGACATTATATCTTCTGGCTGGACCTCTGTTTCAAGGCCTGTTCCCAGAGGTAGCATTCTATATTGATCAGTCTCTTTGAGTTACTTATGCTGCCTTGAGGTAGCAGGTTTCTATACTTTTCAGGAGGCTGTGTATAATCACTGTTGGGCTCTGATAAAAGAGGAACACTCTTAAAAGCTAACTAAAAAGTAAGCAGTAAAAACTCTGCCACAAGTATAACTTTCAGTTCTTTTGACATTTATATTAGCTGCTTTCAAGTCCCCCTAACAGTTGCTTTCCTTCCATTATTCTTTGCACTTCAATACACGAAATTTATGTTATATCCGTTAGATAATGGCCATGGTTGCTGAAATCACACTGTTTTTTTTTTAGTTTGTAGCATGTGTATTTCTGTAAGCTGCTAGTAGTTACACATAGTTCCTCTCCCTCTTTCCCCTTCCTCTCCTTCTTTCCCCCTCCCTCCCCTCTTTCCCCTATCCCCTCTTTGCCCCCTCCCTCCCCCTTTCCCCCTTCCCTCTTTGCCCCCTCCCTCCCCCTTTCCCCCCTCCTCCCCTCCCCCCACCCTCACACTTGCTCATATACACAGCTAAAAGATAAATGTAAATGTAATTCTAGCTTTATGTCACTACTAACTTACAACTCTCTTAGCTCCCCATATATATTTTTCGTTGTCACTCTTCACATTATGATCAAGAAATTATTTTGATACTTGTAAGGGGATTGACTACCTGAAAACTGACTTCGATCTAATTTTCTCAAGAGTTTATGTATTATTTTTATTATCTTTTGAACCTGGTTTCGTCTGTGTCTATAATAGTTGGTATCTCTCAAGTATGTGTTCCATATCATACACCACTTTCTTTACCCTTCAATTTGTTGTTCTTCTAGAGATTAGGTCCTGACAATTTTTTAATAATAGACAAATACGTTTCCTTATGACTACAGATTTTGACTTGTAGGTGCTGTCATACTCTGTCTTTTTTGTTATTCCTAGCCTTAAATATTCTTTGTCCTGGCAGATGTTCTTTATTTGAAATTTTTGTTTTTTTGTGTTTTAGCAGCTGCACCAGTTCCAGAAACGGAGGCAGATTTATCGACTGCACTTAAAGAGTACCCATGGTTTCATGGAACATTGCCGAGATCAGATGCAGCTCAACTTGTCTTACGCGACGGAGCTGCTGCACATGGTGTCTTTCTTGTGAGACAGAGTGAAACACGCAAGGGTGAATTTGTGCTAACTTTCAACTTCCAGGGAAGAGCAAAGGTAATTTAGTTACATAATGATAGTAACATATACACAAGTAAACCAGTTTTGTAAATTTGGGAGAGAAATATGCACTTTTTAAATTCTGGGCAAAGGGTTAGCAAACTGTTTTAGTAGCTACACTGTGGTAATAAGATAAGATCGCATCTAGGGAATAACTTTTCTTCCAGTTTTTTTATTGACCTGTAATAGTGCTGCCTTATAAATGCCTTTTAGGGTACTAATTTTTTCTGATCTGAGAGTAAATGTCGACCTGGAAGAAATTTTCATCTTCATTTATTGCTAACTGTTGATATTGCAACACTGCTGATATCAGAATAAGACCAGAATGTGCTCCATGATCTTTGCCTTGCATGAACAATGCCCTATTGACTGAGCTAGCCATTCATGACTCTTTACCATAGTCTGTTAAAATTCACAATGCTTTGTTGTGCTCCTTGCTTTACTATTATTCCTGAGACAAAGGATATGGTGGAGAATGGTGTAACCAGAGACTAGAGGTTGTTTCCAGAATCTTTATGTTGCTACAGAGTGGACATTGTCATGGTATTTCCTGATTTGGCTGTTAAAACTGTATGTAAGGATCCAATATTTAAACCCAGCACAGCAGAGTTTTGTTAGCAGCTGCAAAATCACAGAATTCAATTAATTTTATTTATTTATTGTTATTTCAATTCCAGTGTGTGTCATAGACATGGTGTAACTGCTGGAGATGGGTGCGGGCTGAGACTACAAGTAATGTGACTCAGTGAGGCTTAGCACTGTGAAGTGTCTTGCAAAACTTGAGCTCTAGTACTTTTAGTGCACCATGAGTATGACTGTCGTAGAGTCTGCTGCTATGTGCAAGTTTCAGAGACATTGGGATTTAGGCCTAGGTGAAAGAAAATAGAGAATAGTGGAATCCACTTGGTAGCTTCAGGCTATGTGATACGCCCAGTCACTTCCACACCTGCACAACGTTTGGCAAAATAGTCAGTCATCTGAGTTTTAGAAACTCAGATGCATGTACATATTTTTATTTTGAGAGAGTAAATTACAGTATTTTTGGAAACCAGGGTTGGAACGGCATGGTAAGAAGAGGTGTTAAATAACTTTTGGACTATAGTAAAAATCAGAAGTGTTACAAAAAAAGAAAATCGAATAGCATTAAAATCAGGCCATGTGTTTTATTACAAACAAACAGAGAAGACAGAAAATACAGGTATGTGCTTTACTGTAAGCAAGAAAGTTAAAAGCACCATTACAGGTGTTGCAGAAATCTCAGACAGAATGGCAGGAGTCATTTGGAAAATAAACAAGAGATATTTCATAGCAACACTAGACTTCTGGGCTGGGATCTTTAGGGAACGGCTTGTGGGTGGAAGAATCATACAGACAGTTAGTGATTCATCAGGGCAATGATTAAGTCTTTTTCTGCAGGGACGATGATTACATTGGGCTCTTTCTTTCTGTCTTGAGATTATGGATGACTGTTCTTTTCTCTGTGGAGAGGTTTGTATCCCGAGTAAGTAATTCCACGTAGATAACCGGGGGCTAGTTAATGGGAGTGGGGGAGGATCACAGATGGATGGAGTGATACAAGGCAAGGTTCAGTGTTGGATTTTGGTTGGCTTTGATTGGAGGGATTTGTGACAGAAAAATGTATTGTGTTTTGGCATTGTTTGGCCTTGGGGTGTTGTGGGATGTTGGGAGGGAGTTTTGGGCTATGCAACAGATAAAATGTGAACAAGGTAGGGTTTGGGTGCTATGAGGGTTAATGATGGGGTTCCTTAGGTGTGGGATAGGTGTTGGTGGTAGTGATGCTCCAACATGGGTGAAGAATGTCAGTATATTGGAACATGTTTGGAGGTGGTATCTGGAGTGGTCTTGCACATGCCGGAGGGCAGTTGTTTCAGTTTTGGATATAGAGTATTTGTAGCTGTTGTTGCTCAGTAACAATATCATTCCAGAATGAGATTTTCACTCTGCAGCGGAGTGTGCGCTGATATGAAACTTCCTGGCAGATTAAAACTGTGTGCCCGACCGAGACTCGAACTCGGGACCTTTGCCTTTCGCGGGCAAGCGCTCTACCAACTGAGCTACCGAAGCACGACTCACGGCTGGTACTCACAGCTTTACTTCTGCCAGTATCTCGTCTCCTACCTATATCAGCGCACACTCCGCTGCAGAGTGAAAATCTCATTCTGGAAACATCCCCCAGGCTGTGGCTAAGCCATGTCTCCGCTATATCCTTTCTTTCAGGAGTGCTAGTTCTGCAAGGTTCGCAGGAGAGCTTCTGTAAAGTTTGGTAGGTAGGAGACGAGATACTGGCAGAAGTAAAGCTGTGAGTACCAGCCGTGAGTCGTGCTTCGGTAGCTCAGTTGGTAGAGCGCTTGCCCGCGAAAGGCAAAGGTCCCGAGTTCGAGTCTCGGTCGGGCACACAGTTTTAATCTGCCAGGAAGTTTCAACAATATCATTGTTCAGAGATGCTTGGGCCATGGAGACTAGTACCTCAAGTTATTAGGTTAATGAGTTGTTCAAAATGAGCGAACTTAAATGTACTGGACCATTGTAGCTGTGCTCTCATCAGAATAATCTCAGCTCTTGTTGATTAATGTCTGCAACTAATTGCCTGCGGACTAGCTGCCCATATTGAAGACACAAACCACTTCTTTCATCAACTCTCAACCATCCCCAACCAATTACAACCAGTAACTATTGATACCACCTCCATACACCCCAACATCCCTTCCTCCAAAGCAAGACACTACCTCTCCCACTGTCCTTCCAACTCAAAACTCACCCACCGTCTCATCCCATTTACACCTTACAACCTACGTTCTCACATGTGATAATGTCTCCTTTGAGGGGAAGATATATAAACAAATCCATGACAGACTCATGGAAACCCACATGTGGTCCCGTTGATGCCAACCAGTTTGTAGACCATGTAGGAGAATCCTTCCTAGCTACCCAAAAGCCCAAACCCCTTGTTGTCTAGTTCAAGTTCATTATTGATATCTTTATGATTTTGACCCAGTGCCAAGACACTCTATCCTCATTCCTCCACAGTCTCATCACCTTGTCATCCATCTACTTTACTTGGTTCTCCTAAGCCCAATGTGCCAGTTTCCTGGACTTTGACTTCCAGGTCTCTGATGGCTGCACCCAATCCACAGTCCATATCAAGCCCTCTGACCATGAACAGTATCTACCATGAACAGTATCTGCACCTTGATAGCTGCTATCCCTTTCACACTAAAAAGTCTTTCCTTCTGGTCACTCGTGGATCACATATGTGGACTGATGATCAGTGTTGTACCCAGTATGCTGCAGGCCTTACCAAAGTCTTCAAGAATTGTGCCCCAAACCTAACCTGCAGACAGAGTCACACATGCTCCTCATCCTCTGACCAGCTCCAGAAACGGGCCACAGAGGAGCACCCTAGCTCATCATTCATTGTCATCTTAGAATGGAACATCATCCACCATACCATAGCATTGGTGCTACCAGATGCCATCTCTTCCATCTTCCTTCTAACTCAAAACCCACCGACCATCTCATTCCTTATACACTATACGAGCTACATCCTTACACATAACTACACTCCTATGATGTTCCTACAGTCATCAAGGAATGTAAGATCTGAAGATGATGTCTTAGAAGATTGAAACGGTCATCTATAAATAAAAATAAACAATTTAAATTTGATCATGACTGTGTGCATTGAAATACGTTGCTTATCATTGTGCTTAGAAATAAGGAATGTCCTACCCAAAATCCTTCACTGCTCACCCAATCTACAAAATATCCTAATCCCCATTTATGCCATACCTGCTCCCATCTGCTTTCACATGAGTCATATCCCTATGGAAGAACCCAGTAAATTTTGATATTTTCTTCAACACAGAGAGGATTATATTGTAGTATGGAGAAAAGTTTTCAATAATTGATAATGCTGTTGCAGCTTCTGGTGAACTGTTTCAGCTATCTCATCAGGCCTTTTCAAATATTCTGTGGATGCCAAGGCTTTACATTCGTGTGTAATGTGTGACATAATCTCCTTTCGATCTTCATACTCCCTGCAGCTGTCATCTATACCTTGCTCTTTCAGTATATACTTCTGGTAGTTCATCATTTCAGTGAAACATCTTTGTATCACTGTCAGATATTCTATAGTTTCTGCACCGCAAACGTGAGTGCGTCAACCATTCATTCAGTGCTTGCAAATCAACATTATCCTGGCTGAGATCATTCATATTTTTCTTGTCCATGGCTGAGGCCATTCATATTTTTCTTGTGCATGGCTGAGCTCATTCATATTTTTCTTTTCCAGCTCTTATGCCAGCCTGTTATCATGATGTCAGTTATTTCTGCCTTAAAATGGCCTACATGGTGGTGTCAGTTAGTATGCCAGATATCACACGCTGCAGCCGTTCAACCTGGTGGGCACTCATTTACGAGGAATAGATTAAAAATAATTTCTTGTGATCCACTAGAATGTTGAAAATAACAGATTTTCAAAATGATGCCTTAGCTTAGTAGTTGAGTTGCTTAGCTTGCGTTCTGAAGGTTATGGGTGCAAGAGCTATTTATTTTCTGATATTTTAATAAAAGAACTGTAATTATTTTTATTCAGTTAATTGGTTTAAAAATAATTTATTGCTGATTATTTGCCACTTCATTTTAATCATCATATTTGTTGTGTATGCTGGGCTGCATCCCCGATTACAAGGCCAACGCACTTAGACATGTGCTGCATGCCAGGTATGGTCCCTGCTCTTAGTCACTTACTTCATGAGATTGCTTATAAACTGAAGATTTGCTGGGCCATTTTCCTCTGATCCTCCTGCAGCCACAACAGCATCGACGGGCAAGAGCCGCTCCAGTGTGTGGCGCGCATGTTGTGCTAAACAATGCTGCACTGACAGGCACCAATTTTCTTCCCCGTAGACACGTCCAAATGACACCACACTAGTACTCATCCACGGTCAGTTATTTAGGCTGCCGCTTGTGACCAGTTATGCTCTAGGCTCCACGCTCTTCTCTGGAGTTCAGTTATCCGCCGTCTAGCATACACGGGGGTCTCGATACGTGCCACTGCTGCTGCCCATCATGAGGTGTCAGATCTCACCCTTGCCACGAGCACTGTGCAGTGCCAGAGTTCAGCCAGCTTTTATCAAAGGCACCACTTTACTGGACCATATTGCAACAGTACCTCACTGCCGATATGTCAATTAAAAAACAGAAGACAAAATACTCTATTTATATTGGCTGCAAAGTTGTCACAAAAATTATTTTTTGTTAAGACACATTGTTTGGCAGGTAATCATCATACAGACTATTGAAACCTAAGTTCTTCTTGTGCCACGAACAAAGTATAAAATCTACCCTACTGCAATCACAGTTTTTCTCGAAGATTCGAAGGGAAGAACACTTCATTAATGTTACAAATGGTAGTCTTTTCATGACGAGACTTCAACTGGTTGTCTTATTCAAACAATATGGAGAAGAATTAAAAACAAAAACAGAAAAAGTATATATTTAAATTAATTCATTGAATAAAAATAATGATTACAGTCATTCCGATTTTTAAAATAGAGAATGATTCTTGACTGGACTCAGACACACAACCTTCAGCATGCCAGCTAAAGAACTTAACGATTAGACTATGCCACCATTTTGAAAATGTGAAGTATTTTCAAGGCTTCAGTAGACCGTGAGAAATTCTCTTTTGTCAATTACTCCTAAATGAGAGCCCACCAGGATGAATGGCTGCAGATTATGATACCTGGGACCGTTTCCTATTCCACTATACATGTAGTTTCAAAAACGTCAAACCTACCAATAGAAAACAACCTTTGTTTGACGCTGGGACTGTTCTTCATGTTTCTACCTGCTTGAGTGGTGTGTGATTTATTATTATTATTATTGTTATTATTATTATTATTCAGTATTACAATGTAAATTATTTTACAGCATTTACGAATGACGCTCAGTGACCAAGGCCAGTGTCGTGTTCAACACCTCTGGTTTACCAGCATCTTCGATATGCTGGATCACTTCAGACAACATCCAATTCCACTAGAGTCAGGTGGCACGGCCGATGTCACGCTGACTGAGTACGTTCTGGCACTGCCTCCGGTCACTCCACCGTCCACGACGAGGCCTGTCGTGCCATCCGCTGCGGCAACCTCGGTTCCTGCCCAGCCCACAGTGCAGCAGCTCCCACCTCAGCCGCAGCCGCAGCCTGCAGGGCCGCAGCAGCCACAGCAGCCGCCAGCCGCGACGCCGGCCGTCAGCGGAGCAGCAGCTGCCGAGGCCAGGAGCCGGCCACCTCCTCCCCCAGAACCCATCAGAGAAGTGAGCTACTATTACCACTACAACTTTTTGTGTTTTTCTGTTTTGTTTGGTACTGGTGCCTGCTTCCACTATATTAAGATACATGTGGTCTGCTGTATTTTGTTTGTGTATCTTATGCTAAAGGTTTGCAGTTGTTTGCAATGCCATTGCTCCAGGTTGGATTTAGAAAGCTGCCTACTGTGTTGCTTTTGTGACTAGTAATACGAATGGAAAAAAATGAGTGAATGTGCCAGTAGTCCTGTTCTTTGTTGCAATATGATTGAGATAGAATAATGGGGACGTGCATTTGTTGTTACTGATTGTTTAATGAGTGAAATAAGAATGCAAAGAAATGCAGCTTCCATATGATGTTTTGTGTATGGAGTGTTTGGGCTCCAGGAGTAAGCTTCACAAGTCTATTAATGTTTATACTTTTCTTCCTTTTTTGCACTGTCTGCATTAAGTGTTCATTGCATGGGTCTTTGACTTGAAATTTGCAGTGTGGTGAACCACTTTCTTTATCACTGTGCAGCATGGTCTCTACAGTTGCTTGTCTTTGCTTGTTAAATTCCTGTTACTCTGATCTGTTTTTCTGGATTCCTGTGTATGTGTTACAGCAAAGTGAAACCAGTCTAAATTTTCTAATTCTCTTTGGAATGAGGCTCAGAAACGTGGTGGTTTCTTTTTTTGTGCTTTAGTGTTGAGCTGAAAAGTACAATGTGTAATTTTTCTGATATGGATATTTTAAGAACCAGAAATTAACCACGAGTGCTTGAATGAGTAGCTATTGTAAATATGAATATTATTGTCAGTATTATTCTTCTGAGGCACAGTAAAATTGGTTAACTGTGATGGCACAGTAAAATTGGTTAACTGTGATGGCACTTAATCGTAGTTTGTCATGTAGTAAACTGAAGTTCAGTTGAGACTGTGGCATCTTTTTCTGGCATTTATGGATCCCGGATTGTCAAATATCTCAGCATTCATCTTTTGAATCTGCCCCTCTTGTCCTTTCTTTCCACACTTGCAGTTAAATTATAGGGTATGGGTTACGCCTTTTTGCAAACACACTGTTTTTTTATCTTTACACAAACATGTTTCAGCATCTGTGTGCCATCACCAGTTGGTTTTTATTTATTGAAAACTGTAACAAGTGAAAGTATTTTGAGTTATCAGTGATTTGACAGAGTGAGGCATAAAGAAAGTTTTTGTTTGTTTTGCTTCTGTGATTTTATACTATATGGTTTTGCAGGAGCAACTGTATGGTGTCCTGCATTGATAGCTTGCCATCTGCAAACTAAATAGTGTAAACATAAATTTCATCAGCAAATTAACACATCTCTTCATTTTTCAAAAATGTGATTTTGACGTGTCAAAATGTTTTGCATGTATGATTGTTCCTTCTCATGTTTTCTTGTTACTTGTTACTGAACCTTCTTCTTTTAGGTTCCAAGGAGACTGCACACACATATTAATGTACTTTGTGTAGTTTATTTCTTTATAAACATCTTTTTTCTTCGTAAAACACAGTGAGCTTTATGGTGTTGTGTTTCCTAACCCAATCAGTGATCATTTGTTCCCGAGTGTAGAGTTCCTGTAATGTGTTAAACAATGTGCCTTACAGATTGTAGTGTTTTCATTTAAAACTTGTTTGCCTTTTGCTATTGCTTTCTGTATGTGGTATTGGGTGTGGCCAGATTTCAGCATTTTTAGTTGCTATTGTAGTTGGGTGGTGTTTATGGGCTATTAACTGGTCAGCAAATGTGCTATATATAGATGGTGTTACTTTTTAGTGCTCTGAGGTGTTTTGAATATTTTGTTTTAAGGTTCTTGCATGTTTGTCCTATGTATACTGATTGACAGGCGTTGCATGTTCATATATTCCTGATCTGTGGGAGTCTCCTATGTTCTAAGTTATTTCTGTATTGTGTAGTCTGTCCTGCATCCAGTTTCAAGTATCTGTTTCTTCAATATGTTGCCTATTCTTTGTTATTGTAAGTGAGTATGTGTTGAACTGTGAGTATGTGTTGACCTGAACTGTGTAAGGTTCTGTCTGTGTGTGTTTTTTGCTTTTATTCATTTTCTGTTTACAGAAATGTTGGTTCGATGTCTCTATCATGTGCGGCTTGTAACCATTTTCCTCTGCTATCTGTTTTATTGTTGTGGTGTCACCGCCAGACATCACACTTGCTAGGTGGTAGCTTTAAATCGGCTGCGGTCCATTAGTACATGCCGGATCCGCGTGTCGCCACTGACAGTGATCGCAGACCGAGTGCCATCACACGGCAGGTCTCGAGAGACTTACTAGCACTCGCCCCAGTTGTACGGACGACGTAGCTAGCGATGCACACTGACGAAGCCTCGCTCATTTGCAGAGCAGATAGTTAGAATAGCCTTCAGCTAAGTCAATGGCTACGACCTAGCAAGGCGCCATTAGCCTTACATAGCTTGTATCTAAAGAGTCTCACTTGTATCGCCACAATCTCCAGATGTAACACAAGGATGGATTAAAGTTAAGTATTCCAGAAGCTACGTACTTTTCTTTATAGCATTCATTACGTATACTGTTTCAGACCTCACGCCATCCTTCGTGAGCTTATAGCGTGCATTGCGGTCCCCTCAAACCACACTGTGTCGGCACTTCTGTCGACACATCAATTGTGTTTAGCTCCTGTGTGTGATTCTGTTTGCTTACACGTGTTTTGTTAGATCTGTGGAGCATGAATCTGAAGCTAGCCCGCCTGCTTGCTTTTGTGCCTCCAGATGGTTTGACAGATTGAGAATGCTAGTGCTCGTGGTTGTCGATTTCCTGAACAATGTGAAATCAAGTGTGGTGTTTGTTTTTCGTATGGTGAAGTCCAAGAAATTTAGTGTGTTGTACGTTTCTAACATGCAGTGAATTTTTGGGTGTAAGTTGTATATTTCCTTGTCTAGCTGTTCTATATATGTGTGCGGTTCATCAGTCAGGCATGTCATATCGACGTAAATGTACCAGTACGTGACTTTGTATTTTTTTTTGCTCTTATTATGTGTGTGAAGACCTTATTCTCTAGGTCGTTCACGAATATGTTGGCTAGGCGGCCACTAATTGGGGATCCCATTGGCAGCCCTTCATGCTGGGAATAAAATTCTTTGTTGAACATAAAGTAATTTTGTGCTGTTATGGTCTTCAGTATAGTTGCTATTTCATTAATGTATGAGATGGTGTGGTTCCTTGTTGCTTTAGTCTCTGTATGGTGATGTTGATTGTTTCACTTATTTGAGTACAAGTGTGCATTGATGTGACATCAAATGATATGAGGCTTGCTGTGTCTAGGATGTCTATGTTCTTGATTCTCTCTACTAGTTGCATTGAGTTCCCTAGGTTTCTATTGTTTTCAAAAGTGTATATATTACTTAGTAATGTGTGTGTATGTCGGGTGAGGTGGTATGATGGAGCATACCACTGGCCTTAAAGGAGTATATTCTTTGTGCACCTTTGTTAGGGATTTTAGAGTGGGTGCCTTTGGATTTTTTTGTGTCATTCATTTTATCTGAACTTTTGAGAATGTTTATTGATTTTTTTTAGTGTCTGTTGGATGTTTCTATGATATATTGCTCTTGGATCACTGGTCAGTTTGGTGATGTTGTTGTCCCACAGAAACACTAATGTTTTATCTATGTATTCCTTTTCATTCATAACCACAATGATGTTCCCTTTGTCTGCTCTTGTTAGTATGGCATTGTTTTGTTTTAATTTTTGTTTTATCATGTTGGCTGTGATTTCTTCTGGTGTTTTTTTATTTTGAGATTATGGTGTATTTGAGTGTTTTGATTATCTGTGTTATTTCTGAAGCAACTAATTCTCTTGTTAAGTTTGCATTAAAATTTGATGTACTCAGTCTTCCTTGTTCTTTTATAGTATGTTCAGATTCTGTTATAAGATCTTCTTTTGTTTTATGTAATATGTGTCTGTTAATGTTGCATTTGGATCCTTCCCCAGTAGACCTTTTTCTTGTTTGGTGAGAATAAAGTCAGGTAGGTTGATGATTCTGCAATATAATTAATGTTTTGACTGTGGTGACTGTTTGTAGTGGATGTGCTCATGTTGTTTATGATTCTGTTTAGTTTTTTGTTTGTTTATTCTGTTTTTCTTGCATTATTTTCTGTAAGTGTGCCTTCTCTCTCTGTTATTTCTTCAAACTGAGACGATATTGCAAATTTATTGGCCAATTCTAAATGAGTTTTGTCAATTTCGTTGTTGAGTAACTGTTTTTTTAGCATGTAGTTCCCTAATTTCATGTTGTAGCCATATAATCTCTGCCTTCCGTTTCACTTTACTTGGTGCAGATGACATGCTGTTTAGAGAGTTTTCTAGATAGTTTAGAGTTACATTGTGAGTTAGACAGTTAACTGTATGTTGAGGGTTGTCTTCTGAAGTTTCAATAAGATGTTCCTGTATTTATTGTAGAGCTTGCTGGGCAATTGCCTGGATGGGCAACAAAATATTCATCTTTTGACTCTGTTTGTATTGCTTATTACCGTGATTTTACATTATATGGTTTTGCAGGACCAATTGTATGATGTTCTTCGCTGATAGCTTGTCGTCTCCAGTCCAAACAATGTAAATGTACATTTCATCAGTGAGAATAGGGTCTTCACACGAATAATAAGAGCAAAAAATACGAACTTATTTTTGCAGTTTGGTCATATGGTGACATGGTTGGAGACCGTGGCTGTTATTTGAAGACAAATGTTGATGGTGTTGGGGCTGAAAGTAAATTTGTGGCTGGTTGCTGTCCCAACACCATCAACAAAGTTATTTTTTGGCACCGTTATGTTGATGACGTAATATGCCTGATTGATAAACTACACACTCTTATAGAACAGCTACACAAGGAAATAAACAACTTGCACCCAAAAATTCAATTCCTGTTAAAACAGACTACACACTAAATTTCCTGGATCTCGCCATATGAATAACAAATGTGACCCACGATTTCACAATATTTAGGAAACCGACTACCATGAGCACCACCATTCACAATCTGTATATCCACCCAGTGGGACACAAGTAAGCAAGCTTCAGATTCATGCTCCACATATTGAACAGAACACGTGTAAACAAACAGAATCACACACAGGAGCTAAACACAATAAAACAGATAGCAGAGGAAAATGGTTACAAGCCCTACATGATAGAGAAATCGAACCAACATATTTGTAAACAGAAAACGAATGAAAGCACAACACACTCTAAGCCTTACACAACAAAGATCAACACAACATACAAACAATGACCACATGCAAGACTCAACAGTACAACAACGCACACACATACACACACACAAAACAAAATGGCACATACTCACCTACAATAATAAAAACGTCTACAGAATAGGCAACACACTGAAGAAAAAGGAACTTCAAATAGGATACAGGACAGATAACACAACACAGAAAAAACTCAGAACACAGGAGACACCCATAGGTAAATTCAACAGATCAGGAATATATGAACTGACAGGCAACATCTCTGTCAGTGTATATAAGACAAACATGCAAGTACCTTAAAACAAGATACTCAGGACACCTCAGTGAACTAAATGTAACAGAATCTATAGCACATTTGCTGACCGCCTAATAGCCCATTACCACCGCCCAGGCCGGCCGCGGTGGTCTAGCGGTTCTAGGCGCTCAGTCTGGAACCGCGCGACTGCTACAGTCGCAGGTTCGAATCCTGCCTCGTGCATGGATGTGTGTGATGTCCTTAGGTTAGTTAGGTTTAAGTAGTTCTAAGTTCTAGCGGACTTATGACCACAGATGTTGAGTCCCATAGTGCTCAGAGCCATTTGAACCATTAGAAATACTGAAATTTGGCCACAGCAATACCACAAACTAACAATATACGAGACCTTCCACATACAGAAGGCAATAGCAAAAGGCAAACAAGTTTTAAATGAAAACACTACATTATGTAAAGGCACATTGTTTAACACACTAAAGGATCTCTACACTCGGGAACAAATGATATCCAAAGTGGTTAGGAAACATGATGGCATAGTGCCCACTGTGTTTTGCAAAGTAAAAAGGCATTCATAAAGAAAGAAGCTACACAAAGTACATTAATATGTGTATGCAGTCTCCTTGGAATTTAAAAGAGGAAGGATAGAAGTAATAACAATTATTCTTTCAAAAATCAAGAGATATGTTAACCTGCCAATGATATGTACATTTACATGGGTTGGTTTGCAGATGACAAGCTATCAGGAAACCATACAGTTGGTCCTGTGAAACCATATTATGTAAAATCATGGTATGAAGCCAAGCAAACAAAAACTTTCTTTAGGGCTCACTTTGTTAAATCATTTGTAACCTAAAATACTTTCACCTTTTACAGTTTTCAAAAAACAAAAATACGCTGGTGATGGCACAGAGGTGCTGAATCATGTTTGTCCAAAAAGAAAAATCAGTTTGTTTGTAAAAAGACAGAACCTGTATCCTGTAGTTGTAACTACAATGCGGAAAGAAAGGGCAAAAGCAGCAGATTCAAAAGATGAATATTTCGTTGTTGAATCAGGCATTCTGCTACAAGCTCTACCATAAATACAAGAACACCGTAATAAAACTTCAGAAGACAACCTTCAGCATACAGTTTAGTAAAAATTGTCTAACTCATAACGTAATTCCAGACTATATAAAAAATTTTGTAAATATCGGGTCATCTGCATCAAGTAAGGTGACAAGGAAGGTGGAGATTATATGGCTAAAACATGAAATTAGGGAATTATACGCTAAGAAACAGTTACTTAACAACAAACTTGTAAAAACCTGTAGAAGTGGCCAATAAATTTACAATATCAGCTCAGTTTGAGAAAATTACAGAGAGACAAAAGTTACACATACAGAAAATAATGCAAGAAAAACAGAATAAACTAACAAAAAACTAAACAGAATCATAAACAGCATGAGCACACCCATTACAAACAGTCACCACAATCAAAAGCATCAATTCAATGACAGAATCATCTACCTCACTGACATTATTCTCACTAAACAAGAGAAAGGTCTACTGGGGAAGGGCCCAAATGCAACATTAACACACACATATTACATAAAACAAAAGAAGATCTAATAACAGAATCTGAACATACTATAAAAGAACAAAGAAGGCTGGGTACATCAAATTTTAATGCAAACTTAACAAGAGAATTAGTTGCTGCAGAAATAACACAGATACTCAAAAAAACAAATACACCATAATCTCAAAAGAATAAACACCAGAGGAAACCACAGCCAACATGATAAAACAAAAATTAAAACAAAACAATGCCATACTAACAAGGGCAAACAAAGGGAACATCATTGTGATTATGAATGAAAATGAATACATAGATAAAACATTAGTGTTTCTGTGGGACAACAACATCACCAAACTGACCAATGATCCAAGAAAAATATATCATAGAAACATCCAACAAACACTAAAAAAAATCAAAAATATGTTCTCAAAAGTTCAGATAAAATGAATGACACAAAAAAATCCAAAGGCACCCACTCTAAAATCCCTACCAAAGGTGCACAAAGAATATACTCCTTTAAGGCCAGTGGTATGCTCAATCATACCACCTCGCCTGACATACACACACATTAATAAGTAATATATACACTTTTGAAAACAATAGAAACCTAGGGAACTCAATGCAACTAGTAGAGAGAATCAAGAACATAGACATCCTAGACACAGCAAGCCTCATATCATTTGATGTCACATCAATGCACACTTGTACTCAAATAAGTGAAACAATCAACATCACCATACAGAGACTAAAGGAACAAGGAACCACACCATCTCATACATTAATGAAATAGCAACTATACTGAAGACCATAACAGCACAAAATTACTTTATGTTCAACAAAGAATTTTATTCCCAGCATGAAGGGCTGCCAATGGGATCCCCAATTAGTGGCCTCCTAGCCAACATATTCATGAACGACCTAGAGAATAGGGTCTTCACACACATAATAAGAGCAAAAAAAATGCAAAGTCACATACTGGTACATTTACGTCGATGATATGACATGCCTGACTGATGAACCGCACACATATATAGAACAGCTAGACAAGGAAATATACAACTTACACCCAAAAATTCACTGCATGTTAGAAACGTACAACACACTAAATGTCTTGGATCTCACCATGTGAAAAACAAACGCCACCCTTGATTTCACAATGCTCAGGAAACCGACAACCACAAGCACCACCATTCTCAATCTGTCAAACCATCCGGTGGCACACAAGCAAGCAGGCGGGCTAGCTTCAGATTCATGCTCCACAGATCGAACAAAACACGTGTAAGCAAACAGAATCACACACAGGAGCTAAACACAATAAAACAGATAGCAGAGGAAAATTGTTACGAGCTGCACATGATAGAGAAATCAAACCAACATCATTTCTGTAAACAGAAAACGAATAAAAGCACACGCGCGCGCGCACACACACACACACACACACACACACACACACACACACACACACACACACAAAACCTTCAGCTCAGGTCAACACAACATACAAACAATGATCAGATGCAAGACACAACAGTACAACACACACACAAAACAAAATGGCACATACTCAGCTACAATAAAAAATTGTCCACAGAATAGGTAACATGTTGAAGAAGCAGGGACTAGAAATAGGATACAGGACAGGCAACACAACACAGAAAACACTTAGAGCACAGGAGACACCTGTAAATAAATTCAACATATCAGGAATATATGAACTGATATGCAACACCTGACAGTCAGTATACATAGGGCAAACATGCAGGAACCTTAAAACAACTGCGAGCACAGAAAAATAATGGCAACCATAGCACATGTGCTGACCACCTATTAGCCCATAACTACCTCCAAGTTACAATAGCAACAGATTTAAAACCGCTGAAATCCAGCTGCAGCCTATAACACAAACTGACAGTAGAAGTGAACGTCCACATGCAGAAAGCAAGCAAGTTTTAACTGAAAATACTACTCTCTGTAAAGGCATATTATTCAACACATTAAAGGAACTTTACAGGAAAGGCGACACAAAAAGCTAAAGGAGCTTACACACACACACACACACACACACACACACACACACACACACACACACAGAAAGAGTGTGAAAAAGTAAACAAAATTCAAATTCGGTGCCAAACTCTCTCGGGAACATATGAATGCCGATGGGGTTAGGAAACACATTAACATAGTGCTCACTGTGTTTTGTGAAGTACAAAGGTGTTTAGAAAGAAAGAAACTACACAAAGTACATTTATATGTGTGTGCAGTGTCCTTGGAACCTAAAAGTAGAGGGAAAGAAATAATAACAGTTATATATCCAAAACATTTTGACACGCCAAAATCATGTCTTTTAAAAACCAAGAGATGTCTAAACTCGCTGATGAAATTTACATTTACATTGTTTGGTTTGCAGGTGACAAGCTATCGGTGCAGGACACAATAGCATTGGTCCTGCAAAGCCCTATAATGTAAAATCACAGGAAGAAGCAAAACAAACAAAAACTTTCTTTAGGCTTCATTTTGTTAAATCAGTTATAACCTAAAATACTTTCACTTTTTACAGTTTTCAGTAAATAAAAACCTGCTGATGATGGCACAGAGGTGCTGAAATATGTTTGGGTAAAAAGAAAAACAGCATTTTTGCAAAAAGGTGGAACCCATATCCTATAAGTGTCAGCTTTCAATGACTCATTTATGTCTGTGCTGCATAAAAGTTAATTTGTATCTCCATCACAATAGTTACTATATTATGAAAAGGATGTATTGCTATTCAGTTGTAGAGTTACAGAGTGACCCAACGAAAAGACTGTTATGTGTTGAACTTTTGGTCAAGTACTTCTCCAGAAAGGAAACACTCAGGAAACACACACACATTCACATAAGCGAACTCACCTCACACACACATGACTGCTATCTCCACCACTCTGGCCTGGTCTTCCCATTGTTTCACAATAATTACTGTTTTTCAGTAATAACACACTCAACAGCTGTAGGGTTTGCTGATGAAGCTACAATCAACTAAACATACACTTGACCACAGTAGCTGCTGTCTACTTCTGACCTTTACAGTATTTCATCTAGCTTTACCTCATCTTGATCTACATCAGTAAAGACACTTATGCTCAACTGTGTTTGTATACATTTTCATTAGTTCTTTTATCATCTTGTAGAGCTTTTCTTTATGCCATTAAAAACCTTAGGCAACACTAAGTGTGGATCATATATTTCATAAAACTTTATCTTGTGTGCGAAAGAGAAAAAATGTTACTTTTGATATTTAAAATAATTCAAAAAGTACTATATTTCCCAATATATAGTGCGAGTCCAAATTAAAGCTACCCATAAAGGAGTGCCAATTTAGTATTGTAAAACTTGACATCTAATGTCTTCCACTGGAAATAAAGTATTTAATAATTCTGAGAGACTATAGACCATAATTTTACATTTGATTCTTGGCTTCAGGGTAGAATGTCATACGTGTAATAGTTCAGTTAAATCATACAGTGAATTTCAGCTCTGTTTACTTTTTTTATGGGTTGCGTTATCCAGCTACACAAAGATAAACATGTTGCCAGGGAAAGTATATTTTTCCTGCAGGTGCATATTTCTTCTACCACCAATGTGGCAAAGTGCTTGAATCTTTTATCTGTTGGTTAATAAAATAGATGAATATGAAAAAGGGCTATGTATAGCCACGATACAATTTCCACAGTTATATGACTTAATTTGTATTGCTTTTCCAATTATGTCTACAAGAACATTACAACCAATAACATCAGAAGCGTAAATTCCTCTTGGTTTTCTCCACAACTAATGCCAGTTATAGGCCAACATTAGAAAACAGGATTAAGTTTTACTTATGAGAAAACAGTAATTTTAAGTGACTTTTTATATTTTCTTTTAAATACCATGAATAAAAAAAATTAACACTACTTTCTTAGATTATGTGAGACATACAGAGAGAGAGAGAGAGAGAGAGAGAGAGAGAGTGAGTGTGTGTGTGTGTGTGAGAGAGAGAGAGAGAGAGAGAGCAACCAAACATTTATTTATTTTACCTTAAAATCTGAATTATTTCTCCTGCATTATAAAACAGTAAAGCCTCTCTGCCTCCATTATTTTATAAAAAGTCTTTTCTTTTCCCCAGAGATTCAGGTTCACTCTTAAATTACTCTTTGTATCGCAGTTTATTCTTTTTAAAGCCGGTGTTATTACTATTCACATACTGTCATCTTTCGGCCAGTGGCTAACTCAGTCCTCTAAGCTTTCACTCGTAGTCACAATCTTTCCCAACACAAGGTACCACCAGAATGTCTGTCATTGTTTAATGGGTGCAAAGCGTGCTGTTCATGAAATCAAGTAGTGAATACCCACTTTTCAAATTCTGATCTGGTGAGTGAAGAGGGAAAGCCAGTTTGTTGGACCAAAAAATAAATATATGAATAAAAATAATTAATAGTGAACAATACTGGTCCCTCAAAATAGGATGGACTTGCAAATACATCCCATTTGTATAGAGTACAATGTTCCAGTATAATTGAATATGTCAATGACTACTGTATACATAACATGCAGATCTACTTTGGCCAACAGGTTTATGTAGTTAGGAAGGAATCTACAGGGTTAATTCTATATGAATGTAACTAGGCTGCTGCAAATTAGAGTTATTGGTGGTAAGGCAGAAAGCAAATGAACAGCAAAATTTCATTTCTGCCGTATTCTCCTGTACATCCTAGTTTCTTTTTTACTTGCCTTGTGATATTCACACTGTGCATTCATTTCATTCAGTCATTCATTCAGTTCTGTAAATCCTGTCAGTTCTGTAAATCCTGTCACAAAGGCAAACATTGTGGTGTGTGAAACAAAGCAAGAGGCAGAAACAATCACAGATTGTTGTCATCATGTAGAATAGAGCTTTTCAGATCTGCTATTCTGGGTAACACACATTCTTATGCATACGCATAGATAGCTGCCACCAGAAACCCATATAAACAACATAGACTGTCCAAGGTGCTGCCATATTCGAAGTCAATTGAAAAGTCATCTGCTAGCATGGGATCATATTATGTTTGTTTTTGTTATACAACAGCTTTTGCTGTTGCATCATAGAAACGAAGTGTTTCGGGAAATGATCCCAATAATGAAGTCTGTTTGTCATATACTATGTCATAATAGTGTGATATTTGTGATGTATGAGCTTCTGCATTATTTTGGTGACTTTACTGTAAGGTCAGCAAGCACATTTTTGTAACTACAGCTGTATTTTTCCGCATAGATACTTGTGAATTCATTTATAACTTTTACATTCAGTTGAGATTTGAATGACATTTCATGCTTTGAAGTACAGCAATGCATATTTGTCAGAGGTACCTTTCACAGATCATTGGTATCTATAGTAAAAGCAAATGATGAGTAAACAAACATTTAATAATGTGTGTTGAATGGTTAATTATTGTTGCGTTGAGGAGACTTACATATGTGTAGGCAGGACTTTTGTTGTTGTAGCAGTATGTCATCTTTGTTGGAATGGAAGCCAATAGAGTCATTTTTTATGGAATATTAATACAGTTGTGTAACCTCCTGTGTTATTCAACATCTTACAAGACACCATAAATCTGATATCAATCAGCTACTGTTATTGTATAAAAGCAAGTATGCCAGGCACTTAATTGTGAATTACAGAGTAATCATGTAGATGCAGATGTACACAAAATATTACTGTCTAACCATCAAAACCATGGAATTCGGCCGTGCCCTTTGAAAGGAACCATCCCGGCATTTGCCTGCAGCGATTTAGGGAAATCACGGAAAACCTAAATCGGGATGGCCAGACGCGCGGGATTGAACCGTCGTCCTCCCGAATGCGAGTCCAGTGTCTAACCACTGCGCCACCTCGCTCGGTATATTATGGATAAAATAAAACTGAAACATATTGTTGTATATTGCACACTGAGCTACTGACAGTCTAATATTTCTTTTGAGAAGCTAATAGGAATAAAGAGAAATCTAACGAAACATGCTTATGGTATACAGTAATTGACAAATTTAATAATAAATAATGCTGTGTTACATAGTTCTACAATTATTTGACAGTAAAATGTAGTTTAAACTATATTCATATGGTAAGTGGGCCAATTTACCAGAAAGACCCATCATGCACTTCAAAAATTTTTAAACTTTTTGTACATTTATGTTGTTTGTTTTCTTATGTCCCCCATCAATTTAGATTTGCACAAATGATGTAATCTATATTTGAAGTACCAGTAACAACTAACGCACCAACTGGATAGAGTTCGGTACAATATCCCTCAGGAGGACATCCAACAACTCTTATCAGTCAGTGGCAAGCCAAATAAATGGTTGCTTAAGGCTCAGAGGTGGGCCATTGTGTTATTCAGTTGCTCAATTTTTGAAGCTCTTTCTCTTAAACAAATCATTCAATTTTTCTGAAACTGTATTCATATGGTTGTACAGACTGCTTCAATCTCTAGCACAGTGAATCCATTAATTTAGTTATTACAGGGTGTATACGACCCGGGAGATCCGGGAAAAACCTGGGAATTTTTTCATCCGGGAGAAAACCGAGAAAAACCCGGGAATTGTTTACAATTCCAGGAATTGTTCATTGTTTTAGTTTTCAATTAAATTTTTGTGATTTTGAGTGGTAAGAACCAATACTCTAACAAAGGATATTACTGTATCCCGCTACTGCAGAATAACACTGCAGCAACGAAACATGAACGAGAGAGAAATAAACTTAAGTTGAAAAGGAAATGCGCCGTGTACAACAACAAAATACAGTGCTCATACGAGTGTCTGCCAACAGCAAAATGTGTCAGAGACTTTTGGAAGACTATGCAATGCTTCATAACAACAAATTGCCTCCGATGAGCGTGACGAGACAACTGTTTAAATTAGATTCCTTTGAGCAGTTGCGGGCGGGCTCTTGGGCATGCGTAGTTGAGTCGCGTATGAGTAGTACCTTCTCCCGCTTCTTGTTACAGAAGTGTGGCTTGGCGCCACTACCTAATATTGCCCCAGTTCGGAAATATAGTAAATCCGGGCCTGATGCACAGAGCAGTCTGAGTTGGGGTGGGGAGGGTGGGTCGTCTCCACGTGACCTGTGTTTACGTTCAGTGATTTTCTTGTTTCCTCTTCGTTTATTGCTCTCATGTTAAATGATAAAACAGAATTTTATGACCAGGAGATAGCAAATGAATTAAAATACGTTTGCATAATTACGGATGGCTAAAATATGCCATTAGTTTCAGATTTTATTTCCACCTTTCTCACAGTCAAGCATTAATCGCCTCGCAGAACAATCTAGTTGTCTTTGTCGGTTTGCTAAAGAGATTTGGCTTTTATTAATCTTTTCTGCTGAGGCAGTCAGTTTATTTGAAACGAACTGTTTAATTTCACACTGTTGGATGGTTTCAACTGTTTGCTGATTTCTAGTGCATGTATGACATTATGCCATAATAAAGAACCAAATATGAGATAATACAATACTGGTACTCCAAGAAAATTTACATCCGAATCTGGACGTACGAATGTGCACTTTAAGCCAAATTATGCATTTCAGTAAGGTTCACGAAATTCCAATTCTCTTGAAGTATCCTTTGATGTCTTGTTTCTTTTATGACCTAATGTAAGATCTTTTAATGTTTTACACGTACGAACATATGGCCTTCCTGCGTCATCGCGCGGTGACGACTGTTATCTAGCGCTCTCTTGCAACTGCTGAAACGAACCTATTTCTAACAGGTAGTGGGAAAATATTGCGAACGGTGGTTTGAAAGGCGTTACATACATTAAAAGCAAATTTCCTTTTACGCAAGATGAACTACGTGCGAGAATGAACAATGAATTTTGTAAATAACGAAGCGTTTGACTCTCATTTAAAAATCAACTCTTTGAGGACGGCCATTTAGAAGAATTTTGAGCTCAGAAGAGCACACATTTATGTTGTTATTAAAAATTTTACTGGCACATTTGTGTGATGTACCTTAAAGTGTATCACGCGCAGAAAAGGTCAACATTATATGTGGACGCTTAGCTTCTCTTCCAGCTTATTAATCTTGGAGACTAATATTATATGTGAATGCTATGTATATTAATTTAAACCATTAACTTTTCTTATTTCTGTTTTCCCGCTACTTAAGAGTGATCTTGCTATTGGCTGACTACATCATGTGTCCTATGCTGTCATGAGCTGGCGAGATCACGTGACATGAGTGATGAGTGGCTTACAAAAGCGCATCGCAATCTCAATTTCAGTGCTTCGTAAAGTAACGTGTGGTATTTGGTGGAATTCGAATTTATACCTTCGTAATACGAAAATATGCAGCGTACATACTGCAAAACGTGTTGGTCCCCCCCCCCCTCCCCCCCCCCCCTCGAGTTTCGTTTTCCAAAGTGGCGGGAAATTCTACGTCGGTATATAAAACCATAAACATTCAAAGGATTGTTGAGTTTTACAGTGTCAAGGAATAGTATACGGTCACTTAACACGGAAAAAGTGTATTTTCGCCTGGGAGAAAGTGTAATTTTAACCAGGAAATCCATGAAAAATCCGGGAATTTTTTTTCCTTGTCCATGTAGACACCCTGTAATAGTGTCATGCTGACAAACATACAGTGTATCAGTAAACTTTTAGGGATGAAATGGAGTGGCTCTAAAATTGTGACAGCCATTATGTATCTGATGCCCAGTTCTGTGATTCAGATGATTTCAGACAAGTTGTACTCTGAGATATCTCAGCTTGAGATCCATAAAATATGACAAGCATCTGAGTTTATATAAAAAATATGTTTATAGGAAAAAAAGTAGCATTTGTATGGAGATTTAAAAACATATATAACATGGTTAAAATACAGACACAAACTTATATTTGTTATTGGACTTTACATCGGGAATCAATGCAATACAACCCTTTTGTTTAGATTCCATCAAAATTAATCCATTCTAGAGTGCTGTTGAACAAACAGACAATAAATTTTTAAGTGTCTCATGAATGCTTCCTGATGTAATTCTGCTGTTGTTCCCTGTGTAAAGCAGAATTAAATTTTATGAAGTCTGGTTTGTTTCCATCAGGAACAGCATGCTCCATGACTGTATTAATGAGATCCAAGAAGGAGAAAGAGCAGCATCAGTTACAAATTTTTAATCTGTTTATTGCAGAGGGATTTCAGCTATTGCGTAGCTATCTTCAGTGCAGTTATATCCAATTTATTACAGCCTATCATAGATAAAATCACACATGGTACCACTTGATATTACTGATAACAAACAGTGAAACTTATGACCGATGCTGCCCTTCTTCCTAGCTTTGATTTTATGAATTGTTACAAAGGTCAGAGATGGTAATTTTTACACATTTGTTGTTGTTAGTGGTCATTATTTAATGCAGTATAGTCACCATATATTAGTTCTTTGAGTTTATTGTTTTTGTTATAACCAGGAATAACACAATAACCTCTTCAGTCTGGTTTATTAAATCACAAATCACTTTTTAACAATTATGTTAGCCAAGCGTCTACCCAGGCTCACACTCAGAAGTAATGCATAATTAAAGTTTGATTATACTAATGTCCAAATGTGCATGGTGGGGTGCACGTCCCGTATTTATTCCCAAGCCCAATGAAGTTCAGTCTCTCCAAGTGAAGTCGCAAGATTTCCGCTGAGCAGCCAGGTAACCTCGAGTGGTGCGGCGAGTCATCCACAAGCAGCTGGAACACGGCGTACTGCACTTCCCGATGAGAACTGTTGTTTGCGGCGGCGGCCGGGTTTATATAAGGCTTGCTAGTTAATGGACCCGTCGGCTGGGGTCGCTGTTTTCCAGGGAAAACCAATCGCCATGTTTCCTGGCGTAGCCAATTGCTGTGCGCTGACAAACGCGTGCGCGCGAAGGCGGCCAGCGATGGTAGTCGCGAGCCGCCCGGAGAAGTGCGGCCAGCGATGTATTTCTCGGCCACGTAAGGGAGCGTGCGTGTGAAGACGGCCAGCGATGGAAGCAGCGGGCCGCCCAGAGAAGTGCGGCCAGCGATGTATTTGGCGGCCACGTACTGGAGCGCGTTGTTCGGTGTTTGTTAGAAGTGGTGTATACCACAGTTTTACCACTGTTGTACAAGGCACAGCTAAGAAGTTTGGCAAATGGTCTCAGAAAATATAGGGAACAGGAATTACAAAGTAACTTTACTGACCTTCGAAGTAATCACCATTAGCCACCACACACATCCAACATTGATTGTAAAGCTGTAAAAGCTGTCAGCAAACACTTCTTGTTGGAAGCGCTCAAAGAACTGTTGTCACGAATTCTTGGATATCTGCATCATTACAGCAGATGATACCTGGTGCTACCTATATAATCTGAAGACCAAGTGACAGTCAATGGCATGATGTTCATCGTCTTTGCCACCTCCGCCAAGTAGAAATTGATGATGGGTCGAGCCCCATCAGCTTTGTGATAATCTTAGATTTTTTCAGCTGACTTTGTTTGTGACATAGATGGCGAAAATCATAGCATTGACGGTCTCTTGGTCTCCAGATCGTATTGGTGGCATGAGGCCTCTTCTCTTGTAATGAGGTGAATATCCAAAAATGTGTGACCAAAAATGTGTGACCACAGTGCTTTGAGCAATTCCACGAGAAGCATTTACAGACAGTTTCCAACAGCTTTACAACCAATGTCACAAATGTTTTGTAGCTAATGGTTATTATTTGTAAGTCTTGTTTCCTTTATTTTCGGAGACCATTAACTGATTAACTGAACGTTTCACATGTGCTTTGTATAATGGCAGATTTTGTGAACCATCCACACACTTTCCCTGTACACCGTAGTACCCTAGTCTTGAAAACATTGGGAACCGGGATGTTACCAAAATTCTTTTATTATACAGGGAGAAGAAAAAATGGCACACTTAGCAGTTGGCATTGTGATTCCTCATCCCAGTTCAAGACAAAAATGAATCTAGTAAAACATAGTCCTACCAATAGGTTTAATAGAAATGCGATTTAAAAAATGAGGCTCTGGTACTGCTGTAACTGCATGCAGTGTGGCCAAGAAAAAGTAACATGAACTCTGCACTGTGTCAGAGCTGTCCCATTAGCTCAGTGAAATGAGGTAATGCCGCGGGGAACAATTATGCAGACTCTGTGATGTTTGAGTTGTGTTTGCACCTAACTTTTTTTTTTCCAATTAAGGCATCTAATTGTATCAAATTTACACCTCCACAATGTGCTATGTTGTGTATTTCTTTCTGTTGCTGTTACATTTATTTAAACATTACGGCATATCATGAACTTCTTATGTACGTGAACGACCACTTGTGTTTCATTCATGACAAAAAAAAGGGCCAATAGAAAATAATAATGGACACAGTAACTTTGTATGTATCCAATGAAGTACAAAAAACACAATAGGTAGACTACACTAGACCGCATATAATCTAAATGCAATAACTCCATTCTGTACATTTGACATCCATGCTTATCTTCACAGAGCCAGTACATAAATGTACAAGCAATGTTCATTTTAGAGATGCTCAAAGCAACCACCTTGCATTTGCAAACACTTCAGCACTTGTTGGATCATACTTTACTGGACCCTATACCTGTATTCACCATTGCCAAAATGGCATGCATGCAAGCTATTAGCTTGTGTACATCTATGGCTGGAGTACTATAAACTTGTTCCCTGTCCTCGCAAATAAATATCTAGTGGATTAAGATCCAGGGACCGTGGAGACCAGAACATTGGACCTCCACGACCAGTCCACTTTCCTGTAAACACTTCATTAAAATAGTTAGTTACATTAATTCCAAAGTGTGGCAGTGCACCACCATGCTGAAACCATAGCTGTAGCCAAACACCAAATGGAATGTTTTCTAACGCATCAATCTTTGAGATACCTGGAACTGCCTTGTAATATAACTGGTACTTCACCGAGGCATTTAGTGAACAGTTTTAAGAATCACTTCCTGTGCATGTGGAGTATATCTAGTCCTCGGATGACCTCTATCCATTACTTGTGGACGAAGATTACTGATTTCTCGAAGGTGTTGCTCCAGGTTACGAAAAATGGTCTTATTGAAATGGGACCTTTGTGGGTACTGTACAGCATACGCATGAACCGTGCGAGCTTGGTTATCAGATGCACCCAGCATCAAAAACATATCAACATATTCATCATCTTTGTAGTCCATTGGGAAGCCGCCCTATGTGAACTTCACAAGAACAGTTATGGTTTTGCATTGCATGGTTAGTAGACACATGCATGCAGTTTAATGGATTCCAGTGTCATGTGATAGACTATTGTCATGGGAAAAAATGATGTCCTGCTTATAAATAATGAAAACTAGAGAACAAACATCTAAAAAAATAAAAAATAAACCTGGTGAGGATTTGAACCATAACTACATGTTGGATGTAGGTTGATATGTTGTAGCATTCTACTCAGTGAGCTACAATAGTTTGTACAGTAGTGCAGTGTGGTACACGTTTCTCTGTATATTCCAATGCGTTGCGTGATGTGACAGTGTTGCAAGCTCCTCATTTTTGTTCATGTGTTTTCAAAATGCATCCTCCAATATGATTTTATTAGATAAACTTTTGTCCTGAATGTGGATGAGGAAACGTACGCTGTCACTGACATAAAAGTACCCCCCCCCCCCCCCTCTCTCTCTCTCTCTCTCTCTCTCTCTCTCTCTCTCTCTCTCTCTCTCCCTCTCCCCCCCTCCCCCCCCCCCCCCACCACCACCACCACCACAACCAGTATGACTCCCGGGCCTCTGTCGGCAGCGGCAAGCTCAGTTGGGAGCACAGGTGGTCGCACTGAAAGCGTCTACTCGCCTAACTCCGGGTGATTGCGCCTCTCTCGAACCTGACCAAGTACTTAGGACGGCGCTGCGCGCCGCCGGGACCTGAGAGGGTTTCGATGTCTTTGTTGGTCATATTTTTTGAAGAGATTATGGGTATTTAACCTGTATCTTCTGCCCAGAAAACTTGGTATCTCTCATCATTGCACATTATTCTTTATTTAATTGCTTTGCTTCTATGAGCTGAAATAAAAATTGTCCTGTTGTACTTGGGTATTCATTTATTACTTCACAATCTTGAATATTCTGGAATCCTCTTTCACTATTTTGTCAACAGAAGTGATTTCATAATTCCTTGGTTTTTTTTATAATCTTATTAATTTTGTGTCTCTCACAAGTGTAAGAATTTGCGAGGAACTGTGAATGGAGAGGGGGTGGAAAAATACATTATTAAATATGTTGTTATCCCTTTTCCTACCTTGCTTTTTGGCATCTCCCTGGTGTCCATTTTGTAAGTACCAAGAACACTCTTTTCTGTAAATGCTGAAGTTGAATAAATTGACATATCCATGAAGTATTTACTTTTTACCATTTATTATTTCTATAATATTAATGTTTTGAGTTGTTGCAAAGACATAATGTGTTTTATATCTACATCTATGAGAATTATGTTCTAGAAATACTCTTCAGCAACTGTATTTTGGGCTGCATAATTATCCTGGTTGACATTTAATACTATAAATAGTCCATTTGTGTTTCATGTGTGTGCTCTTTAACCAATGTAAATGTGAGAATGTTATTTGAATTACACATTTTTTTCCATGCCACATATATTCAAGAAATGTAATAAAACCACAACCATTGTGGCTGTTAGTACAGACAAAGAGATAATTCTCTCGTCTTTGGTGTTTTAACTACTGTAAATACTTTCATCTAGGAATTTGACACCCATATAACATTACAGTTACATATCATACTTTTTGTGTTCAAATGCTGTAGTCCAGAATGTGAGCCAATATAAAGAAATGAGATTAATAGAAAAGAGTCCTAATTAAAACATACTAGTCCAAATTTCATACATAACAATTTTTCATCATTGTGTTAAATTATGGACACCATTATTATTATTATTATTATTATTATTATTATTTTCTTTGTTTTTAATTGCTGTGGCAAAAAGTTAAGTAAATGTATTGTGTCCAAAACTATTGCACCTCCATAGTTTTGTAGGTTCCCATACTTCATTATCAGCAGGGCATTGTTTTAAGGTGTCATTTTGTTTATAAAAATCGATTAAGGTCTTTACGCTTATGAAGCATTCCTCTTTAGAAATTACACCAGTGGCTGTAATGCATTGTTTTGGAATGATGCAATGGGTGCTGTGGCAAAATAAAGCTACTCCTACTCACTTTGCACTCAAAATTGTTAGCAGATGTTGAAGAGGGGAGAAAACAATGCAACTGGCTATGGAGTTTGATCTTTAGTTTGTTAAGAAGATAGTGTCAGAATAAAATTAAAGTGAGCCAGACTAACCAGTCTGTAAAAAGAAATATAAGAGATAGCTGCTGCTGGTTGTATTGTTTTCTTTTTGGGCACTTTTCAGCCATAAAGTCATCAGGTTAAAAAGCTAGAAAGTGCTTACTGATATTTGTTGCTGTAAATCACAAGGCACTGGGAAATAAATATTTGATATCACTAATATGTCCAACTAATAGTAAGTGCATAGCTATTTGGCAAAAAGTAATAAGTAAAAAATTACTTGCATAACAGCTTCTTTTATGTCTAATTTTATTTAAAACTACATTCGTAGGTTTGAGTGAAGGGGGCCTTCAGCACTCAAGTCAAACTGCCAGAGAAATTATAAAGTGAGTAAAGATTATTTCCAAACATGGAATAAGTTAGACTTGATTAATTGACTAATGTAAGTTTAAAAAATGTTATCAAGAGAAGGGTATAGTTTGGTAGCTGGAACATTTGTACACTATGTGGCCAAAAGTGTTCAAGCATCCCATTAAATGTGGTCTTTGTGAAACCAGATTAAGATATATATGTGAAAGCATGATGTGTTAACATCAGAGATGTGTCTTCTTTGTGAATGAGCCAAAGAACAGACTGGCACCCGTAAGTTTAGAAATTCTGTTAGAGAGGGTTACCAGGTGGCCGGCTCCACTGTTAGCCATGTTAACAGTGAAAGCATTAAGGAAACAATGAACCCAGTCATCAGTACTGTAAGCCTTTAAAACTAGCTGATAAGGACTGGAGAGTTAAATTACACTCTAAGAGCCAATTGTCAGACCTCTCTATCACCTATTACTAAGAACTTCTGTTACAGTTCAGTTTCAGAGACCAGTGACAGAATTATTATTTGAGTGGTTATGGGATCCAGTTTTCTTGCAGATGCTACTGGCAAGTAACCACTAATCATAAGATTTAAAATGTTACTCCTCTTAAGTTGCTGCAGGTAATGCTATCACATGTAGTAAATAGATACTTTATGAAGAGATATGGCACTCTAATTTGTACACCTTACTGGTACCTGAAAAATGGCTTTTAAGTGATTGTGTTGTGATAGTAGTGAAATTTAGTTTGGGGCTGCTCTTCTTGGCTTGGGCCATTGAGCATGTTTTAGTCAGTGGCAAAATGAAGGCAGTTGCTTATGAAAGCAAGCTTCACATATTTTGATAATAGCATGGAATAAGAAATTTTTAGTTATAGTGTATAGTACCTCAAAGGACCATTGCTGAATCCATCAAAAATATTTCAGATGAATGAGAGAGTCAGTTGCATGTCAGAACAGTTTGCCCGAAATCTGAAAAATCACCAAATACTATGTTTGATGATGTATTAGAGGGCAGCATCCCACAAAGTTAAGTATTGCAGTAACAGGTGAAAGAGAGCCTACATGCAATTAACTACAGGGTTGAAGTGTTTTAAACAAACAGCAGTGCATGTCCGGGAACTTTTGGCCACATAGTATATGCCCCAACTAAGTAAATAATTAGGTTTAACATGAGAATTATTGCTTATCACTTCTTTTAAGAAGCTAGAATATAAATATCAAAAACAGATAATTAATTTACCATTACTTCACCATACTTCAAAGTGCTGAGAGAGTGTCATTGTCATAGATATTTGGAAGCACAGTGTTTCGGTACAATTGTAACATCACAGTTGTGCAGATAACATTGATTATATTTTCTTCACAATGAGCATACACAACTTTAGAACAATTCTGATGGATTACCTATATCTGAGCTTCTCTTATTGCCTTGAATTTTTCCCGTGAAAGCTGTCAAAGCTAGCTGTCAAGTTAAAATGGCTTTCAGAGTTGTGCTTTCATGATGTTTGCAGTAAAACTGTAGACGTATCTGAATGTAGTTAAAATTAGCTTCTGCTGATGTGTTGCTATTGAAAAAGAAAATTAAATTTGTGGCAAAATAGCTGTGCTTTTGTGTGTGCGTGTGTTTATTTTCTGCTCTTCCTCCCCTAATGTTGCATGTACATTGCATGCTTCATTATGGAATTGTACAAAGTTCATGAAGCAAATTTCTTGAAAGTTCATTAGTCTGAATTTTATGTTGTGATATTTTACATGACAAAGAAAGTGTGCCTTAAACAACATTCAATATTGATATTATTAATTTTTACAAAGTCATTACAATTTTACTTGGAAGAGAAAAAGATCTGGTATAGACGTACCAAAAATGTGTATTGATATTTGGCCTGAGCTTTTCTGCAGAAATTTGTAAGTGTTCTAGATATTAGATAATTATTACCTGATCATAGTTAATTGATGATTTTTTTTTTTTTTTTTTTTTTTTTTTTTTTTTGCAGCAACAATAGCAGTGGGTAACTGATTCTGTTTTTAATCACAATGAAAAATCTAAAAAATACAGCAAATGTTTTCATATTTGTTTTCCATTAAAACAAATTGTTTGACAATTAAGACAAGAGCTTTACATTTGATTGAGAAAGTGACCTGTTTACAGTTTCAGAATTGATTCCCATTGATGCAGGAATGTTAGTTCGTGTTTAGTTCATGTTTAAGTAATTTGCACTGATATGTACAATGTACTGACTTAATGACTAAACATAACCATTACTGTATAGTGAAAGTGTTGAGTGCTTCCAAACAAACGTGCATTCTTTTTAAGGGTGCACACACACATTGCTTCATTGTCTTGACACTGTTTCAGATCAATGCAGTTTGTGTGTACGTGCTCACAACAAAATCAAAAATTTGCAAAACCAGCCATAAAGTTGCAATTCTTGTTTATAGCCCCATCTACCACTCTGTGCTGCCATTGTACACTAAGTGGTTATTTGCATTTATTACACTGTTTGTATTCCACACAGAATTTTCCAATATAATCATACTAGCTTCAGCGTAACAGAATAGAGACCCAACCTTCCACATTTACTTTCAACAGAACTGCGTAACTAGTGATATTTAAATGACAACTAAAACTAAAACAAAAATAAAATCATCAGTTACTGTGTCTCCCTTCTATGAGTGACAAAACTTTGAAAGTAACACAGTATTCAACTTACTCAGTCACTTTTGGAGTTCCTCATTATTTTTCATATTTTGTTTTCACTGTCAGTAAATATCCTTCAAGTAATTTGAAACAGCACGTGAGCAGTCATTGTTTGAATCAACTATATCATAAAAATAAGAATAAAAATATATTCAATAATAACTGAAAAGGACACCTGGTGATCCTTAAGTGAGCTACCCTCTATAGCCCTATACGTCACAGACTGTGTTTTTCTGCACTCACTCTCTGAGGCCATTTCTGATGGAATGCTACTATATCCCCCCCATACCCCTATACTCTCCTTATATCACCAACCCTACAATGTTCCGCTGTCTGTTGTATTATCACCTTCTTTGTTTATGGTCTACACATGTCCCCTACCCCCATACTCTCCTAAAATCACCAACCCTACCATGTTTCGCTGTTGGTTGTATCATCACCTTTGTTTACTGTTGACACATATTGGGGTCTGCAAGACAGTGCCTCATGACCTTTGTATCTGTTTTCTTCAGCATAGTAGAAAATGCATTTGCAGAAATGTGTCAATTTTAATGATGCTAAGATTGATGGAATTGGTAGTTGGTGGATGGAGGGAGATGTCAGTGATACAGATAAAGAAATATATGAAAAAGACCACGATTTTACAATAGCCAGTGATCACAGTTTTGTGGGTGGAGGATCAAACAGAGGAAGAACTTCAGGACAATGATATGGGGACATTTCTCTTTCTCCAACTTAGTGTTAGTTAAAATTAAATATGTTCTGATTGCTAAATAAAGAAAAATGTGGGTCCCAGCACTGAACGTTAGTTTTGCAGACTTTGTTTTTTTACCGGTCGAGTATAATTTTTGCATGGAAGTTTAAATCCTGGAATTTAGTTTTATGTGAAAATTTACTTGTTATAGAGGTACTATAATTTTTCATATGTAATCCATTTCTCTGACAGTTTGTTTAAATGTACTGTTTAAAAAATGACACAGAAGGATGCAATTTTGTGTGATAAAAAGTAGAATATGGCAGGCTGTATTTAGTGCAGCAAACTCAATAAGAAGTATTTAAACAACCATAAATATTTGTAAAATGAAGGTTATTTAGCTTAAATTAAAAATTTCAGTTGATTTGCACCTTAAATCTCGGTTTGAACATAGATGTCTTACAGATTGCATCTCATTGTATACACTGCAGAAGTCACCTCATGAGCTACGGAATCATGTGATGTACTGAAAATAGTGCTAGGCCTTTGTGTCATATTGTGAATGTGTTGACTATTGCTCAGCATTTGTGAAGCGTTGTCTTCTTGTAACATCAGTGGCAAAGTCTAGAGATAGAGAGTGGCATACGAAAGGTATCACCTCAAAATAGAGTTGTTTTGGGAAACAACAGAAAACCTAGATATGAGTAATTTGGAAATTAATTCTTTGAGGCACTTGAAACTGTCAGTCTTTTTTTTTTGCCCCCCCCCCCCCCCCCCTGCTTAACTAAATGAACTCTTTCAATCATACGCAGATATGTTTCATAAGTTTATTCTTTCCAGGTGATAACATATGGAGGATCAGTTCGAACAAGAACAGAATCATTAGAGAACTTGCAGCAGGAAAGACAAAGTGGATCTGGTGGATCAGTTGGTGCTGGACGTGCTGTAGAAAATACTTACAGCTTTGTCTAATGCAGTATAACAATGGACTGTGAGCGTCTGAATCTTCTTCCTCTGCATTCTGATACCTGCTACTGAGTTATCTTTTATGTTGATGCAAAAGTGTACCGTTAATTGTCACAAAGTTTCTTTGTGAAGTGTTTTAGTTATGCAGTGTTCCTTGTCAGATATCTGAGATGAGAGGTATCTACTCCTTAGTGGAGTAAACTCAGCGGTGTGTATTTGGCTAGTTAAAATTGTGTGCTGGACCTTTGAGCCTGTAGAAGACATACTTGTACAGTGGATTTGGTTGTCCACTAGAGGCATGGACACTGGCCTTGCACATCATTTTAACTTGTCACAAGTGTATAACCGAGATGTATATATCAATTTTGCTTTGGCCACATATGCCCAATACCTGGTTTTTGTGCTGTGGTTGCATTTTAAAAAGAAGTTTCATGCAGCTCTGTTATTTGTAAATTAATTTATATAGGTATGGTAATGTGGTACAATAATTATTTTGTCAACATACATCAACAACAACAAAAAATTGATCCGCCTCCGTTGCGCAGCGGTAGCGTTAGCGCCTATCACGCGAAGGGGCCCGGGTTCGATTCCCGGCAGGGGACTGGGTGTTGTGTGTCCTTCATCATCATTTTCATCATCATTAGCATGCAAGTCGGCGAAGTGGCGTCAACTAAAAAGACTTACAACACGGCGACCAAACCCCGAAGGGGATATCCCGGCCAATAAATGCCATACGATCATTTCATTTCAACAAAAAATTGTGACTGAAGAAATAGAGCATTAAGATTGTTTTCATCATATCACTCATTACATCTTTTGTGGGAACATATTGGCTCAGAGCATTGAAGATAGAATTTATTTAGGAATGTCAGTGGTGCATGTAAGCTACCGCATTAATTAACCCAGGAGGAAATTAAACCAACAGTATCAGTGAATGTTATTTAAGTTAATTGGTGTATATGTATATTTGTGTCAGCTGCTATTTCTTGCCCAAACAGTATCTGAATAGTTGGTTTCCCACTGTTCTCTATGCTCCCTCAGTGTATATATGACGGTAGTGGGGATTTAGGGAAAGTATTCATTTTGCACATTGTAATTTTTATGTTTTACAACTGCCAAAAAGTTGAGACATTACTGTCACAAGCAGTTACTTTGCATATTTAATTAGCATTATTATGTAATATGTACAAACTGAGATAAAATGGTGCTAGATACTCAGCATTGCATTATTGTTCAAGAGTTTAACTCAGCTAAAGTAAGTTCATAATTAGTTTGATTGTGAATCTGGAAAATACTCTGTACAGTGGACATTTGTTTCCATATTTTTATTGGAGGTAACAGGCTATATATAGAGCAGGTTTTAATAGTTAGAAGAATGAAAAAAAGAAATTGATAAGCACTGTCACAGTTTGCCACTGACAAACATACACGATGTGACCTCTCATATTGACTGCAACCAACCAAAGAGATGCAGATCTGTTCATTTGTTAAACATAAGTATTTCCACATTTTTAATTGCAATATATGCTTGAACAGCAGCACTGCATTGTTAATGTTTCCTTTGATTAGTAAATAAGTGTACTTTACTAGTTGCCACTTCTCATGGCATATTTATTAGAAAGAGAATGCAGTTGTACAGTGTGTTAATTTAATTTATTTTTTTATACAAACAATCTATATTATACACTGATAAAAAGTATGGTTCTACTTATGAAATTAACACATGCAGTAGCAGAGAAAGAAAAACAGGAAAGTCAGTGGATTCTAAAGGATTGGCACCATAAGATTTTTCTTTTACCAGACAAGGAGGGTAGATTTGGTATGTAGTAAAATGAAATACTGACATAACATTATCCAAATCCTGAAAAAAAGTTTAATGAATAATTATAAACACCTAGAAATTTGATCCTGCATTGTTAGGATTGAAAACCAATCTTGGATATTGCAAATTATGTGGACTTCTGAGAAAAAAAAAAGAATGAAGATGATAAAAATTAAATAACTGAGTGTGTGGTAAGTGTTGTCTTAATATCACAGAATTTTCATACTTGATATGCCACAGTTTGGCTTGAAAAACAGTCTTTAACATTTTATTATTGTCCTACATTGTGTATTCTCTCACTGTTTCCCTCACTGTTGCCTCTTCATCACTTTCTCTTGAAGAAAGAAGTTTTGGTTCCTAAATTTTGGTATTTCATTTACTTCTTTTTTTCCAACTGTGTTACTTCAATATCTAATTGCACAAAGAACTGTTTTATCTGCATTTAGAACTTAATTTATATAATTGTGCATTTACTTCCAGTCACTGTAAATTTCAGCTTTGCACGTAAAGCTATTTTCATATTGATCAGGATGATTATGTGACTGGTGGTACACAACTTTACTGTTTTCTGAGGCACTGTTTCTTTCACTTCAGATAACACACACATTCATATTATTAATCATACTTGTTCCTAATACAAAACTATGTTGCTTTCGCATTCAAATTCACGTGTATATAGATAATCAATTGAAGCTTTTAAACCGTTGATACATGAATACCATATACCAAAGCTATTAGGTTAAAAAAATGTAAAATGATGAACTCCTTTCTAAGTGGAGTCATCACTTGTCTGTGATGTGATATCAGTATCTGTTAAGTCTATCCTTCAATATGCAAGAAAATGTTTTTCACCAATAAAACATTTTGCAGAGCTTGTTTTGACATGTGCTACATCATAAAGTAGCACTTAAATGATGTGAGTAAAATGATCAGTATTATGCTAATCTGGTGATTGCATTTGTATATATTTTGTAGATTACATACAAAAATGTGTTATCAGTGTATAAGTGTGTACAAGTGACTTGATAATGTTTAATTTTTTTAGAAGTATTTTGATACAGAATTCATAAAATCAAGAAAGTTTTATATGTGGTGTACATATAGCACAAAAAAATTATGTGAATTGTAACTTTGATTTTCATGGTTCAGTAATTCTGAAACAAAAATTTTAGGCTGACCTTTATATTCGTTTGCGGTATCTTCAGCCAGATGATTCTTTATTGATCATCACTATACAGAATGCCTATGATACAATAGGTAACTCATTAACAGTTTATGTAATAGTCACCTATTTGCCACATGTAAGATAAATGTGTATCTGCTAATGTGTGTCATGATTTCTGTTGATATTAATGGGAAAAATGTATACAGTTAAACAATGACATTTACCAGCATAACTGTATAATTTTCTGTAATAGAGGACTGTTCAGTTGCTCATCCTAATCTAGTAAGTACAGTAAAATGTTACACAGAAGTCTAGAACAGGTATTTTGTCAATCTTCAGAGTGTAATCTGTTGATTCCATTTCAATGAAAGGTCATTATTATTTTTTTTTAGGGAAAGGAAATTTTCATATAAGTTATGTAATTGATGTCCTGGATAATACAAGAAATTATTAGTTCATTATCAGTGACTATTGCATATATTTGTTCTAAGAATTGAAAGCTGGGTGCTGTACTGCACAACTTAGTATTTGGCAGAAACCCATCTACATTTGTAAAGCAGAAGACACACATGCTACAGTGTGAGGGAAATGTTTGTTGTTACTTGCTTGCAGAACATTATAAACTAATGTTACACTATATTCATATCGAGCAGTGACATTTATTGGTTTCTGTGGCTGTGTGTCTGCTTGACAGGTCCCCAGGGGTTGATTGGATTTTTAGAAACCATCTAAATGGATATGTAGGTTAAGGTACAAGATCGCACCCTGCAACCATTCGCCTTAGTGGACCCTCATTTGCGAATAACCAGTGAAAAAAAATTTATAATTTCCCGTGATCCTCTAGAGCTTTAAAAATAGGTGTCTTTGTACAGACTTAAGGCATAGTGTAATGGTTAACATGCTTTTCTCCTATACAGAAGATTGTGGGTTTGAATTCCCTCAGGTGGTTTGAAATTTTTTAATCCTTATTGAAATGATTTTGATCATTATTTTCATTCAGTTATTTGGTTTAAATATAATTTTTTTATTGCTAATGCTTTGAGATGGCATTTTTATCATTGATTTAACTTAATGATTTGCTCTCATTTTTTCTTTCTATTATGCTTTTTCCATTTGGAATCTATGTGCATATGTATTTAATTATTTTTACTTATCTGTCATAATATTTAAACATTTGAAAATATCGATCTGTCAGTTAAAAACAAAAGAAAAAATAATGTATTTATATTGCTGATACAGTGGTGTCAAAAATGTATTTTCCATTACAAGATTTACATTTTTTGGATATTTATTGCCATACAAACATTTAAAAGATAAATTCTTGTTGCACTATAGAGAAAATAATGCAGATGAAGATTTAAAGGAAAGAAGGCATTTAAGTAAAACAAAATGAAAGTATTACAAGTAAAACAAAATTCAAGGAAAATGAGGAACAGAAATAATGAATGCAAGAATATGGATGAAAATATAAGATGGTGAAACAGAAGAAATTTAATTGAAGTTAATACACAACAATAATTAAAATCATGTGAACAAAATTCTAAATGAAAGGAAGAAGCAATGAGCAGGAATTGAAAAGTTAATATGATGATTAAAATGACATGAATAAGGGTTAGGAGGGAGAAAAATATTTAAATCAATTACTTGAATAAAAATAATGACAAAAAACATTTCGGTGAAGGCTAAAAAAAAAAAAAAATCTCAAAGCACCTGATGAGATTTGAACCTACTGCATATGGGGAATGCGCCTTATCCATTACGCTACATTGACAATGTGTGTACCACTGCTATTTTTAAAGCTCAAGTGTATGAAATGAAATTACAAAGTTCTTTCTTGTTGATTACTTACAAACAATGGCTCACCTTGATGAATGGCTGCAAAATGTGATACCTGCAAAATCTTAACCTACACAACTGTATAGATTATTTCAAAATGTCAGTCCCACCCCTGGGGACTTCTCCTTGTTGGACTACAAAGAAAAAAAAAATTTACTCCATTTGCCAGTACCCTTCAACTTTTTTCATGATATGAAGCTGAATTAAAAATATGTGAAGCTTTCACTCACAGTGCATTCATTTGAACCATTCTTGTCTCAAAAGTAAGCACTTAATATCGGATACCAGTGTTAGGACTTATCATGGAAGGGCCAATGCTAAAAATGTGAGAGTTACAAAAGCACAGTTTACTACACGTGCACCAGGAGAAGCTGCAGTGGCTTGTTGGCACTCCAGCTTGTGCCAACACTTCTTCCTGAACTATAAAGATTGGCCCACAAACCATACAAACAGTGAAATGGCTGAAGTTTGTCATCAGAACTCGTTACTCGTATTGTGCATCTGCACAGGGCACATTTCTTTTACTGTGTCCCTTGCACGTCAGACAGAGTAAAACTAGTGGCATGAGCATAAGACTTAGTTGAAATTTGAAAGATTATACTAACTTGCTACCTCATAATGATCTTTTCTTTACACCAATTTTAATGATGGATCAACACTCATATCTAACTTAGCTCTGCTGCCACAATGATATTAAGCCAGCCACAGGGAGGGAAGGGGGAGGGGAGCTTGTAAATATAGATTACTTACAAAAAGGACTGTAAAGATCTGATATTTATTTCATGTTGTTGTTGTCTTCAGTCCAGAGACTAGTTCGATGCAGCTCTTCATACTACTCTATCCTGTGCAAGCTTCTTTATTTCCAGGTAACTACTGCACCCTACATCCTTCTGAATCTGTTTAGTGTATTCATCTCTCAGTCTTCCTCTACGGTTTTTACTCTCCAAGCTGCCTGCCAGTACTAAATTGGTGATCTCTTGATGCCTCAAACATGTCCTACCAACCGATCCCTTCTTCTAGTAAGGTTGTGCCACAAATTCCTCTTCGCCCCAGTTATATTCAGTACCACCTCATTGGTTACATGATCGACCTATCTCATCTTCAACATTCTTCTGTAGCACCACATTTCAAAAGCTTCTATTCTCTTCTTGTCTAATGCATCACATCCGTACATGGCTACACTCCATACAAATACTTTCAGAAATGACTTCCTGACACTTAAATCTATACTCGATGTTAACAAATGTTTCTTCTTCAGAAACGCTTTTCTTGCCATTGCCCATCTACATTTTATATCCCCCCTACTTTGACCATCATCAGTTATTTTGCTCCCAAATAGCAAAACTCATCTACTACTTCAAGTGTCTCATTTCCTAATCTAATTCCCTCAGCATCACCTGGTTTAGTTAGACTACATTCCATTATCCTTGTTTTGATTTTGTTGATGTTCATCTTATAGCCTCCTTTCAAGACACCGTCCATTCCATTCAGCTGCTCTTCCAGGTCCTTTGCTGTCTCTCACAAAATTTCAATGTAATTGGCAGACCTCAAAGTTATTATTTCTTCTCCATGGATTTAATTCCTACTCCAAATTTTTCTTTTGTTTCCTTTACAGCTTGCTCAATGTATTGATTGAATAACATTGGGGAGAGGCTACAACCCTTTCTCACTCCCTTCCAAACCACTGCTGCCCTTTCATGCCTCTCGACACTTATAACTGCCACCTGGTTTCTTCACAAATTGTAAATACCCTTTCAATCCCTGTATTTTCCCCCTGCCACCTTCAGAATGTGAAAGAGAGTGTTCCAGTCAACATTGTCAAAAGCTTTCTCTAAGTCCACAAATGCTAGAAACGTAGGTTTGCCTTTCCTTAATCTACCTTCTAAGATACGTCATAGGGTCAGTATTGCCTCACGTGTTCCAACAATTCTATGGCATCCAAACTGATCTTCCCCGAGGTAGGCTTCTACCAGCTTTTCCATTCATCTGTAAAGAATTCGCATTAGTATTTTGTAGCCGTGGCTTATCAAACAGATAGTTGAGTAATTTTCACTTCTGATCAACACCTGCTTTGTCTGGGATTGGAATTATTATATTCTTCTTGAAGTCTGAAGGTATTCTGCCTGTCATACATCTTACTCACCAGATGGTAGAGTTTTATCGGGGATGGTTCTCCAAAGGCTACCAGTAGTTCTAATGGAAGGTTGTCTACCCCTGGGGCCTTGTTTCGACTTAGATCTTTCAGTGCTCTGTCAAATTTTTCACACAATATCATATCTCCCATTTCATCTTCACCTGTGTCCTCTTCCATTTACTTAATATTGCCCTCAAGTACATCGCCCTTGTGTAGACCCTCTATATACTTCTTTCGCCTTTCTTCTTTCCCTTCATTACTTATAACTGGTTTTCCATCTGAGCTCTTGATATTCATACAAGTGGTTCTCTTTTCTCCAAAGGTCTCTTTAATTTTCCTGTAGGCAGTATCTATCTTACCCCTAGTGATATATGCCTCTACATCCTTACATTTGTCCTCTAGCCATCCCCACTTAGCCATTTTGCACTTCCTGTTGATCTAATTTTTGAGACGTTTGTATTCCTTTTTGCCTGCTCCATTTACTGAATTTTTATATTTTCTCCTTTTATCAATTAAATTGAATACATCTTCTTTTACCCAAGGGTTTCTATTAGCCTTCTTCTTTTTACTTACTTGATCCTCTGCTACCTTCACTATTTCATCTCTCAAAGCTACCCATTCTTCTTCTACTGTATTTCTTTCCCCCATTCTTGTCAATTGTTCCCTAACGCTCTCCCTGAAACTCTCTACAACCTCTGGTTCTTTCAGTTTATCCAGGTCCTGTCTCCTTATTCCCACCTGTTTGCAGTTTCTTCAGTTTTAATCTACAGTTCATAACCAATAGATTGTGGTCAGAATCCACATCTGCCCCTGGAAATGGCTTACAATGTAAAGCCTGGTTCCTAAATCTCTGTCTTACCATTATATAATCTATCTGAAACATTCGAGTGTCTCCAGGCCTCTTCCACATATACAACCTTCTTTCATGGTTCTCAAACCAAGTGTTATCTATCATTAAGTTGTGCTCTGTGCAAAATTCCACCAGGTGGCTTCCTCTTTCATTCCTAACCCCCATTCCATATTCACCTACTACTTTTCCTTCTCTTCCTTTACCTACTATCAAATTCCAGTCCCCCATGACTATTAAATTTTCGTCTCCCTTCACTATCTGAATAATTTCTTTTATCTCATCATACATTTCTTCAATTTCTTCATCATCTGTGAAGCAGTGCTACTGTGGTAGGGGTGGGCTTCATGTCTATCTTGGCTACAATAATGTGTTCACTATGCTGTTCGTAGTAACTTATCCATGATCCTGTTTTTTTTTTTTTTTGTTTTTTTTTTTATTCATTATTAAACCTGCTCCTGCATTATCCCTATCTGATTTTGTATTTATTACCTTACCAGAAGCACCCTATAAATATGTAATGCTATTTGATGTTACAGATTCAAAGGGGTCCAAAAACATTTGACATTGAACGTAATGGCTATCTTCAATCCATACAGAAGGAATTTCTTATATTATACAAAGCATAAGGTGGATATGTGGACTTCTTTTGATATGGCTTAACTACATAGTTTCATTGACTTTGTTGCAGCATAGAAAATAAGACTAGACTTCATGTATCCCTGCTTTCCAATGCTGCAACAATATATCTCATATTTCCAAGTCTCTTTAATTAGGAAGTTCATCATCATGTTACTAGGGACAGAAGAATTTAAAGGTTTGTATGACAAACAGCCAAAAAATCTCATAGCAGCTGTGTAAGAGGTAACCAAAGATAGAGATTCACATACCTCATTAAAGAGAAAATATCTCGCATGGTACTCACATTGCACTTTTGTATAAGAACAATGATTGGTATTGAAAATATCTATTAAATTGGTAGCATTGGTACGCTGAGGATGAATGCACCCTTAAGAACACAAGGAAATCGTGACAAATGTGATTACGTGTAAATTAGTTGGGCTGGATTGTGGAAAAAATTGAGTTTTTCCTTTTGAAGGAATTGGACACTATCCACTAGAAGTGATCTAAGAAAACAAAGACTACTGTAAAGCAGTGAGTAGACATGGATTTAATTTCTGCCTCTCAATAAGAAACCAGTGAATTGGCAAATCCAGTGTTTGATCATATTTTTCAATTTAGAGGCAGCTGGATCTAATGAGGAAGACAAATATGAGAAAAATAATATACATTCAAAGAATAAACCCAGCATCAAGGCAGCTCTTGCCATCCAGTCCTTGTCTGTTAATCTACTGCACATTATGGTTGAATCTCAAAGAAAGATGACAAACAGTTACCCCTCAGTTTTATGGCAACAGTGCATGTTAATTTCTATCTTATGCTAGGCATTAGTTATTTGTACATTAATAATATTAATTTTTAGCAATTGTTACCAAAGTAGACACATTCCTGTTTTTGTGCTGTTGTAGTCATTATATACTTGAAAACATTTATTGCAATGTCTGAGTGTGCTAGCACACACTAGAAAGAATTTATTGCTTTCATCTAGAAGACTACATTGAAAATGTGTTATGGGAGTGCTATGAGCTATGCAAATTATTTTTAAAGACTGGAAATGAGAATCTGCCATTAATACTTAGTGTAGTTAATACAATTGTGTAGTTATATGACAGTTTAATTTCATGCATATGAGAGGGATCTCAGCCATTTTCTTGCCAGTGTAGTGCAAATAAGGCCCTATGAATTTACTAAGGATGATAATTTCCGCAGATCATTGGTACCAGCATGTAAAACAGCACCAAAGACTTGTTGTTTAAGCAAAACAGTTGTCACCTTCAAAATAATTTTATATTACACAAACAAGAATATAGTTATGACCATAATCATCATTTCATATAATTGCTATATCCTTATACACCACTCATGTTGCAATAAAACTGCATTATTTATACAGTTTTGGATATAAAAGACAAACATTTTAATGAGAACTATCACTGTCGACACATGTAGTAAGTTCACAATTTGTGTTGTTCATTTTTTGCTGTGCAGTTCACATTTGTTTCTCAGATGTTGTACAAGAGACAAATCAAACCCAAAGATTTGTAACTAAAATGCCAGAGATGCATTGACTGGTCTGTTGTAGTTCGTGTCTACTCGTAACATGTTCTGGCAAACTGCAGCATGAAATATATTTTTGGTGTCATTCAGCTTATCTGTTTCATTATAATGTATATAAAAAACACTTAACTGAATCACGAAAGACAGATCTGCTGTATTCACAACAAAACTGAAAATTTTATATTGACAGTACCACACAATACCGATTTCAGGTTTTAACATTGTGGATGAAACATATTCAAAAGAAATCTATCTTGTGCAAGAGAGGAAATGGAGTGAACAGACTCTAGCAATGCATGAAATTTTTGGGAAGAGTCATAAACGTGAAAAAGTTTGCCCCAACACCAAAGCAAAGCATTAACTTACAGATAGAGAGGTCTTAAAAGTAATGGCCATAAGGACTCTTTACAAAACAATTCTAAAAAAAATGAGGAACCACAAGGTGTGTGGGAGCAGTAAGAGTAAGCTAGTAACGATGATAAATAAGAGTAACGGATAGACAAATAGGCAGTAGATGAGTTAATTTTAAGGTCACAGCATGTGAAAAAGTACATTTCAAAATAGCAGTTTTGAGATAAGAGAATAGGTGACATAGTTTGACTTGAAGGTAAATGCGATATGGGTTGAGACAGGAAGGGGGGGGGGGGAGATTTGTTATTTATAGGTTATAAGAAGGTGAGAGGATGGATTAAGTAAGGTGACAGGAATGAGTGTTAAGGGTAACTGTATGTGCTCTAGGGGAGGACAATCCAAAGGAAATTAAGGTGGAAAGGAAATCAGTAAGGAAATTAATGCAGAAAGAAAAGGGATATGTGTGTGTTGGTGCTGGGTGTGAGTTCATGTGATTTGACACACATATAGATTACTCCCATAGAGCAAGCATCATATAAAGCAAAACCTGTGTTCCTTATTCTGTGAATGCTGGGGTGTGCATAAATGATTGTGTATAATCAAAAATTAAATTTGATGGTAAATTTAAAATGCTTTTACACAATGCTCCCTCAGACAGTATTGTCAGTTAAAGTTAGTGCTGATTGTAAGCAAGATGATATCAGCCTGTTGAGTCTTCCACTGCCCTGCCTCCCCACCCCCACCCCACATACACAATAAGTTTCAAGTTACAGTGTGGTGTTGGAGCAATACTCACTTGGAACTCATGCATGTTCTCCTGTTTCCTTTTGTAGATAGATTTCTCTTGGTAAGTTTTGTGAAAAACTGTCTACAGCTTTTCCATTTTATTTTGTTCCTAATGAGGAATATGTGTTATTTTAAAATTGTTCATAATTGCAGATATTTTAAACATTTTTTTAGTAATTTTATTTGCACAGTTAATGAAATGATACAGTAGGGGAAAAACATTTGCCAGTCACCCATAAGGCACTCTGTGTGTGTGTGTGTGTGTGTGTGTGTGTGTGTGTGTGTGTGTGTGTGTGTGTGTGTGTGTGTTCCTTGAATGACAGATTCTTTGCCTTAGATTGTCTTTCTCACACAATTACTCAGTTGTTAAAATGTGGTAGATTTAGTGGTGTTGAATTTTTATATGCAGTTGAGTGTGTGGCAGTATAGAAAGTTTCATTATTAAAGGCCTGTTGTTTCTGGTGTAGCACCCAGATTTTCTGGGAAGTGCTATATCAGTAAGCTCAAAAAGATTTTGTATGGGATATATTTTGTGTGTACTGCAGTAACTTATCATATTTGCTTCGAAGGTAACGGAAAGGTCAACAGATTTTAGTATGTTCAATAAAATGTCACATCTAGTCCCCGATGTTCTGACAAACTTCACTGCTTTCTGCACAGCATATGTAACTGTGAAGTACTATGTTTATACTTCTTGAGACACTTTAATTTATTTCTGTAGTATTGTCTGTTGTGTTGATGTACTCTCTATCCCATGTTTTGGAATAAAAATTCGAGGTGTGTTTTTATATTCATTTCTTTTGTAATCATGTTTATTGTATTGTCTCTCCCATTAATTTATTTGTTTCTTGTTGAAGTATGCACTGTGAACATTACAATGCAAAATATATACATATGTGAATACTGTAAATAAAAAATTATAAAAAAATGTAAAAAATGTCCTATACTATTTTTTTTCTACAATGTATGCTTTCCTAGATTTTCATATAGTGTGATAAAGGTAATGTACAATTTACAGGGAAATTGGAAGATTACTATTAAACGTACTGGATTACATTGATCATAGAGTTCTGAATTAAACACTGGTACATCCTTTCCATATATGTGTGAAACAGGAGGCATGATGATGGTGATTGTGGTGGTGGTTGGTTTGTGGGGCACTCAACTGCACAGTCATCAGCACCCATATAAAGTCCCAATTTTGACACAGTCCAAATTTTACACAATCGAATCTAGTGACTGTCACGAATGATGATGAAATGATGAGGACAACACAAACACCCAGTCCCCGGCCGGGAATTGAACATGGACCCCGTGATCCAGAGGCACCAATGCTAGCCACTAGACCATGAGCTGCGGACAAAACAGAAGGGAGCGGGTTATAATCACAGTACATTTTCCTGTATTGTGCAAACAGGATACAATTTTGTATCTGCCATACTTCTTTTTTGTTAAACCATGTGCAGTGAGACAAAGATGTTTGGGAAGAGAAGCGTTTTATGGCATTTTTTTTTTAATCAGTGCTGCTTCTTCCAATTTCTTGTGGCATTTGCGTAAGCAGTTATGCAGAGAATCCTCTCACAAGTTGGCTTTCAGTCATACTAATTCTTAAGATAATTTAAGTTATGTTTAAGACAGTGTATTAGTAACAATTACGTGTTCAGCTTATGGTGTTTTTTTACAACAGTATTCACCACTTTCCATTAGGATTATTCACTGTGCTTAATAAGTACTTACACAGTCATAACAGCCAATCCTAGTTAGTACTGCTAAGCGTAAATTTATCATTGCGGCTGCAATTTGTTACATGAACAAATGTGCACTTGAGGGTATAAAGTTATACTTGATATTATTTCCCACACCGAGATACTTTCTGAAAAATACTACTCAAAATAACAAAAGTTTCGATACTATCATGATGATTTACTATGTTGCTCCACAGGTTTTAATTTTACAAGTCACCCACCTCTTAATTAGAGATAAGCTTTATTGTATAACAATACAGTTGGACAGTTTACATAACAGTACACAAAGTGGCTCCTGACAGCTGGAAATGTTCCAGGCAATTACACCATGTTCGAAAGGATTTCACTTTTAAACCCAACATTTTGTCCCCATCTGCGGAGGACATTTTCATGTTTTAGTCACACAGTAGCGAGCCAGGGTGTGAACTGGACATTCAACAAAGCTACAATTGCCCTAGGAAATGTCCTCCGTAGATGGGGGCGAAATGTCAGGTTTTAAAGTGAAATACATTCGACTATGGAATAATAGCCCAGAACATTTTATTAATTGTGAAAGTGGCCCTTGCCACATGTCATTGTGAAAATTTTAAACAATCAGGGCAGTACATTAAACAGTGGAAAATCTGAAATGGAATAACTGCCCATCCCAGCCAAAATTGGTGCCTACTTCAGTTGGGTCTTAGCATCCAGAGACAACAATGTGGAACATGATTTGCATCCACTCCTTGGTGAAATTACAATGGTTTAGCAATTTGAAGTTAATTAGAGTAAAACCTGCTCTACACAGAACTTCACTGATAAAATATTGCAGCATTGTACATACATCAGTTTACACCAAGAGAAAGCAAATAACCCAAAAACTCACATCTGCAATGAGATATAGAACAACATGCCTGGCACCGTAAGCAGAACATTAACAGAGGTGTGCGTGGTCTAGGTACTGGCAGACCTACTTTCTGATGCTGCTTACTTCCTGTCCATCTACTCATACTCGACCTGTTAACCCATCTGCTATTAGCTGTGATGCTGTTGTTCTTACACTGCACTTCCTTATGTGAAACATGATTGAAATGTGCATGAATACATTTTGTAAGGATTTGTACACCATTAAACAAAGAACAAATTAATCTCGTAATATCACATATAGTGTTCAGGCCATTTGTCCTAGGACTGAGTGAGTGTACATTAAGTTACAACTTTTTTGAGAAGCAGACAATAGTATTCATCAGAATTCAAGGAGCTTGCATGGCTGAAACATTTTTTCCAAAAAGTTGATCAAGTAAAATATGTGCTCTTTTCTCTTGTAATGAGACTGAACTTGAAAAGGAAATAATTGGATTTTAAAATGAGATTTCCTTGCGACTGACATGACAGTTTCAAACTATAGAATTAGCTACTTGTACATACCATTACGCTCGTTATGCTGCTCTGCCATACAGGACTTGCACATAAACCACCAGGATAATTTTGGATCTGCCGACACACTCACAATTTCTCCAAGACACAAAATACTATAACCCCTAGTTGTGTTCTTACAGCCTTTGGCAACAATCTATCACACGGGTGCTCAATCCATGGGCCACGATCAACTGGCCAATCACCAGTCTATCAACACCTTTGTCCAAAATCTGTCTAAATGAGCTATTTTTGTAAAATGCCAGGTTTTTGACAATGAGTGTTTCACACAGTATTTGTGAGCAGTAAGCTTCACAACACTGTGTCCACCTCTTTCATCTCCATCTGCATTTCACTATCTTTGACACTCACTCCAACCAGCAGTATTTCCTCCAACATGGTGAGGTTCCTGCTCACGAACTGTAACTTGATGCGATATGAGCAGGGATTGCAATGAGCTGGAAGAGTGCAAGGTTTTTTGTGGGATGTTACCTTTGGATAGCACAGTTACAGAAATTAAATGTGAAATACTTCCTTTAAATACTGTCAGAACTGCCATATCAACAAACATCATTGGATCAAAAAGCTGCAAAGAAGTCTATGGCCTACCTGACAGCACTGAAGACAAAGTTTGAAAACTGATTTTGAAATTTCCAGGCAACAGAACCAGTTCTAGCTTTCATAGCTGAATTTTCCAAAAAATGGATGTGGAAGATATTTCAAATGAGTACTGCTTTTCTCTAGTAGTAAGGCTGAATTTGAAAAGGAAATAATTTGTTTTCAAAATTACATTTCCTTAAAGTCAGAATACAATGAAGATAACTTTCAGAAATTGAGTGTAAGAACATACTCTAACGTTGTTAAAGTGGCATTGTATATTTTATTGCTTTTTGGGTCAGCTTATCTAAGTGAGGCAGCATTTTCAGCGATGAATGTAGTGGAAAGTCGCTATAGAAATAAACTGACTGATGCTCACCTTTCAGACTGTGTGATGTTGGCTCTGATAAATTATTCACCAGATTATAATAAATTTGGAAACTATGTGCAAAGGCAAGTCTCACAATAAACTTTTTCCAGTATTTATTGTGGCGTATATTTTCATTTTTTCCACATGTGTAATATCTTGAAAATTGAATAGTAGCGTACAACTTTTGATGGAGAGAAATTTATGTTTTTTGTGTAATTAAAATGGTTAATTTTGTCTACAGTCTTTTGTAATTAAACTTCACAAATTTTTAAGTCAGTAAATGTCTAAGTGGACTGAATTGCACGTAGTAGATCTCGAGCCTAAAAAGTTTTAGCACCATTAGTCTACTGTAGCTTTGATTCAGTTCACAACTAGATAATCAACATTGTCTGATTTGCCGACATTTGGCTCGGTGATGACATATGATGCACCATTAGCTTTTTTTCAGTCTGCAGATGTTATCACCATCAAAATATACTTTGAAGCACTAATTAAAAGCACTGCGTACACTACTGTACATATCCGGACTTAGTAAACATCAAATTAACCAGTACAGAGCAGATGATGTGACTAAGGTGGGTTACCATCTGACATAGCTCCTACCTCAGCCATGCCCCTGTGCTTTCTTCTCTATTCTCTCTTCTCTTCTCTTCCCCCTTCTCTCACTCCTCTTTTTGGGCTTGTGTGGTGTGAGGTAAGTCACTTTACTAATAATTTGCCTCCCAAAATTTTAGTGTCCTACATCGATTCTTCCAGTGGAACATTCTGGAATACTATATGAAATAATTCTCTCTCATTTCTTACTCTTATAAAATGTGTTTTTTGGCAGTACTATTTTCTTTTCCCAGTCATTCAGGGCTGGGACTCGACCACCTACTTGTGGCCAAGGGGTGTTGCCCTCAAAAAATACATCTAACTTCCATAGTCTTTGTCCTTTATGTTCTTTCACTGGTTTCCTGAAAACTTTCCTACACTGCTCTATAAACCCTGCCATGACGACTTGGCATCATTGGGTGCTTTGTTGCCCCACCTTGTGACACTGGGTGCCTCCAGCCTATGGGCACTACCAAAAATTCTAATTTTGGTACATAATTAAAACTGAAATATCTGATTATCCATAACTCTGACCATCATGCAGTTTCCACCAAATGCTCTTAAGTAAATGGGTGCACCCATCTGCTTTCTGTTTCAACGTCTTCCTTCTGTTAATCAGTGTTATGATTACCGAACCAAACATCTGCAGTGAGCAAGATCAATGAGTGTACCTGTCTCATCCTGCCCCCATTGGTTCAGAAACTCTGGGGATTTTGAACAGCAATACTTGTAACTCCATTTTATGATCTCCCTTCAAATTTTCATCTGAGATATGGGTAAATCATATTACCTGTCGACCATGCCCTTCATTCTCAGGACCAGAAATCATCGTAAAATAAATGAATCAGAATCTGTGACAGTGTGGGTTAAAGGTGCTGACAGTTGTAAAAAAATTAAACTTGTCGGTGACCTTACCCATTATTATAGAAATTAAATAAAGTCTTTCCTGTCCCTTATTCCTATTGCACATAATTAAAACTCTTTTAAATTTAATATATTCATTGTTTATCTGCTAGTTAGTTGTTTGTTTCTTACTAATTCTTTATATGGCCTTTTATCTTTTTCAAAATCCTCACATATTTTAATGTTGTTTGTTGTTGTGGTCTTCAGTCCAGAGACTATATGATAAACAAATATATGCATATTCTTTAAAAAGTTATTGGACACTAACAAAAACATGTTTCAGTAATTGACTGATTTTCCTTAATACACCTTCTCTAGGGTATTTACTCTCTTTTTCTCCCCTATCCATTTGATTACACTTTTTTGACTCATTGTCTCATGCAGAACACTACTTCACCACTTTAGTTTGAATGTTTGTCAGTTAGAGATGGATGCAGAAGGACTGCATTCTCTTGGCTCTGCTTCCTTCAGTCATTAAGTCCATTGACGATTATGGGACTGTAGAGGATTCTACTGCTCGCTGCATTGTTTTGATGATGTCTCCTGCTGCCTCATGTCATCTAAGTCAGCTACATCCAACAAGATTCATTCTTTCACAACGTTGGGATAGGTTCACAGACTTCAGAAATTGGCTTGAAATGGTGCCTGAAGGCTTCCACCAGTTGCCTCTCCACATTACAGAAAGTTCCCCCCCCCCCCCCCCCCCCCCCCCCCCCGATCTAGACCAAGCTTAGTTTCTCTGATTGCATTAACGGTACATCATTGCAATTCTTTTTGTGATGATCGTGATAATTTGGAAGCTTTAAATTATTCCTTTACCAAGTTTTTATACAACAATGAAATATATATCACCCCTTTAACTTTCTTCTGCCATATTTTGGAGTGACCTATTTCTAGCTACTGAATATTGCTACTTTTCTGTTTACTTACACTTTTACTTTGTCTCCATATCTATATACAAGCTCAGTGCCCACTGGTCCGCTCACATAGACTGTATGGTCTACACAGATTTTTGTTTTTATGGAATGTTTTATATTGTTCACAAATTGCAACATCATCTAAACTATTCATGCAAGTTAAGACCACAGAAGCATGGTCTTTTCCCAATGTACTTCTGACCAAAAAGCGATTCCATTACTTGGAGTCAGAAGTTTTTGTTAATCCTATCTTCTGAGCTTTGGTGGTGTTATATCTGTAGAAACTTTCATTTCCTAAAACATTTATTTATTTCTAACTATGAAATGAAATACCAATTTTCATACATTTAGCTTTAAAAAATGTTTTTATAATGAAAATTTTCTTACAAATTTTTACCACCTATTTCACTCCATTAGGGGTTGAATTTCCAAAAACACTGAAAAACATATTTCTAACTGAGAAATCAAATACCAGTTATTATAAATGTAGCTTAAAAAACACTGTAATAGTAATTTAATAATGATTTATTAAAAAAAATGTCATCCGCTATTTTACCCCTTATTAGTTGAATATAAAATGGTGCAAGCTGTTCGAGATTCTGAAAAAAGTAGGGGTAAGCTATAGGGAGAGACGGGTCATATACAATATGTACAACAACCAAGAGGGAATAATAAGAGTGGACGATCAAGAACGAAGTGCTCGTATTAAGAAGGGTGTGAGACAAGGCTGTAGCCTTTCGCCCCTACTCTTCAATCTGTACATCGAGGAAGCAATGATGGAAGTAAAAGAAAGGTTCAGGAGTGGAATTAAAATACAAGGTGAAAGGATATCAATGATACGATTCGCTGATGACATTGCTATCCTGAGTGAAAGTGAAGAAGAATTAAATGATCTGCTGAACGGAATGAACAGTCTAATGAGTACACAGTATGGTTTGAGAGTAAATCGGAAAAAGACGAAGGTAATGAGAAGTAGTAGAAATGAGAACAGCAAGAAACTTAACATCAGGATTGATGGTCACGAAGTCAATGAAGTTAATGAATTCTGCTACCTAGGCAGTAAAATAACCAATGACGGACGGAGCAAGGAGGACATCAAAAGCAGACTCGCTATGGCAAAAAAGGCATTTCTGGCCAAGAGAAGTCTACTAAAATACCGGCCTTAATTTGAGGAAGAAATTTCTGAGGATGTACGTCTGGAGTACAGCATTGTATGGTAGGGAAACATGGACTGTGGGAAAAGCGGAACAGAAGAGAATCGAAGCATTTGAGATGTGGTGCTATAGACGAATGTTGAAAACTAGGTGGACTGATAAGGTAAGGAATGAGGAGGTTCTACGCAGAATCGGAGAGGAAAGGAATATGTGGAAATCACTGATAAGGAGAAGGGACAGGATGATAGGACATCTGCTAAGACATGAGGGAATGACTTCCATGGTACTAGAGGGAGCTGTAGAGGGCAAAAACTGTAGAGGAAGACAGAGATTGGAATACGTCAAGCAAATAATTGAGGACGTAGGTTGCAACTGCTACTCTGAGATGAAGAGGTTAGCACAGGAAAGAAATTCGTGGCGGGCCGCATCAAACCAGTCAGTAGACTGATTGGGAAAAAAAAAAAAAAAAAAAAAAAAAAAAAATTGAATTTCCAAAAGTGCTGAAAAACTTTTTTCTTTTTTTTTTAATTTCTGACAAAAGAAACCAAGTATTAATTTTAATAGTTCTAGCTTCAAAATTGCCTTAACAGAACATATTTTCAAAAAACCTTTCATTTCCCCTTAACGGTGGAATTTTAAAAATTTCGTTCTTAAATGATGCCTACAGTATAAAATCAACACCCACTCCACATTTCAAGTTTCTAATCATAGTGGTTTGGGCTGGGCGATGGTGAGTCAGTCAGTTGACACTTTCTTTTATATACGGAGATTAATAATATTTATTCCGGCGTTCTCAACTGATCAGTCTCTTTAGTTCTGTCTTAAGCAGTAATAATTACTGCTTCTTTAATCATCAGTTACTTAAATACCTTCTTAGTGACATGATTTATTATTAATACACCATATAAACTTCGGACCGTTACCTCAACTTCACGTCCCATGCTAGTTTATCTACCAGTTTTAACACAACATTTTATCTTATATCTTTACACAGTACAGCCTCATTCATAGTACATGATTCTCTGGTGTCATTACTGTCATCTCAGATTCACTAGTTTCCTCACTACTTTGTCTTTAGTGCATACTATTCTCCTATTTACTCTGCACTTATGCTCATCTAAAGGCTTGTACATTTTATGTCTTACTTTTGTATTGATTCAGCACTTAATACCTCCCATTTGTTTGAATCTCTAATTCTGTTGCCACATTTCTCTTCTTTCAGCTTCTCTTAAAATTCCATATTAATCAAACGCTATACATCCTGAAAGAAAATATAACAAGGGAGATATTAAAGAGTGGGAAACTCCATATGTTTTGCTTCTCCATGTCATCAGAAAGTCTATACGAGGTGTAATCCAAATATTTTCGGGACTGGTGCTGCCATCTGGAAAGTAGGAGTCGTAGATCTTTGCACCACTAGGTGGCGAGAGCTGCTTATCGGATGAGTCACTGTACGGAGTGGCATTCAGCTGGGAGGATGTGTTGCATGTCCACAGTGATTTCTGTAATACTATGTGTTTGGTGTGTGGTGATTTTACAATGTATCCACGAACAGAATAGCGGACCTTCGTCAGACCGCATCTGATGATCCAACCTTCTTGTCACAGGTTATCACCGGCAATGAGAGCTGGATTTATGGTAATGACCCAGAGACAAAGCAAACAATCATCACAGTGGAAGAGCCCGGGCTCTCCAAGACCCAAAAAAGTGAGAAAGGTGAAGAGCATGATCATCGTTTTCTTTGATACCAAGTGAATTGTGCACACAGAATTCTTCGCACCCAAGCAAACAGTGAATTCCGCATTCTGCTGTGACTTTTGTGATGGCTCCGTGAAAACGTGTGGTGACGACAGCCCAAACTTGGGCATCAAGGGAACTGGCTGCTGCATCATGACAATGCGCCCTCTCACACGTCCTTGCTCACCAGGACCTTTTTGGCCAAAAGCAACATGGCGGATTTACCCCACCCGCCGTACTCACCAGATTTGGCACCATGCGACTTTGCGCTATTCCCAAAACTGAAACTCAACTTGAAAGGCCATCGGTTCGTCACTCTAGAGAGGATTCAAGAAGCATCGCTGGTGGTGATAAACACCCTCAAAGAACGGGATTTCCAGAAAATGTTTGACCAGTGGCAGAAGTGCTGGGACCAGTGTGTACGTGTGGACGGGAACTACTTTGAGGGTGATGGTGACCATTAGTCCAAAGGTAAGGTTTTCAACAGATGGTAGCACCAGTCCCGAAAATTTTGGATAGCACCTCGTAGAAGAAGGAAGAGATTAGAAAAGGAAAGGAAGAATTGTTTTAAGTGGTGGAGGTGCCTACAGTTGCCTTATTGCGAAGCTTCCCAAAGAGTGGGAAACTCCCTATGCTTTCTACCCCTTCCATTACTGAACATATTTCTTTAAATCCAACACATTATTTAACCTCTTCACTCCTGAGATGAAAAAAAATTTACAGGAAATTTTTCTTTCAATATTTTCCAACAAACTAGTATACAAGCATGACACATATGCCAAAGAAAAAAAATATTGGTTATTCACTAGGGCATAAATGGAGGTCCACATGTGTGGACCTCGGGTCACAGTTATCATGATAATGTACTTGTCTTTGATTACATTTTTCTCTCTCTTCCTCAGTAAAAACCCTTTTCTTTCAACAAAATAATTATTTTATTGTAAACTTAACTACATATGTTAATTTACACAGAAAATAAGTATTTTAATTTCAGTATTTTTAAATACAGTGATTCCAATGCAGGTTTCTGTTGATACTCCACAAATGAAAGAAAATAAAAAAATCATGCAACAATTTCTGCCAAATAATAACATGATATTGCCCGTAAATGAATCTTTCCTTTTTGTGATAGGCTTCAAAACAATTATTTTTCATGACACACAAATACATTTCACATTTGATGCAGATGACCCTTGTCTTGGAACTGCAGCCATGATTCCTGCATTTTGAGGCATTCTTTGCCTCAACAAATTTTGGTAAATGGCCTACATTGTCAAACCTAACTTCTGCAATTGGTTGTGACAGAGCTCTTCTTGGCTTTTTATCCATATTTTGTACATCATCTACATCTTCACTATCAGAGGAATTGACTACAGAAGGGCGCCCTCTTCTTCTAGCTACAGGCTCAACATATTTGTAATTAATCATAGCTTTGCCTACGTGCATTTTGTAATCCATCAGTGACAACCTTCTTTGTTTGGGTATTTCATTTTCTGAGCACCATCTGCGGTACATCACCCAACAATTGACAATCACAAGATCTATAAAATTGATTAAACATTCTTACAGGCCATTTTGATGTGCAAGTGTAGCATCTGTAATACGACAAAAATCTGTCACAGAGATCAACACCTCCCATGTTTTCATTGTAAAGCTTCACTGCCACTGGCTGAGGAACATCTATCTTCTTTTTCTGCTCTCTTGACCACATCTTACATGTGGTTGGAGGGCTGCTTCCAACACATGATGAGAGTATTAGGACACTTTTATTGTCTTTCCACTTAATAAGACAAATTTTATCATCTTCCCTAACCCATTCTTCCCATTCCTCCCGTTGAAATAGCCTGACATTTTTCAATTTCTTCACTATTGGACCCAATCTGTTCTTCATAACTGTACCTGTCTGATAAATTTTCCTTCCCAGCAACATGTCTACAGATTTTACACTTGTGAAAAATCTACCAGTGTATACACAATGCTGGTTGTCTCTAGGAACACTTTCTGTCATCATCTTAACAACTGCTGCACCGAGACCATATTCTTTCATATCTTCAGCTGACACAGTACCTGACCCAGTATAAAACATGAAGTCCAACACAAGGCCATCAGGTGCAGCCAGAATGAAGCATTTTAAACCTAATGGATTAGGTTTTGATGGTACGTAAGTCACAAAGCCACATTTACCAGAAAATGGCACCATCTGTTCGTCAATGGAAAGATGATGTGATCTTGGAAGGGTCAGACACTTCTTCTGCACACAATCAAGAAAATGTTTTACCTTCCAAAGCTTCTCATTGTGCTCACTTGTGTTATCCACAAAATGCATATAATTTCTCAGTTCATAGAAATGGTCTCTTGTCATACACTTAGCAATAACTGGAACCTGAGTATCTTGCTACCAGTACAGCTTACTTTGTGCATAGCCCAGAACTCCCATAACAACATGTATTCCAGCTAAATGCAACATTTCTTCTCCACTGGTGTTAACAGATTCATGTTGTCGTTTTTGAAGTGAATACAAATTGGTTTGTTGTGCATGTTCTTCCCAGAATGTCAGAGGAAGGTATTCCAAGAAAGATTCAAAAATTCCTTTTTCTTCTTCATAATATGGAAGATGGATTTCGCTCTCACAAGGATTCAAATATGGCATTTCTTTCTTCCTCCACTTCATAGATCGCACTGGCAGATATTGTGGAACAAGAATTTCGTCTTGGGGATCTACAAATAAACAAAATTGTAAGAAAAAAAACATGAGTAAGTTCGCTACATAATTTATAATATTATTGATCATTACTATATGGAGTAAACCTACCATTTCTATCGTCTAATTCTTCAGAAGAATCCACGGTCTCATCTACTGTTGCTTTATCTTCAGCATTGGCTTCAGGTTCAACAGGAAAATCTCCAGCCAAAAATGAAAATTCGTCATCTTCCCCATCAGATAATTCGGCATTACTGTCATTCAGAAGTGCTTCCAACTGCTCGTCAGTTAATATTTCATTTATATCTGTAAAGTATAAAAAGGAGAGTTACTTCAGTACTCTACTGTCGAAGACGAAATTGAAGTCATCAAATTCATATTATGACCTGAGGTCCACATACGAGGACCTTCAGAAAATGAGTTATTTCATAGTAATAAACAAAATATATTCAAATCGGAACTAACTCTCAACATCTAGAAGAGTTAACACACTTTAGAAAAAAATCACAGCATTTTAGACTAATATTTGAGCATAATAATTACGTACATACCTTTCCAACTTCTAGTAGCAGCCATTTTGAGTGCACAATCAGCTGTAAACAAATACATCAGTCGTTCCTTACGAGGTGCTGCGCTCTCGTGTTGAAACTGAGAAACAGAAGGTCCACGCTTGTGGACCAACAGTCTGTAAGTGGAAAAATAACGAACGTAGGTCCAAATTTGTGGACCGCTGGAACGAAGAGGTTAAACCACACGTACTTTTGGATTCAGTATAAACCAAGCAATAAGCATATACACTACTGGCCATTAAAATTGCTACACCTAGATGATGACGTGCTACAGACGCGAAATTTAACCGACAGGAAGAAGATGCTGTCATATGCAAATGATTAGCTTTTCAGAGCATTTCCACAAGGTTGGCGCCGGTGGCGACAGCTACAATTTGCTGACATGAGGAAAGTTTCCAACCGATTTCTCATACACAAACAGCAGTTGACCGGTGTTGCCTGGTGAAACGTTGCTGTGATGCCTCGTGTAAGGAAGAGAAATGCGTACCATCATGTTTCCGACTTTGATAAAGGTTGGATTGTAGCCTATTGCGATTGTGGTTTATCGTATCGCGACATTGCTGCTTGTGTTGGTCGAGATCCAATGACTGTAAGTAGAATATGGAATCGGTGGGTTCAGGAGGGTAATACGGAACACCGTGCTGGATCCCAACGGCCTCGTATCTCTAGCAGTCGAGATGACAGGCATCTTATCTGCATGGCTGTAACGGATCGTGCAGCCATGTCTCAATCCCTGAGTCAACAGATGGGGACGTTTGCAAGACAACAACCATCTGCATGAACAGTTTGACGACGTTTGCAGCAGCATGGACTATCAGTTCGGAGACCATGGCTGTGGTTACCCTTGACACTGCATCACAGACAGGAGTGCCTGCGATGGTGTACTCAACGATGAACCTGGGTGCACGAATGGCAAAACGTCATTTTTTCAGATGAATCCAGGTTCTGTTTACAGCATCATGATGGTCGCATCTGTGTTTGGTGACATCGTGGTGAACGCACATTGGAAGCGTGTATTCGTCATCGCCATACTGGCATATCACCCGGCGTGATGGTATGGGGTGCCATTGGTTACACGTCTTGTTCACATTGACGGCACTTTGAACACTGGACATTACATTTCAGATGTGTTACGACCCGTGGCTCTACCCTTCATTCGATCTCTGCAAAACCCATTTCAGCAGGATAATGCACGACCGCATGTTGCAGGTCATGTACGGGCCTTTCTGGATACAGAAAATGTTTGACTGCTGCCCTGGCTAGCACATTCTCCAGATCTCTCACCAATTGACAACGTCTGGTCAATGGTGGTCGATGAACTAGCTCGTCACAATACGCGAGTCACTACTCTTGATGAACTGTGGTATTGTGTTGAAGCTGCATGGGCAGCTGTACCTGTACACGCCATCCAAGCTCTGTTTGACTCAATGCCCAGGCGTATCAAGGTCAGCATTACGGCCGGAGATGGTTGTTCTGGGTACTGATTTCTCAGGATCTATGCACCCAAATTGCGTGAAAATGTAATCACATGTCAGTTCTAGTATAATATATTTGTCCAATGAATACCTGTTTATCATCTGCATTTCTTCTTGGTCTAGCAATTTTAATGGCCAGTAGTGTACATACAGTGAGCTTTCCACCACAGACAGGCCATGATAAATGAGTAGAAACATTTTCATTTCCTTAGACACCTTACAAGACCTCTCTTTAGTTTTGACCATCATGAACTCACCACACTTGAAAATGGTTGGCTTGGCCTTGTCATTGTACCATGTTTACCTCTCCTTGACTGTCTTTAACATTCTCTCCTTAGCCAACTTCTGTATCATCCTGAGTGAGAATCTGGTTCACAAAGAACCTACCTCTTCTCCAACAACATTTGTTGGTTTCCTTCAATATCAACACACATGGCGTGAAACAAGTAGCTTTGAGCCACAGACTATTAATCCTCCTCCAAATGACAGAATGAAATTTGCCCATGTGGCGTTAAGTCAGTGACAAAAGGTACAACAGAAGTGGTTTAAGTCTTACATTACTCACTCATTTAATTACCCTGCAGAAAATATGGAGAAGTTTTTGAAGAGTCTAACCCAGTTTTTTATCTGCATTTCTTCAAATTTGTGGTCTGGAAACTGTGGACCATTGTTTGACAGTAATGGATTTGATTTCCTAATTTGGATAAAATAACCTCTCTCCATTTTTCTCACTAATACCCTGGCATTCATAGGGCGGATTGGATGGGATATTACACGCTTTGAGAATATGTCTAGGATAACAAAACTGTAAATGCACTCACCTCTGGACACATGCAATGGACTGAAGAGATTTACAACAGTTAACTGCTTCAGTGTCCCTACCGGAATACTCCAACAGAGTCTTTGAATTGACACATAAGCTGCCCGTATTTCTGGCACTGATCGTATGCAGTAAGTCTCTTTCACACCCGCCTCCACATATTTTCAAAAATCAAAGTTTCCTGTAATTTAGCTATGTATTTTTGTGTAAAATTATGTCCATAGCTATTGTTAATTAAACCTATTAGGGTGTCCATATGTTGATTAGTAAGGCACAGACTCCTGTCATCACGATCCTTTTTACTTCTGCAAAGTAGTATACCTTGATAGAACTTATAGTGTACCTTCATCTCAGGGTGTTTAAGTGACTCCATACTTCAGGTGTTCATCTCTGTTTTCTTCATTATGCATTTCATGGCATATTTTCAGAATTCTGTGTTTGTTTTTGGTACCTTTCACGAACAGTATCCGCATCCTCTTAAAAACTTCCCCCTGCTCTTCTTGCTTTCCCTCTGCATGTAATCTGGATAAGTCATTGATAATAACAATATTACCCTGATATTTGGCGTATCTGACTTCCTTGTCAAATTGTTGAAGGTACATGGCCCACTGATGTCTAAGGTGTCACTTCTTTAGAAAGTGTGTCGCCTTATGATCAGTTAACACCATGATATGATTCCTCAATGGGGCACATACAGACTTCTTATGTTCCTTCGAAAAATCTCAGTTGTGAAAAAAAAATTCCAAGGAGTGCTTCAAACTCCTTATGCGAACAAAATACTCTTTAGAGACCACTTATATTATCATAATGCAAAAGCTGCAAAGCTTCAAACATGCATACTATTGCTTTGGAAATTTTTTTCAGTGGGTCATGATAACAAAATGAAGGTAATATTGTTAGCATATCTTTCAACTCAGGCACATTGGTGGCTGGCTTGTATCACCCTAATAACCACATCTACTCTTCTACAGCCAGAAGAAAAGGACAGATCTTTGAGAAACTCATCTCCATCTCATTTTTTCTATTATATTTTAAATAAACACTGTAAAATCTTGTAAACTGCTAAGCTTTGTTTAATGTTTCTTCTAAAATGCATTATTTTAAACTGAATGTATGACCTCATGCCAGACCACTTCTCCTGTAATATTAATATTTTTTTTATGTTGGCTCATGATTTTAAAAATTCTGGAATCCTGTTTATTTTATTTATTTTACTGCCAGTTCTTGAATATTTTTATATAAATAAATTTTAAAAAAATCCATTAGCATATGCAGTTCCTTTTTTAAAAATGTGCATATTCATATGGAATGACCATTATTTGACATTATATTAGCTGCTAATGTTCTTAGATAGAATGTTGCCCAATTTAAGCAGTATGGCACAAGCAGAAAACGTGTCTTCAATTTAAAGTGGTTAGAAAATAAATTGTTTAAGGATTGGCTTTTGGCATATGGCAAGAATAAACGTAGAGTAAAATGCTTTGCATGCAACAAAGACTTTTCGATTGCCAGTATGGCCGAATCTGGCCTGAAATGACACCTAGGTTATAATAGCCATCAAGACACTTTAAAATCATTGTTGTTCACAAGAAAAAAAATGGATTTAAGTCTCTTTCTTCTTACCACCAGTCAGATGCAACAGAGAATGCTGTTCCATCTGGAAAAGAAGAGGAAAATACTGAGTTATCTGGAGACCTCTGAGACGGAAGCAGAAACCAGTTTTCATTGACCATGCTACTGCAAGTGACATGTATGAAAGTCTGCTATGTTTGATTTTGCTCTCATCATTTAAAATGTGTTACAATCGCCCATGTATGGCCCAAATCTCAGCTTAAAATCACATATACTGATAGAAGAACACAATCTTAATGATTATAACAGTCAATTAATAAATACTGGGACTTGTCCCTTACACATTATGCATATTGCTTTCAGGTAAGGGTTTGAATAATTAGATTGAAATATTTTCTTTTGTAGAATTTATCAATTATTCAGATATTTTTCAGCTAGGACAGAAGATTTTAATGCAATTAATGGAGGTAAGTATGCATCCATTTGAAATTTGTTTCCCTAGTGGTTAGGAAAGGTGTCTGTATGCAAGAGAGTAGTAAAAATTTTGCCTACACTGCAAACATTTTTTAAACAGGTAGAGACGAGGAAATTTAAGGAGCCTCCACCCATATCATTTCAAAATATTCAGAACAGTGTCAAAGATGATTTGTTTTTTGTAAACCTTAACTCTTTTTTTTTAAGCATGGCAAACATTATGTGGCCTTTCCTTAACACCCATCAGACTGATAAACCAGTGTTTGCATACATGAGTGACGATATTAAAAAAGTGATTCTTGCATTAGTGCAAACTAAAATTGTTGAGTAATTTAACTATAGTCAGTGTAATAAAAGTCGAATTCAATAATCTCAAGAACTGTCTGCCTACAAAAAATATTGACCTTATTTTTGTTGGTGAAAAATAGATTGAAAAACTATATTTTTCTGAAAAGGTTTCTCATGGGGAAATGCTGACATTATGTAGGGATGTAAAATACTGACGTCATGTAGGCATGTAAAATCTATGATAATTAAAATGGTATCAGTTATAATTCCAAATCCACCATCAGTTTTCAGCATTGTAATAAATTTACCATGTTTAATACCAATAAATTCAATGGAAGAGAAAAAAAAATTATGTGAGGAAGATGAAATATCTTGTACTTAGTTTACTGTGAAAATTGCTGATTGTGATGACATCCAGGCAGATTTGGTCAGTTTTGTCAATGAAACTGTTTCTGATAACACTGAAGAATTTCTAAAGCTTGGTAAAGAACCTAGGAAATTGGACAATTTCTTTTCCCCTCATTTAAAAATGAAACACAGAGAAATTTGGGCATGTACCCAGAAGCTGCTTCTATTGAGCCATGGCCAAGCAGCTGTGGAAAGAAGTCTTAGCATTAACCAAAAATAGAAGTCACAAATCTTAAAGAAGTATTTATGTAGCTTTGAGAATCATTTCTGATCATATAAGCAGCTTAGATGGAGATATAACAGTAGTTGTTATTGGTAAAGATTTGTGTAATTCTCTTTTGATGAAAAGACATCATTACAATCAATATCTTCAAGATTTAAAAAAAAAAAAACTAAGGAAACGATAAACAAAAAAAGAAGAATGGGATTGATGACCTTGATGAACATGAATTTAAAAAGCAAAGAAAATATATACAACATTGCATAGATGACCATACTGCAGATGAAATTGCTGACCAAGCAGAGAAACAATGCGATATGACTCTGTTAACAAAATCAAATAGTTTGGGATGTCTGCAAAAGGAAAAACAAATGAAATGCAGAAATTAGAAGAAACAAATAATTTCAAAGTGACAAATTAGCTTTGATACATTGTTTTATGAAGCACATACACTACTGGTCATTAAAATTGCTACGCCACGAAGATGATGTGCTACAGATGCGAAATTTAACTGACAGGAGGAAGATGCAGTGATACGTAAATGATTAGCTTTTCAGAGCATTCACTCAAGGTTGGCACCGGTGGCCACACCTACAACGTGCTGACATGAGGAAAGTTTCAAACCTATTTCTCATACACAAACACCAGTTGACCAGCGTTGCCTGGTGAAACGTTGTTGTGATGCCTCATGTAAGGAGGAGAAATGCGTACCATCACATTTCCGACTTTGATAAAGGTCGGATTGTAGCCTATCGCGATTGCGGTTTATCGTATCACAACATTGCTGCTCGCGTTGGTCGAGATCAAATGACTGTAAGTAGAATATGGAATCGGTGGGTTCAGGAGGGTAATACGGAACACCGTGCTGGATCCCAATGGCCTCGTATCACTAGCAGTCGAGATGACAGGCATCTTATCCACATGGCTGTAACGGATCGTGCAGCCACATCTCGATCCTTGCGTAAACAGATGTGGATGTTTGAAGACAACAACCATCTGCACGAACAGTTCGACGACGATTGCAGCAGCATGGACTATCAGCTTGATGACCATGGCTGCGGTTACCCGTGACACTGCATCACAGACAGGAGCGCCTGCGACGGTGTACTCAACGACGAAACTGGGTGCACGAATGGCAAAACGTCATTTTTTCAGATGAATCCAGGTTATGTTTACAGCATCATGATGGTCGCATCCATGTTTGGTGACATTGGGGTGAACGCACATTGGAAGTGTGTATTCATCATTGCCATACTGGCGTATCACCCGGTGTAATGGTATGCGGTGCCATTGGTTACACGTCTCGGTCACCTCTTGTTTGCATTGACGGCACTTTGAACAAGTTTCAGATGTGTTACGACTCGTGGCTCTACCCTTCATTTGATCCCTGCAAAACATTACATTTCAGCAGGATAATGCACAACCGCATGTTGAAGGTCCTGTATGGACCTTTCTGGATACAGAAAATGTTCGACTGCTGCCCTGGCCAGCACATTCTCCAGATCTCTCACCAATTGAAAACGTCTGGTCAATGGTAGCCGAGCAACTGGCTCGTCACAATACGCGAGTCACTACTCTTGATGAACTGTGGTATTGTGTTGAAGCTGCATGGGCAGCTGTACCTGTACACGCCATCCAAGCTCTGTTTGACTCAATGCCCAGGCATATCAAGACCGTTATTACGGCCAGAGATGGTTGTTCTAGGTACTGATTTCTCAGGATCTATGCACCCAAATTGCGTGAAAATGTCATCACATGTCAATTCTAGTATATTATATTTGTCCAATGAATACCTGTTTATTATCTGCATTTCTTCTTGGTGTAGCAATTTTAATGGCCAGTAGTGTAGTTCTACCCTCAAAATAGTTTTATATAAGTTTTCCAGTTATTGCTAATCTTTTATTTATATACTGATCAGCCAGAAATTATGATCACCTACCTGACAACCAGTATGTCGACCTTTGGCGTGGATAATAGCAGTGGTGTGTCTTGGTATTGAGGCCTTGGTAGGTCGCTGGATGGAGCTGGCACTACATCTGCAAACACATGTCTCCTAATTCCCATAAATTCCAGGGAGTGGGGTGATCAGCTCTGACACCACATTCAATCACAACCCAGATATGTTTGACTGGTGAATTGCAGGGCCAACACATCAATTGGAACTCACCACTGTGTTCCTTGAACCACTCCATCACAATATTCCTCGAACCACTCCATCACACACCTCCTTGTGACATGGTGCAATATCTTGTTGAAAAATGCCACTGCCTTCAAGAAACATGACTGTCATGAAGGGGTGTAACCAGTGAATGACACTTGTTGGCCATCATGGTGCCTTGCACAAGCTCGACTGGATCCACCGATGCCCACGTGAATGTTCTCCAGAGCATAATGGAACCACCATCAGGTTGTCTCCGTCCTGTAGTACAGGTATCGAGGCGCTACCCCCCTGGAAGACGATGGATTCGCGCACTCCCGTCGGCACGATGAAGAAAGTATCAGGATTTGTCAGACCATGCAACACTGATACTGCACCAATATCCAGTACAGATTGTCACATGCCCATCATCACCTGCAGAGGTCCATCACGAGGAGTGTTTGGTGCAATGTGTGTTCACACACACTTGTACTGTGCCCTGTATGAAAGTCTGCCGTTAGTTCCACCACAGTTCACTGCCTAAACTGTTTTACCAGTCTGCCCAGCCTACGATGTCCGAAATTTGAAATGAGGGGTGGAGCCTTCCCCTTTCTACACATGGACACCACACTCACTGATACTACAGGCACTGGGCATCTATCTGACTAACATTCATTCTTCACCAGGTGCTGCTGTTATCTCCTGGATGGGTTTGTATCGATAGTATGTTGGCTGTCATAATGTTCTGGCTAATTGGTATCTTTATGTACATATATGATTTAACTGAACTATTCAAGAGTGGAAAATGTAGACTCATATTTTACTTGAATAAAAGTAAGGATGCCTTTTTAATAATTTTTCTTAAGAATCCTACATCCTTCTGAATCTGTTTACTAAATTCATGCCTCGGTCTCCCTGTATGATTTTTACCCTCCGCACTTCCCTCCAATACTAAACTGATGATCCCTTGACGACTCGGAACAAGTCCTGTCAATCGATCCCTTCTTCTAATAAAGTTGTACCACAAATTCATCTTCTCCCCAATTCTATTCAGTACCCCCTCATTAGTTACGTGATCTACCCATCTAATCTTCAGCATTCTTCTGTAGCAGCACATTTCGAAATCTTCTACTCTCTTCTTGTCTAAACTATTTATTGTTAATGTTTCACTTCAATACATGGATATACACAAATACTTTCAGAAAAGACTTCCTGACACTTCAGAAACGCTTTCCTTGCCATTGCCAGTCTACATTTTATATCCTCTCTACTTCAACCACCATCAGTTATTTTGCTCCTCAAATACTAAAACTCATTTACTACTTTAGGTGTCTAATTTCCTAATCTAATTCCCTCAGCATCACATGATTTAATTCAACTACATTCCATTATCCTCGTTTTGCTTTTGTTGACGTTTATCTTATAGCCTCCTTTCAAGACACTGTCCATTCCGTTCAACTGCTCTTCCAGGTCCTTTGATATCTCTCTCAAAATTACAATGTCATCGGCAGACCTCAAAGTTATTATTTCTTCTCCATGGATTTTAATTCCTACTCCAATTTTTTCTTTTGTTTCCTTTACTGCTGGCTCAATATACAGATTGATTAACATCAGAGATAGGCTACAATCCTGTCTCGCTCCCTACTCAACCACTGCTTCCTTTTCGTGCCACTTGACCTTTATAACTACCATCTGGTTTCTGTACAAATTGTAAATAGCCTTTTTCTCCCCACATTTGACCCCTGCCACATTCGGAATTTGAAAGAGAGTATTCCAGTCAACATTGTCAAAAGATTTCTCTCTGTCTACAAATGCTAGAAACGTAAGTTCTCCTTTCCTTAATCTATCTTCTAAAATAAGTCGTAGGGTCAGTATTGCCTCACATGTTCCAATATTTCTACAGAATCCAAACTGATCTTCCCCAAGGTCGGCTTCTACTAGTTTTTCCATTTGTCTGAAAAGAATTCATGTTAGTATTTTGTAGCCTTGACTTATTAAACTGATAGTTTGGTAATTTTCACACCTGTCAACACATGCTTTCTCTGGGATCGGAATTATTATATTCTTCTTGAAGTCTGAGGGTATTTCGCCTGTCTCATACATCTTGCTCACCAGATGGTAGAGTTTTGTCAGGGCTGGCTCTCACAAGGCTATCAGTAGTTCTAATGGAATGTTGCCTACTCCTCGGGCCTTGTTTCGACTTAGGTCTTTCAGTGTTCTGTCAAATTCTTCACACAGTATTGTATCTCCCATCTCATCTACATCTATGTCCTATTCCATTTCCATAATATTGCCCTTAAGTACATCGCCCTTGTATATATCTTCTACATACTCCTTCCACCTTTCTGCTTCCCTTTTTTGCTTAGGACTGGTTTTCCATCTGCGCTCTTGATATTCATACAAGTGGTTCTCTTTTCTCCAAAGGTCTCTTTAATTTTCCTGTAGGCCGTTTCTATCTTACCCCTACTGATATATGCCTCTAATCCTTACATTTGTCCTCTAGCCATCCATGCTTAGCCATTTTGCACTTCCTGTTGATCTCGTTTTTGATATGTTTGTATTCCTTTTTGCCTGCTTCATTTTTATATTTTCTCCTTTTATCAATTAAATCCAATATCTCGTTACCCAAGGATTTCTAGTAGCCCTCATCTTTTAATCTACTTGGTCCTCTGCTGCCTTCACTATTTCATCTCTCAAAGCTACCCATTCTTCTTCTGTATTTCTTTCCACTGTTCTTGTCAATTGTTCCGTAATGCTCTCTCTGAAACTCTCTACAACCTCTGGTCTTTTCATTTCATCCAGGTGCCATCTCTCTAAATTTTCATCTTCTTGCAGTTTTAATCTACAGTTCATAACCAATAGATTGTGGTCAGAGTCCACACCTGCCCCTGGAAATGTGTTACAATTTAAAACATGGTTCCTAAATCTCTGTCTTACCATTATATAATCCATCTGAAACCTTCGAGTTCTCCAGGCCTCTTCCACATATACAACCTTCTGTCATGATTCTTAAACCAAGTAAGTTATGTTCTGTGCAAAATTCTACCAGGCAGCTTCCTCTTTCATTCCTTACCCCCTTTCCATATTCAGCTACTACTTTTCCTTCTCTTACTTTTCCTACTTTCGAATTCCAGTCCCCCGGAACTATTAAATTTTTGTCTCCCTTCACTATCTGAATAATTTCTGTTATCTCATCACACATTTATTCAATCTCTTCGTCATCTGTGGAACTAGTTGGCATATAAAATTGTACAGCTGTGGTAGGTGTGTGCTTCATGTCAATCTTGGCTACAATAATGCATTCACTATGCTGTTCATAGTACCCGTAATAACGGCCTTGATATGCCTGGGCATTGAGTCAAACAGAGCTTGGATGGCGTGTACAGGTACAGCTGCCCATGCAGCTTCAACACAATACCACAGTTCATCAAGAGTAGTGACTCGCATATTGTGACGAGCCAGTTGCTCGGCCACCATTGACCAGACGTTTTCAATTGGTGAGAGATCTGGAGAATGTGCTGGCCAGCGCAGCAGCCGAACATTTTCTGTATCCAGAAAGGTCCATACAGGACCTGCAACATGCGATTGTGCATTATCCTGCTGAAATGTAATGTTTTGCAGGGATCAAATGAAGGGTAGAACCACAAGTCGTAACACATCTGAAATGTAATGTCCATTGTTCAAGAGGTGACCGAGACGTGTAACCAATGGCACCGCATACCATTACGCCGGGTGACACGCCAGTATGGCAATGACGAATACACGCTTCCAATGTGCGTTCACCCCGATGTCACCAAACATGGATGCGACCATCATGATGCTGTAAGCATAACCTGGATTCATCTGAAAAAATGACGTTTTGCCATTCGTGCACCCAGTTTCGTCGTTCCTTTTTTTTTTTACCCTACTCCTGAATCACCCCAAATTTGATTTTGTATTTATAACCCTGCATTCACCTGACCAAAAGTCTTGTTCCTCCTGCCACCGAACTTCACTAATTCCCACTATATCTAACTTTAACCTATCCATTTCCCTTTTTAAATTTTCTAACCTACCTGCCCGATTAAGGGATCTGACATTCCACGCTCCGATCCGTAGAACGCCAGTTTTCTTTCTCCTGATAACGACATCCTCTTGTGTAGCCCCCGCCCGGAGATCCGAACGGGGGACTATTTTACCTCTGGAATATTTTACCCAAGAGGATGCCATCATTGTTTAACTATACAGTAATGCTGCGTGCCCTCAGGAAAAATTACGGCTGTAGTTTCCCTTCGCTTTCAGCCATTCACTGTACCAGCACATAAAGGGCGTTTTGGTTAATGTTACAAGGCCAGATCAGTCAATCATCCAGACTGTTGCCCCTCTTCAGGAACCACACATTTGTCTGGTCTCTCAACAGATACCCATCCATTGTGATTGCACCTAAGGTACAGCTACCTGTATCGCCGAGGCATGCAAGCCTCCCCGCCAAAGGCAAGGTCCATGGTTCATGGGAGGAGGACTTTTTAAAAATAGGTATTCGTAAATGGTGACTGGAAGTGTGGCAGTTTTATGAAATAGTGGAGGACCAAAAACGAGCTATGAGGATGGACATCTAATTTTCCCAAACATTTAAAACAGTGATGTCTGTGTGTGTCTGATTCAGCAAGACAGCAATTATGTATGTCTGTGAGGAAATTTTGTAGTTAAAATTTATATACAACTGGTTTGCCTGATTTTCTAGCAGTGGGCTGAACATGCAGCACCCAAATTTCATGCTTTTCTCAACAATAAAGTCCTACTCCAAGATAGGACATACTATATTGTGTGTTGCCATAAGATTTGAATTAGGAACAGTGTCATCAAAGTCTGCACATACCAGGTGTACTGGGATGTATATCAAAGTTCATTTAATTTATGCTGCTCATAAAATATCTAGTGTCAACTGGCTGACAATGTACTAATTTAAGGGGAGTGCTTAAAGAGTAGTGGAACTCCTCTATAATTACTAATCTAAGACCAAATATCATTTACTTTCATTTGAAAAATTTAACTTGATACCTATATCTTGTTGGGTAATAAAAAGGTTGCAGAACCATGCTGTTTGCTACGTTTTGCTGCCACTGTGACTATTCAGTACAGTGTAAATATATTACAAATTTCATATCAGCGCACACTCCGCTGCAGAGTGAAAATCTCATTCTGGAAACATCCCCCAGGCTGTGGCTAAGCCATGTCTCCACTAGATCCTTCCTTTCAGGAGTGCTAGTTCTGCAAGGTTCGCAAAAGAGCTTCTGTAAAGTTTGGAAGGTAGGAGACGAGATACTGGCAGAAGTAAAGCTGTGAGTACCGGGCGTGAGTCGTGCTTCGGTAGCTCAGATGGTAGAGCACTTGCCCGCGAAAGGCAAAGGTCCCGAGTTCGAGTCTCAGTCGGTCACACAGTTTTAATCTGCCAGGAAGTTTCATATCAGCGCACACTCCGCTGCAGAGTGAAAATCTCATTCTGGATATTACAAATATTTTTACTGTATAAAAGTGTGTCCAAGAGTGAAATAGATGGCTTACCATATATGTGGTTTTCGAGCAAGTGTTGCTAACCAAAGGTTGAGTATGGCTGCTTAAAATTCCCTTGCTGGCTGTTCAACTGAAGTAGCTCCGAGGCTCTGAAAGAACTACTTTGCTACCAGCACTACTGACAAGACTTGTCAAAGCAGTAATACACAGATCTGAATCTAGTCTTCATTTTACCTCATATAAGAAAGGTTGCACATCTCATCTAAAGAACTAGCACTTTAATTTCAATATCTGACTGCCATGTTGTTGTTGTTGTGGTCTTCAGTCCTGAGACTGGTTTGATGCAGCTCTCCATGCTACTCTATCCTGTGCAAGCTTCTTCATCTCCCAGTACCTACTGCAACCTACATCCTTCTGAATCTGCTTAGTGTATTGATCTCTTGGTCTCCCTCTACTATTTTTACCCTCCACGCTGCCCTCCAATGCTAAATTTGTGATCCCTTGATGCCTCAAAACATGTCCTACCAACTGATCCCTTCTTCTGGTCAAGTTGTGCCACAAACTTCTCTTCTCCCCAATCCTATTCAATACCTCCTCATTAGTTACGTGATCTACCCATCTTATCTTCAGCATTCTTCTGTAGCACCACATTTCGAAAGCTTCTATTCTCTTCTTGTCCAAACTGGTTATCGTCCATGTTTCACTTCCATACATGGCTCCACTCCATACAAATACTTTCAGAAACGACTTCCTGACACTTAAATCTATACTCGATGTTAACAAATTTCTCTTCTTCAGAAACGATTTCCTTGCCATTGCCAGTCTGCATTTTATATCCTCTCTACTTCGACCATCATCAGTTATTTTGCTCCCCAAATAGCAAAACTCCTTTACTACTTTAAGTGTCTCATTTCCTAATCTAATCCCCTCAGCATCACCCGATTTAATTTGACTACATTCCATTATCCTCATTTTGCTTTTGTTGATGTTCATCTTATATTCTCCTTTCAAGACTCTGTCCATTCCGTTCAACTGCTCTTCCAAGTCCTTTGCTGTCTCTGACAGAATTACAATGTCATCGGCGAACCTCAAAGTTTTTACTTCTTCTCCATGAATTTTAATACCTACTCCGAATTTTTCTTTTGTTTCCTTTACTGCTTGCTCAATATACAGATTGAATAACATCGGGGAGAGGCTACAACCCTGTCTCACTCCTTTCCCAACCACTGCTTCCCTTTCATGCCCCTCGACTCTTATAACTGCCATCTGGTTTCTGTACAAATTGTAAATAGCCTTTCGCTCCCTGTATTTTACACCTGCCACCTTCAGAATTTGAAAGAGAGTATTCCAGTTGACGTTGTCAAAAGCTTTCTCTAAGTCTACAAATGCTAGAAACGTAGGTTTGCCTTTTCTTAATCTTTCTTCTAAGATAAGTCGTAAGGTTTGTATTGCCTCACGTGTTCCAACATTTCTACGGAATCCAAACTGATCTTCCCCGAGGTCCGCTTCTACTAGTTTTTCCATTCGTCTGTAAAGAATTCGCGTTAGTATTTTGCAGCTGTGACTTATTAAACTGATAGTTCGGTAATTTTCACATCTGTCAACACCTGCTTTCTTTGGGATTGGAATTATTATATTCTTCTTGAAGTCTGTGGGTATTTCGCCTGTCTCATACATCTTGCTCACCAGATGGTCGAGTTTTGTCATGACTGGTTCTCCCAAGGCCATCAGTAGTTCTAATGGAATGTTGTCTACTCCCGGGGCCTTGTTTCGACTCAGGTCTTTCAGTGCTCTGTCTAACTCTTCACGCAGTATCTTATCTCCCATTTCATCTTCATCTACATCCTCTTCCATTTCCATAATATTGTCCTCAAGTACATCGCCCTTGTATAGACCCTCTATATACTCCTTCCACCTTTCTGCCTTCCCTTCTTTGCTTAGAACTGGGTTGCCATCTGAGCTCTTGATATTCATACAAGTGGTTCTCTTCTCTCCAAAGGTCTCTCTAATTTTCCTGTAGGCAGTATCTATCTTACCTCTAGTGAGACAAGCCTCTACATCCTTACATTTGTCCTCTAGCCATCCCTGCTTAGCCATTTTGCACTTCCTGTCGAAAGGGTTGAAGAGGAAGGAAGAGGGATGAAGGAAAAGGACTGTCAATATTCAGGAAATGGGGAGAGTTTGGAAAAGTCACCAGAACTGCGGGTCAGGGAAGACTTATTGGAGAGCAGATTTCTGACTGAGGGGGCCGGGGTCGATTTATGGCCAGGTCATACATTTGTTCTGTTGTCTTTCTTTACATTCATTTCATCAGATATGACATTTCACTGTTGGTAAGGCTGCATGGGCATACCGTGAAAAAAGCTTATTTAAGAGAAGAAACATTTTCTTAACATTTGTGTGTGTTTCCTCTTGTCCCAGATAGGTGACTAGGTTTCTTATCTATGCAATTATATATTCAAAAATTGATTATTTTCATTGATTTATTATAAGTGATATCTGTGATTTCCCAAGGATGTTTTATGGGCCCCCTGCTGTCAATCTATTATGAAAGATTTAGCAGATAATCTAAGCAGTCCTCTTAGTATGTCTGCAGAAGATTCAGTCATTTACCATCTAATAAAGTCATCCAAACAAAACAAACTACAAAATGATTTAGACAGGATATTTGCATGGTACGAAAAGAAGCAGTTGAACACACACAATAGAAATTGTGAGGTCCTCCACACGACTTCTAAAAAAAATAAAAATAAAAAATAAAAAAAATATCCATTAACTTTCAGTTCCACAATGAATCGCACAAATTTAAAGTTGTCAGTTGAACTAAATCCATTACAAACAGCTTAAACTGGACCCCATCACACAGAAAATGTCATGAGGTAGGCAAACCAAAGACTATGTTTTATTGGCAGAACACTTAAAAGAAACAACAAATCTACTTAACCCCCTCAATTTCAACTGGGAGAAAATTATGTCGGGCACCTAATGTTTCTATTAGATGTAATTGATGGCACAAAGAACTGAAACTTGTTGCAGTACATAATGACCTCTTGAAGGTGAGCAAAGTATTGGCAGGTGTATCTGTAGGTTTTATATGCAGATAAACATCACCAGTTCTGTGTGTTGTATACGACACGTGGGAAGCGATGAGAGTGAGAGACTGCTTACTCTAGACCTGTCCATCCTCTTTTGGAGTATTGCAATGTGGCATGGGAATCTTATTAGATAGGATTGACAAAGGACATAAAAACAGATCAACAGATCAAAGAAGGGCAGCTTGGGTGGGCAGAGAGAGAGAGAGAGAGAGAGAGAGAGAGAGAGAGAGAGAGAGAGAGAGAGAGAGAGACTGGGGAAGGTGATACAGCAAGCAAAACTCACTCAGACTGCAATATGAGAGGATGGCACAATAGATGGGTGTCCCTTACCCTGGTGGCAGACAGTTATCCTTACTTTTTCACCTTTCGCAATCTATTCCAGTCTCTTATTGAAGGAAGGAAATATCAGTTCCAAAAGCTAGTGCTATATCCATGAGTGGCCAGATACTGGTGCACATGTCAGAAAACAGGAGAGAAATGGTGACGACACAAGGCATGAAGACTGCCTGTGGAAAGGACTCAAACCCATGCCCAAGTCGAGCATCTGGGCTGACAGAATGTCGGACCTGACACAACAAGAGCAAGTCAGTAGCAACCTATACAACAATGAAATGCGACAAACCTTTGACACAAAACTGTCAACAGGACAAGTACGAGCCACAATCCAAATTGAGACCAAAGAGAAAAACCAATACGAAAGCGAAATCACTGATGAGATACAGTAGTATGGTGGAGATATTAATGAACAAAATTAGACGAAGTACATGACTGACTGAGTGATCAAGGTGTGGTGGTATTTATGCTGGCTGTGAGGGACAATATTGGCTGGTGTAGTCACGTGGCGAGATAGTGGCACTGTCATAGGCGAGTGCAGTGCTGTGGTGACACGCCCTCTATTGTCCATCCAGTTCCACTTGCTCCAGTGGACATTCGACTTCCATGCAGGCTAATACCTAAGCTAGAGCAGTGTGTGTACTTTTATAAGTGTACTGGCAGATATGTTCACAAATTTACATTTTTCTCGAGAGAATTTTCCTTTTTATGCAATTAATATTATGTAGATGTCATTGTCTTGAATCCACAAAAAGTTATTTGGTTAGAATGTACCATTTGGTTTGTAATGGGATTCATAACACAATGATGAACCTTAATATTACTTTGCCAAGGATATCTGATCAGCGTTTCCGATGAATAATATAAATAAAACATGAAAAAGCTATGCCAGTAAAGTGCGACAAAGGTTTAAATCTAACTTTTCTGATCACTGGTACTAAAATTTGTCACTTCACTGGTCTACTCTTCTGCAAATAAAAATTTTAGTAATGAATCTGCAATCAAATAGAAACAGTAAGAGAGTTCTGACTTACATTTGGTCAGGACAAAAGTGAGTTAAGGATTATCCAGAGAATGAAGCCAGTTTGGACACTTCCGATATGAAGAAAACAACTGAGGACAACCAATAAAGTTTAAATACCTGGACAGTATGACTCATTTCATTTATCATCATCCAAGTTTGATTTTAGTTTAAGTTCATGATGGTTACAAAACAAATGCCAGATAAAATTCATTGCACAAAGTCTCTTCTACTATTTATTTATGCCACAAATCATTTTAGTCCCTCAACTACAGATGGACAGTTTTGTTTAATTAACAATTAATTTAATTAACTACATCCTATCACATGTTAATGAATTATGTCACTGCAAATATTACAATATGTAATTACAGCTAAAGAGAGTAATACAGTTCATATCACTAGTGGCATACCAATACATTGAAGTAATTCTACGCAGTAAGGATAGATGCTCATTTAATAGGGGAAGTCACAATGAAATACTAAACAGGAAACCAACTAAATATTGTTACATATTAGCAACGAAAACAATCAATTATTGATAAAATCACAATAGTGATGTGTTCTGCTGCTGCTTGGTGAATTGTTACATATTAAGAATGCTCAAGACGTAATGTATTATAGAAACACTGTTGTGTGCATATCACTTGCCGAAACACAGATTAACTAAGGTATAGGGTTCTGATCTGCGGTAACACGAGCATGGCACACCAAACCTTTACCCCAGATGAGGTGCGTAGAAACATAAAATTTTGTCTCCAAAAGTTAATTGCGTAGGAAATTATTTAAAGAACTTAAAATCTTGACTATGCCAGCATGTATGCATAGTCTCCTTGAAGTCTTATGGGACTACAGTAGTATTAAACAGTAGGATCATAAGAAACAAAGAAGATTTTTGTAGGGAAATGCACAGACAAGATAAAAACATGTACTATATTAACCAAAACTTTTATTCAATATTTTGCCTCAGACTCAAGAGTATTTCAGAACTATGCAGTTTCAAAACATAACTAAAAACATGCTGATAAGTCAACATCATCTATAGCATTGATGAACTTATGAAACTTCAGTATTAAATTAAATATAATCCTTGAAATTACTGAATTAATTCTCCAGTGATATATGATAACGTGGTCTCAGCAATAGTTCATTTGGCATAATTGTATTTTGAACAATATGTATATAAATGCTAAATAAACGAAGTCTGATTAAGATTTACAAAAGAACAGAGATACAATTTGTACAAACATGTTAAATAAGACATAAAAATTGTGTTTATTTAAACAGTGTATATTTAATAGATGTACAAATTTAGATGACATACATACAGAGCATATTGTCAATAGAAGGATAAATGAATAAACTCCATGTTACATCATCATATGTTGGAACAGGCTACAATCCCATTTGTGAAATGTATTTTCAGAATTAAACAATGCCCATGACATCCATGGCAACAACTGTACTGACAATAATGATATGACAGTAAACAACTTACATATAATTTTAGGACTGATGTGGAAGTGATTACACTGTAAATTATTATAGTTACAATGGCGTTCACTTTCTTTGTGAATACTACACAATATTTTGGATGGTACCTTATATTAATGTAGGCAATCATTAAAGAAGAATCTTACACTACCAAATCTCTTTGGCAATAGCAACATTGCCAAGTCTATTTGGTGTCAAGTTTTGCTGCACTACAGAGGATTCTTATCATTTCATTTGCTGACACAAGCACTTCTCTGCCTTTACCCATTATTTCACAGAGCTTTCCTGCAAGAACATGCTTGCACATCAAGTCAGTCTGGGTTCCAGCTACATGATAACGATATGCAGGGCAAGAGCAGTAGTTAACTGATGGAAAAATGGTGTATGGTGTCCCAGAACTCCCCGTTACCTGTAAAGTTTGTTTTTCTTTTTAGTTCAGTAATTCTTAAAAAGCTCATATTATAGGCCCTATTACATTACCTCACCTTTACCTGTATAACATATCTTAATTTATTTGTTGTTCGTAAAAAAACAACACAATTTTTTTCAAGGAGTTCTAAAGCTCGCTCAAATGGATTACCATATAGTGAATGAAGAGCAAGCAAGACATCATCAGTAACTGAAATAGTGAAAAAGTTTTATTTCATTACAATGATAAAATATAACTTAACACAAAAGAAGATGCAAATTCTAATCATATACCGAAAACTAAGTTACAGCCTAAATGCAACACTCAATACTGTGCACTATGTTCGGTAATAGACAATAAACCTGTAGCACAAATAGTGCAGCACATTATGGAAAGACCTGCATGTAATGTGTAAACCATACTAACGGTTTTAAGATACAGCTGTATAACAGAAAGGAATACTTAATTAAAGTCATAAATGCTGGAAGTGTGAAACAAATATGAAAAGGTGGAATATCATCAATTAAACTGTACTTTGCACAGAACTGGAATACGGCAGTTGTCATTTCTATTTTAGCCTACCAGATGTCAAATTTTTCCAGTTTTCTCTCAGTCATTCTATGTGAACACAGAACAGCTCATTCCTTTCACCGTCCTCTATCCCAGGCAAAACAGTCACCTACGAGGACGATTGCTCTGTTTATGGGTTGCTAAATGCTACTGCCCCAGTATGTATTAAAAATATATATACAAGAGAAAGAAACTCACAGCCTACCAAATAAAAATTGTTAATTCTAGTGCCTCCAAAAACCAGGTGGACAAACTCAGATTCTAATTCAAACCGTGTTCTACGCTCTGTGGAGCATTGAAGGTGGTGGTCAGGACAATAACAATAGCTCTCGCATTCATTGTGTTAGCTTCTTCACTGCCAATGAGATGCTTTCTTCACACCCCACAGACTGTAGACACACTATGTCACTGTATCATTTCTGAAGCATCCGCCACCCAAGCAGCTTAACAAAGGTCCAAAGCAGATAACTACTCTTGACACAGACATCCCATCACGCTTAATACACACACAGTTGCTGTCAGCATGCTGCCTTCATTTTCAGCAGAGGATGCCACTTTTCTATGGTTTTGTGTAATATTGGCAGGCAATTGATAAAGTAAAATGCTATTTTCTCAAATGATTTTCATTCTGCTGACACAGAAGACACTATAACAATGTGCAAGGGCAAGTTTAGGAGTGGAGGGAGGCACACAGAACAGGCTGACAGGATAGAGCACCTTCTTTACTTTCCCGTTTCATTACCTGCTGACTTGCTTTGAAGGACATTACACAATACCTGATTGTTCAACAGCTAGTAGAAATTATTAAAACTTCCTGGTAGATTAAAACTGTGTGCCAGACCGAGACTCAAACTCGGGACCTTTGCCTTTCGCGGGCAAGTGCTCTACCAACTGAGCTACCCAAGCGCGACTCATGCCCCGTCCTCACAGCTTTACTTCTACCATTACCTCGTCTCCTACCTTTCAAACTTTACAGAAGCTAGCCTGCGAACCTTGCAGGACTAGCACTCCTGAAAGAAAGGATATTGCAGAGACATGGCTTAGCCACAGCCTGGGGGATGTTTCCAGAATGAGATTTTCACTCTGCAGTGGAATGTGCGCTGATATGAAACTTCCAGGCAGATTAAAACTGTGAGACTCGAACTCGGGACCTTTGCTTTCACGTGCAAGTGCTCTACCAACTGAGCTACCCAAGCGTGACTCACGCCCTGTAGAAATTATTGTTGTTATTACACTGCACTCTCGCTAATCTGGTCATTTGGTGCTGGGTTAGTGGATGTCCCAGATTATTATGTCTGAAACTTAGTTTAAACACATAGGGGCTATACTTTATTAAATTCAAAGATACATTCGTTTTCATAGAAGACATCCTTGAGTGTGTACATACACACCAGTTTCACTCATTGTGAAACATGACCTAAATTTTTAGTTGTTGCAATGATGATACGCATCAGTGGGATGCTTTTTCATGCAATGCTTTGCAAGTGCTATATTGGTACTGCATGTACCTGGATGTTGTATAATGAACTCCAAGAAGATGTCTACAGCTTCTGCACCAGTAGTGTGAGAACTCTTCAAGCTCTCTCCTCGTATGTCCTTTTCTTCATCACTTTCATCATTACTTTTGTGCACACTTTTGATTATTTCTTCATATGTTGAAGTTTGGTATATCTCTCAGTTTTCCTTATTCAGCCACTCAGCAATATCACCTTCACCAGTTTCTCCTCCTCCTAGAAGCTTGTGGAGCATGTCAATGTACAAAGAGTCAGCAATGGATGATTCCAAATTGACTGGCTCATTGTTGCACAGTATTGACTTTAAATCTGTATCAATGGTTAGCTACACTTTTTTCCAACTCTTCATTATGGTAGTGTTCTCCACTTCATCCTATGCTTCTGCTGTTTAGAAAACAACATCACTTAAGTCGATTGTTTTCTACACCTTCAACATAGCAATGGCACAGTCATTTTCACATTTGTTCAACAAAGAGACAAGATGTGCATGTTGATAATGATGTTTAATTGGTTCCAAAATTCCCTAGATCATGGGCTGAATCATGCCTGTTACGTTGGGTGGAAAGGTGCTTGCATAACATCAGGATTTACAGCCACATCCTAAAGATGACTGGGAGCATAATCAATTATAATAGATTCCAGAGGAGCCTTTTTCTTCTTCAGCTTTCTCACAGCTGGTACAAATACTTCATGTAGCCTCCAAAAGAAAATTTTTCTGTCCATTCATTCTTTCTTATGAGCACAATGTTGCCATGTAAATGTGTTTCTGTTGCTGTGTTGAAAACAACACAGATGTGTAAAACAAAGTGCAGGGAAATAGACAGAGATGCTGAATGAAACGTGTTTGGCCATCAAAACAACAATGCGTGATGCCATCAATGACTACCATAGCAGAATATTGTCAAATGACATTTCACAAAATCCAAAGAAATTCTGGTCGTATGTAAAGACTGTTAGTGGCACTAAAGTTAGTGCCCAGTCCCTCATGAACGAGACAGGAACTGCAAATTGAGAGTAGCAAAGCCAAAGCTGAAAGCTTAACTCCCTTTTCAAATCTTGCTTTACAAGGGAAAACCCAAGAGAATTGCTCCACTTTAATCCTTGTACCAGTGCAAAGATGAATGAAATACGTATTAGTGTCAGCGGTGTTGAGAAACGGATCCCTGTCAGATTCTATACTGAATTTGCAGCTGAGTTAGCTCCTCTTCTAACTAAATCTGTAGTAGATCCCTTGAACAACAAACTGTGCCCAGTTCTTGGAAAAAGGCAGAGGTCACAACTGTCTACAAGAAGGGTAGTAGAAGTGGCCCCTAAAACTGGTGTCCAATATCCTTGACATCAATTTGTTGTAGAATCTTAGAACATATTCTGAGCTCAAACAAAATGAGGTGTCTTGAACAAATGACCACCTCAGTGCCAACCAACATGGATTTCAAAAACACCGATCACGTGAAACTCAACTCTCACTTTTCTCACATGACATACGGAAAGCTTTGGATCAAGACAACCATGTAGATGTAGTGTTTCTTGATTTCCACAAAGCATTTGACTCAGTACCGCACCTACACTTATTGTCAAAGGTGCAATCGTATGGGGTATCAAGTGAAATTTGTGACTGGATTGACGACTTTTTGGTAGGGGGGAAACAGCATGTTATCTTGGATGGAGAGTCATTGTCAGATGTAGAAGTAACATCGGGTGTGCCCCAGGGTAGTGTGTCGGGATCCTTGCTGTTGATGTATATCAATGATCTTGCAAACAATATTAATAGTAACATCAGGATTTTTGCAGATGATGCAATTATCTGTAATGACATACTATCTGAGAGAAGCTGCATAAATATTCAAACAATGGAAACTCCAGGTAGGAATATCAAGAACTTGGGAAAAGATAGATTGCTACTTACCGTAAAGAAGACATGTCTAGTTGCAGATAGACAGGATTAAAAGACACTCACATACAGCCTTCATCAGTAAAACACACACACACACACACACACACACACACACACACACACACACACACACACACGACCGCCAACACCAGCATCTCAGACCAGAACGCAACATCACGTGGGATACAAGCAGCAATTTGGAGGGGGTGGGGAAGGTGAAGGGATAGTACTGTATGGGTCAGGAGGTTGTGGGGCAGGCAGATGGAGAAAAAAAGGAACAAAAAAGGAAAGGAGTGGGTAAGACAGGTGGATGCAATGGTAGAGGGCTGCAGATAAACAGGATGGGACACGAGAATGGGGAGATGATAGGACAGAAGGGCTGGAAACTGTTGGGTGGAGGGTGTGGGGATAGTATGTTACCATAGGCTGAGGCTGGGGTAACTGCGGCTATTTGGATAGAAAGAGGCAGTCTATTCATGTATCATCACAACCCTTTAAAAATGAATGGAATGATGAGAATTCTCAATATATATTATGCAGTTGCATAAGTAATGGGTACTGCAAATTTGCTATGTAACAACATTATAATATGATTAAGAAGGAATTTAAACAACATAATTTAACTGGATAGATAAAAAAATCTACTCACCAAGCAGCAACAGAACACACAAATAAAAGAGGGTTGTAATTAGGCAATTACCACCACTTGGCGAGAACCAAGGACTTGTTTCTCAAACTCCGCAGGTGGGAATTACCACTACAAAATGTCCTTGGTTCTCGCTATCCACCTGGCCTTAATTTATGTTAATTTCTTCTGTCTCATCTTTTCTTCACTGTAACTACTCTTTGCTTCACTCCGTTTTAGTTTTCTACATCTTTCATTGTCTTTCCCGTCTATTTTTCACCGCCTCCTCCCACCTCCATTACTTACAATGCCCTTAGCTTCCCACTCTTATTAACTCATGCATGATGTTTTAGTAGTAATCTCTGTCTTGCATATTACTCTGCCTTCCATCTTTAAGCTCGCAGGTTTTCACATCGTGTCTGAGGCAGTTCCCAACAATCAGTCTTCCCTTCTCATCCCGTAAGGTAAGTCTCCCCTGACCCATGATTCTAGGTGACTTTCCCAAAATCTACCCCTTTTCCTAGATCTCTCCAGTCCTTTTCCTTTGCCCTTCTTCCTTCCCCTTCAACCCTTCTGCCTGAAGGAGGAGCCACTGGCTCTGAAAGCTTGCCAATCACAACAGCCTTTTATGTGTGTGTTCTGCTGCCACTTAGTGAGCAGACTTTTTATCTACCCATTTAAATAATTTAATGATATGAATATAATAGGGAAACATTCCACGCGGGAAAAATATATTTAAAAACAAAGATGATGTGACTTACCATACGAAAGCACTGGCAGGTCGATAGAAACACAAACAGACATATACATACACACAAAATTCAAGCTTTCGCAACAAACTGTTGCCTCATCAGGAAAGAGGGAAGGAGAGGGAAAGACGAACGGATGTGGGTTTTAAGAGAGAGGGTAAGGAGTCATTCCAATCCCGGGAGCGGAAAGACTTACCTTAGGGGGAAAAAAGGGGGTATACACTCGCACACACACATACATCCACCTGCACATACACACACACAAGCAGAATGACTCCTTACCCTCTCCCTTAAAACCCACATCCTTTCGTCTTTCCCTCTCCTTCCCTCTTTCCTGATGAGGCAACAGTTTGTTGCGAAAGCTTGAATTTTGTGTGTATGTATATGTCTGTTTGTGTTTCTATCGACCTGCCAGCGCTTTCGTATGGTAAGTCACATCATCTTTGTTTTTAAATACATTTAAATAATTTTATCAATAACTGACTGTTTTTCATTGTTACATGCACCTATAAATCATAACGGAAGAAATGTGCAGCATGTAAATCAATTTTGTGATCTTTTAGAATCTGAAATCTCCAACATAACCAAAAGAAATTTAGGAATACAACAGGTGAAGATCCAGCACACTTAAGAATAAACAGAAATGACGGAATATCGATCGATATGTGTAAAATGTTCCAGTTAAAACTGATGTCCACACATTTTTGAAAAATGCCAAGAAAAGCCAATATTTCAATATCTCCAAACCTAGGAGAATTTCAATTGTATCACAAACCCATATCCAAAGGACATATCACGGAAATTGTGAACATTGCAATAATCATAAATGGGTAATTTGAGTGAGGTCATTATCTCTCTAAGATTAAAAAATGATTTCTACCAGCTAAAACACAAAATACAACCAAGGAAGTAATTAGATACAACACAACTACACCTAATATTATAATTGAAAATATAGAAAAAAAAATTAGAGAAGATACTGAGACAACAAAACAAGTTGATTGGCACGAACTTCAGGTACAAAGCAGCAGAGAAAACTTTTGCACTGGCCAAGAATAATGGTGGAATAAAGAATGTGAAGAGGCACTAGAACAAAGAGCACAAAAATGGAGAAAATGGAGGTGTGTGTGTGTGTATGTGTGTGTGTGTGTGTGTGTGCGTGTGCGCGCGCAAACCCACACCATACATTTAGAGAATTCAGCCAATAAGGAAAAGAAACATAAAAAATAATCAAAAAATCAAAAGAACATTTGAAGAAACTCAGCTTATGGGCATACAAGAAAATTTTGGCAAAAATAGTGCTAGAAATTTTTACCAGACTTTTAAATATGTATGTAAAGGGTATCGAGCTGCAGGTATCTGTTTCAAAGTTGAAAATGGTAAAATAGGATTAAATAACAAAGAAAATTTGCAAAATAGTAGAAAATTTTTTTTGACAGGCTCTTAAACTGTCCAGTTACAAGAGTTAAACTGGAATTTGCAGCAATATCACAAAATCTGTAAAAAAAATTTTATTGATTGATTGATTTATTTATTTTTATTTGCTCCCATCTGATTACATTTTCTACAAAGTGTGTACTTGTAATATAGGACAAGCCAACTAAAACCTATTTTCTTGCAATATTTAACCTATTTATAAATTCATCAAAGTGGCAATACTTATAATTATGTTGCATACATTTTTCATCTGTTTTTTTTTTAGGTCCTGAAAATTATTTACATACTACATTATACTCATATTTACAGTTTTCTCTCAGAATTCTCAAGTTATTTACATATCATAGTACTTTTAATTAGTTACAGTACTTCCATAACAGTAATATCATTTTTTAATTCATTGATACACATACTCTTCTACACTATAAAATTCTTTTTCCATTAAAGAAACCTTTCAAAGTTTCTGGAAAGTCTTTTTGCACACATTGTCCAGTAAACTCTTTGGAAGGCACTTTACGTATCTGACACCTTGAGTATCAAGGACCTGTTTCAGCAACTCAGAGTTGGTGTTGTATATTTCTCAGCTGGCCTTTATTTCTTGTTTCAACTGTATATACACCTGAACTTCTTTCTAGTACTGCATTTCCTTTTATTAATGATATTATTATTCCGTAAATGTACAAAGATGGAAATATCAGCATTTTTAGACTATGGAAAACAGTTCCGCATGAGTCTCTTTGTTTCTTGTTAAAATGGTCCTAACAGCGTTTTTTGCAATATGAACATTCTTTTTGTATTTATGCTGCCGGAATTTCCCCAAAAACAGTAATTCCATATTGCAGTTACGGCTCAAATAGAGCATGGTACACTGTACATAGAAGTTCCTTGTTGGCATAATGTGCAAGCTGTTTCACAACAAATATTGCAGTGCTTAATTTACAGCAAATATTATCTATATGTTGACTCCACTGGAGCTTATTGTGAACTGTAATCCCCAAAAATTTGTTAGTGGTAATTTCTTCCAGTCTTATTTCATCTATGAATATATCTGTGTGTTATTCCTTTTCTCTATTTGTGAACATCATGAGCATCAACAAAGCATGAAATTCATGAAGCCATCAAATCACACAAAAACAATAACACAAGTGGTGAAGGCTCCACATTGCAGCAAAATTATTGAAGTGGTCAGAACCAAAGATTATTAAATGATCTAGAACTGATTTTTGAGAACATTTGGAAAACTGAAAAGATTCCAGAAGAGAGGAAAATTGTGTTAATCCATCTGCTACACAAAAACAGAGACAAAAACAAAATGTCAACAATTTTAGAAGAGTGTTACTTCTCCCAGTTGCACATGAAATATTATCCAAAATGCTCCTGGACAGAGTGGTAGAAACTTTAGGCAACCAACTGGGAGTATATCAGAGAGGTTTTCGAAAGGGAAGATTCTGCACAGAACAGATATTTAACCTAAAACCAGTAATTTGCCACAGTGTTAACCAGCAAACCTATATCTACATCTACATCTACATTTATACTCCGCAAGCCACCCAACGGTGTGTGGCGGAGGGCACTTTACATGCCACTGTCATTACCTCCCTTTTCTGTTCCAGTCGCGTATGATTTGCGGGAAGAACGACTGCCGGAAAGCCTCCGTGCGCCCTCGAATCTCTCTAATTTTACATTCGTGATCTCCTCGGGAGTTATAAGTACGGGGAAGCAATATATTCGATATCTCATCCAGAAACGCACCCTCTCAAAACCTGGTCAGCAAGCTACACCGCGATGCAGAGCGCCTCTCTTGCAGAGTCGGCCACTTGAATTTGCTTAACATCTCCGTAACGCTATCATGCTTACCAAATAACCCTGTGACAAAATGCGCCGCTCTTCTTTGGATCTTCTCTATCTCCTCCGTCAACCCGATCTAGTACGGATCCCACACTGATGAGCAATACTCAAGTATAGGTTGAACGAGTGTTTTGTAAGCCACCTCCTTTGTTGATGGATTACATTTCCTAAGGGCTCTCCCAATGAATCTCAACCTGGTAATCGCCTTACCAACAATTAATTTTATATGATCATTCCACATGCATACTCCCAGATATTTTACAGAAGTAACTGCTACCAATGTTTGTTCCGCTATCATATAATCATACAATAAAGGATCCTTCTTCCTATGTATTCGTAATACATTACATTTGTCTATGTTAAGGGTCAGTTGCCACTCCCTGCACCAAGTGCCTATCCGCTGCGGATCTTCCTGCATTTCGCTACAATTTTCTAATGCTGCAACTTCTCTGTATACTACAGCATCATCCGCGAAAAGCCGCATGGAACTTCTGACACTGTCTACTAGGTCATTTATATATATTGTGAAAAGCAATGGTCCCATAACACTCCCCTGTGGCACTCCAGATGTTACTTTAACGTCTGTAGACGTCTCTCCATTGAGAACAACATGCTGTGTTCTGTTTGCTAAAAACTCTTCAATCCAGCCACACAGCTGGTCTGATATTCCGTAGGCTCTTACTTTGTTTATCAGGCGACAGTGCGGAACTGTATCGAATGCCTTCCAGAAGTCAAGGAAAATAGCATCTACCTGGGAGCCTGTATCTCATATTTTCTGGGTCTCATGAACAAATAAAGCGAGCTGGGTCTCACACGGTCGCTGTTTCCGGAATCCACGTTGATTCCTACAGAGTAGATTCTGGGTTTCCAGAAACGACATGATACTTGAGCAAAAAACATGTTCTAAACTTCTACAACAGATATTAGTATCATTTATTGATTTCACAAAAGCATTTGATTCCACAGACAGAGACAAGAGATAAAATCATTACAGAATAGAGTGTTAAAGTAAAACCAGCAAACATAATTCATGAAACTCTCACAAAGACGATACCTAAAATCAAATTTATGGGAGCACTACCTCAGCCAGCTGAAATAAAAACTGGTATTAGACAAGGGGATGGTTTATACCTTTACTGTTTAACTATAATGCACAAAAAATTGAAAGGATCTGGAATTTGGAGCTAAAAAATCACAAAACTGAACTAATAATTTTGGGAAGGGAAACAAATGGAATTTAGGTAAGCTGCCTGGTTTTTGCAGACAATTTTGCAATATTTGCAGATAATCTGACAGACACAGTTACTCAAATAAATCTTCTGGAGGAAACAACAAATAGTACTGGTCTCAAAATTTCATGACAAATACACACATCAAAAAAAGTTTTGCATCAGCTCGGTTCCAGAACCTGTACAGAAAATTGGAAGAGAGATCAACATAAACATCATTTCTGCCCTTTTTATTGCTCATGAAAACCACACAGTGCATGTTGTACCATCATACAGCGAGACCTTCAGAGGCGGTGATCCAGATTGCTGTACACACCAGTACCTCTAATACCCAGTAGCATGTTCTCTTGCATTGATGCATACCTGTATTCATCGTGGCACACAATCCACAAGTTCACCAAGGCACTGTTGGTCCAAATTGTCCCACTCCTCAACGGCGATTTAGCGTAGATCCCTCAGAGTGGTTGGTGGGTCACGTCGTCCATAAACAGCCCTTTTCTGTCTATTCCAGGCATGTTCGATAGGGTTCATGTCATGTCATTATCCTGAAGGAAGTCATTCACAAGATTTGCATGATAGGGACATGAATTTTCATCCATGAAGACTAATGCCGTGCCAATATGGTTGCACTATCAGTCGGAGGATGGCAGTCATGTATCGTACAGCCGTTACGGTGCCTTCCATGACCACCAGGGGTGTACGTCAGCCCTACACAATGCCACCCCTAAACATCAGGGAACCCCCACCTTCCTGCACTCGCTGGACAGTGTGTAAGGCATTCAGCCTGACCGGGTTGCCTCCAAACACGTCTCTGATGAATGTCTGCTTGAAGGCACATGCGACACTCATTGGTGAAGAGAACATGATGCCAATCCTGAGCGGTCCATTTGGAAAGTTGTTGGGCCCATCTGTACTGTGCTGCATGGAAGTTGTGCATCATGCAGCCTATTGCGCACAGTTTGAGTTGTGACACAACATCCTGTGGCTGCACAAAAAGTATTATTCAACATGGTGGCATTGCTGTCAGGGTTCCTCTGAGCCATAATTCGTAGGTAGCGGTCATCCACTGCAGTAGTAGCCCTTGGACGGCCTAAGCGAGGCATGTCATTGACAGTTCCTGACACACTATACTTCCTCCATGTCCGAACAACACTGCTTTGATTCACTCCGAGACGCCTGAACACTTTTGTTGTTGAGAGCCCTTCCTGGCACAAAGTAACAATGTGGACGCGATTGAACCACGGTATTGACCATCTAGGCTTGGTTGAACTACAAACAACACAAGCTGTGTACCTCCTTCCTGTTGGAATGACTGGAACTGATTGGCTGTTGGACCCTCTCCATCTAAAAGGCGTTGCTTATGCATGGTTGTTTACATCTTTGGGCAGGTTTAGTGACATCTCTGAACAGTCAAAGGGACTGTGTCTGTGATACAATATCTACAGTCAATGTCTATCATCAGGAGTTTGGGAACCGGAGTGATACAAAACTTTTTTTGATGTGTGTATTAAAAAATGCACCAAAATTCATAAAAATACAGATATGTGAAATATAGCAAGAAAGTAAATTCAAATATCTCAGAGAAAATATACAACAGAATGAACTAGAAAAATCTGCAGTGGATGTAAGAGTTAAAAAATGGAGGGAGCACACGGTTTGACAAAGAACATTTAAAATAAGAAATGCTTATCTAGAAAAACCAAACTAACACACTATACCACAGTGGTACGACCATATTGTTTATTATGCATGTGAATGCCTAACAATGGCCTATAAGATGGACAGAATAGAGTTATCTGAAATATGGATAGTCAAAAAAATAATGGGTGCAATACAAACTACAGATTGCTGGAAAATGAGAAGTAATGAGGTGGTCTACAAATATATAGAGAAAATATCAGACATAATTGCTAAAAGAAGATAATCTTTTTTGAACACCTCTACTGAACGAATGAGAATAGGTTCACAGTACAAATATTCCTGTATTTCTGGAAGAAGAAATCGACAATAGCGTGGATTACAGGAATAAGGAAATACCTAGAACGAAACAATACCAAATAATCAGAAATAACAGACAGAAATCTTTTCAAGAATAAAATATATGCAATAGAAATTAGAAATCGGGAACCACATGAATACAAGAAAGGAAAAGACAACATTGTATGCAGAGAGTAGATGGAGATGTGGAGATGGAGTACTGGAAAAACAGAAACAAGGAAAGAAGTGAAATGAAATGGTTACGTGATCCTAGTTGGTCAATATTAAAATATAATTATTCAATCTTGGCATGTAGCCAACACCCGGCATCAGTAGGTTCAGCTGGCCCCGAAGGCCAGAGGCAGTTTCTGTTTGCATTTGCCTGTGTAGATTAAACTAAATAGTCAAAATTTTGATGCAGTGAATGCAATCATGATTAAACAGTTAATGAATTAGTTATAGCTGCACATAAAAGACCACTTACATTTTATTAAAAGAGCATGCATAATCCATAAAAAATCCTACAATAACCTTGGATTGGTCTCCCATACATCGCAGCAATGCAATACATTACTTGGGAGTGTTGTTGGATGAAAGAAGAACTTTCTTGGACAACAGAGTTCAAGCTAGGCAAGAAACACACAAGTTTATGCAGAAGATAGCATGTGCAGATCCAGCGAACTCCCCCTGCATGCCACGAGATTCCACCACAATGCCATTTTCTTCTCGATAGTTGGTTTCACGGCAAGTGTGCGACGTTTGGTTTGTGGGGTGCTCAACTGCGCGGTTATCAGCAACCGTACAAATTCCCAACCTTTGCTCTGTCCAATCTTACCACTTTTATGAATGATGATGAATTGATGAGGACAACACAAACACCCAGTCATCTTGAGGCAGGTGAAAATCCCTGACCCCGCCGGGAATCGAACCCCATGCTCGTGAAGCAAGAACGCGACCGTGAGACCACAAGCTGCGGACGCGGCAAGTGTGTGAGTGTACTGGCTGTGTCATCAGCAGTATACAACCATCCGATGACAGGTAGTGAAGGATGTGCACCTGTGGTTGGCGGGGGCCTTCGGTATCATTCCCATCAGGACACTATTTGTCACATCAGGCATCTTTCCTGTGGATGTCACAGATAGATACAAGGCAGCATGTTATTCGGTGTGGGTTGGAAACTAAGCTAATCTCCAACAAACAGTAGGGTCTAATGTTGACACTAATACACAACTGAAGTAGTGGAAGTTACACAAACAGCAACATGACTGGGACACATCAGATGTGAGTCATAGGGTGGGTGAAATTTTCCCGATGATCATGAAAAGAATGAAGGTGGATTACATTAACCACAATCAGGGAATTATTCATATTCTTATGGGGCATGGCGTGTATGCAGTATACTCACATAGGATTAAGAATTGAAAAACAATCCTATGCGACTGCTGTGTACTGGGCACACCAGAAAATGATGTACTTCCTTCAATGCCCCACTTATGATGCTGACAGGACAGGGAGCAATAACAATATAAAAACTGTAGTCTCTGATAAAGGAACATGGCACAAAGATGACAGGTTAGCAAAAAGCAAAATTCAATGATCGAATTCTGAAGATAACATGGAAGCTTGACTGCACAACACTATACAAGACATTTTCAAGGACAAGAACACGTCACTTTTTGGGCATCATCCAACAGGTAGGTCAGTGTGAAACATGTTTTGCGTATCACTCATGGGGTGGTCTTTATTTACAATTGCAGGCATTCTACACGGTGCAGCTCTACAGTACAGGAGAACACTCACCAGATGGCCCTGAAGTGCATGAAAGATAACATAATGTACTTACTGTGAACTCTGTAATCACTGTACATGAATTCTATCGACACAAAATTCCAAAAGTATCATTATTAATTATATTTTTTGTGTAAAGTTAGTAATTGAAAGTGATATTTCAATAGTGGTATATGGACGCCATCAGACTTGAGTTTTACCAAGCTATATTTGATAACGTGAGTCTGATGTAGCTGTTAAGGAATAGTTTGTAGTTTAATTGAATGAGTGCTGGGGCTCAAGTCATTCTGAGTCTGCAACTGGTTCATAGCAGTAATATTTTGGTAATATAATAATTAGATTTTATTATTTTTCTTTAAAATTTATGTTAATTTTTTGATGTAGATTAGATTCCAATTAGTTTGTTCTGTATTTGGTGGTCCACAATTCCTTTGGATGGGCAATTCGGTGACTTTCATCAAGTGCATACTGAATATAAGTAAGCTGAAATAATCACAATGTGAATATATTATATACTCCCGTACTCTGCATACTGTTCAAACTTTCACATTTGTATAAGTGTTTCCATGACCTGCTACTGTAAACCAGACAGCAGGTTACATTTTTGACATTTTAAAACTCTTTACCCTACAACGGCAGTGCTCTGTCGACAGAGCTCTCTGAACATGTCTCATGGACCAGGCATCCAGCCTGAACCAAACAGAATCTCTCCCCTACATTTCCAACCTCCACAGACTCTCCTGCGTATCCTGATGAACTAGCGCCCCTGGGATAAAGGGTGTAGTGGAGAATGATTTCGGAAAGTTTTTGAGTCCAACCAACCTGCAGGTTTTGGTTATAATCTTTTTAACTGTGGTACCAGTTGAGAATGGCATGCAGCAGACATTGTAGAAAAGCAAGAAAGAGGTAAAAAACTTCCTGGCAGATTAAAACTGTGTGCCGGACTGAGACTCAAACTCAGGACCTTGGCCTTTCGCAGGCAAGTGCTCTACCATCTGAGCTACCCAAGCACGACTCACACCCCGTCCTCACAGTTTTACTTCCGCCAGTACCTCATCTCCTACTTTCCTCATTAAGGAAGAGGAAATCTGAAATTGAAATTTTGTATTAGGCCATGAATAGTTTCATGTGTCTACATGAGTGCTATCCCAAAAGGGAGACAGAACTTCTTAATGGACAAAAATTGTAACAATCTATGGTATCCTGGGGTGCATCTCAAGAAAGTGCTAAATTACGATTATTATCTATGACATGTAAGAATAACGTGATAGATGATATTATTAGATCTCCACAGCTATTCACTGACGACACAGTGTTCTACAAGGAGTCCACATAATTAGAAAATTATTGTGAAGTGCAGGAAAACTTGCAGGTTAAGACATCTGATGTGAAGACTGACTGCTGAACTTCAACCTAAGCAAAACAAATATTTGAGAAAATGTGAATAATCTTTGGCTAAGCTATTATCTATCACTGGAATCAGAAAAAAAAACTGTTAAGGAGTATGTATCTGAAGTAATTTATCAGGAAAAATAAAATTTAAATCAATGGAAAAAAGATGAAACACAGATCACTTAAATGAATCTGAAGTAAGTTTACTCATGAGAAAAGCATTCTGCATAATGCAAAGACTTCTAAATATTTCCGGACTACCCAAGAAATACACTACTTCCTCCCAAACATACATTGTACATGAAACATGACAGTAAAATCAGAGAAATATGTTCTTGTAAGGAAATGAACCAACAGCTGTTCATCTTGAAGGGCATGCACTAATAGAACAGAAAACGGTAAAATGCAGCAGTTAACTACATACACTCTGCTGTACCATGTTAACAGTAACTTTAAAGAGTACAAACCAAGATGTGTTTCAAGGCTTAAGAAATCATAAGTGTATTGAAAAAAGGTGCAAAGACTGACTAAAACTTATATAAAATAGTGCCATTTTATATCTCAGAAACTTTATACATTAATATTTTTCATTATCTGTGCTAATACTCAGGACTTTAAATTGATTTTGATTGACTGGAGTTCCTGCGATACAAGATTACATCATGTACTGCAACAATATTTACAGTAATCTAAAATTCATACTTGTATTTCATCATGAAAATGAATATCTGAAACATCTCTTAAGTGGGACTCTTCTTTCTAGGTTTCTCTAGTAACAGGAAAAACTGGTCTTAATTACTAATTTGCTATGAACAGAATCATTTGCATAAAAATTATCTTCTAGGGGTTCCCCTATCCATGCTAAACTCTTCATGGTACACTTATAACTGGACTTTAGACTCCATGAAAGCCCAAGCCCAGGAATCCCTAGTCTATCTCTTAAGGAATTCACAAAAATTAAAAATAATCAACTGCTTCCTTTTCATTTGTCCTTCAATTGCATACATATTAAATGAATCCACTCTACACTACCATCATTTGCAGAAGCTATACGCTTAAAAAATAGTATCTCTGATATTGTACAGTATTTGAAGAAAGCCTGAGATGATACTGTAACTGTGGGTCTCAAGAAATTCCAAACTATCTCTAAAAACTGACTGGCTCTGACCTCCCAAGAAAATCCTGGGTAGTTTTAAACTAAATTAGAACCAACCATGGCAAATGTGCAGACTCACTGTATAAATGGAAACCAAACATCTTCAAAGTGCGACTGTGGAGCAGAATCCAGCATATAGTGCACCCATGTCCATTAAGAGCCTACTTCGGACAATCTGAAGACTTTCTGAATATGACTGCCAGTTAAAATTAACTATATTTTCAACCTACACATTTATTTATAAATTTTATTCTTAGTTTATGTTCATTAATGTGATTCATAATACTGCCATATAATAAAATGAATCCTATTTCAACTCAAAAGGAATGTAAAGTAGTTTCCTCAACTCACTGAAAGCCACCTTCAAACAACTAGGCATATTATATGTAACATTACCCAGAATACCGGTAGTTACCACTACTATATATACAACAATCCCCTTATGAATCATAGACTTTGCCATGATGGGGTGGGCTTGCATGCCTAAATGATACAGATAGCCATACCTTAGGTGCAGCCACAACGGAGGGGTATCTCTTGAGAGGCCAGATAAACGTGCAGTTCCCGAAGAGGGGAAGCAGCCTTATCAGTAGTTGCAGAGGTAACAGTCTGGGTGACTGACTGATTTGGCCTTGTAACATCAACCAACACAGCCCTGCTGCACAGGTACTGTGAGCAGCTGAAAGCAAGGAGGTACAGCCATTATTTTTCCCAAGGGCATGCAGCTCTATTGTGTGGTTAAATGATGATGGCATCATCTTGGATAAAATATTCTGGAGGTAAAATAATTCCCCATTCGGATCTCAGGGTGGGGACTACAAATGAGGATGTCGTCATCAAAAAGAACAAAATTGACAGTCTATGTTTTGGAGTGTGGAACTTTAGATCCCTCAATTGGGCATGCAGGTTAGAAAATTTAAAAAGGGAAACTGATACGCTGAAGTTAGATATAGTGGGGATTAGTGAAATTTGCTGGCATTGTGAGTTTTCAGATAGATTCTTCAGTAGCTCTACAGCCCTTGGTGAGCCTTGGCTTCTTCAACAATCTTCCTCCACACTTCTCGGTTATTTGCTGCTCTTTTCCACCCCCAGACTCCCATATTGCTGATATCCATTATTACCTCATCGATCCATCTTCTTCTAGGTCTCCCTTTTCGCCTAACTGAATGGATCATACCTTTCATCATTTTCTTTGGAATTCTATCCTCTGCCATTCTTTCCAAGTGTCCTAGCCATCGTATTCGCTGAGATTTCACAAATTTTACTATGTCCCTGCCTTGTATTAACTCTTGTAATTCGGCATTGTAGCGTATTCTCCAGCCTTCTTCCTCCCTTATTGGCCCATAGATTTTGTGTAGTATTTTCCGCTCGATGCTTCTTAGAGCATTTTTATCGTTTTCTGTCAACGTCCATACCTCTGAGCCGTATGTGATAACTGGGCGGAATGGGAAATTATATATTAGCAGTTTAGTTTTTCTTGTAACAAGGCTATTTTTGAAAAGCTGCATATTTGCAAAGTAAGCTCTGTTTCCTGCTTGTATTCTTTCCCTTATAGCCTTTCCAATACTGTTATCATTTGTTATTAGGGCTCCCAAGTAGTTAAAAGAGGACACTCCATTGAAGCATTTCCCATTGATGTTTAGGTTTTTAGGGGTTCTTCTGGCCTCAGATTGTGACATTACCATATATTTTGTTTTGTTTTCGTTTACTATGAGGCCAATTTTTAAGGCTTCTGTTTCCATTGCCCGGTATGTTTCTAGGAGTGTATTGGTATTTCTTCCTACTATAGCAATGTCATCAGCGTATGCACATATCTGGCTAGTTTTCATAAATATGGTGCCTCTTTTGTTGATTTTATTTACTGCACTATGCAGGGCTATGTTGAATAGTACAGTGGAGAGACTATCCCCTTGTTTCACACCTTTATTAAAGTCAAAGCTATCACTTGTTCTGCTAAGGACCTTTACTTTTGCTCTTGTCTCTGTCATTGTCATTCTGATTAGTCTTATTAATTTAGCACATATACCAACTTCTTTCAGTACTCTGTATAGTTCTTGCCGATTTATGCTGTCAAAGGCTTGTTTGAAATCGATGAATAAGAAATGCAGATCTATATCATATTCATAGAACTTTTCCATCATTTGCCTTATCACAAATATTTGATCCGTTGTTCCTCTGCCTGGTCGAAAGCCACACTGATATTCCCCTAGTATGCCTTCTGCACACTTCTGTATCCTTTCGTTTAATGTACTTGTGAGGATCTTATAAGCTGTACTTAGGAGTGTTACACCTCTATAGTTTTCACATGCTGTTCTGTCCCCTTTCTTATAAATGGGGACTATTATTCCAATTTTCCAATTATCCGGCATAGTTTCTGTTTCCCATATATCTGATATTAATGTGTGCAGTTCCTTTATTACAGCCTCACCACCAGTTTTTATTAATTCAGCAATTATGCTGTCTTCCCCAGGGGCTCGATTGTTTTTTGACTTGTGCACAGCCTGGGATACCTCTTGTAGTGTTGGCTTTCTTGCCTCATTGGTATCATTGTCTACTTCCAGCTCCACTTTTCCCGCCTGTGCAGCTGTCTCTTCATCTTCTAGGCTGGTGCTTGGTGTATCTTTGAAATACTCTGCCCATCTTCCCACTATCTGTTCTTCCTCCCTTATCATTTTCCCATCTTTACTGGAACAGGCCGTTGTTTTTGGTTGGAATCTATTCTTCATTTTGCCTATGGCATGATAGAACTTTCTTATTTCACTCTGTTCCTTTAGTTCTTCTAGTTCTTGAAATTTCTTCTTATTCCACTCTCTTTTCTTTCTCTTGCACAGTCTGTTAGCTCTTCTCCTTAATTCTCTATATTGTTCCACATTATTTCTGGTTTCTCTCTGTAGCACTTTTGTTCTTGCCCTGTTCTTTTCCTCTATTGCTGACCTACAATCTTCATCAAACCACTCCTGGGTTCTTCTGTTCCTTCTTATGCCTATTATTTCCTCTGCAGCATCCTTAATGGCTTTTTCAAACCTGTTCCACCTTTCATCTACTCCTACTGTGGTCTCTTCATTGCTCAACTTTCTGCTTAGTGTTACTTGGTATTTTTTTACTTCATCAGGGATGTTCAGTTTGTCTGTACTCCATTTCATCATCTTTCCCATTCTGTTGCCCTTTGTTAGTGACAGTTTCTCTCTCAAGACTGATTTTATCAAAAAGTGGTCTGAATCACAGTTTGGTCCTCTGCAGCTCCGTACATCCGTAACTGACGTGGAGTGGCATGCAATCACTAAAATATGGTCAATCTGATTGACTACTCCATTGGCTGCAGACTTCCAAGTACCCAGATGGATCCTTTTATGTGGAAAGCAGGTACTTTTGATAATCATATTATTCCTTGCTGCGAATTGGCATAGTAAGTCTCCATTCTCATTGTTTTCTTCATGTAGTGAATATTTTCCAGAAACTCCATACAGATGTTCATTCCTCCCTATTTTTGCATTAAAATCTCCTATTACTAGCATCAGGTCATATTTAGGTACTGCACAGCATACTTTTTCCAAGTCTTCATAGAACTGTTCTTTAATTATATCCTCTTTTTCCTCTGTTGGTGCATGTGCATTAACTATTGATATATTCCTAAATTTACCTTTTAGTCTGAGTCTGCACATCCTTTCATTTATGGGTTCAAATTCTAGAAGGCTTTTCCTAACTTCCCTAGTTATTATAAACCCTGTTCCAAGTTGGCCTGTTCTTTCTTCTGGTCCACTATATACCAATGAGTACTCAGGTTTATCTACCTGCCCATTCCCCTGCCATCTTATTTCCTGTAGCCCTACAATATCATATTTGAATTTTAAAATTTCATTGGCTATTTCTTTCATTTTTCCAGGCTGAAGCATTGTCCTCACATTCCATGATGCTACTGTTAGATCCTTTATCCATTTCCTTTGCCGGGGTCGTGATACATGCTTTCCATCCAGTTTCCGAGGCTTCTGTTGAATTTCCGTAATATTCTTTTTTTTTACAGTATGGGGTTATTAGCCCCATGCCCAACCCCCAACCTGGAGGACCAGGATTTGTATGAGGTTTACTCCTCTAGGGAAGCTGGCTTCACTACGCCTCTAGAGCCCTCCCTGCCCTATGTTGTGGGACACACTTTGTCTGGCTCCTCTGTCGAGACCAGTCCGGCTTGGGAGACCCTGGCAGTAGCTATGCTACCGCCGGCATAGCTCTCGACTTCACCGAAGCACGCAAACCCTCCCGCCCGGCACTGAAGGTGCCTACTATAAGGCGGTGTCCCCTGGGAGGGTTTCAGATAGATTATATTATGGCAAGTCAGGGATTGTGAAACCAGATTTTAAACTGTAAGATATTTCGAGGGGCAGATGTGGATTCTACCACAATACATTGGTTATGAATTGTAGATTAAAAGTGAAGACATTGCAAACAAGCAAGAAATTAAGATGAGGCCTGAATAAGTTGAAAGAAACAGAGGTTGTTGAAAGTTTCAGAGGTGGCAGTAGACAACAACTGACTGAAATTGGGGGAAAAATACAGTGGGAGATGAACTGGTAGCTTTGAGAGATGAAACAGTGAAGACGGCAGATGATCAAATAGGTAAAAAAACAAGGACAAGTAACAATCCTCGTATATCACAAGATACTGAATTTAATTGTTGAAAGGAGAAAGTGTTGTGTCTAGACAAGACAGTCTAGACAAGGCGAGGAAGCCGAAAGGGCACGCATCAGCTCACGCAGGCTTGTTTAGGTCTGAAACAGGAGACGTAATGAATGCTATAAAGAAAAGTATGTAGCTGCGGAAATACTTAACTTTATTCCATCATTTGTATACATCGTTCTTGATGAGACATGCTTCATACGATAACTATCAATTGCTATGTAAGGCTAATGGCGCCTTGCTAGGTCGTAGCCATTGACTTAGCTGAAGGCTATTCTAACTATCTGCTCTGCAAATGAGCAAGGCTTCGTCCGTGTAGTCGCTAGCTAAGTCGTCCGTACAACTGGGGCGAGTGCTAGTAAGAGTCTCGAGACCTGCCGTGTGGTGGCGCTCGGTCTGATCACTGACAGTGGCGACACGCGGGTCCGACATGTACTAATGGACCGCGGCCGATTTAAAGCTACCACCTAGCAAGTGTGGTGTCTGGCGGTGACACCACAGAAAGTATGAAATATCTAGCAAATGAAGCAGTTGAAAGGAAGTATAAAATTTTGAAAAATGAAATTACAAGAAGTATAAAATGGCTAAACAGCAATGACTAGGACAAAATGTATGGATACAGATAGATGCTGCCTACACAAAAATTAAACATTCGTTTATAGAAAAGAGAAGCAACTGTATGAATATCAAGAGTTCAAATGGAAAACCAAAGCAAAGAAAGGAAATCTGAAATGTGGAAGGAGGATATAGAGGGGCTATAAAAGGGAAATGAACTTGAAGCAAGATTACAGAAAGTGAAGAGGGCGGACACGAAGATGAGATAGGAGATATGATACTGTGAGAAAAAGGATCCTAGAGCAGATGAAATTCCCTCAGAACTACTGATATTTATGGGACAGCCGTCCATAACAAAACCATTTCACCTGGTGTGCAATATATATGAGACAGGTGAAATACCGTCAGGCCTCAGGAAGAAAGTGATGATTTAATTCCAAAGAAAGAAGGTGCTCACAGATGTGAATATTACCGAACTATCATTTTAATAAGTCATGGTTGCAAAATACTAACACAAATTATTGACAGAAGAATGGAAAAATTGTTAGAGGCTGACCTTGGTGAAGATCAGTTTGAATTCGTGAGAGATGTAAGAACCTGTGAGGCAATACTGCCCCTACGAATTATCCTAGAAGATAAGTTATCTTTTGTACATTTGGAGAAAGCTTTTGATAATGCTGACTGGAATACATGCTTTGAAATTCTGAAGGTAGGTGGGGTAAGATACATGGAGTGAAAGATTATATACAACTTTTACAGAAACTAGAAGCAGTTATAAGACTTGAGGGACAGGAAAGGGAACAAGTGGTTGAGAATGGTGTGGGACAGGATTGCAGCCTATCCTCAATGTTATTCAATCTGAAAATTGAGCAAGCAGTAAAGGAAACCAAAGAAAAATTTGGAGAAAAGTTCAAGAAGAAGAAATAAAAACTGAGGTTTGTTGATAGCATTGTAATTCTGTTGGAGACAGAAAAGGACTTTGAAGGGCAAATGAATGGAATGGGCAGTGGCATGAAAGGTTGTTAAAAGGTGAACAGTGACAAAAGCAAAATAATTGTAACATAATGTAGTAGAATTAAATCAGACGATGCTAAGGGAACTGGATTAGGAAATTAGACACTAAAATTAGTACACAAGTTTTGCTATTTGAGCAGTAAAATAACTGATGACAGCCAAAGTAGAGAGAATATAATGTAAATTGGCAACGGCAAGAAAAGCATTTCTGAAGAAGAGAAATCTGTTAACACTGAATATACATTTAAGAGTTAGGAAGTCTCTTCTGAACGTATTTGTCAGGAATGTAGCCTTGTATGACAGTGGAATGTGGATGATAAACAGTTCAGACAAGGACAGAATAGAAGCTTTTCAAATGTGATGTTACAGATGAATAGATTATGTAACTAATGAGGAGTTACTGAATAGAACTAAGCAGACAAGAAATTTGTAGCTCAATTTGAATAAAAGAAGGGGTCGATTGATATAACACATTCCGAGACATGAAGGGATCACCATTTTAGTAGTATTGGGGGGGGGGGGGGGGGAGGGTTGTAAAAATTATAGAGGGAGACCAAGTGACAAACACAGTAAGCAGGTTCAAAAGGGTGTAAGTTGCAGCAGTTATTTGGGAATGAAGTGGCTTGTACAAGATACAGTAGTGTGGAGAGCTGAGTCAAACCAATCTTTAGACTGAAGACACAATGACGACATATAAAACAACATCTCTTATGTAGTCAATCTAAACAAGACCAATCTGGTCTTCCTACCATCACATACCATATCCTGAGATAAGAATCTACCAACATGATTCTGTGGCACAGCTATGACTTTTTTAAAAGTGTGCCCTATGATAAAGATCATTCCACCTACGATTCAAACTACTCCACTTAAGAAGACTACCATTGTCTGCTGCTGTGCAACATTCTTTCAACACATCAAAGTTCTTTAATAATTTGGCTCCTACTCCTGTAGTCACTAGGTGTAAAATACATTTTTAAGCCTTTTTTTATGGTATCACCCATTCCAGTTCCATAAACTGAAAAACATAATTTACAATATCTGCTTTCTGAGAGATCATCTGCACTATAGGTCAAGTTGTTTGCATACAACGTTTACATCACGCAAAGAGAAACACTGTAATGTGAGGGCCGATACTGAATGGATTTATTAGTATAAAGTTTGATTTTTATTTTTTCCACTTGATGTCCGTCAGTGACTTCTACCTGGCAGAAAGTTGCAGCATCTCAGTCATGTTACCCAGAACCAGATAGAACCACCCCGAAACTCACGTGTTGAACTATCAGCAGCTAAACTCACATGTTGCTGATGAGGTAATGCTACCGAACTATGTGTCTTACGATCTGACTGACCAATAGGGAGGCTTGGAGGTGGTCAAGTGGGAGTGGAACCGTGGCCGGCTGCCGGGAGTGGACACGCCGTTTGCTCTCTTCTGCTGGCAGCTTCCAAACCGATCAGACGCTCTCCTCACCTACTCTCTTGGACGGCTGCCCATTCAGTCTCAGCAACATCTTCAGGCCTGCCTATCTTTACGGCATTAAAACTTCATACAGTTTAAACTATGTTTTATTCTTCACCTCAACGGGTGCCTACTTCTTTCCCCACCTGGCCAATCCCGACGCATTAACAACTGGTATCAGGAGTGGGATGGCTCACCGTTAGGCCCGTCTCATCTGAAGTTAACTAGCCGTACTTAATGAAGCTGCTAGCAATACTTTGCGCTTGATGTGCCAGATGCGCCGCGTGATAATAAGCGCACCCATTCGTGGCATCGCCACGCAACTTTCCGCCGTACCGGCACCTTTTTCCAAGCAGCTGCCGCACGTCACCACCAATCACCGCGTTGCTGTTGCCACGGGCGCCACGTTATGCTGCAGGAAGCCGCCTTCTGTGCCGCGGTACGGACACATGTTCTGGCCGGCTAGCTGAGACACGGCACCCAGCCGCCTTCGCCCAACGCACCACGGCCGCAGCTTCTGTAAGTTCGAAGTTTCATTTTTTTTTTTATGTTGCCGCCGCCAAGCTGTTAGCTACGCTGTAATCCTGTCCAATATAGGCCCTTTCTCTTCTTTCCGATTGTAGAAGTCTTCAGCCAGCACTAGGTGCCTTAACATTGTAACCAAGCCTCAAACCCGTAGTATCACCACTGGCGAAGATAAATCCCCATCTATGGGAAAACCAGACCCAGTAGCTGCCCTCCAAGCAGACATTGACAAATTACTATTACGGAAGATAGATTTCGGAAGAATGCCAAAAATTGGCTCAAACCCTGTCTGCCAGTTTAAGTGTGCCAGAAACACACCCTGCTATGCCGCAAATGATGGCTGCAAGCATCCCCAGTAGCATAATACCCCAGCCACACATTGCCACCTTGGCTAACAGTTTCCCTGCAGTTAACTTTATCCCGACATTTTCCGCGAAACCCAATGAACAGATAAACTCCTTTTTGCAAACTGTCCGAGATGTAGGCAGTGCTTGCGCTTGGCCAGACAATTTCCTGGTGAATAGTCAGGTGACTCCCGTAACTGTATTGAATCAGTGCACACCTTTAGGGACATTACCTCTTTCGCCACATTAGAAGCTGGGTTGAAAGAAAGGTATTCGGACCAACGCGACGCCTGCTATTACAGGGATAAGTTATCCACCCTCTACCAGAAGCAAGGAGAGGACGTAAAAGCATTTGCTGACCGAATGTGCGCTGTGGCTTGCCACACTTACATGCTGGGTTCCGATCCCACACGAAACGAAGTGTTAATTGAGCAAGCAGAAGCCCACTCAATTGACGTATTTATAAGTGGAATTGGCCCGTATGTGGGAGGGGAGGTCAAAATAGCATCACCCACCTCGTTGCATGATGCCACACGACTTGCGATGATGCGAGAGAAGGTAGCACATTTTGTTGCTAGTTCAGCGTGCACGGACGAACAGTCATGTCCAATTTTCAAATACGAGCAGGCATGCCAACGTTGCCAAAAGGCAGGCCATGCTGCCATGCAGTGCTGTGCACCTTATTGCTCTGTGTGGAATCATAGGGCACATGAGTAAAAACTGCCCGCAGAACTCTGGAAACGGGGGCTCCTCGTATAACCAGCAGAGGGAACAACCCTTCGGTCTTTGCTTCAATATGAGAACAGTAAATAAGGTAACAACTGCAGATATTTACCCTCTCCCTCGTGTTGATGAGACACTAGACAGTTTAGAAAATTGTAAATACTTCACTACCCTTGACATGAAGAGTGGGTACCACCAAGTACCGATTGCACCACAGGACAGGCCAAAAACAGCGTTTGTAGTTCCCTCCGATCTATATGAATTTCTGAGAATGCCATTCAAGTTGTGCAACGCGCCAGCCATTTTCCAAAGATTTGCTGACCTATTACTTAGAGGATTGAAACCCACAATGTGCCTAGTCTATATAGATGATATCATGGTTTTTTCCAGGACCGCAGATGAGCATGTTCCCCAGTTAATAAATGTTTCGTCTGGACTAAGAAGTGCTATTTAAGCTTAAAAATGGAAAAATGTTTGTTTGCTGAGAGTCAAGTGCAGTACCTCGGGCACATTATTAGTGCTGATGGAGTAAAACCTGACCCCCGTCTAATTGAAGCAGCTAGAACCTTGCCTTCCCCTAAGAATGCAAAAGAATTGCAAAGCTTTCTTGGACTCAGCAATTATTATAGGCGTTTTGTAAAGGACTATGCCACAATAGCTAAACCCCTTACCCACGTGTTGAAAAAATACCCTATCAATGGACCACTGAGTGTGAATCTGCCGTGCACCATCTCAGAGACGTTCTAACCAGTTCTCCCTTGCCGTGGGAACTGTTCTGATCAAATTATTGACAGCGAGGAAAGACTAATCGTCAACTGAACCAGGCGGAAATGAACTACAATACAACAGAGAAAGACTTAACTGGCACTAATGTTTGGAGTTAACTACTTTAGATGCTACCTTTACGGGAGAAAATTTACAATAGTAACAGATCATGCAGCACTGCAATGGCTATTAAATTTAAAATACCCTAGCAGCCGTCTCACACACTGGGCCCTGAAATTGAGCGAGTATGATTACTAAGTGCAACAAAAAGCTGGAAGATTGCACCAGAATGCTGACGCACTTAGTAGAAAGGAGAGAGTAGCTCAAACAGGTGATGTACTAATTGATGAATTAAAAGACTCCCAGGTAAATTATGCAAAATGTTGGCAGTATCGCTCCCATCTGGATTTTGTTACAGAGGATGGAATTCTATATTGTTTAAGACCCCCCCCCCCTGGGTAAACGTATAGTAATACCAAAGGATCTGCAATAAAGAATTATTGCCCAGTGCCATTAGAGCATTCAAGCTTGCCACAGTGGATGAAGAGCCACAAACGCCCGCATTTCCGTGAAATATTGGTGGGACAACAGATGGCGAGATGTTGCTATGTATATAAAAAATTGCCTACCATGTGCCCAAAGAGCACCATCCCCACAATTTGAAATTCCCTTACAATCTCTTCCCGAAACATCACAACCTTTTCACTTCATCACTTTAGACATGGTCGAGCCACTTCCAGTAAGTACACAAGGGAGTAAATATATTCTGTCTATTATTGATCACTTTTCCCGATACCTTATTTTGGTACCCATCGCTGACATGTCATCTGAAACCGTAGTATGAGCTTTTGTAGATCATCTTGTCCTTCCTTTTGGAAGCCCTGAAGCCATTATAACCAACCAAGGAACCAAGTTTTTGTCCACCTTATTTATCGAAGTTTGCAGACTGCTGAGAATTAAACAATGGGGAACCACCCCTTTTCGCCACCAGGCAAATGGCCGCATTGAACGTGTTCATTGCACTGTGAAACGAATGCTTTCCTATTATGTTAACTCACCTCACAGCGACTGGCCAAGATACATTCCATACGTGGCAAGTGCATACAATAGCCGTTTCCACGAAGCCACTGAACATACCCCTTACGAGATAGTGTTTGGCCACCCTATGGAATCTCCCTTTGAGATCGATAAATTACCTCCGGGAATCGATCACACAGCCATTAAGGGGCTAGCGCACCGCCTTAAGGCCATTTGGAAGAAGGTACAAGGGAACAACTTCAAGGCAACCAGGAAGCAGATAGAAAGAAGAAATAAAAATGCCATTCTCTCCCCTACAAACCTGGTGTTTTGGTTTTACTGAAAAAACCTAGTGTAAAGAAAAGAAGAGTGAAGAAAATTACAACCCCCCCCCCCCCCCCCCCCCGTATGACGGACCATATTCAATTATTCAGTTTACTTCCCCTGTTAATGCAGAACTACAACTGCTTGACCGCACCATATACAGGAACTATGCCCCTCCCACCACCTTCTGAGACAAGCACCAGTCCTTCTGCAGGTCCTGCTCCTCCTGTGAAGCAGAGAACACTGAAAGTTCCCCTGCCCCCAGATCGCCCCAGATATAGGCTCAGGTCGAAGCATCCTTATGCTCTCAGATCTAGGGACTAGAAAAGGAAATGCTATTTTGTGCCTAAGAGATTCATAGTTTGATCAATCAAAGGAGAAAGTAACAAGATTCAGGCAACCACCTTATTATTTTTTTGGTACCTCTACAATTTATATTTTGTGCTCCCATACTATAATAACTCAAGTGTCACCCTAGCATCCCCCTCTAAAAGAGCTTTCAGAGTTGTACCCGCCCAGCCTGTTCTGCAATGCTGGCCTAGTTCTAACCCCTAGTTTTAACTTTTATTTTACTTATGTTATTTTTATTTGTGTTATTTATGTGTTATGACATGCCTAATGGTCGGACAGCTGCTCTATGTTCAGTACCAATACGGTTAATGCTAAATAAGAATATTGTATGAAGGAGTGATTGCATTATGTAATTTTCCCGTTTGAACACTGATACTGCGCAACCATGAACATGTGTGCTCCGCCTGTCAAAATCAGCTGTGTTGTCAACCAGGGAGCAGCACGTGCAGCGGCCATCATGTAGAAGGCTGGAGATACTCATATGACACAGCGGTACCTCCCCGCCCCTCCATCAACCCGCGCCGTCACACTAGCCGTGCCCGAGGCCAATGAGAAATACCGTGGGCCTCGAGCCGTGCCCAACTGTCGCCGCCTGAGCACCCCCTCCCCCCTACTTCTCCTTCCTTTCCCGCTCTCCGCGCATTGTACTTGCCGCTGTTAAAAGTGCAATACGCATACTAAAACTATCTTTGCTATCAATGCATAGCACTTTAACACAGAAAGGCACCACATTGTTTACGCAATACCTACTTTAAATGTAATTTCTTCCGTACTTCCACCTCACCCCCGAGTAACTTCACCTCGTAAATTTATTTGCATTCCTAAGCCTTTAACATGTCTGCATGCATGGAGAGTATTAAATGTGTAAAGGTACTCTCTCCCAACTACTGCATAAGTATTTCCTATTTGATGATATTAAGCTATTTGCCTTATATTCAGCTCTGTTGCAGAATTTTTGTATTATACTGTATTTCACTTTTGGATCTCCTTTATTGACAATGATTTTGTTCTGCTTTCGAAAGAAAGCATCAAGTTTACCTTACAAAAATTTTTCTCCAGTGTTACTTTTTACAATCCTATGTTGTTGAACGTTTCATTTTGTTGTCAAACCTAGAATGTGGAGCCCCTCCTTGCGTTGTCCATTCTCTTTCCTTTCTTGTTCAATAGATTGTGATACTTCGAATTCTCATCTACTTTTTGCAACTAATACTCCACTGCTTTGCAGATGTGCTAAGTCTACTGTCATTTTAGAACCATTTATTTCCCTGTTTCCTTTCATGCCTCCTAAGACTAAAAATGATTGCGAGTTTCTCACTCTCATGTCCGCTAATCTGACTATACCTCTGAGGGAAGTTTATAAGCAGGCGACTTCCAGCTGATGGATTGTGAAGCAGAAACACACCTCAATAATGAAGTGCACCATTACAGTGGTGTCTTCCAGTACAGCGACTTTTAGTTTGGTGGCGCTTTGCGATTCTGAACCTCCCCTGAAGTATAATACCACCCTTCCACCCTCCATCTAGTCTCGCGTACCTTAATAACCGACTACCTACTCTTTTTCCACAGTCATAAATGGTTTCACCATTCTGTGCTCATAACAGTCTATTCAACCCTTATTTGTCGTTTCATTGGTCAATACTATTCGTTACAAGCACTAAATTCATTTTAATCTTACTAATTTTTATGGACTACATCTACCAATGGTTAGTTACAATACCCAAGGCATCGCTCACACAAGACGCATTGTTCCTGGCTAGGTCAGCATTACCTGTGCCTCACAGCTGTCTCGCTATCTCAGCACGCCACCTGCGAGCACTGCGCTGCGACCTCAGCACTAATTTGAAACCTGCTTCTGTCGCCTCTGTCTGTTACTGCCTCCAGCCAGCTTCATAACGCTACCTGTTTTCCCAGTACAGAGTCTGATAAATTGTTTCACCACTCTGTAGTACATGCCTTTTGTACGCTTAGCAGTGTTGAGCGATGTCCGACCCGCTACGCGTTGTCTGTTGATAGCCAGATAATAATTGGTACCAATAAATTTTCTTTTTCTTTTTTTTCTCTCCCCTTATGGTTCTATGCTAGGTTTAATCATCATCTTGCTGCACAGCAACGCCATTGCTATTTTCCATATGTTATTTCATGCATATGTTTTTATAATTGATGCTATTTGTGTTGTATAATATGTACTTGTATTTTATATTGCTAACCCCAGTATGTAAAGGCCCACCACAGCCCTGGATTTTAGATATATTGCATTAAACCAATCCTCCCATTTTGTAAGACTCCCCCTACAGTCGTGTTATCTGACTTTAGGAGTTAGCAATTCCGGAATCCTATTATGCGCCATGTTTGTGCCCAGAGCTGGACTGGTATGTTTAGAAGTGAGTGAAGCACCCCAGTTACATGAAATACCCATTAGAGATGAGTTGAATGTGCTCCTGAAGTTGAGAAGAAGTACACTACCCTCTCGCTGCAGAGTGGTAAGAGAGATAGATTTTGTGGTAGGAGAGATGTGTTTAAGTTTCACCCAAGTATAAGGAGAATAGTAGAGTATAGAAGAATAGTAGTTAGCGCCCCATGTGCTTGTTGCACATTTAAGAGTTCACCCAGACGAATTTAGGTTTCATTATTATTCACCCTACTTCTTACGAGGTAATTGATTGACGAGGTGAAGTTGTTACGAGCAAGCACGAAAATCGACACTGCTACCTTTTGGGTACGGTGCCCCACCGGGCGTTTAGGAAGTGAGAGTCACCCGTTTGTTTATTCAAACAAACACATCCATGATGTTCCAAGATGGAAGCTCCCGCTGAAATAACATTTGTTTGTACCTATGACGTGACGTCATCGCCCAAGCGCAGTAACACGCTATCTTGTTGAAGATCACACTACTACACTATAGTAGTTTATTATACTTTATTGCAGTAGTTCACGCCCCTATTTTTCATAAGTCACCCTGTTACTTCAGGGACTTCAGGATTTTTGTAGTAATTACCCCCCCCCCTCCCCTCCCCAACATGTATTCGCCCTGTCTTCCTTGCCCATGCTTTCCACTGGGTTCCTGACGCTGCTTTGAGTTGCTTGTTCCCACCTCAACAATTACTTTCTACCTCCCTCCTCCAGGACCGTGTACCTTACACACTGCGGTTAGTGCCCGCAGAGCACCCAGCTGATCGATTTATTCTTTCAATGTTTGGTTTCGTAAATTGATAGCCTACCTATCCCTTTTGTCTATGCGTCAGTGGCTCTTGTCTCTCAATACGAATACTATAGTCTAGCAGTGTTCTTCCTGTCCCCAGCCTAATCTCGAGGCTCAATCAGTGTCATGCCCTTAGGCTATCCACCCATTCTTGGGCCCTTGTCCTTCATCTCATAATATTTTTTTCAATGCTGATATGAAGCTCCTGTGTTATTTGCAACTTAAATTCTATATCCATTACTTTGTCCTACAGAATGCTAATTGCTTACCCTTCACTGATTAGTTTATAGGGAGTGTTGGGGTTAATTTTCGGGGACTGGGAAGGTGAAGCTGTGGCAAGTCCGTTCTGCAGGGAATGCCAAAACACACTTCTCCCTCCAGTGCCACAGTGAAGTACTGGAACAGTGGGGGAATCTTCAATTCCAATGCTCCGAATCTTCTATTCCATTTCTCACTTCAGGTTAGAGTACCAAACTATGCTTCCTTCTGTCCACATGCATATGTCTCTATTGCTGAGACCCTTCTCAATTACTGTGTCGACACTTGTCGCTGTTGACTAAAACCTATTATATAGGAGGATCCGGGTAACAATCTAGCATTTCTGCACTATTGAAGATACTGCATTTACTTGAATATGTTTTATGTATAATGCCCAACTATCTCTTTCATCTACGTGTCATTGCCTTCTCCCCAGAGGGAAGGGGAAGGAAGCCTTTCCTATCCCAATACGACTTCTACAGTCACAATTTCTCTGTTGTTGCTGCGTTCAGCCTCCTGCTCCTCTAGCTGCATAGTCGGTCCCCTGCCACTTAACTAAGACCAGATCTGTTTTGAGCCACAGTAAACCCAGTTTAGTAGAGGCCAAATTTCGTTGACTCGGTTCCTTACTCTCCTGCTAGGCTGGCAGTAGGCGACCGATTCTGCTATGAAAGTCCCTGTGGACTGCCGTATTAGTTGCTGCAGATATTTTTTTGCCCTTCCCTTTTTCTCTTACCCTACTGCCAAGTCAACATTTCTATTCTGTTTCCAGAATCTGCCAGGAAGTTTCATTTCTATTCTGTCTTTTTCCTTTCTTCTGTCAGGGAAGGGTAGCTTGGCTACGCCTTCCGGCAGGACCACAAGAACTAATATAACCCCGTATATCAGACACACTTTTCCAGCCATTTCATAGAGGTATCGTTCCTCCCTTGATTGCAGTGGCCCATTAACTACTTTCTGAGGTATTACTGTTGTGAAAAATCTGTGTTTCGGTTAGTTATCTGAGCAAGTGTTCGATCACCCAGTAGATGTGTGTATCCGATCCCGTATCTCCATACCGTGCAACTGGTAGGTGTCACCGCTGAATCAGTTTTATTCTGGAACCCGTTACCTGAGCCTGTTCCCGATTATGCTCCATTCCTTACTCTTTAACGTGAACATCTTCCCGATTTGCTGCGGGTGGGCCTCTCCGCATAATTGGCCAGTATGTTGGGCAACCCTGACGCTGCGATCGCGGATGGATGTACACAAATATACCCAGAACAAACCCCACGTTAAACGCAACATGATTCTTCCCATTGCCAAAATCCCTTTTCTTCCTAAACCCCAACATCCAGTACTTAAGTTGCCAATTCAGCAAATAACTTATGAAACTCCTACATACAGCGAATTCTGCCTACATACCGATTACAGGCATTGATTAATACAACCCTGCCGTTTTGTGCTCATGCTGATCAAGTGGATGTGTAAGCCTTTCGTCAGCACGACCATCCCCCGCCCCTCTTCCCCCCACTACCCTGTTGTTACTAATTTATACCCCTTCAGTCCCCTGGAGTTGCGAGTTCAGATCACCCTGTGACATAGTGCGCATTTGACAGTTTAGTTCACCATCGACTTTCCATCTGCCACTACAATTTCAGGTATTTACTTACTGCTTCTTCAGCTAATGTAATACTTCCCTTTTGCAAAATAACCACTAGCCAGAGCTGACAAAATTAATTCGTACTGATAGGTACTCAAGCCTGACTGACTGCACCCTGTTCTACCACCTGCCACCACGACGCCGCTATTAGTGGGTTAGTGGGTTAATGTCTTCCTGTCTTCCAGTGCGCTAACACAATGATATATTACTTGGTGCTCGCCCTTATTGCCATTGTTGTCAGCCTTCCGCCGTATCGGAATCACCCGTCCAATTCAGGAGTTATGTTCGAACGGTTAAATAACCTATTGTATACTCCGCACCAGTTAGTAATTTCTACCCACTTGGATCTATCTGCACTTAAAGAGGAAGAATTTGCATTGTAAGATGTGGTGAACAGGTTGTTAACCAGCGAGAGATTATTAGCACGTGCCGATCAGAAAGAGGCTCTCCGCACGTTGCGTGACCTAAGACGAGTAATTACACATAGTCAGGGACAACTGCGTAGCATATCCGACGCTGTACCCTTGCACTGCATTAATCAGGCATGGTTTAATGCTGGCGGTACAATCTTGAAAATAGTTTTCGGCACACCAAATCAATCAGATGCGGATCGTTGGGATGTTGCCGTACACGTGGCAAAAGACAACCACGAGGCTATAATACATTAGGACGTTCGCCTCACACACATAGCTACCACCCGCCAAGTGCGTGAAACTGCTACTGAATTAGCCCACCAGTATGAAGCAATACGTAATTCGATTCAGCATGATCTCGCTTTGGTCCATCAGGAACTCAACAATGTAACTACCATGCTTATGGTGATGAAGACCCTGCAGGTACTTTTATACAATGTGCAGGCCACCCAAGTACATGTCAGTTCTCTGCATAATGTCATCCAGAATGGTCTAGGCCATCAACTAAGTCCCCATTTAATACCCGCTGAACTTTTTCTACAAATCTTAACCAATATTTCATCCAGCCTCCCGGCCCCTCTACGAATGATATATCCCCTGCGTCAAGCAACTCTCGCGTTATACTGCAGTTCCACTCATGTACAAATGACCCGAGACTGCGATTATTGAATACTATGATCCACCTACCAGTCTCTTATGCTAACTGTGAATTTGAAAGCTACCGTATCCACACTTTTCCAGTGTACTGGCCCGCTGTACAAGTTTATGTTATATGGAAAACTCACAAAATTCTAGTTATCAGTAAGAACCGTGGCTCATTCTGTCCTGTCCGAGCACGCTTTGCAAAGCTGCCAACGGGGAAAGTACTACATGTGCTCCACACTCATCCTTCACACTCACCAAAGGGAATGCAAAGTCGCATTGTTTCTCTCGGAGCAAGCAACCCCCCTCTGTAGCCATCTAGTTGTACCCATAACCAAACCTCAGTTTGTTGCCATAGGCAACAGCATTCTATACACCATACCCTACCCCATAACAGTCACGATCGTATGTTACAAACACCTTCGAGCAACTCAGCCCTATCGTGTGCTACTTAATGGTAGCGGTTTACTATTTAATAGCTCTCACTGCGAAATCTTTACCCCAGCCGAGGAAGTGTTTGCAGACTTATCCTATGCCCAAAATGTGCGACTACCTCCTCTCATGTGGTATTTACCAGAGCAACCGGTGGTACTACCACCACCTGATAATTGGCCATCTCTCCGCAACTGCTCACATTCCCAGCTGGTCTAGTCTTTGACCTGGTAAACAAAGAGTTAGGGCAGATGACGTTAGGTCGTGCCACCTCGCACATCACGGATAGGCACTGCCACCAGTGTCTCAGTCGTGTAGTTATTCCTATTTCCGCGTGTACCCCTTTAGTAATTATCTTTATTGGTTTAGCACTACGGGTAGCATTTAGAAAAGGATTTTTTGCGTGACTTGGGTCGTCCCCTCCTACTGTTCCCGAACAGCAACCTCCTGGGGAATACCAAGCTTCAGCAAGAAATGGGAGCAAGAGTGTTCCTTCCTGCCACCATACTGTAGTAGTCAGTAAAAAATAGTAGTGAGTAGAAAAGAATAGGAAATAAGTAAAATCTACCCAAAAGGAAAGGCATGGCCCTCCTTTAGATGTAAGCAACAAAATACGCGTGTCAAGTGCTCCACCAGTGTCAAGTGCTCCGGAACCCCTGCTTATACGCTTCGGCGGGAGTTGCAGTGCATCACAGCGCACTGCTGCCTGCCGCGGTCAGCGATCTCTGCAGCTACCACTGCCAACGGCTGATCACCGTAACCCGCGCGCTATTCGCAGCGTCCCACACCACTGCCGCACCATCAACTGTTGTCCAAATTTTGTCAAGTAAGCGTTCATCACCTAATTATTGTCATTTTTTAATACAAATCTATCACGAAAACACGAATAATCAAAACGTATTGTTAAAATTATGTAATGCCGTCTTTCGTAGGAGCCCCTTAGTAACTGTCAATCTACCATCCCCCCATGCCTCACTCCGGTGGAGGGGAGAAGAGTGTACAGTGAGGGCCGATACTGAATGGATTTATTAGTATAAAGTTTGATTTTCATTTTTTCACTTGATGTTCGTCAGTGCCTTCTGCCTGGCAGTAAGTTGCAGCATCTCAGTCACGTTGTCCAGAACAGGATAGAACCACCCTGAAACTCATGTGTTGAACCATCAGCAGCTAAACTCAAGTGTTGCTGAGGAGGTAATGCTACCAAACTACGCATCTTATGATCTAACCAACCAATAGGGAGGCTTGGAGGTGGTCAAGTGGGGGTAGAACCCAGCCGGCTGCCGGCAGCGGACACGCCGTTCACTCTCTTCTGCTGGCAGCATCCAAACCTATCAGACGCCCTCCTCACCTGCTCTCTTGGGCGGCTGCCCATTTAGTCTCGGTGGTTTCTTCAGGCCTGGGAGCCTTCGCTGGTGGCCAACGCAGAGGCTCATCGCATGGCGCCTTGGAGCTGGCAATCAGCAGATGCTACTGAGTGGGAGCTGCACCAGATGCAAAAGTCATTTATGTACAATGCCAGGGTAACCAGAGGCCGAACAGAGGTCACAAGCTCACTGATGGCAATGAGGAAGAGTTTGACAGCACAGAACCCTGTGGGATACCATTCTCCTGAATCTTAGGGGTGCTGAGTGAAATGCCAACTCGAACCCAGAAGAGCTGGTGAGATAAAAACTCGCGGATAAAATTCTGAAGGGGACCACGGAAGCCCCAGTCATGGAGGGTAACTAAAATGCAATGGCGCCAAGCCATGTCATGTCGTACACCTTATGTAGGTCAAAGAAGACCGCAGCAAGGTGCTGGCGGTGAGTAAAAGCCTGCCAGATGGCTGATTCCAATTGGAGTAAATGGCCAGTTGGAGATCGCCCTGCCCAGAAGCCACTCTGATATGGGGACAAAAGGCCCAGAGATTCGTGTACCCAACATAATCTGAAGCTGACCATCATTTCAAGCAGTTTACAAAGTACATTCGTCAGGCTATCTGCGCAGTAGCCGTCTAAAGATGTTGGGTTTTTCCCGGGCTTAAGGACAGGGATAACTGTACTGTCTTGCCATTGTGACGGAAAAGCACCCATGAGCCAAATGTGGTTGAAGACCCTGAGGAGCTGTTGCCTTTGGGGAACATCCAAGTGTTGGATCATCTGGTTGTGGATGGAATCCAGGCCTGGGGCTTTGTCTTGTCTCATGAAGAGCTAAGAGCCTGCATCAATTCCCATTCAGTGAAGGGTGAATTATAGGGTTCAGCGTGGTGCAGGATGAAATGGGGGAGGGGTCGGGGGGGGGGGGGGTTGTTCAACTCTGTTTCTGCCAGAGAAAAGGATAGTAGGGTAGGAAGAGGATGACGATGCCGTCGCAAAGTGTATGGCGAGGTGTTCTGCAAGGACCAATGGAGTGCACAGAGTGCCTTGGAGGTTCAGACCCTGGACAGTTGACTGTCGCTGGCAGCCCAGAAGGCTATGGAGCTTGGACCAAACCTGCAATGAAGAGGCATACTTCCCCTGGGAGGATACATAGTGGCCTTTTTACTCCACTTGATAAGGTAACAAGCCTTAGCATGGAGACACTTAGAAGTGAGGTGGTTAGTTTGTGAAGGGTGTTGCTTAAATCGCTGTAGCGCCCATCAGCAGGCCTGGACAGTGACTGACATCCTTGGGCCAGCATGGTACCGGTCGATGACAAGGGGGACCTGCAGTAGGGGGACGGCAGTGCCAGCAGCATGAAAAATAGTGGCAGAGATGCCTTGCATGACTACATCAATGGAATTTGAGACGGAGGTGTCAAAGTTCACAGAAGATGTATATAAAGGCCAACTGGCCCTGCACAATGCCCGATGTGAGTGCCTGTATGCCTGGCGGCAGCAGGGGAACAAAAAAATCACTGAAAAGTGGTCACTGTCACAAAGGTCATGATGGGATGACCAATGTAGGGAAGCCACGAGGGCAGGGGAGGATAGGGTGAAATTGATAATGAGCAGCACTGAAGTGGGCATGGGAACCATCATTGAGGAGACACAAATTGCGGTCTGTGATAAGCTGGTCAATTAGGATATCCCTACCTATTGAAGTGACACTCCCCCATGGTGGATGGTGAGCATTGAAGTCCCCAAGGAGGAGAAACGGGAGGCAGGAGTTGCTGAATTAAGGTAGATGGTTCAACATAAGGAAGTCGCCTACTTGGAGGGAGGTAGACATTGTAAATGATGATTGCTGGATCATTTGCACTCAAACCAATATCGCTTACAAGTTGGTACGTATGGGGATCCAGTCACTAATGACATCAGAGCGAACCAAAGTGCAGACCCCACCACACACTAACCCCCGGGGCCAGCACAGCACAGTTCCGACAGAACGCCCGGTAACCACAAAATGTTGGAGAGTGTTCATCACGGAAATGTGTTTCTTGAAGAACAAGACAGAACGCAGAATAGGAGGAGACAAGACGTTGCATTTCTGGTAGGTGATGATAGTATCCGATGCAATTCCACTGGATGATCGTGTGGCGAGAGTCCAAGCTCGACGTGAAGAAGCCGAGGAGGAGGTCAGGTCACTTGGTCAGTAGTCGTCACTGACAAGGACAGGGTGATATCCATAAATAACATGTCACACTCAGGTTGCAAAGGGGGAGATGGCACCTCTGGGGCCATCGGGGTTAATGTTTCTTCTTCTTCTTCTTCTCTTTCTGAGGTGGACGAGGGCAGGACACAGGGGGAGTACAGGCTTCTGCAAGATCTGGAACCGAAAGAGAGTGGGCGACCTTGGGGCACACCATCTGTGCGCCTCTTGGCCGAGTGGTGGTAAGTCTTCTGGCCTGAGAGACACTGGGGAGAGGGGTCCCAGGAAGGGAGCCCGATCACCAGCAGATGCCGAAGAAGGGGGGCACTTCTTCAGCTGCGGAGGGGGAGCGGCTCCCTGACAAGATGTCATGGGAACTGCATGGGAGGGGGCGAGGAGAGAGGGACAGGGCTGGGGTAAGGACGAGGAAGGAGGATGAAATGAAGTAGCAGAGGAAAAAGATGAAGAAAGTGACATTGGATGGAATCTCTCATACTTTTGGCGAGCCTCAGCATAAGACAGGCGATCCAGGGACTTGTATTCTTGGTTCTTCTTTACTCTCTTGTAAACCGGGCAACTGTCGAGTGAGGGGCATGGCGGTCAGCACAATTGACACACACAGGTGGCGGAACACAGGGACTTCCCTCATGAAGTGGGTGGCCACAGTCACCACACAAAGGGTCTGCCGTACAGCGGGAAGACATATGCCCAAACCACAAGCACCAAAAACACCGCATAGATGGAGGGACGTACGGCTTCATGTCACATCTGTAATACATAACCTTGACCTTCTCTGGGAGGGTATCCCCCTCGAAAGTCAGAATGAACATGCCAATATCCGTGCGGTTGTCTTTGCGACCCTACTGCACACATCGAACAAAATTAACACCATGCCACTCCAGATTAGCCCTGAGTTCATCATCAGTTTGCAGGATGAGGTCCCTATGAAAAATTACTCCCTGGATAATATTCAGAGATAGGAGAGGAGTGATAGACACCCAGATATTGCCAAGACGATCGCAGGCATGAAGAGCTGCGGATTGGGTGGCAGAAGCAGCTTTGGTAAACAGGAAGCCCAACTGCACTTCACCAAACTTATCCTTGATATTTTCCATGAAAAACAATGGCTTTGCGGAGGTGAATGTGTCCCCATCCATCCTACAACAGATGAGGTAATAGGGAAGGTTGAAGAGTCATTCAAAGCAGAATTCAATGATCCGTCACCATCTGAAGAGATGGCCATTTGAGAATGACCAATTTTTGCAGCTTGATATGCTTTATGCGCCAAGCATCTGCCTGATACCGCCCACTCCGACCACGGGCTCTCCCCATGGGCGCTACCCAGCTGCAGCAAGGGCTGTCTGGCACGGTGGCCATTGCTGGGAGTTCCAATGCTCCAAGAAGATAAACAACCACTCTTTGTCATACATAGGGAGGGAACAGCTCAGGTATCAGTAGTGTGATCCCTATGTTGTCAGGGGGCTCAGCCATATGGGTACATAACAGCCCCACCACATGGACTGGCCACATGTTCTGGTGACCTGGCAGGGTGGAAGACAGCTACAGTGGGGAAGGGAGAGGGGAAGGAAAGGGGGGAAAGAAAACCACATCGCAGATGCTAGGGAGGGAGTTGTTCTCCATATGGCTCCCACTAACAACAGGGAATTTTGAAGTGAACCTCAAGTGGGAACATAAATGCCAAAAAGGTTGAAAGAACAGGTGAAAGGAGCAAAGTTGCAACCAATACAGGAAACCAGGTGGATAGCCAGGTCGACATAAATCAGAACACCAAGAGAGGGGAAGGAGACAGCAACAGGGAAAGAGTGAGGATAGGGAGGGAGGGCAGAGTGATTGGTTGGTTTAAGGTGGGAGAAGGGACCAAACTATGAAGTCATCGGTCCCTTTTTCCTAATAAAACAATGCCATAAGTGTGAGAATACAACGGACAAAACATATAACACAAAACGGAAAGAAAGAAAAAGCCACAAGAACGAAAGGATGGCAATGAACACTAAAAGGAACGAAAGAGGACAAGAAAACAACATAGAGGTGCTAGAAACAGAAGAGAGTAAAACATGAAAGCAGATTACAGTGATGGCCAACCACGAGAATAAAAAGGGAAAGCCAGCCACTCTGCAACACATTAAAACCTCCACTCTAAAAGCACTACGGTGGAGGGCACAGAGGTACAAAGGACTTGCGCTAAAACCTCATTAGTATAAAACCCACTCTCACGGATAAAACTTAAAACTAAAGCTGCTGTGGAGGCATTGTCGCCCAACACCAAAGGAAGGGTGCTGGGAAAGTTAATAGTCTGCCGCAGAGCGGCTAAAAGTAGGCAGTCCAGCAAGAGGTGGACAACTGTCATTTGGGAGCCACAGAGACACTGAGGTGGGTCCTCGCGACGGAGAAGGTAACTGTGCGTTAGCCATGTATGGCCAATGCGGAGCCGGCAGAGGACAACTGATTCCCTGCGAGAGGTCTGCATGGAAGACTTCCATACATTCATAGTCTCCTTAATGACACAGTTTGTTGTGCATGCTGTTATGCCATTCCGATTCCCAAAGCTGGAAAACACTGCGGTGTAAGACAAAACGCCGGTCAGCTTCGGAGATGCCTATCTCCAGAAGCGGTTTCCACATCGTCTGTTTGGCCAGCCTGTCGACAAGTTCGTTGTTGGGGATTCCGACGTGTCCTGGGTTCCACACAAACACCACGGAACAGCGGGACTGTTCCAGGGCATAGATGGACTCCTGAATGGACGCTACCAGAGGGTGGTGAGGGTAGCACTGGTTGATAGCTTGTAGGCTACTCAATGAGTCAGTACACAGGAGAAATGACTCGCCAGGGCATGAGTGGATGTACTCAAGAGCACGAGATATGGCCGCCTGCTCTGCAGTGAAAACACTGCAGCCACCTGGCAAGGAACGCTGCTCAATATGTCTTCCATGAACATATGAGAAGCCTACTTGACCATCAGCCATTGAGCCATCGGTGTAAACCACTTCAGAACCCCGGAACACGTCAAGAATCGAGAGGAAGTGACAGCGGAGAGCGACGGGGTTAACAGAGTCCTTAGGGCCACGCAAACGGTCCAGACGAAGCTGCAGCCGAGGCGTACACCATGGAGGCGTACGTGAACGGACCGCAAGTAGAGATGGTAAAGGCAAGGACTCCAGTTCGGAGAGAAGGCAACGCAAGCGAACCACAATCGTTAGCCCTGATCTGGGCTGCCGATGTGGGAGATGAACTGCCGCAGGCGGGAAAAGGAGACGGTAATTCGGATTCTCAGTGGAACTATGAATTTGTGCTGCATAACTGGCGAGCAGTTGCACACATCGGCAGTGGAGGAACACCAGCCTCCACCAGTACGCTTGTCACCGGACTCGTCCTAAAAGCTCCTGTCGCTAATCGAACCCTACAGTGATGCTCAGGGTCAAGTAAATGCAATGCTGAAGGCACTGCCGAACCATAAACGAGACTCCCTTAGTCAGTTAGGGATTGGACAAGGGCTCTGTACAGCGATCTGCACCCCAATTGGTGTTGCTCAGGCAACAGAGGGCAATGAGGTGCTGCCAGCACTTCTGATTAAGCTGACAAAGATAAGGGAGCCAAGTCAATCGAGCGTCGAAAACCAGTCCTAGTAATTGATATGTCTCCAATACAGTGAGTGGATTGTCATTAAGGTAAAGTGCGGGTTCCGGATGAACGGTATGACGCCAGCAGAAATGCATGACACACGACTTTGCGGTTGAAAACTGGAAGCCATGGGCTAGATTCCATACTGCGCCTTGTGGATGGCTCCCTGGAGGCTCAGAAACAACAGTACTGGAGCAGCAGTACGAAATGCAGAAGTCGTCTGCATACAGAGAAGGTGAGACAGAGGGCCCGACAGCTGCTGCTAGACTGTTAATGGCCACTAGAAATAGAGAGACACTCGATACAGAGCTCTAAGGGACTCCATTCTCCTGGATATCGATGGAACTATGGGAGTCACCAACTTGGACATGGAAATTACGGAGAAAGAGGAAGTTTTGGATAAAAATCGGGATTGGTCCCCGGAGACCCCACTCATACTATGTGGTAAGGATATGATGTTGCCAAGTCGTGTCATACACTTTATATTAGTCAAAAGAGACGGCAATCAGGTGTTGCCATCTGGAAAAGGCTGTTCGGATGGCAGACTCTTTGGACACAAGATTATCAGTGGTAGAGTGACTCTAGTGGAAGCTGCCCTGACGTGGAACCAGCAAGCCTTGTGACTCCAGGACCCAACCCAATGGCCCACATACCATATGTTCCAGCAGCATACAAAGAACGTTGGTGAGGCTGATGGACCGATAGCTATCCACATCAAGCGGGTTTTTACTGAGTTTGAGCACCGGAATGATGCTGCTCTCCCGCCATTGCGATGGAAAGATGCCTTCGCAACAGAGCTGGTTGAAGATGACGAGAAGATGTTGCTTGTAGTCGGATGAGAGATGTTTAATCATCTGGCTGTGGATGCGGTCAGGCCCAGGAGCTGTGTTGGGGCAATGTGCAAGGGCACTGAGGAGCTCCCACTCTGTAAATGGGGCGTTATAGGATTCATTGCAGTGCATAGTAAATGAGAGAACGTTCAATTTGAGCCGCCGTTTGAGTGTGCGAAAGACTGGGGGGTAATTCTCCAATGCAGAGGCTTGAGCAAAGTGCTCGGCAATTGCGTTTGCGTCGGTACATCTCTCCTAACACTCCTCCTTCCATTGTTTGATAAGGTAGCGAACAGAGGCAGGGAGCCGTTTAAATGCTATGAGGTGCTCCAGGGAAGGGTGCCACTTATGCCGCTGTAGAGCTTGCCAATGCTCCTTAACTGCTTCAGCGACTTCCGGCGACCACCAAGGGGCTGCCTTACACCTCAGGCACCCTAAAGAGCGAGGGATCGCTTTTTCTGCCACAGAGACAATTGTGCTAGTCACCTGCTCAACCATTACATCGATGTTACTGTATGGGGGAGATTCAGCGGTGCCGGTCGGAGTGGCCGACTGGTTCTAGGCGCTACAGTCTGGAACCGCGTGACCACTACGGTCGCAGGTTCGAATCCTGCCTCGGGCATGGATGTGTGTGATGTCCTTAGGTTAGTTAGGTTTAAGTAGTTCTAAGTTCTAGGGGACCGATGACCTCAGATGTTAAGTCCCATAGTGCTCAGAGCCATTTGAACCATTTTTGAGATTCAGCGGTGACAGCAGAGGTGAAAGTTCCCCAGTCCACCTTGTTCAAAGCCCATCTGGGCAGATGTCCATATGCCTGATGCTGGGGCAGTGACAGGAAGATGGGGAAGTGGTCACTACCACACAGGTCGTCATGTTCTCTCCAGTGGATGGATGGGAGAAGTCCTGGGCTGCAAATTGATAAATCAGTGGCCGAGTAACTACCATGAACCACACTGAAATGTGTGGCGGCCCCAGTATTTAAGAGGCAGAGGTCAAATTGCGACAGAAAAGTTTTGACATCTCTGCCTAGGCCAGTAAACATGGTACCACCCCACAAGGGGTTATCGGCATTAAAATCTTCCAGAAGTAGGAAAGGTTTAAGGAGTTGATCAATCAGTGCAGCTAATACATTCACGGGTATTGCACCATCTGGAGGAAGATATACATTGCAGACAGTTATTTCCTGTGTCATCCTTATTCTGACAGCCAGAGTTTCAAGAGCGGTTTGAAGGGGCACATGTTCACTACAGACCGAGTTTAGGACATAAACGTGAACTCCACATGACACTCTATTATAGTCGCTATGGTTCCTGTAATATCCCTTATAGCCACAGAGGGTATGGGTCCACATTGCTGGGAACCATGTTTCCTGGAGGGTGATGCAGATAGCAGGTGTACAGCTTAACAGTTGACATAGCTCAACCAGGCGGTGGAAAAAACCGCCGTAATTCCACTGGAGGATGACATCGTGAGACTGGCAAGGCATGGAACATTCAATGAGGCAGTTTACACCTCTGAGTCACCTGCTGCCAATAATTTATTGCCTGAGCAGTCTATATCCAATGTGTCCGAGGGTCTGGCAAGATCTAGGTCCTCAGCGGACACAAAACTCTCCACCCCAACCTCAGCCGTAGAGCTTGTAGGTAGCGGTGGTGTGGATGCCACTGCAATTTCCTTGGTCTTGGGGGTTTTCTTTTTGGATTTCTCTCGCTGCTCCTTTGATTTCCCTGGCACGGAGGACTTCACTGGCTCAGTCTCTGGGACTGACGATGAGTGTGAAGTGCTACTACCAGCTGCTTTTGGGCTCTTCAGCCACTGGCGGGTGTCATCTTTCCCACTAGAAGAAACTTGGGAAGGGAGTGACCCAAGGGACCACTTCCTAGCAAGAGAAGCCGAAGAAGACTTACACTTCTCTGGCTTAGAAGTGGGGACGGACGTCCCCGATGGTTGGGGGGTGTTGCTCCCGAAGTAGGTGGTGCAGGAACAACAGGGAGGGAAATGCCCCCACCATCTAGGGGGCAGGTGTAGTCTTCCAGCTCTGAGAGGTGACCTGGATTGGCGGAGCTGATGGTGCCAGAAATGTTGTAGCGGAGGCGTAAGACAATGTCATACGCACAGGGTGCAGGCGTTCAAATTTTCTCGTAGCCTCAGTGTAGGGGAGTCGGTCCAGTGTCTTTTACTCCATGATTTTCCTTTCTTTCTGGAGAATCCTGGAGTCAGGTGAGCAAGGCGGATGGTGCTCTTCACAGATGACACAGATGGGAGGTGGGGTACATGGGGTATTGGGATGTGATGGGTGTCCACAATCTCGGCATGTGGTGCTTGAAGTACAGTGGGAAGACATATGGCTGAGCTTCCAGCACTTAAAGCACTGCATCAAGGGAGGGATATAGGGCTTTACATCTCACCAGTAGACCATCACCTTGACCTTCTTGGGCAATGTATCATGCTCAAAGGCCAAGATGAAGATACTGGTAACAACCTGATTATCCTTTGGACCCTGGTGTACACTCCAGATGAAATGTACACCTCGCTGCTCTAAATTGGCGTGCAGCTCATCGCCGGACTGCAAAAGAAGGTCTCTGTGAAATATGATACCATGGACCATATTTAAGCTCTTATGGGGTATAATGGTTACAGAAACATCCCCCAGATTGTCACAGGCGAGTAACTCATGTGACTGGGCAGAGGATGCTGTTTTGATCGAGACTGACACAGATCTCATTTTGGACAATCCTTCCACATCCCCGAACTTGTCCTCTAAATGCTCAACAAAAAACTGAGGCTTCATTGTCATGAAAGATTCCCCATCAGCTCTTGAACATACAAGGTACCGGGGCAAATAAGATCCGCTGCCATCCTTAGCCTGACATTCCTCCCACGGTGTGGCCAGGGAGGGGAACAATTTGGGGTCGTACTTCTGTGCGTTGAATTGAGCTCGTGATCACTTAGAGACTACTGGTGTATCACCACCAGCAAGAGATGATGGACTACGCTTCATCGCATGTGTGCAGGCATCAGCAGAGTGATCCCTGTGTGGTCAAGGGACTAAAACCAACAGGGTACATGGTGGCCACACTACAACAGACTGGCTACCGTGCTGGATATCAGATGCAAAGAAGTCCATGGTCATCGTCGATGCAGAAATCGACACTGCATAGTGCATGGTGGAAAACGCACCCAGGAAGGTGTCCAAGCTCAAGAGGTGGAGAATGGGCAGGACTGCAATGCGACGACGAGGAAAGTGGACTAAAGATCTCAATGCACGATGGACACGATGTACCTTGTAAGGCGCCCTTCCTCAATTGGCTCGCTCTTTAGGAAAATTTCGAAGAATGGAGGTCGAACCCTACAGGGAACCATCACATAAAGGCCTAAATGTGTGAAACTGCTTTTAGTTGCCTTGTATGACAGGCAGGAATACCTCGGGCCTATTCTAATCCCCAGACCCAGAGGGGGAGGAGGGCAGAGTGAAGGAAATGCAGCCAGGGAAGGAAGAATTGGTCGCAATGGCGTGGGGCCCAATGTGTGCTTCACACAAACCCGCGAGAGAACTGCGAGCCTCTGGGGGGATGTTATGTTCCTTGATTCAGCGTGCAGAATGACCTTTTTCACTCTAGGAATCTTAAATCTTACCTTTTCCCTTTCTGTGTAAGAATTTTTGATAATTCTAGAAGCTAGAGACTTAGCAATCCTTTTAGATTTGTGTGTTTGTGAGCCTTGCTTTTTGTTTCTCTTACGTAGACTCTTTTTACCAGAATTATTTTTCAAATTTATTTTTGCTTCAATTTTGACACACAATAAGCTCTTTGATGAGTAGTGGGGCCACTATTCTAAAGTTAATTTAATCCCTTCTTTATCTTCAATACACCCCATTATTCCTGTTCAGTATTGGCCAACACACTTGAGCAATATTCTGGGATTGGTTGCATAAGTGTTTAAGAATTTGCTTTTGTAAACTACTTGCATTTTCCCAGCATCCTACCAATGAACCAAAGTTTGCCTCCTGCTTTACCTACGGCCGAGTCTTTAAGATCATTCTATTTGATATCCATACAAATGGTTACATTCAAGTAATGGGCAGCCTACTTTTCAACACGCTACCTCAATCATTTAGAAATAAAAGCAATACCTTCAGAAAGAAAATAAAGGGTTTATTAATGAAACATACTTTTTAGACTGTCAATGAGCACCTGAAGCCAAACTTGCATTAACGACACTTTAATTTTTTTTTTAAATCCTAAAAATATCATGTTCACAGTTGTCAACAATGCTTATAATTACTTTCTATGCTTGCATTCATATGTAACATAATCTATTAAAGTATTACCATTTATTTTCTATAATTTTGTATATTGAAATAGGCACAGTCTTGTGATTTCTGTATCTTGGCCACTACTGTAGTTTGCACAGTATGTGTGCTGAATTTTCATGTATCCTTTAGTTTATTTAGCTGCTTCCGAAAAATGTTAGGTTACTGCTGCAATTGCTTAATGCTTCTGTTGTAAATGTAACACGTGAAAAAGCATTTAACATTTTGTCATCAGCTCCATATCTTTGTGACTACACAGTATATGCTTTATCAGTTTCAAACAAATTAGGTCATTAATATAAATGAACACTGCACCATGGCATATCTGTAGTAGTTTCTACATCTATCAGTAACTCTCCATCATAGAAAAAGTACTGCATCCTTAACAAGAAACACTCAAAGTCAAATTTCATTTGATATCCCATATGATAGTACACTCATGTTCAGAAAAAACAGAACACCTTGAATGACTAGAGATAGGACGTTCATATTCACAGGACATGTGTATTAGTATGTTCTGTTGAAACGATTAGCATCTGAAATGTGTCGGCCCACATGTTCAAGGTCAAAGTCAATATTGTGGTGCAACACCACCTACCAGTAATATTTGTCTGCAGCTCTCATTGTCACTATAAACTGAAGGTAATGGATTGGTGTGACTCGAAGCAGATGTGCATCATGCTTTGCAAATATACACACAAACTGTACCCTCAAATCAGTGAGTTTGAAAGAGGGTGCATTATTGGCATGAGAGAATGTGATTATGAATTCATTCGGGAAATTGCTGCTCATACGGGACAAAGTGTTTCGGCAGTGCAATGGGTGCATGCAGAATGGCTCATGGAAAATCATGCAGCACACTATGGTTAAAAGAGCTGCTAATTCAGTATAGAATCTAATAATGATCCCATCAGGATCTGGGCCTACTTTATTTTTAAAGATTTCAGCTGTTAGTCAGTGATACTGATACTAATATAGTACAACTCATATTTGCAGTAGTGTAAGACAAGCCAGGAAATTAATCCTGGATCTTCCTTTGTAAAGGAACATACAACAATGAAGTTCAAGTTCTTTGGTATCCTTAATTTCAGCACCTGTTCCGTCCTTGTGTTTGGACATCTTTGGTTTGAATTTCAGCTGTTACATTTGATTGTTCTTTCTTTGGGTTTTGCGACTGATTTCCTGAATGAACTTTCTCTTTGCAGTGGAGTGTGCACCGATTTGAAACTTCCTGGGAGATTAAAACTATGTCAAGCCTGGGACTACAGGCAGACAAAGGCAAAGATCCGAGGTTTGAGTCATAGTCTGACATACAAACTGGGCCTGCCAGGAATAACCAAATCTGTAAAAGGTCTTTCAATAAAATTCTGAACGGATATTCTCTCTCTCTAGCCCTAAATTTTGTGTTACATTGGACTATACACCATGGATAGTCCCTCCCACCATGAACTGTCCTCCTAGATAAACATCTACACAGCACCTAATCAACTCCTAAAGTTGAGCCAAATTTTTTTTTGCATGCTTCTTTTCAGAGCTGAATGTTTGTTTATTTATTTATTCATCCAGGAATTATCTTATCATTATACAGGATTTAGTCACCATCATGAAAATAAAACACTCAAATATACAGACACACACAATATGTACGTTTTTACGAGAATAAGTGACAGACTGTGGCTCTTCTGAAGAAACCATCCCAGTGTTATCTGAAATGAATCAGGTAAACCTACTTCAAGATAGCCAAAAAGAGTGAACTCCGTCCTTTAGAATGTTCAGATCACGTTTTAACAACTCCCCTATAGTATAATGTTCTTTTGTTCATACACAATTTCCACAAGATAAATTGCAATATAAAAATAGTTTTTGCATCTTTCTACACTATTACTGCACACTGTGGAGTCCACAACCACAAACATGTCCCTGCTATACCCCTTCCACTCCAATGAGTCGGCCCAGAGAAATGACTCCAGGATCACAAATATGCTACAATGTTCCAGGCACATTTCTATTTCCTTCTTTCAGTCCATCTAGAAAACTGAGTCAACATCCACCCACAATTAGTGAGATGTTGAGCTCATGAAAATGACAAGACATTAGTATTATACACTATAGACCCTGGCACACGATTTTCTTGTAACAAACTTAACATTGTGGTCATGTGTAATAATGTTACAGGATGTTGCTGTTGTCCTCCTCATTATTAACCACTACTCCGAGCTGGCTAAGTAATCTTTACTATGTACACTTTCTATACAATGTTATTTCTTGATAGAAAACGCTGCTTTGAGATTTTAGTTTGTTTTTCCTTAGTATATCCAAGTCCAACCCAGGTGTTGTTCCATGAGTAAAAATGGGAATTATTGGTGAAATTCTTACAAATGTTTTTCCTGATACGCAAAATATATTTGTTGATGTACTCACTTGGCACAATAAGGATGCCTAGTTCTTTTTTAGATAGTTGTTTATAATGAGCCTATCACTAGTTTTAGTTACTATTATTAGGTCTTTTCTGCAGTATGACAAGTGTGTCATGTTTTATGCCTTTAATATCAAAAAATAGTCCCCGCATTCGGATCTCCGGGAGGGGACTGCCAAGGGGGAGGTTACCATGAGAAAAAGATTGAATAATCAACGAAAGGATAACGTTCTACGAGTCGGGGCGTGGAATGTCAGAAGCTTGAACGTGGTAGGGAAACTAGAAAATCTGAAAAGGGAAATGCAAAGGCTCAATCTAGATATAGTAGGGGTCAGTGAAGTGAAGTGGAAGGAGGACAAGGATTTCTGCTCAGATGAGTATCGGGTAATATCAACAGCAGCAGAAAATGGTATAACAGGTGTAGGATTCGTTATGAATAGGAAGGTAGGGCAGAGGGTGTGTTACTGTGAACAGTTCAGTGACCGGGTTGTTCTAATCAGAATCGACAGCAGACCAACACCGACAACGATAGTTCAGGTATACATGCCGACATCGCAAGCTGAAGATGAACAGATAGAGAAAGTGTATGAGGATATTGAAAGGGTTATGCAGTATGTAAAGGGGGACAAAAATCTAATAGTCATGGGTGACTGGAATGCAGTTGTAGGGGAAGGAGTAGAAGAAAAGGTTACAGGAGAATATGGGCTTGGGACGAGGAATGAAAGAGGAGAAAGACTAATTGAGTTCTGTAACAAGTTTCAGCTAGTAATAGCGAATACCCTGTTCGAGAATCACAAGAGGAGGAGGTATACTTGGAAAAGGCCGGGAGATATGGGAAGATTTCAATTAGATTACATCATGGTCAGACAGAGATTCCGAAATCAGATACTGGATTGTAAGGCATACCCAGGAGCAGATATAGACTCATATCACAATATAGTAGTGATGAAGAGTAGGCTGAAGTTCAAGACATTAGTCAGGAAGAATCAATACGCAAAGAAGTGGGATACGGAAGTACTAAGGAATGACGAGATACGTTTGAAGTTCTCTAACGCTATAGATACAGCAATAAGGAATAGCGCAGTAGGCAGTACAGTTGAAGAGGAATGGACATCTCTAAAAAGGGCCATCACAGAAGTTGGGAAGGAAAACATACGTACAAAGAAGGTAGATGCGAAGAAACCATGGGTAACAGAAGAAATACTTCAGTTGATTGATGAAAGGAGGAAGTACAAACATGTTCCGGGAAAATCAGGAATACAGAAATACAAGTCGCTGAGGAATGAAATAAATAGGAAGTGCAGGGAAGCTAAGACGAAATGGCTGCAGGAAGAATGTGAAGACATCGAAAAAGATATGATTGTCAGAAGGACAGACTCAGCATACAGGAAAGTCAAAACAACCTTTGGTGACATTAAAAGCAATGGTTGTAACATTAAGAGTGCAATGGGAATTCCACTGTTAAATGCAGAGGAGAGAGCATATAGGTGGAAAGAATACATTGAAAGCCTCTATGAGGGTGAAGATTTGTCTGATGTGATAGAAGAAGAAACAGGAGTCGATTTAGAAGAGATAGGGGATCCAGTATTAGAATCGGAATTTAAAAGAGCTTTGGAGGACTTCGGTCAAATAAGGCAGAAGGGATAGATAACATTCCATCAGAATTTCTAAAATCATTGGGGGAAGTGGCAACAAAACGACTATTCACGTTGGTGTGTAGAATATATGAGTCTGGCGACATACCATCTGACTTTCGGAAAAGCATCATCCACACAATTCCGAAGACGGCAACAGCTGACAAGTGCAAGAATTATCACACAATCAGCTTAGCAGCTCATGCATCGAAGCTGCCAACAATAAAAGTATACAAAAGAATGGAAAAGAAAATTGAGAATGCGTTAGGTGACGATCAGTTTGGCTTTAGGAAAAGTAAAGGGACGAGAGAGGCAATTCTGACGTTACGGCTAATAATGGAAGCAAGGCTAAAGAAAAATCAAGACACTTTCATAGGATTTGTCGACCTGGAAAAAGTGTTTGACAATATAAAATGGTGCAAGCTATTCGAGATTCTGAAAAAAGTAGGGGTAAGCTATAGGGAGAGATGGGTCATATACAATATGTACAACAACCAAGAGGGAATAATAAGAGTGGACGATCAAGAACGAAGTGCTCATATTAAGAAGGGTGTAAGACAAGGCTGTAGCCTTTCGCACCTACTCTTCAATCTGTACATCGAGGAAGCAATGATGGAAATAAAAGAAAGGTTCAGGAGTGGAATTAAAATACAAGGTGAAAGGATATCAATGATACGATTCGCTGATGACATTCCTATCCTGAGGGAAAGTGAAGAAGAATTAAATGATCTGCTGAACGGAATGAACAGTCTAATGAGTACACAGTATGGTTTGAGAGTAAATCGGAGAAAGACGATGGTAATGAGAAGTAGTAGAAATGAGAACAGCGAGAAACTTAACATCAGAATTGATGGTCACGAAGTCAATGAAGTTAAGGAATTCTGCTACCTAGGCAGTAAAATAACCAATGACGGACGGAGCAACGAGGACATCAAAAGCAGACTCGCTATGGCAAAAAAAGGCATTTCTGGCCAAGAGAAGTCTATTAATATCAAATACCGGCCTTAATTTGAGGAAGAAATTTCTGAGGATGTACGTCTGGAGTACAGCATTGTATGGTAGTGAAACATGGACTGTGGGAAAACCGGAACAGAAGAGAATCGAAGCATTTGAGATATGGTGCTATAGACGAATGTTGAAAATTAGGTGGACTGATAAGGTAAGGAATGAGGAGGTTCTACACAGAATCGGAGAGGAAAGGAATATGTGGAAAACACTGATAAGGAGAAGGGACAGGATGATAGGACATCTGCTAAGACATGAGGGAATGACTTCCACGGTACTAGAGGGAGCTGTAGAGGGCAAAAACTGTAGAGGAAGACAGATTGGAATACGTCAAGCAAATAATTGAGGACGTAGGTTGCAAGTGCTACTCTGAGATGAAGAGGTTGGCACAGGAAAGGAATTCGTGGCGGGCCGCATCAAACCAGTCAGTAGACTGATGACAAAAAAAAATTACCCGCTGATGATAGAACTCTAAGAGCATATAGTGCTGACGACATTCTTTTTGCCAGTATCTTTGTGTCTTCCTTTCATGTTAACCGACAATCAATGCTAATTCCTAAAATCTTCAAATGCATTTATTATACAGTCTAGAGGCTTGCCATCTAAGCTTAATGTGACAGAGTTGTTTTCCCTCTTAGTGCTGAAAAGCATTTTTTAGTTTAATTTATGCTCAATGTAAATTTATTAGCCTAGATACTGCCCAATTGTAAACATCCCTGAGGGTTTTATTTGCCTTTTCCGTTGGGAGTTCTGGCGTTTTTACAGCGACTATGATGTTGGTATCAGCAAAGAGAACTTTTTCTCCCTGCCTTATGCTGCCTGGAAAGTCATTAATATAATTATATTAATAACAGAATATGACCCAATACATTACCTTGAGGGCACTATGTTCATACGTTTCTTGCATGACAATTATTTTACTAAAAATTTATCCATCAGCAGTTATGTGAACTCACTCAATCTTTTGCACCCCCATTCACCAGGTAAGACTGGAGCCACTTGTTTGCTATTCCTCTTAATGTTTCTAGTTTGTTTAGCAGTATTTTATGGCCAACAGTGTCAAAGTTTATGACCAATCAAAGAATATGCCTGTAACAAAGTCATAGTTGAGAGCTTTATGTACCACTTTTGTGTATTCTGTAACGGTCGATGTTGTACTTCAACTACAGAAAACAAACTTTACTTTGTAAAGGAGGTTGTTTTTATTCAGATAACTCATTAGTTCATCTTTTATGATTAATTCATTTATTTTTGAGAACACAGACAATACTAGAACTGGCTTGTAGTTTACTACACTATCGGCATTATGTTTCTGTAGTAAGGACACAACTAGCACATGGTTTAGGTACTCTGGAAATACACCTGAACTAGACTCATTTATTTTGTTTGTTAATGGGGTTTGTGCGCTGTCTATGCACACCTTCAGAACTGACACTGGAATCTCATCTATGCTTGCTTACTTATTCTTAAATTTCTATATTTTTTCCTGACTTCAAGTTTTGTTGAGGAACTCATCATCATTGTGCTTGTTGTTTAATTCGTTGTGGGTCCTACAAGTGTTTTTGGAAGATTTTGTTGCAGTTTATCAAAAATACCACAAAAATAATCATTTAAAAAATTTGCCAATTCCTGTGGATTTTCTATTACTTTACTTCCAGCTTTACTTTATACGATGTCATCCTTGTGTCAATCTTTTCCAGTTTCAAGTCTATGCATACTACTTTGCTTTTCTTTTCTCCAGCACATATTTTTTGTTTTTCACAGCTAGCGCTACCCCACTGCACATCTTTTCATGCCTGTGATAGCAGTCTAGGGGCTGTGGATCATGTAGTGCTTTTGTAAACAAATGAGAAATTTAAGTGTCTGTGAGGACTTTCAAATACCTGAATTTATCCATCTAGTTTCTGCTGCTGCTGAAGTGGCTACTTTTGGAAATGTAAGCTCAGAAATTAATTTAAATAATGTTCTGAATTTAGATAACACAGCATCCACATTGTTTTTGTTAAACATTTCTTCTCATGTTTAATTTGCATAATGCCCTAGAAAAGTTATGTATTTTACATCAAGAGAAGATCATTTTGTAGGCCTGCAATTTTGTGGGTTTTACCAAACCTGTCTTTAACTTTATTACCTGATGATATTGATGAGAGAGGCCATAATCTATTTATAACACTTAAAAATTTTCCTCGATAATACCTGAGAGAACTAGGTCTAAGACTGATGACCTTTTTGAAACCTTAGTAGTGATGTTTGCTATCAGTGCTAGACCAGAAGTGTTAAAAATATCCATTTCCTTCCCCCTCTCTCTGACCTTGACCTTGTTGGGGTCATTAATACAAGCAGCGCAGGAGAGATCTCTCCAGCTGCTGGGCCTATGAGGATGTTAGCTTCAATATCAGTATTTCTCACAGTTTTAATATGTGAACATGTGGGACTGCAAAGTTTCGGATGATTAAGATTCCATAGTAGTATTCTAATCATAAGTCAATTTGTCATAAATACGAAATTCTTCTTTCGTCTTAAAAGTGACTGTGGCATAGAAAACAAAACAGCACACTGTTGTATATAAAATTTCTGTTTAAGATTATATATAAGGAGGGAGAATAGATATGGAAGAAACAATATATCCAAAGGTTTAAATGCCCTAATATCTTAGTTAAAACTGACTACTAGGAAGAAAATTAAATTTTACATTTCCACAGCACAGCATTTTATTTCTTGCAACTGATTTGAGCACAAAATCTGTACATTGTTGTTTAAAAACACATACAGCCTATGCCTGTCTGAATGTTTATTAGAGTATCGTGGAATAATACGAAGTAAAACAGTCAATGACTTTCCAAGTTTTGCTAATATTTCCCCTTTATATACTAAAGATGTATTTACATATTGCATACATTTAAAAATATACAGCCAATGTCTGTCCAAATGTTTATTACAGCCTTATGCAAATTTTGAAATAAACTGATCAAGAAGTTTTCAACATTATTTCCTAACAATTTTCCCCTTTATGTATTAGATATACAGGGTGTACATAAAGTCCGGGAACAGTTTCAATTATTTATTGCACAAGAAACAAACATTGTACAGATATACATGTCATTTTGAAGAGACACCCTGAAAGTTTTTTTTCATGTATACCACCACAGCATAGTTTGGCAATTTGCCGATAGTCAGTGCTAGTCGCAAACATGGTGTGGGGCGAGCTTTCTGTGTGTTGGAGTTCGACAAAAACAAGTGTGCTATGGCTGTTTAACGGATGTTTAGAACCAAGTACGGTAAGAGGCCACGAACAAGGAAGGCCATTTATCACTGGCACAACAAATTCATTACGACAGGTTGCTTGTGCCCGACAAAGAGAAGCAGATGTCCCAGTGTGAGTGAAGTGAATGTGGAGTGCGTATGAGACACATTCGCAAGGAGTCCAAAGAAATCAGTATGTCGTGCATCCCGTGAACTCAAAATAGCTCCAATCACTGTGTGGAAAGTCCTGTGACAGAACCTCAATGATGACGACAAAGACAAGCGTTTTGAGTTTTGTTCGCAGTTGCAACAATTGAATAAGTACGGGGATGGCATTCTTGATCGCTTAATTTTTAGCGATGAAGCCACTTTTCACACTAACGGAAAAGTGAACAGGCATAATTGTCGAATCTGGGGTACAAAGCATCCACACCACTGCATTGAATTTGAGTGCGATTCCCCAAAGGTTATTTTTTTGTTCCTCGCCATGTTGAAAACTGTATGGGCCATTTTCCTTGTCGAGAATACTGTCACTGGATATTCCTACTTTGACATGTTGCACTGGCTGATGACTCAAATGCACATGGATTCTCCGTTCATCTTTCAGCAGGATGGGGCTCCACCCAATTTTCATTGCAAAGTTTGTGGGTACCTGAACACGGAGCAGCAGCATCGATGGATCGGCCATGCTATAGAAGGAGACAGCTGTTTCATGAAATGGCCTCCCAGATCTCACTCTGTGCGACTTTTTTCTGTGGGGACACATTAAAGATCTGGTGTATGTACCGCCTCTACCACATGATGTAGCAGAGCTCCAGGAGAGAATACAGAAGTGACTGCCAGAGTCGACAATGCCATGCTGGGACGGGTATGGCAAGAATTAGATTACCATATTGACGTCTGCCGGGTCACTCATGGTTCACATGTCAAATGTTTGTAAAAAAAACTTTTAGAGTTTCTCTTCAAAATGCAATAAGTATGACATCTGTACAATGTTTAGTTCTTGTGCAATAAATAATTGAAAGTGTTTCCAGACTTTATGTGTGCCCTGTATATTTATGTAGCTTATGACCATCCAAAAGTTTGAGTATCATATAAAAATGAGAAATAATCCACGCAAGAAGTTTTCTGTGTTTTTTACTGGCAATGTTTCACCTTTATGTACTACATGTATATTTATATATGACATATATTTAAAAATCTGTGGTTAATGCCAGTCTGAAACTTTATTAGAGTAAACTGTACAAACTGAAAAAAATCTGTCAAGAGCTTTGAGATATTTACAATGTTTAATAGAGTATTGTGTAAGAATTTGCGTAAAAATGTCAAGAATTTTCAGATTTTTGGTAACAATGTTAAAATACAACTAGCCTTCATATAGCAGTATAGATTTCCTTCTCAGTACCTGTGTTTGTATTCATGTCCCACATGTTATACGATAGTTTTTGGGCTGAGACTCTACAATTTCTTGAGGAAAATGCCTACCTTACTACTACATTAAGAGTACACACACAGAACGATTAACTTTTTATTGATGTCTAACTTTGCTAGTTCAGTGGCTACCAATTCAAAATATTTATCTAAACCCATTGTGATCAGATCTCCAGCTATACAAGGTGTGTCCCTTCTGACGTAAATCCACAATCCCCCACATTTTAACCCTCTTGTAACCCCAGTCACATTTATGTAACAAAGTTTATTTGGATGTTGGCTCATTCTGCATGAAATGAGCCAAGTGGTCATTTTTTGAAAATCAGTACAGTAAAGATTTGGGATGGTTATACACTGACAAAATATCAAATTTAATGATTTGAAACTCATTTTTATTGTATTCAAGATATTTAGCTATGAATTGTCATCCCAAAGATTGTAGTTGACTATACTCCATAAACACCAAAAAAACTTCGTTATACTGGTTGAACTGATATGCTGTCTGTGAAACGATGATGCAACAATAAGTGCCTTACTGTTGAACAAAAGGTTTCCTTTACATCCTGCACTGAATTTTTTTTCTGGTAAGCTTCCTTTTAATTTTTTTTCTCTTTTTGAAAGTGACAGGGATTACTGTCACACTCGTGACAAAAAAGGAAATAAAGTTTTCTTCTTGTTTGAACAAATACTTCAAAATTTTTAATATTCTAGGAGAGTGAGGTTATGAAAATATATTAACTTCTAAACCTATTAAGTTTTGGAAATAACTTTATTTTATCCAAAAATGTTGTCACGGGTGTGACAATATGCACACATTTTTAAAGGCATTCCAGCATAATGAAATACCAGTATATAAATTTTAAAACGAGCTGTTTCTGTTCATGTGAAATCTTATACTGGTGAGATTTCAAATAAATACAGGTCTACTGACATTACAAATAAATGTAAATAATGTATCTTGCATTCCCAGATGATGACTTCTTCAACAGAAAGAATGAGAAAACTGCGGGATAAAATGAAGGAAGATCCACTGAAACATAAACACTTAAAGGAGAGAGAAAGGGACAAAATGAGAAGAATGAAGAACAGATAGCAACTGCTGATGAACCAACGCAGTCTACTAAAAAAAGAGAGAGAATGATAAAAGTAGACAAATGTTGTGTAGAGAAAGGAAATGTAAAAATATGGCAGAAACAAACCATACCAGTGAATTAGGATCTTACAAATGTTCCCAGGCATTAGGCAAAGCTGAACATAAGGCAAAAAAATCACTTCCAAACAGACCAAGGAAACAGACTGCTGTTGTCAGAAAACTGATTAAGGAACTGAATCTCACTGACATTAAAAGAAATGTTAAGATATCCTCAAAAGGGTCAAGAAGTTTGCCAACTGAAAAAAGAAAATTAGTTGAGTATTTTTGCCAAGGTGATGTTAGTCGATACTCCTGGTATTCACGATGTAAAATCTGTTAAAGACCGTAGAAGTGGAAAACGAGTACATGTTCAGAAGCGGTATATGATTATGACTGTGAGGCCTATGAGGAATTTAAGAATTCAAACTATGATACTCCATTAGGAAAGTCAACATTTTATGAACTAAGGCCAAGTCATGTACTACCAGTTTCAGAAACACCTAAATGTGTGTGTGTGTGTGTGCAAATACCACACAAATTTTAAATTTCTAACAGAGCATTTCACATGTGGTTCCAGATTTTCCTATTTCTACTAAAGAGTTGCTTCAGAAAATTACTTGTGATGTAGAAAATGAGGATGTTGTTGTTGTTGTGGTCTTCAGTCCTGAGACTGGTTTGATGCAGCTCTCCATGCTACTCTATCCATTGTATGACACAAAAATGCAGAAAGTGCAAACATGACCCGTCATCGTGGTTGACTGATGAAAATTAAGATAAAATTCTGTCCTGGAAGCAGTGGAAGGACTATGATGATATGCCAAAGTTGGTGGAAAATACATCAACACGGAAAGCAGCCACTGAAGAGTTAGAGGACCAGATGTCAACATTTAAAAAGCATTTCTGGATAAGAGAAAAACAAGCCAAATATTTTGAATCTTGTAAGAAAGAGGTTGCAAAGCATTATGTTGCCATGCAAGTTGACTTCGCTGAGAACTTTTCTTTAATGTTACAAGATGAAATTCAGGCTGCACACTGGAGCCATAAACAAGTAACATTATTTACGTGCTGTGCATGGGATAGTCTATACACTGTTTCTTCTTATGCAATTGCAAGAGATTATCTTTCACATGACACATTTGCAGTTTGGTCCTTTCTTGAAAAAATTATATCACATCTAAAACAGCAGAATCGAAATATACAAAAAGTTCATGTGTTTTCGGACAACTGCACTGCACAGTTTAAAAATAAATTTACATTGTCCTACCTCTGCTGTACCAAATCCTGTTTGGGAGTTAAAATTGAGTGGAACTTCTTTGCCGGTTCACACAGCAAAGGGGCTGTTAATGGGATAGGGGGAACAGTGAAGAGAACTGTTTGGAGAGGAATCAGAAGTCGGACAGTGGTTGTGAATGATGCAAAGGAATTTTCAGATCATGCGCGTGGTAAATTGAACGAAGTTCATGTTCTCTTCTTTTCAAGCAGTGATGTAGACAAGAAAAAGGAGCGGCAGTCAAGGCTTTGGGAAGATGCCATTTAAAGTGCTTTCTAACCATTATTTTCAAAACTATAACAGTCACCCTATTTTAGCTGCAGAAACATCTGACAGTGAAATGACAAGATATGAAATCTTTTGAGAGATCCCTAAATCTAAGAAATAGCTGAAATTTTCTGAGGTTTATTCAGATTATGAAGTGTCTAATGTTCAAGATAACCAAGCAACATCAGAAAATGAAGTACAGGTAACCATAAATCCAACTAAGGAAATTAAAGCTGGAACCTTTTTGATCATCAAGCTACAGAGTGAGAGGGGAAATGTATAGAATTTTGTTGGTGTTTGCCAATCAGTGTGTGTGGCCGATGAATCATGGTCATGCTTTTGAAACCATGTGAGTAAGAAAACAAACTCTTTTGTGCTAATGAAAATGACATTTCAATTGTTTGTTTACAAAAGAATGTTGTTAGCATTTTGAGTCATCCAGAAATTCAAATGAAAGGAAATGGAGTTTTTTTATTGCTTTCATGAAACTATTGAAGCATTTATTTCTGTGTATATCTCTTAGCTAGTTGAGTATTCATTCCTTTATTTATTTAATATGACAATGCTTCATTCTCCATATTGTGTATTATGTTGAGCTAACAGTGTGTTTCAGTTGAATATGAGCTGTCTGTTAGTGTCTATTAAAGAAATGCATTTTTTAAATTAATTTAACACCACATGTTTTTTTTTTTTTTTGTACTGCAAAAAAATGTAATGAATCCATTAACATCCTTTAATTCTCTGAAATATTGAGAGAAATTTGTAGATGTCACACCCACGACAACAGAAATTACATTATTACTTTGAAAAGAATGTAAATTTCTTTCTGATATTTTCATGGCTAATGCAGTAAGTTTTTAGTATTATACAGTTATTAATCTGTTTGCATATAATCATTCAATTTACAGATTTTTCCCTGTAATGGTCAATGTCCTACATTGCACTTCTGAATTTTGTCACACCTGTGACGTGTGATTTTTGTTTAATAATATACGTTTCCATAAATTGCCAAAAGAAAATTATATTCAGACTTAGTAATGTAATCAATTTCCTTTTAAATGATATATATTTAAAGAGGAACATTTAATATGGGACATTTTAAAATTATTACACAGTTCATTTATAGAGTTCACTGTCACACCTGTGGCTATGGAATCAGTCTGTTACTGATCTGGAGTGTGTGGTAGTTCACCAATGTCCATTGATACACATTTGTACAAACATCACATTCTATGACATGTACTAGGAACAATTGTACAAATATTATTTTTGGCCACGTTTGTAGCTTTTTAGGTGCACCAGTGAAGTTGGTTGCCATCTGCTGCACAAGGTATGTAAGATCCTTTGTTTATGTAAATAACTTTGTTACACCACTGAATGCACCTTAGTAATAAACCAATGCAGAAAGCAGAAATTTGGGGTTATACATTTATATTACTAATGCCAATACCAGCTGTAACACTCTGCTAACAACACATTACTATAAATAATAACTGCTGAGGGCACTTAAAGGTTACATTACTTGTATGTACAGCAACTTCCTCATTCACATGACGATACCACTATATATGCCGTATTTCAGTGCCTCTATGTTAGTGCTCTGTAACACATACTGCAGTGTTGTTCAAAGACTGTAATTCAGCTCTGAGCTGGCGTACTTTTAATAAAGTACGCCAGCTCAGAGCTTAACAGGGTGATTATCTTAATGAAGAATAATTAATTTTCGGCAAATTTTTGGGGTGTTTGTCCTGATTTCATTTTCTCTCTTGATAAATTGTGAGTGCACAGTCCCGTATGGCACATTCTTTCTTCCATATGCATTTTTATGATATCTCTAAACAAGTTGAGATAGTTTACAGGGAGGGGAACCTGATATCAGTTATTCTAAAAAAAGGCCTGGTCCTCAAGTTACTCCTCAAACTTTGACACTATTGTGTCTCTATATAGTTTGCTGAACTTTTAAATCTTTATACTTGTTTTAGCTGCCATCGTATATGGTTAATGTTCATAAAATTGCCCCATTGTCTCAGCAGGTTCAACGTGGGCATTCACAAAATTATATCTGTATACCTTGTAACGTACAACTGCGCTACATCCTGCTCTATTTCGACAGGCAGTTTTACTCGCCAGTAAGCAAATTTCAAACAAACATAACTGCTGATGACAAAGAAGGGTTTTCGTACTGACAGTCGTGTTTAATACATCATAATGGCGGTACTCCGTTTCAGCCCAAAACACATGCAAATCGTTTATATGCATATTGCTTGTACTGTTTGTGTGCCTACGTGTCAGTTGCAGCAATCTGTACAGGTACATGATTTCTGGGGTTGATGCAATATTAAATACTGTAATACGAGTAACTGGTTAGTGTGTGACCATACCAGTGTCAAGTAGCATTCGTTACGAGCATTATGCTGTAAACATGTACATGATATGCTGATCAAACAATGACTTACAATCACCGTGCTTTCTGAATATATCCTCAGCTTCACGTAACAATTCTTCATTAATCTGTGGCAACAACGCTATGGCTTTATTCTCTGTTTCTACCTGCATTTTTTTATCTAGTAGGTTATAACGGCAATTGTTAAAATCACAACCTCCCTAAACGCAAATCAGTTCGCCTTACAGCGAACTTATCACACGTAAGTATGTCACGTACTCGTTTCGAGCAATTCCTGTTGTTCTGACTACTGACGCAAGCATCTGATTCTGATCCAAGGTTCGCAGTTCGCGCCGCCAACGATTAAAATTTGCGCCCTAAGGTATACAAAGAGTTTCGTTCACGAATATATGGAAAACAAATGTTACATCCTCTGCGAAGTTGATCTTTGAGAAATCAGAACTGTACAACTGGCGTTCGGCTCAAATCGGTGGATTTGTCTGTGGTGACAGATTGGGCTTGAAGGAAAAACATGGGGGTATCGCCGCTTACACCGAGGGCTAGGTTAGTTTGAAAGGTGATAATTTAGTTGAGAGTTAGCGGAGCCAACAAGTGTGAAAGCCAGATAAAGATTGTGGGTAGAAGATTGTAGCCTCAAATTAAAAACTAAAACGCCTACATCTGACTCCAATGAAATTAAGTATGAATGAGAAAACATTGATAATAACAGAAGACAGCTAATAACGAAAAACTAGAATGGGATTCTGCTTGAAAATTATCATGCCGGTACTGATTATAGATTTACATTATTCATCAGTGTGCTGTAAGATACATTCAAAACTTGTTCCCCTAAGGAAATGAGAAAAAAAAGAGAGAATTTCCAGGGACATGGCCTCATATCTGCGAATAATTGGCTCACACCTAATCATCAAAGACTTGTAACTCTGTTAATGATTTTCCATGACAAAAAAAAAAATTAAGTAGAAAAACCAAACTATATAAGCTTCAAGAACATACGCAGAAATTATATTAATCAAGCGCAAGGTGAATGATGATTATATTAATAAGTCATAAAATAAATGTAAAGCAGCCTGGACTATTGTTAAAACTCATCTGAGCAGAGGTAAAGATATTATCAAAAACTACTGCTGTGATTCAAGTGTCAACTGATTCTTCATTAATCCAGGCAATGTAAATAACACTACTGCAACTGAACATTTTAATAGCTGTAAATATGTCATCATCCATAATGCAAATCATGAAAAATCCTTCTCACAAAATTTTGAAGATTAAGTTCCTGTCTGTAAATGGTAAGAGGTAAAAGAAGCAATACTGTAACTGCAGTAGCAATATTAAGTTACTCAAAATCGGAACACATTTGTGGTTTCTCCAGTTTTGTGATAAAAGGAATTGTGAATGTAATAGCACACCCGTCACATTCTCTTACATACCAAATGTTTGTCAGTGGTTGTTTACCTTCATAATTAAAATTGGCGAAAATCTGTCCATAAATGGGTAGCACATGCCTAAAGCAGCAGATCGACATCATAGTTGCTAGATTTAAGAAAAGTCAAGACAACAGTGTATCACTATGTATTTTTAAAAACGTCACCCAGAAATGGCTTAGAAGAAAAGCATTTGGTACAATAGAAGAGTTCAATATGTGCCCTAAAGGTAATCTTGAGTACTAATAGAGTTTCATTTAAGTTAATGTTAGATACATGAATATATTGAATATATATTGTATGCAGTACGATGAAGAACTTTGCATCTTGATAGACAGTAATGATCTAAAATGCCTTTTATGACTATGTGTTTATTTATATTGTTGTGTCTAGACAAGACAGCCTAGACACAATGAGAGGAAGCCGAAAGGCACACGCTTAAACTCACGCAGGCTGGCGTGAGGTCTGAAACAGGATACATAATGAATGCTGTAAAGAAAAGTACGTAGCTTCTGGAATACTTAACTATAATCCACATTTGTAGAACATCGCTCTTGATGATACATTAATAGAATCTCAATATCAATGGAATACGGTGCCTTGCTAGGTCGTAGCAAATGTAGCTGAAGGCTATGCTAACTATCGTCTCGGCAAATGAGAGCATATTTGTCAGTAATCCATCTCAGGCAAAGTCGGCTGTACAACTGGGGCGAGTGCTAGTACGTCTCTCTAGACCTGCCGTGTGGTGGCGCTCGGTCTGCTATACTGACAGTGGCGACACGCGGGTCCGGCGTATACTAATGGACCGCGGCCGATTTAAAGCTACCACCTAGCAAGTGTGGTGTCTGGCGGTGACACCACATATATAATTGTATATGTAAAAGTGTATGTATACAAAGGACAACATCAATTGCTTCTTTAATGCTTAAAGATGGATAGTAAATAAATAAATGAAATAATGTAAACTTTTGTGCCATATTTAATCAGTCGATTTTATCTGAATACCAGTTGTACTGCAGTCATTTTAGTTGCTCGTACTTGGGTACAAGCACAGAACAAGTTATGGTACAAGGTGCCCTGTTTCATGTTTTAGTGGTGTTGCATACTGAGTGTGGCTTTAGTCTGGGATTGCACAAAATGGTTCATTATAATGGATTTAGCAGTCTGACCGTTGTGAGAGGGTGACTTAATCTGGCTATGATTTTAAAAATCGGCTAGTGTGAAGGTAAGGTCCATGGCTACGACCTAGCAAGGCGCCATTAACCATTTCAAGATAGAGTCTCACTTGTATCATCAAGAATGCTGTATACAAATGATGGAATAAAGTTAAGTATTTCCGCAGCTACGTACTTTTCTTTATAGCACTCATTACGTCTCCTGTTTCAGACCTAAACTAGCCTGCGTGAGCTGACGCGTGCCCTTTCGGCTTCCTCGCCTTGTGTCTCGACTGTCTTGTCTAGACACAACATATTTGGCGACGAGGATGGGATCAGGATCTTGTTCTTTCTCCTTGCTTTGCCTCAATTTGCTTGTGTCATGGCTTCGCCACAATCTCCAGATGTACTGTCCGAATTTTATCGCTTGCAGAATCAGCAGACGCAGGCGTTACTGGATGCCCTTGGACAGCTCGTCCAGGGTCAACGTGCAATGCAAAGCGATGCGGCAGCTGCCGCCTCACCGCTACCGCACCTACAACACGCAGTTGCACCACCTTTCCGCCCATACGATGCGGACCTGGAAACATGGACGGAGTGGTCACGCCAATTTGGATTCCATCTCGCCGCCTACAGAATTCAAGGTAACGAGCGGCAGCCTCACTTATTGTCTTGTGTCGGCGTGCAAACGTACCGTGTGATAGTGAAATTGTTTCCCCGACGCGACGTAGCAACTCTGTCCTACGAAGAAATTTTGTCAGCGTTGGATGCCTATTTCAAAGAAACAGCCAATGTGGTTGCAAAAAGGTATATGTTCTTTCGTACAAAACGTACGGCCGGTCAGTGGGTTGCAACATTGTAAGGCCTTACTAGGGATTGTGCGTTTGAGTGTGAATGTGGACTCCCTTATTCAGATACTATGGTGCGTGATGCAATTGCACAGAACGTTTCTGATGTTCGTATACGGGAACAGATTTTGAAACTGGTAAATCCCTCCCTTCAACAAGTGATAGACATATTGGATAGGCAAGACACACTTGACTTTGCTCAGGAATCATTTGAAACTTCGCCAGCCATGTGTCACATTAACCGGCCCGCCGGGCGAGCTGCACGGAACTGTAAACAGCCCTCGCGCTCGTCCGCGCAGCTGCAGCCTCGCTCTCAAATACGTGTGCCGCCCACGCGAGCACCTGCAGTTCTAAAATCATGCCCGCGGTGTGCAACTAGACATTCGCGTGACAATTGCCCGTCACGCCAAGCTATTTGCTTTTACTGTCATAAGAAAGGACATGTTCAAAGTGTTTGCCAGAAAAAGCTCAGATCAGACAATCACAACCATTCCAGGCCCTTTGCTTCGCGCCGGAATCGAACCAAGAATACTCAGGCTCGTGAACCTTCGCCCATGGACATTCATGTAGTTACTTCCACTCCGTCCAGTGCCACTTTCTCTACCAGTGACTGTGTTCGTCCCACAAAAAGTGTGCGTCGACGTCGCCGGAAATCTCGTCAGGTCGCAAGTGCTTCTGTACCTGTATCAGTTCAAATTGCACGAGAAAGTCGCTCTTGTCGTCGGCAGGACAATAAACTTTTTGTCGACTTGGACTTTGAAGGCAAAGTGATACCATTCCAGCTCGATACCGGAGCTGCTGTTTCATTGAGCAATCACGACACGTACAAACAACTGGGCACACCTCCGTTGCGTGCCGCAAATGTTCAGCTCACTAGTTATTCAGGACAGCAGATCCCTGTGTTAGGACAGTGCACTCTTCTTGCAACGTACAAGGGACAAACAAAACTTGTGTCACTTTACGTCCTTCGTTCTTCTTCTGCAGTGAACTTGTTTGGTTTAGATTTATTTCAGTTGTTTAACTTGTCAATAGTCAATCAGGTCCTATCAGTGAATCAGACTGTGCCTTCCGCCAGTGTTTCTCGTCTTTGTGAAGAATTTGCCGACATTTTTGCACCGGGCCTTGGTTGCGCTAAGAACTATGAAGCACATTTGGAACTGAAAGTAAACGCGCAACCGAAATTTTTCAGAGCATGCAATGTTCCCCACGCATTGCGTGATGAGGTAGCAAGAACTTTACGCGATTTAGAATCACAAGGTGTAATTGAACGTGTGCAAGTTTCTCTCTGGGCCTCACCCTTAGTAATTTTGCCACAACCTTCCGGAAAACTGAGACTTTGTGTGGACTTCAAGGCAACTGTAATTCCACAACTTGTGACTGCAACTTTTCCTTTGCCCCGCCCGGAAGATCTTTTTGACAAACTGTGCCCGGGTAAATACACTCCTGGAAATTGAAATAAGAACACCGTGAATTCATTGTCCCAGGAAGGGGAAACTTTATTGACACATTCCTGGGGTCAGATACATCACATGATCACACTGACAGAACCACAGGCACATAGACACAGGCAACAGAGCATGCACAATGTCGGCACTAGTACAGTGTATATCCACCTTTCGCAGCAATGCAGGCTGCTATTCTCCCATGGAGACGATCGTAGAGATGCTGGATGTAGTCCTGTGGAACGGCTTGCCATGCCATTTCCACCTGGCGCCTCAGTTGGACCAGCGTTCGTGCTGGACGTGCAGACCGTGTGAGACGACACTTCATCCAGTCCCAAACATGCTCAATGGGGGACAGATCCGGAGATCTTGCTGGCCAGGGTAGTTGACTTACACCTTCTAGAGCACGTTGGGTGGCACGGGATACATGCGGACGTGCATTGTCCTGTTGGAACAGCAAGTTCCCTTGCCGGTCTAGGAATGGTAGAACGATGGGTTCGATGATGACGGTTTGGATGTACCGTGCACTATTCAGTGTCCCCTCGACGATCACCAGTGGTGTACGGCCAGTGTAGGAGATCGCTCCCCACACCATGATGCCGGGTGTTGGCCCTGTGTGCCTCGGTCGTATGCAGTCCTGATTGTGGCGCTCACCTGCACGGCGCCAAACACGCATACGACCATCATTGGCACCAAGGCAGAAGCGACTCTCATCGCTGAAGACGACACGTCTCCATTCGTCCCTCCATTCACGCCTGTCGCGACACCACTGGAGGCGGGCTGCACGATGTTGGGGCGTGAGCGGAAGACGGCCTAACGGTGTGTGGGACCGTAGCCCAGCTTCATGGAGACGGTTGCGAATGGTCCTCGCCGATACCCCAGGAGCAACAGTGTCCCTAATTTGCTGGGAAGTGGCGGTGCGGTCCCCTACGGCACTGCGTAGGATCCTACGGTCTTGGCGTGCATCCGTGCGTCGCTGCGGTCCGGTCCCAGGTCGACGGGCACGTGCACCTTCCGCCGACCACTGGCGACAACATCGATGTACTGTGGAGACCTCACGCCCCACGTGTTGAGCAGTTCGGCGGTACGTCCACCCGGCCTCCCGCATGCCCACTATACGCCCTCGCTCAAAGTCCGTCAACTGCACATACGGTTCACGTCCACGCTGTCGCGGCATGCTACCAGTGTTAAAGACTGCGATGGAGCTCCGTATGCCACGGCAAACTGGCTGACACTGACGGCGGCGGTGCACAAATGCTGCGCAGCTAGCGCCATTCGACGGCCAACACCGCGGTTCCTGGTGTGTCCGCTGTGCCGTGCGTGTGATCATTGCTTGTACAGCCCTCTCGCAGTGTCCGGAGCAAGTATGGTGGGTCTGACACACCCGTGTCAATGTGTTCTTATTTCAATTTCCAGGAGTGTATTTTTCGAAGTTGGACCTAGCAGATGCGTACTTGCAAATACCTGTGGACGAAGAATCCCAGCGCGTCTTGGTGGTTAACACGCATCTTGGTTTGTACCGATTCAAAAGACTGCCATTCGGGTGTGCATCCGCCCCTGCATTGTTTCAGCAATATTTACAAACTGTTTGTGCGTCGGTCCCTACTGCAGCAAACTATCTGGACGATATTGTGATCTCCGGAAGGACAGCAGCCGAACATTTAGAAAATCTACGAACATTATTTCAAGTATTGCGACAAAATGGTCTTCGCTTGCGGAAGGACAAATGTGTGTTTTTTGCTCGTGACTTACCATATCTGGGACATGTCATAAATGCACAAGGCATACATCCCAGTCCAGAGCACCTCCGTGCCATACAAGACTTGCCTTCGCCGCAGAATTTGAAGCAGCTACAGAGTGTGTTGGGAAAAATTAACTACTATGCCAGGTTTATCGCGCATGCCTCTTCCATTTCAGCTCCGCTTCATCGCTTACGCCGTAAAGGTGTTCCGTTCGTCTGGACGACGGAATGCGAACGCGCCTTTCGCCAGTTGAAATCGGCGTTGCTTTCAAATACTTGCCTTACGCCATTCGATCCCCGGAAACCCCTTTTGTTGATGGTAGATGCATCGGATTTCGGGATCGGTGCTGTGCTTGCGCACAAAGATGGCTCGCATGATCGCCCTATTGCCTTTGCGTCAAACTTGCTCTCGTCTGCACAAAGAAATTACTCCCAGGTCGAGAAAGAAGCTTTGGCTCTAGTTTGGTGTCACAAAGTTTCCATGATTTCTTGTATGGTCGTCCCTTTACCATCATCACAGACCACAAACCTTTGACGTCGCTTTTTCATCCGAACCAGCCTGTACCTCCATGTACAGCGCAGAAATTCATTCACTGGTCTATTTTCCTCTCGCAGTACCGCTACGATATCTTGTATCGGTCCACTGCTAAGCACGGAAACGCTGATGCGTTGTCCCGTTTGCCTGTTGCTGAGGATAAAGCATTCGATTCTTCCCAACTTGCTTGCATGTTCATTGATACGGAAACCGATAACGTAGTTGAATCGTTTCCGATTGATTTTCGTCGTGTAGCTACAGCTACAGCCACAGCTTCTGACCCTGTCCTTGCTACCGTTCTGCGTTTTGTTGCTACGCAATGGCCCTTGTCAAAGTCATGGATCGAGGATCCGCTGGTTCGCCGATTTTTTGCTCACAAGGAGAGATTTTTTGTACGACGTGGTGTTTTGTTGTTGCGTCCTGATAATGATCAGTCCAGAGTCGTGGTCCCACTTTCGTTACAGTCCTCTGTCTTACGGCTTCTCCACCAAGGACATTGGGGTATAGTGAGAACGAAACAACTTGCTCGTCAGCACTGTACTTGGTTCGGAATCGATGCTGCGATTACGAATATGTGCTCTTCTTGCGTGGCGTGTGCCGAACAACAATCCGCACCGCCGCGGAAATTCTTTGCATGGCCGCAAGCCACTTCCCCTTGGCAACGCTTGCACATCGATTTTGCTGGTCCATTCTGGAATGCTCGCTGGTTGGTTGTGGTCGATTCTTTCAGTAATTTTCCTTTTGGTGTCCGGATGTCTTCCACGACGTCTTCTGCCACAATCCAAGCGTTGTCTGCTATTTTTTGCATTGAAGGTCTTCCACAGACTATTGTTTCCGACAATGGCCCACAATTCATGTCCGCAGAATTTCAGTCATTCTGCAAGGCCAATGGTATTCAACATCTGACATCCGCGCCGTTTTCGCCTCAGTCAAACGGTGCCGCTGAACGATTGGTCCGGACTTTCAAGTCACAGATGTTGAAGTTGAAAGAGTCGCATTCTCGGGAGGACGCGTTATTGCTCTTTTTGTCCTCGTATCGCTCTCAGCCCCGCGATGGTCGCTCGCCGGCTGAGTTGCTCCACGGTCGTCCTCATCGAACCTTGATGACTTTGCTGCATCCGCTGCATCAGGTTCCTGTGCAGCGGCAGACTCCTGCTTTTGCTCCAGGCGACGTTGTATTCTATCGCGACTATCGCGGTTCACGGCGTTGGCTCGCAGGGCGCATTCTTCGCTGCCTCGGCCGCGCGATATATTTGGTTTTGGGGGCCTCTGGTGAGGTGCGTCGGCATCTCAATCAGCTGCGCCTCTGTCGTCGCCTGGGTTCTGCCGCTCCCCGTCTGCTTTCAGCGACGGTGCCGTCCGGTTAGCGCCCTGGGGACCCATCTACTGGCTCGCCTCATCCCCAGGTGTTACCGACGCTGCCTTCCATTTTGCCTCATGGCGACGCGCCGCCGCCGCCGCCTGTTCTCCCGCCGGCGCCGCCCGCAGTGGACGCGTCGCTGCAACCGCCTGGCGCCTACCTGGGTCCCGCGCCGCCGATCGCTTCCCGTGTCCAGCCGTCCTCCGCACTGGAACTCTTGCCCGCTCCGGACCAGATGTCGTCTTCGCCCGTCGGGTGCCCCGACCACATGGAGGTCGACCCTTCGGCCCCTCCTGTCTCTCTACGGGCGCATCCTCCGCATGTTGACGTCTACCCTGGACTAGGTTTTCAGGCGTTTCCTAGCTCCCCTCGGACCGAATGGCCGGGTGCGGGTGGCACAGCCTCGCCTGTTGTTAGGCTCCCCACCTCATCGCATACGTCAACATGGGGTCCTCCCCACGGCGGGCGGAAGCCTTATCACACGACCGTTCGCCGATTTGCGGGGGAGGAATGTGGTGTCACCGCCAGACACCACACTTGCTAGGTGGTAGCTTAAATCGGCCGCAGTCCATTAGTACATGTCGGACCCGCGTATCGCCACTGTCAGGATCGCAGACCGAGCGCCACCACACGGCAGGTCTCGAGAGACTGACTAGCACTCGCCCAGTTGTACGACGACTTTGCTAGCGACTACACTGACGAAGCCTTTCTCTCATTTGCCGAGAGACAGTTAGAATAGCCTTCAGCTAAGTCCATGGCTACGACCTAGCAAGGCGCCATTAACCATTTCAAGATAGAGTCTCACTTGTATCATCAAGAATGCTGTATACAAATGATGGAATAAAGTTAAGTATTTCCGCAGCTACGTACTTTTCTTTATAGCACTCATTACGTCTCCTGTTTCAGACCTAAACTAGCCTGCGTGAGCTGACGCGTGCCCTTTCGGCTTCCCCGCCTTGTGTCTCGACTGTCTTGTCTAGGCACAACAAGAGTTACCCCAAAATATTATACCATATGACATTATGGAATGAAAGTAGGAAAAGTATGCAAGCTTTTTCATTTTTATGTCACCAATGTCTGCTAACACTCGAATTGCAAATACAGATTTGTTAAGGCGTTTCTGCAGTTCTGTGGTGTGCTCTTCCCAACTGAATTTATTATCAAGTTGTAATCCCAGGAATTTAAGACTGTCAACCTCTTCTATCTGCTCTTCTTCGTATTTTATGCATATGCTGGGTGGAAACCTCTTACAGGTTCTGCATTGCATATAGTGAGTCTTTTCGAAGTTTAATGTCAGTGAGTTGGCTTTAAACCATTTATTAATATCCATTAAAATATCATTAGCAGATCTTTCTAGAACTACACTTGACATACTATTTATTGCAATACTTGTGTCATCTGCAAACAAAACGAACTCTGCTTCTGGCAGTGTAACTGATGAGAGATCATTAATATACACAAGAAAAAGCAATGGCCCTAAGATGGATCCTTGTGGGACACCACATGTAATTTCTTCCCATTCTGATGATGACTGATGACTTAATTCACTAGTCCCTTGCACTGACACCCTTTGTTTCCTGTTAGTGATGTATGACTTGGACCATTTTGCAGCACTGCCTATGACACCATAGAATTCTAACTTACTTAAAAGGATGTTGTGGTTCACACAATCAAATGACTTTGACAAATCACAGAAAATACCTGCTGCTTGTAATTTGTTATTTAATGAATTAAGTACATTTTCACTGTAGGCGTAAATAGCCTTCTCGATATCAGAACTCTTCAGAAATCCAAACTGTGTTCTTGATAAGCTGTTATTTGTGGTCAGATGGTTGAGCAGCTGCCTGTACATTACTTTTTCTAAAATTTTTGAGAATGCTGGCAAAAGTGAAATCGGTCTGTAGTTTGATGGTATCTCTTTATCCCCTTTCTTGAGTAGAGGCTTAACATCTGCATATTTTAGCCAGTCAGGAAATGTCCCAGGTATAATTGACTGGTTACACAAGTAACTTAGAATTGTACTAAACTCACAAGAACATGCCTTAATTAACTTTGTTGATATTTCATCGTACCCACTAGAATGCTTTGTTTTTAAAGATTCTATTATGGAAGTTATTTCTTTTGGTGAAGTGAGTGATATATTCATGTACTTGAAGCTATTTGTGAAGGCTAGTTTCAGATATTCAAGGGCATTATTTACTGATCCTGAAAGTCCCATTCTATCAGTAACGGATATAAAGTACTTGTTAAATAGATTTACCACACTATGCCCATCAGTTACTAATGTGTCGTCTACCCTTAGTGCTATTTGCTCCTGTTCCTTTCTGGTTCTACAGTCTGCTCTTTCACTATATCCCATATTGTTTTTATTTTGTTCCCTGACATTGCTATCTTCTTCTCGTAGTGCATTTGTTTAGACGTTTGAATTACTTTTTTTGATGTTTTACAGTATTCCTTGTATTTAGCTAGATCATCAGCATTGGAGCTATTCTTGGTCGACAGATACATTTTCCTTTTTGTCTTACAGGAAATCTTTATTCCTTGTGTAATCCATGGTTTTATTCTAGACTTCTGTTTAATTTGAGTAACTTTTAGAGGAAAACAGTTTTCAAACATGGTACTGACATTGTTCATGAATGTGTTATATTTTTCATTCATGTCATGATCACTATAAACATCTTTCCAGTTCATATCTTTGAGCAGTTTTCTAAAACATTAAATTTTTGGTTGATTGGCTACTCTCCTGTACTCAGATTTAGCAGTCTTGATAATCTGCTTAGAATTTACATCTAAAACAAGGACCTGCATGTCATGATCTGATAGTCCATTTATAACAGGTTTTATGATATGATTTTGTTGCTTTGATTTGTCTATAAAAATGTTATCAATGGCTGTCCTTGAGGATGTAGTGATCCTAGTTGGAAAGTTTACAGTGTGAGTTAGATTGAAAGACAACATTACTAACTGCAGTGAATGTTTACTGGAAGATTGTATTAGAAAATCTGTATTAAAGTCACCAGCAATCAAAATTTCTTTGTTCCTTCCTGTTAAATAACCCAAAAGAGCTTCTAGATGATCTAAGAATAGATTATAATTTCTTGCAAGTGCTCGGTAAATAGTTATTACTATATAGGATCTGTTATGGAACTCTACTTCTGTTGCACATGCTTCTAGATGCTGCTCTAAACAGAATTTATTAATGTCAATGTTCTTGAATTTATGGCAGTTTTTGATAAATGTGGCAACTCCTCCTCCATCCATATCTACTCTGCAGAAGTAGGAAGCTAGCTTAAATCCTGAAATGTCTAACATATCTATGTCAATTTGGTTAGATGATTTCATTTCATCGATACAAATGAGTAGTTCATCAACTTTATTTCTAAGTCCCGGAATGTTCTGGTGTAATAAAGATAACTGATACTGCATACTAATGGGATTGTAACTGCTTTGGCGAAGATGAACTGGCAGTTTCTGATTACTTTCTGTTAAACACTGTTTAAATGGAGACTGTATGATAAAATCTGACTCCTGTTCATCTGTTTTCTCAAACTGTGTGTGTCTGCCAATCTCTCTTAAAACTCGTTTTCTTTCCCCCTTCCGTATCCTAAAAAGGCATCCCTCTGACCCTGTGACCACTGGTATTTTACCACTTGTGCCAGTGTCCCCCCTTAAGTTTTCTGCAATCAACCCAGACAGTTTTCCCTCCCTTCCCTTTCCTATGCCTAGTGTAGTCCCACCTATTGATAGCATCCACAGGAATCAAACCAATATGGGACCCTATATCCGTCCTAAGCAGCCACTCCAACTCCAAGTTCACCCTCCCTACGGAAGAGTTCAAATGAGGCCGATCATGGCGTCTCAACACAGACACAAATCCCACACTCGTATCCTTCGTTGCTGATGCTATCTATGGAATATTCAGAGTCTCTGTCAATGCTATTTCCCAGACCACCCACTATAACCACGGCATCCTCCTTTGTGAAATCCTTGCATAAAGCACCTACATCCTCTGTTACCTGACCCAGATCTGCACTAGGCCCTCTCTCTTTCTCCTTCTTGTCCTATATTTCTCTGTCTAGCAAGGAGTGCCAGTCACACCATTATACTATCATCACATGTGCTGAGCGCACTTTGACTAGATGCCTATAAATGGACCACTGTCCAGTAATGCCCTGATCACTCTGTGTGCTCATAGATGATATTTTTATCGTGTCTGGCCGGCGGGCTGGGGTCTGGCAACTAGAATCTCTTTCCAGTGGCTTCTTTTGCCATGTCCTAGAATTTAACTTTAATATTACTGGCTTCTTCATGTGGACATAAGAGCATACCTTCCGCAAAGAGAGACATTTCGGAAACTGCAAGAATCAGCATATATTCCATGTTGAAAAATAATTTTAAAACAGATTCAGTAAGCAAAATTTCCACATTCTATGGGCAACAAAACCAGCTCATATTTGTATATCGAACCGAAATATAAACCTGCAAAAACTGTACTCAAAGTACAATGATGTTATTTCAGCCATAGAGCATGAAGTCAAATAAAACTGCAGGAAATCTAAAACTAAAATTTCAGTATGCTTAGATGTGCGCTGAAACAATGCACACAGCATACAACCAATGCATACAAGCTCTCTCAAGAAACATAATAATGAGTCGTTTACATCAGAATTCTTCCTGTAGTATTTTCAACAGTCAAGGGTTATGTCTCTGGTCATGAAAGGTAATGTAGAAGGCTTGGAGAAACTACCAAACCAATTCCCTTCTATCATCATTCTTAAAAATTAATAACCCAGTTAAAAAAGAGAGATCAGTGAATTAGTTCAATAAATACAACCTTGCAAGCGAATTACAATTTGGGTTCTAAAATGGTAGAAGCAGAGAATCAGCTATAGTAAAATTCACGAAAGTGGTACTTTGTGCATGTGACAAGGATGAATTCATCATGGACATATTCTTAGAAGTTTCTAAGGTTCTTAATACTGTTGAACATAAGATGCTACTAAATAAGCTAGATTCAGTAGCAATAAGAAGTATGGCTAATGACTGATTCTGATCATACCTAGCACATAGGGTACAAAGAGCAGAGATTTTAATGAAAAACTTACAGAACCAAAATACATTAATATAGAAGTTCCTAAGATTAGTTTATCAGAACCCCAATTGTTCCTGATAAACATCAGTACTTTCCCAGTAGTGTTAGTCATAGGGAGAAAGTCTCTTTGCTGATGAAAGCAGTTTTATAGTCACTGAAAAAACAGGAGAACTGCTTGCTGAAAAAGCAAATGAAACACTAAAAGAAGTTTACATTTTATTAATAAGCAATGAAGTGACACTGAACACAAAGAAAATATATGCCATGAGTTTGAGTTTGAACAGGGTAAATAACACTGTTAAATTAAATATAGATGGGAATCTATAGAGTTTGAAGAGGGTAAACAACACTGTTAAATTAAATATAGATGGCATCTCTATAGATTGCCTAACAATTGTAAAATTTCTAGGGCTGAATATTGTTTCTCAGCTGAAGTGGGATCAACACAGAAAGATACTTGCAAACAGAATGTCCCTTGCATGTTATGCCTTAGATGTCCTGTGATGGGTGTGTAATGCCAGCGTCTTTTAGCTACACATTATTCATATGTACACTCAGTTCTTGGCTATTGAACTCTTTACTAGGGAACAAATACACAAAATATATACACATATTCCAAACCACAGAAATGGGCCATAAGAATAATAATCAAAAGCAGTCATCGAGCTTATTGTAAAGATCTGTTCTAAACAATGGGAATTTTAGCTACACTATTTGAATACATTTAAGAGTCAGTTTCGCACATCAAAAACGACATTGATAATTCCACGGAGTTTCAGGCTTCCAGTGGAATGATATTGACACCTTGCTACAATATTTGATAAGAATTCAGCCATATTATGGTGAGTTTCACAGCACAAAACACCTCTGTCCATCATTATGGCACAAAATCTATACTCAACTTACAATTACCAAGAAAGAATAAATATAAAACTCAAAACAGCTTTATCTACCAACTAATAAAAGGGTACAACAAATTGTCCATGGAGATTAAAGAGATTTCTAAAACAAACTTACGAGGTCTGCCCCAGTTAAAATACACTTTTGCCAACGCCTTTTACAATATTGGAAGCACTTCTGGAACTCCTACGCTATGCTGTTCAGCTCATTCAGTGAATAGAAAGAATAGAACGTGAATAGAAAGAAATCGCAGGGTACCATGTTCGGCGAATACAGTGGCTGAGGCAACGGTTTTGTTTTTTTGCCAAAAACTCAAGAATGGGCATTGAGGTGTGAGCGGGAGCAATATCATGATGCAGTTTCAATTAGAGTTTTTGCTATAATTTTGGTCATTTTATTTTAATTGCTTCAAGCATACGGCACATGACTTGACCATACATTTCATGCCCAAAATATCCGAAAAAATTGCTTGGCATGAGCCAAAGGATATAACGACATTATTAAAACCTTTGCTATTTTCCAGAATTATTTTCTTTACTTCTTCCACATTGTCATCAGTAATTGATGTGCTAGGGTGCCAGGGCGATCGTCATCTTCATTGTCTTATCGACACTCTTTGGAACGTTTACACCACTCATAAACTCTTGTCTTACTCATGGGAGATTCACCAAACGCCACAGTCAACATTTCGAATGCGGTGTTGCACTTTATTTCATTTTCAAGCAAAATTTAACGCTAATCCTTTGATATATGTTTTTCGAAAATAAGAATTCGCCGAGCACTCTAAAACATGTATAATCTTTCCGACTGTCAACAATAAAAGCAAAATTTAACGCTAACCCTTTGATGTATGTTTTTCGAAAATAAGAATTCCCCGAGCACTCTAAAACATGTATAATCTTTCCGACTGTCAACAATAAAAAGAATACTGGAAACACACGAAAATGCAAACATAAACCAGGAATATGTGTACCAACAAGATTTGTTCTTTAACTCGCCATTAATGTTTGACCATGCCTCATCTATAGGCTATTAAAAGAACCATAAAGTAATACATTCTGTATAGTGAATGATTAGTTACATACTGCAGAGTAGGCCTAGTAGTTTGGTAAAAAATGGATAATAATTATAATAATGTTGATGTTGTGGTCTTCAGTATGAAGACTAATTTGATGCAGTTTTTCACACTAGTCTATTCTGTGCAAGACTCTTCATCTTTACACAACAAACGCAAGCTACACTCATTTGAAGTTGCCACTATATTCAAGTTTTGATTTGTCCACCCTCCATAAGTTCAGAATTTTTCAAGGAAGCAGAAGGAAAGTGGCTGTGTCATTTCAAAGGAACCAGGAGTGATTTAGGAAAATCATGAAAAACCTAAATCTGGATGGCCAGATGTGGATTTGAACTGTCATCCTGCTGAATGTGCCCAGTCCGCTGCAGTATTTCCTCATTTGCCATTCCATCTACATGCCTTCAGCATTCTTCTATACTGTCACATTTCAAAACGTTATGTCTACACTCCAGAGAACTACCTTCAGAAAAGAATTCCTAGCACTCAGATTTATATTAGATGTTAAGAAATTCCTGTTTTTTAGGAGCACTTTTCTTGTTGTTGCCAGTCTGCGTTATGTAGCTTTCCTACTTTAAGTACCATCGGTTATTTTGCTGTCCAAATAGTAAAACTTGTCTACTACTTTTAGCATTTCATTTCCTAAGCTAATCCCTTCAGCATCTGCTGATTTAATTTGACTACATTCTGTTACCATTATTTTACTTTTATTGATGTTCATCTTTATAACCTCTTTTCAAGGCTCTATTCATTCTTTTCAAATGCTCTTCCAAGTCCTTAGTCAACTTGTATAAAATTATATTGACATCGATAAATCTCATACTTTTCATTTCTTCTCCTTAAACTTTCATTTGCTTTTCAAATCCCTCCTTAGCTTCTTCACAATTTGTTTATTGTACAGATTGAGTAAGTTGGTAATAGGCTACTTGATTTATTGTGGCTTTTCCTGTCTGGTTTGAGAATAGGGAACAGACAAATAGTAATAGGTAATCATAATAGTATGTGATCAGCTTATACAAACTCTGCTTGTTTGACAATGGATTTTTGCGTAAGGTCTGTTCATTATAAATTTGACCATGAGTGACTTTTCTGAAAATATTTCTTTATCGGACTTCATAGATTGAATAATTCCAAAGCATTGGTTTATGCTGGACCATTCCTAAATTTGTAACACGGAAACTGTAGTCATGCCAAGACGCCATTTAATTGGAACAAAAGCTTGCAATATAAATGAAACACAAGATTAAATAATATCACTGTATTCACAAAATATTGTAGTAAATTGAATTACATAGACACTTATATTAATTCTGCTGCTGTGTGCAACTATGAGTATGCCTGGTGAAATAGAATAGAATAGAATAGAATAAAATAGAATAATGGGGGGAGGTGCCAAATAACTATCTGCAGTGATGACAGATATGCATTCTATCTGTAGTGCTCCTGGAACAAAAAAGGTGCTATCTTCTCTGCAAGACAACTGAAATGTGCAATTATTCTAATGTTTCAGCAGTTGCACACCACAATCGATACAACCACTAATACTAATTAATATGTTCAGTAATTCTTTATTTATTTTTTGAACTTATATCTATGTTTTTGCAATATATCAATGCCCATCCTGCAGATGTGTCTTTAAAGCTACGGCACTGTCTCACTCCCTTCTTGACTACAGCATTCCTTTCATGGCGTTTGACTCTTATAACTTGCTTCTGCACAAGTTGTAAATTTCCTTTTGGTCCCTGTATTTTATGCCTGTTACCTCTAAAATTTCAAAGAGTGTTGTCCAATCCACATAGTCAAAAGCTTTCTCCAAATCTACAAATGCTTTAAACATTGGTTGGCTTTTCTTCAACTGATCTACTAATACAAGTCATCAGCTTTGCCACACATGTTTCTGCAAGCTGATCTTCCCCTAGGTTCGTCTCTACCATTTCTTACCATTCTTCTATAAATAAGATGTGTCAATACTTTGCAGCCATGACTTATTAAATGACACTTGTCAGTACCTGCCTTCTTTGGAAGTGTAATTATTATGTTTTTCCTGAAGTCTGAAGGTATTTCGCCTGTCTCATATATCTTGCAAGCCATTTGGATAACCTTGTCATGGCTCCTCTCCCAAGGCTGTCCAAATTCTGAGGAAATTTGTCTACATCAGGGGCATTGTTTCCACTAAGATGTTTCATAGCTCTGTTAAATTCTTCTCACCACATAACACTTTCACAATACATTTTTTCTTGTCTTCAGAAGTTTAGTCTCAAATATCTTCAGTGTATAAAACTAACACCTCCTCATCCTTTTAAGTTCAGCATCTCACTCATTACAGAGGCTAGAAACTGGGAATTTGCAGCACATCAAATGGAAAACAAAATCTGTTGGTGCAGTTCTGATGTTAGCTGATGGTGAGTGTGCTGTTAGGTTATGAAATAACGTGTGTGTGTGTACGCCAGTGATCAAAAAATAAAAATTAATGAACAGTATAGTACTAGCCATTTACATTATTAAATAACTTCTTAGTGAAACAGTATTATAGAATAGGTACAAACAAATGAGGTATTGCTATAGAAAACAGACAGGCCTTGTGTTCAGGAGGATGTAGGCTACAATATTCATTTGGCGATCCTGATCTAGGTATTCTGAGGTTTTCTTAAGTTACTTCAGGAAAATGTCAGTATTGTTCCTGCTAAAAGGCTATCGCCGACTATTTGTCCCGTCATTGTGAAACTACATCTGTAAGTATGTAAATGACTTTATATATGCATTACTGTACTTTTCTGTACTTAAACTGTAATACCATAACATGTCCAATACCCTTGTAAAAGTGACCCAAGGATGAATAAAACAACAAGTACTACTAACTTGTATAGCCTACTTTATATAAGCAAGAACCTTCAGTATGACAACAGCTCTAATGTTGCTAAAACCAATGCTTGCTGCATGTCTGTAAAGGTTGACAACTAGAGAAAAAAGCAAAATGAGAGCTGTCTTCCATGAAATAAGTGCGTTATCTGTATCTGTGGTCTGCATGCAAGAAGAAGATAGCAAAAAGTCATGTTATTTAATCACTGTGTGTTTTGTAATATCAAATAAAGTGAATATAGCATAGAGTTGCAAAAAAGGTAAAAACTGTGAGTGCAAACATTTGAAAATGTGATAAAATTAACAAACAAATGTCATAAGAACAATCAAGGATCGTGAAAAAAATGTGACACACAAGAGAAAGGGAAGAAATGACAGCAACAGAACAGCAAGGAGAAATGTTACATAGCAAGAACAATTGGCATTAAAGGCAAATCCTCATGTGTTGTGCTGGGAAACTTTCTGATCTATGTACTATAAACTTAAAGAAATATTCCTGTACAAAAGTGACGCTTCTTGAGGAACACAGCAGTTACATCAACAAGTTAATAGTTTAAAATACAATAAAACTAAAGACTTGTTAGTAACATAACTGCTCTACAGAATGTAGCGTTTGAATTCAATCATTTCCAGACAAAAAGACGTCAGACATTATCATCATTCCCAAGAAACTGCCTATTATGCCAGAAGACTTGAAACATTTTTCTCCAGCATGAGATTCATCATACACAATTGAGAAGATTATGGAAAATCTAATGGAAAGGCTCATGGAAGAAGAGGAATGACTGAAATGAAATAATCAAGGAGATAGCAACGCAGCCACAGATTTTCATTTCAGGAGGGGCAAAACATTTTCCCCATACATGTAACTTAGAAATTTTAAGGAGACTATTATCTGCTCCTTATTTTTTGCTATTAGTTTTTGTAGAGCACTTAATATCTGGTCAGTGTTATAAATATAAACAAGCTAACAGTATAATTACAGTAAAACCTGTTTCTACACCCCCAGATTTTACATTTTATAGCCATTTATGTTTGTCCTGTTGTAAGCTCTATTTGTCACTGAAAATTTTGTATTGATAACTTTCCCATATTTTGCGTTCTCTCTTACTGCACATTATTGTCATTGTGTCACTAATACTGTCAGATAAGACTTTCTTGGATTAGTATCACTAGCAAGAATGTACATGATATTGTTCTGCAACTGCAATCTTCATTGTCTCGTCTGCCAAAATCGAAAATGATTCAGTACTAGTGATGCTCTCAATCAAATAATTTCTTAGTACTTTAGAACATTTATCAACTGATTTATTTTTGATTGTATAAGAAATATTGGTGACATGTTCAGAGGCACTTTCATAATCTTTCCACAGTATTCAGTCACCTGACTGCTCTAAACTGCAATAAATAATCAAAAGCAGTATTTGAATTTGTTTTTCCTTTTGCTGGTAATTCATGTAATGCACACATAAAATCCATGAGAAACAATTAATTTGTACTGGTACTAATTTCACAAGATTCTCATTGGTCAGATGTTGAGTGGAGCACAAGTAAGATCCCCTATAAATTATGTGATGGAATTATGTCCAGAGTTTCATAGCCAAACAAAAAATCCGAAATGGACAAATGAGTAAAAAATGGCCAGTATGAGGTCTACGTTTGAGAAAAATATTTAATTTATTTAAAGTGATTATGGAAAAATCAATTAGTGATTTCAGGAAAAACTGTAATATTTCACCAACAGCTGCGGCTAACTATGTAAATGAAATGTTGAAAAGTTAATCTCTTCAAGGCCTAGCTATTTTGCATATAAAAAGATACATTGCTGTAGAAATTGTGGAATACTTTCTTTCATTTTAAAAATGAGATAAATATCAAAGCGCAGTATAAATTGAAACTTGTGTGCTTTCTCTTGACCCTCATGCTCTTAACAATAACTGAATATGGGTCGCTATGTAAATATATTTCATACTTTCTCAGCAAAACTTGAAAATAAAAAGAAAACTGAAAAAATGGTCAAATTTTTTGTGAAATGATTTGTCTAAAACTAGGAAATGAAATAGATTAGAGAAATATTTTATGCTCTACACTATTTCAAGCATGATACAAAGGTGTGTCAAATGTTTCTGTAATATAATTTGTCTCTTTCAGTTTTTTTAATGAGTTCTTTTACACTTTTAGTTTTGTTTGTCATAAGATTAACAAAACTACTTAACTTTTCATCTGCATTTTTCCTGTTGTGGCGTAACAAACGAGCTACGCCACACTGAGAAGGAAGCCGAAAGGCACGCGTACACACACGCCGACTGGCGTCAAGTCTGGAACAGGATACGTTATGACTGCTATAAAGAAAATACGTAGCTTTGGAATATACTTAACTTTTAATGCTTCCTTTGGTACATCTCTCTTGACTATACAAATGAGACTCGTAAGATACATGCACTGATACAATTGGCGCCTTGCTAAGTCGTAGCCATTAACTTTTGCTGAAGGCTATTCTAACTGTCTCTCAGCAAATGAGAGCAAAGGCTTCGTCAGTATAGTCGCTAGCAACGTCGTCGTACAACTGGGGCGAGTTCTCGTACGTCTCTCGAGACCTGCCGTGTGGTGGCGCTCGGTCTGCGATCACACAGTGGCGACACGCGGGTCCGACATGTACTAATGGACCGCGGCCGATTTAAGCTACCACCTAGCAAGTGTGGTGTCTGGCAGTGACACCACATTTCCCATTTGAAATTCTGAAGTATTTCTGCTGTTTCATGTAACTTTTTGAAATTGATGAATGGGTAGCTTATGAATGTGTCATGATGACTGTCATATGTTATAAATGGCTGGAAAACCACCATGGATATAATGACAGCCTGACCAGTCGAAATATTCTCTTTATGCAATCCACATCATTTTTGAAATTATAAATTTATCAGCTTGTTATGGATTCAATTAAACCTTATACTTATGGAATCATCAGTGTCCTTGTTCTCAACATAACTTCTGGCATCGTGTATACTAGATCAAGAATCTACTAGCCTTCTCATCAAAGTACCTGAGACCAGCAGACATATTGACTAGGCTCATATTTTCTCCATCAGCACAATCATTGGAATTTTTAGTAGAGATATCTGAGTTTGTTTCACACTTTCCTTGTGATATTTAATCGCAAGTAGTATATTTTTCGATTCTTTTAGTTTCATTTTCGGTTTTCATTCGTTCATGAGGTACAAAAAAATTACGAACATCCTAAATTTTTCTCTCTATTCACAGTGATTTTACATCTCACAACACAAACAATTTTAAGGAAACAACTTTGATATTTCACTGCCCACAACTCATTACCGACTACGGAAAAACTAAGAGATAACTTTATTCATTGCCCATAACAATCTCGCGTCTCACTAATCAGCTGTATTTCGTGGTAATGCCTTGTAGACAGGTTCATGCTCAGATGCACGGCAATGTGCTGGGGATAGAGAGGATAGAAGACACCAGGGGGTGGGGATCAAGTCTGCAGACGATGTACAGGGTGCAAATGTGTTCATCTACATCTACATCTACATCTACGTGATTACTCTACTATTCATAATAAAGTGCCTGGCAGAGGGTTCAATGAACCACCTTCATGCTGTCTCTCTACCGTTCCACTCTCGAAGGGCACGCGGGAAAAACGAGCACTTAAATTTTTCGGTGTGAGCCCTGATTTCTCTGATTTTATCATGATGATCATTTCTCCCTATGTAGGTAGGTGCCAACAGAATGTTTTCGTAATCGGAGGAGAAAACTGGTGATTAAAATTTCATGAGAAGATCCCGTCGCAACGAAAAACGCCTTTGTTTTAATGATTGCCACTGCAAATCACGTATCATGTCTGTGACACTATATCCACTATTTCGCGATAATACAAAACGAGCTGCCCTTCTTTGTACTTTTTTGATGTCATCCGTCAGTGTCCGCAGCTCGTGGTCGTGCGGTAGCGTTCTCGCTTCCCACGCGCGGGTTCGATTCCCGGCGTGGTCAGGGATTCTCTCTCCCTCTTGATGACTGGGTGTTGTGTGATGTCCTTAGGTTAGTTAGGTTTAAGTAGTTCTTAGTTCTATGGGACTGATGACCACAGATGTTAAGCCCCATAGTGCTCAGAGCCATTCATCCGTCAGTCCCATCTGATGCGGATCCCACACCGCACAGCAGTACTCCAGAATAGCGCGGACAAGCATAGTGTAAGCAGTCTCTTAGGTAGACCTGTTGCACCTTCTAAGTGTTCTGCCAATGAATCACAGTCTTTGGTTTGCTCTACCCACAATATTATCTACGTGATCGTTACAATTTAGGTTATTTGTAATTGTAATCCCTAAGTATTTAGTTGAATTTACAGCATTAAGATTTGTGTGACTTACCGCGTAATCGAAATTTAGCTGATTTCTTTTAGTACTCATGTGAATAACTTCGCACTTTTCTTTATTCAGGGTCAATTGCTACTTTTAGCACCATACAGATATCCTATCTAAATCATTTTGCAAGTCGTTTTGATCATCTGATGACTTTACAAGACGGTAAATGAGATCATCATCGGCAAACAATCTAAGACGGCTACTCAAATTGTCTCCTATGTCGTTAATATAGATCAGGAACAGTAAAGGACCTATAACACTTCCTTGGGGGACGCCGGATATTACTTGTTTTACTCGATGATTTTCCGTCTATTACTACGAACTGTGACCTTTCTGAAAGGAAATCACGAATCCAGTCGCACTACTGAGGCGATACTCCGTAGGCACGCAGTTTGATTAGAAGACGCTTGTGAGGAACGGTGTCGAAACCCTTCTGGAAATCTAAAAATAGGGAATCAATTTGACATCCCCTGTCGATAGCACTTATTACTTCATGAGTATAAAGAACTAGTTGTGTTTCACGAGAACGATATTTTCTGAATCCGTACTGACTATATGTCAATAAATCGTTTTCTTCGAGGTACTTCATAATGTTCGAATACAGTATATGCTCTAAAACCCTACTACGGATCGACGTTAGTGATATAGGTCTGTAATTCAGCGGATTACTCCTACTTCCCTTTTTGGGTATTGGTGTGACTTGAGGAGTTTTCCAGTCTGTAGGTACCTTTCTTTCTCTGAGCAAGTAGTTGTATATAATTGCTAAATATGGAGCTATTTTATCAGCGTACTCTGAGAGGAACCTGAATGGTATACAATCTGGACCAGAGGCCTTGCCTTTATTAAGTGATTTAAGCTGCTTTGTTACACCGATGATATCTACTTCTATGTTTCTCGTCGTGGCAGCTGTTCTTGATTGGAATTCAGGAATATTTACTTCGTCTTCTTTGGTGAAGGAGTTTCGGAAAACCGTGTTTAATAACTCTGCTTTAGTGACACTGTCATCAATGACTTCACCGTTGTTATCGCGCAGTGAAGGTATTGATTGCGTCTTGCGACTGGTGTGCTTTATGTATGACCAGAATGTCTTTGGCTTTTATGCCAGATTTCGAGACAGAATTTCGTTGTGGAAATTATTAAAAGCATCTCGCATTGACGTAGGCGCCATATTTCGAAATTCTGTAAAACTCTGCCAATCTTTGGGATTTTGCGTTCTTTTAAATTTGGCATGCTTTTTTCGTTGCTTCTGCAACAACGATCTGACCCGTTTTGTGTACCATGGGGGATCAGTAGCATCACTTATTAATTTATGTGGTATATATCTCTCAATTGCTGTTGATACTATCTCTTTGAAAACATTCCACAACTTTTCTACACTTACATGATCAGATCGGAAGGAGTGAAGACTTTCTCTTAGAAAGGCGTTAAGAGCATTTTTTATCAGCTTTTTTTTGAATAGATATACTTTGCGTCTCTTTTTGACGGTTGTAGCTGTTACGTTATTCAGCCTAGCAGAAACTGCCTTGTGGTCGCTAATTCCTGTATTCATCACAACATTCCCTATTTGTCCAGGATTATTTGTTGCTAAAAGGTCAAGTATGCTTTCGCAACCATTTACGCTTCGAGTGCGCTAATGAACTACTTGTTCAAAATAATTTTCTGAGAAAGCATTCAGTACAATTTCAGATGATGTTTTATGCCTGCCACCGGCTTTAAACGTATAATTTTTCCAGCATATCGAGGGTAGATTGAAGTCACCACCGACTATAATTGTATGAGCGGGTACTTACTTGAAATCCGACTCAAGTTTTCTTTGAACTGTTCAGCAACTATGTCGTCTGAGTGGGGGGGGGGGGGGTCGGTAAAACGATCCAATTAATAGTTTAGTCCGACTGTCAGGTATAGCCTCTACCCATACTATTTCACATGAACTACCTACTTCAATTTCACTACAAGGCAAACTACCTCTGACAGCAATAAATACCCCACCACCAACTGTATTTAATCTATCCTTTCTGAACAGTGAAGGTCGTTTGAAAAAATTTCGGCTGAACTTATTTCTGGAACGGGGTAGACGACTGCATCCAGCTGAGAGACATCATCTGCCACAGATAACGCCCGAAACCTGTTCGTCAAACGAACCGGGGAAGCCCTACGATCGGCCCCACGGAAAGTTTTTCGCTGCCTGCCAGACTTTGGAATGATCTCCCACTCGACCACGGGTGAGGGATCAACCTCAGTGCAGGCAGTACCTGGGGAGGTCACAGCAGTGGACCTATCGGAGGACACGTGGGACGTGCTCGACGTCCCTCGCATCCCCGCGTCCGATCCCCCACAGCGACGCCCCTTGGCACCAGCCTCAAGCTGTGTGACAGAAGCCAACGCAGCGTGAAGCTGTGAGCGAAGGGTCGCCAGCTCACCTCGCATCTGCACTCCTCCTGTTTGAAGCTCGTAAAAAAAAAAAAGTAACAAGCGAACGGTGTATTCGCCTTAGTAGCAGCAGGAACTAGCGGTGCGCTCTCGCTGACGATCTAACTGACACTGAGTTGTTCTAACCAAACAAACAAAAGCCTGCACGATACGAGAGTCGATACAACGGTCGATAGCAACGGCGGTACTATACACTACACTGTTATTGAAATAAAAGGTTGTGCCTAGTAAGCACTCGAACACACAAGAAATTACAAAACTAAACTAAATAATTACACAGATAACTGAAAATAAGTCGTACTGTTTGAAGCTCGTAAAAATATGTAAAAAGCGAGCGGTGTACTAGCCTTAGTAGTAGCAGGAACTAGCGATGCGCTCTCGCTCACGGTCTAACTGACACTGTTCGAGGAAAAGAAGAAGATGTTGGAAGTAGGTGAGGTCGTAGAGGGTCCGTGTGGGGGACGGGAGGGGTATACAGAAGGCGAGGGCAGAGTGCATGGCATTCGAGGATTTGGAGGGCTTTATAGAATCTGGGAGGGTGGAAATCCAGGCGACGCTGGCATGACAAAGCATGGGGTGGATCAAGGATTTGTAGGTGTGAAGGACGGTGGGAGGATGCAGTCCCCATGTCCGTGGGCTGTGTTTTGGATCGTAAGGAGATGCGGAGTGCAGGTGAGGTGACAGTCGAGGGTGAGGCCGAGGGATTTCAGGGTAGGAGTGAAGTGGATAGGACGGCCATAACGGTGAGGTTACATCGTGTGAAAGACTGCAGGTTCCCATAGTCGGCTTCATAGCAAAAATTGGCGCGAAATCGCATGCGCATTGGCGGCCGCCACAGGAGCGTCGTCTGTAGAAATTTGCGCCCTCTGCAAATACTGTTCTATCTATTGGGCGCAGGCGCATTCGTAAAGGTGAAACTGCATGTCCGCCCTCTGTCGGAATGCACGCTCGCGTTGCTAAAACCAGACGTCAGATATCACCAGACGTGACATTATGAATAAACTGTTTTTTTCTCAGCAGAAATTAGAGAGATCAACGTGTTCCAAGCCTTGTCCAGTTGAAAACCGCCGTCACGATTTAAAAGTTTTTGTGCCAGTCGTAGTTCCACAGATTCTTTAATTACTGAATCCCAAACCTCGCTGGGGCCAAGATTTTTGTGGCAGAAAAATCCATAGAGTGTCCTGTGTTAATAAAATGGTCAGCTGCGGCTGCGAAAGGCGAGTGTGGCGCTCATATTCAACGCACTTTTCATGCACTGTGCGTGTCGTCTGACCGATGTAAGCCTTGCCACGCTGGCAACGAATTTTGTGGATCCCAGCTTTCCATAGATACAGTTCGTCTTTTACCGAACCGAGAAGGGCACTAATCTTCGCTGGTGGCCGAATGATTACTTTAACTTGATTTTTCCCGAGTATCCTGCCTACTTTAGATCAAAGGCTGCCGCCGTATGGAAGGAACGCTCTGGACTTGAACAGCTCTTTATCTCCTTCATGTTGTGAGTGGTCACGTTTCTTCCTCCTTAGCGCTGCGCTGATCTGATGTGGAGAGTAACCATTATCTTAGAACACCGACTGTAGATGTTCTAGCTCCTTTGTAAGGCCGTCACCATCAGAAACAAGATGAGCTCGGTGCACCAACGTTCTAAGGTGGCCTGTAGTTGTTGAAGGGCAATGGCAGCTCGACGCTTGCAGATAAAGGTTTATATGAGTGTGCTTACGATACACAGAATGCCCTAATGACCTATCCACTCTCCTATTAACCAAGACGTCCAAAGCTGGTAAGCAACCATCCTTCTTTATTTCCATCATGAACTGGATGTTCTTGTGGACTGTATTCAGATTGTGCAAGAAACGTAACAGTTGTTGTTCACCATGGGGCTGCACTACATGAGTGTCATCTACATTCGCAAGAAGACTCTCGGTTTAAGTTCTGCCGAATCAAGTGCCCTTTCCTCAAAGTCTTCCATAAAAAGTTTGCTACCAAAGGGGAGAGAGAACTGCCCATGGCAATACCGTCAGTCTGCTCAAAATATTCGTTGTTAAATAAAAGAGTATGTCGAGGAAAGGACATGATAAAAAAGTGCTGTTATATCGACCGTGAACTTATTGCTGATGAGTGCCAAAGAGTCCATAAGATGAACTTTAGTGAAAAGTGAGATGACATCGAAGCTCACTAATAAGTCAGTTTCACTGAATTGAAATGATTGCAGTGACGCTGGGAACTTGCAGTCTCCAGTGGCGGACACTCAGCTGAAGATGGCTTGACGACTGCCAGCCGAAATATCGTGGTAAGACGTCTACATGATCCGGCACCAATCCTGAAGCCTCATCGAATATTCAATACCCTGGGAAAACTGCAAGAATCACAAAAAACGGTTGCTTAACAATGTGATAATAGATGAAACACTGAATGCTTTAATCCATCGTTAATCGTATTTTTCACGCAAAGTTGTACTACGGTATTTAATGTTCAGTGGCACAGCAGGGGGGGGGGGGGGGGAGTGAGGGAGGGACGTGTGTGGGTGGGCAGGTTGCGGGCGGCACTAGGTACCCAGGTCCGTGGGGGTGACAAACATTGCCAAGTTCGGTGACACGAGTTGTTCAAATATTTTATCTTTTCATCCCTGATACTTACGGGAGTGGGGGGGGGGGGGCATGCTCAGCGCTTCTGGACTGGGCCTGGGCCTTCTGCGTGCATACTCGTATTTTACCGCGAAAATAGAATTTAAACAAAATATTCTCGCCCAGAGTTTGAGACAGTGATGTCCATGTCTTAATTCGATGATCATTTTCTTCGTTCGGAAGGCATTGTTAACACAGTCACTAAACTGCTTTTATGATTTAGTTGTGTTGTGAAGGTTTTTGAGGAGTTATTATCTTGTGATAAGTAAATATTACATCTACATCTACATCTACATGGATACTCTGCAAATCACATTTAAGTGCCTGGCAGAGGGTTCATAGAACCACCTTGACAATTTTCTATTATTCCAATCTCGTATAGCGCGCGGAAAGAATGAACACCTATATCTTTCCGTACGAGCTCTGATTTCCCTTATTTTATCGTGGTGATCGTTCCGCCCTATGTAGGTCGGTGTCAGCAAAATATTTTCGCATTCGGAGGAGTAAGTTGGTGATTGGAATTTCGTGAGAAGATTCCGTCGCAACGAAAAACGCCTTTCTCTTAATGATTTCCAGCCCAAATCCTGTATCATTTCTGTCACACTCTCTCCCGTATTTCGCGGTAATACAAAACTTGCTGCCTTTCTTTGAACTTTTTCAATGTACCCCGTCAGTCCTACCTGGTAAGGATTCCACACCGCGCAACAGTATTGTAAAAGAGGACAACCAAGCGTAGTGTAGGCTGTCTCCTTAGTAGGTCTGTTACATTTTCTAAGTGTTCTGCCAATAAAACGCAATCTTTGGTTAGCCTTCCTCACTACATTTTCTGTGTGTTCCTTCCAGTTTAAGTTGTTCGTAATTATAATACCTAGGTATTTAGTTGAATTTACGGCTTCTAGATTGGACTGATTTATCGTGTAACCGAAGTTTAACGAATTCCTTTTAGCACTCATGTGGATGACCTCACACATTTCGTTATTTAGGGTCAATTGCCACTTTTCGCACCATTCAGATATCTTTTCTAAATAGTTTTGCAGTTTGTTTTGATCTTCTGATGACTTTATTAGTTGATAAACGACAGCGTCATCCGCAAACAACCGAAGACGGCTGCTCAGATTATCTACCAAATAGTTTATATAGATAATGAACAGCAAAGGGCCTGTAACACTACCTTGTGGAACGCCTGAAATCACTTCTGTTTTACTCGATGACTTTCCGTAAGTTACTACGAACTGTGACCTCTCTGACAGGAAATCGCAAATCCAGTCGCATAACTGAGACGATATTCCATAAGCACGCAATTTTACTATGAGCCGCTTGTGTGGTACAGTGTCAAAAGTCGGAAATCCAAGAATACGGAATCGATCTGAAATCACTTGTCAATAGCACTCAGCACTTCATTTGAATAAAGAGCTAGTTGTGATTCACAGGAACGATGTTTTCTAAACCCATGTTGACTGTGTGTCAATAGACCGTTTCCTTCGAGGTAATTCATTGTTCCAACTCAATATATGTTCTAAAGTCCTGCTGCATATCGACGTTAACAATATGGGCCTGTAATTTAGTGGATTACTCTTTGGGTACCGGATCTTTCGTCGAGCGAATGGTTGTATACGATTGTTAAGTATGGAGCTAATGCATCAGCATATTCCAAAAGGAACCTTATTGGTATACAGTCTGGACCAGAAGACTTGCTTTTATTAAGTGATTTAAGTTGCTTCACTACTCCAAGGATATTTACTTCTACGTTACTCATGTTGGCAGCTGTTCTCGATTCGAATTCTGGAATATTTACTTCGTCTTCTTTTGTGAAGGTATTTCGGAAGGCTGTGTTTAGTAAATCTGCTTTGGCAGCACTGTCTTCGATATTATCTCCATTGCTATCGCGCAGAGAAGGCATTGATTGTTTCTTGCCGCTAACATACTCCACATACGACCAGAATCTCTTTCAATTTTCTGCCAGGTTTCGAGACAAAGTTTCATTGTGGAAACTGTTATAGGCCTCTCGCATTGAACTCCGCGCTAAGTTTCGAGCTTCCGTAAAGGATCGCCGATCTTGGGGATTTTGCGTCTGTTTAAATTTGGCCTGTTTGTTTCGTTGTTTCTGCAATAGTGCTCTAACCCGTTTTGTGTACCAAGGAGGATCAGCTCCGTCGTTTGTTAGTTTATTTGGTATAAGCCTCTCAATTGCTGCCGATACTATTTCTTTGAATTTAAGCCACATCTGGTCTACACTTATATTATTAATTTGGAATGAGTGGAGATTATGTCTCAGGAAGGCGTCAAGTGAGTTTTTATCTGCTTTTTTGAATAGGTATATTTTTCGCTTATTTTTCGAGGATTTGGGGATTACAATATTCAATCTCACTACGACAACCCTGTGTTCACTAATCCCTATATCGGTTTTGATGCTGATTATTAACTCAGGATTATTTGTTGCTAAGACAAAGAAAATCAGTCGTTTACTAGCGAAAGTACTATGATCATAAAAAACTGAGGTTATGGGTGGCGGAGATATCCGGATTAGGACCTTCTGGATTCAAAACAGTGTTTTCCGCGAAATATTAGGTTGTGCATAAGTTCGTAGCGTTTTTGTTTTGCATTTTGGTATTACTGTTGTTATGGGATTATTTATCAATTGTTGTTTTCTATTTGTAGGTCACTGTTACTATTTGAGTTTCCATATTGTCATTTTGTCATTTGGTGATCGTGAGTGGAGCTGTGGACGATAGACAATGGAGAGTCAAGGGGAGAAATCTGAATATTTCCGAAATATTCTTCTGTTTGAGTTCAAAACAGGTATGACAGCAGCGGAGGCAGGAGGAACATTTATGCCGTGTGTGGGGACAATGCCACTGGTCAGAGCACGGCAAGGATATCGTTTTCTCGTTTTAAGGGGCTCCGGAAAGGCTCAAAATCATGAAAAGTTCAATTTTTACTTTTTTTTGCGTTTTCTGAATCTGCAGACTATTACCTTTTAATAGATATATAATTCATTCAATTCCGAAGACTACAACTATTTTTAAATTTTTTTTGAAATGTGTTCTACATGGGCGTGACCCACTGTGGCGCTGTTAAACTGCTGTCAAATGGTGTTATTATTAATGTCCGTGTTCATCAGGTACATTTTAGTGATGTGAGATAAAGTATGTGTTGTGGCTAACCTGTGATGGTTCAATATATATCGCTGGTGTGATTGTCGATTGTTTCATGTTTATTTACTCTGTCGTTGTCTCGAAAATATTCGTAATTAATTCTGTTTCTTGAGTCTCTGTTTTGTTGAAGTATAATAATGAGTAAAAGTAAAGTTATTAGAAATCCTCTGAAGGCTTTTAAGAAAAGGAGAAATGTTGGAAAGCCAAAGGTATGTGTTATTACTGGAAACAATAAAGACGATGAAAATCCCCAACATAGCTTGTGCCCCAAAGAAGAAGACAGTTGGTGTAAATATAACAAAGGATTGCTAACTGGTGAAGTGTACACTCATAAGCATAGTCTGCCTCATGCAGTAATGGAGGTGATAAAACCTATTTTCAGAGACTTAGCAGCACCTGAACTGTTGAAAAAGTGTATTCACGGAAAAACTCAAAACCCCAATGAAAGTGTAAATAGTGTTATATGGCCGAGAATCCCCAAGACTGTATTTGTTGGAATAGAAACACTTCACTTTGGTGTGTATGATGCTGTTGCGACTTTCAATGATGGCAACATTGTAAGGTGCAAGGTATTTAGAAATATGGGAATGGAGATAGGTTCTAACATGGTACGAGCGATGCTTTCTTTAGACAAGGAACGCCTTCGGGCTGCAGACAGGGCTGTAAAGAGTCTAGAAATACAAGCAAGAGTAAACAGGAGGAGGAACAAGAGGAAGCTGGAGGAGGAGTTTGCAGAGGATGAAGATAATCCATCCTATGGACCTGGAATGCACTAAAAAGTTAATCCAATCTTTGTCGCTCGATTCCAAAAACTTTTATTTTCTCATACTAATTACATGTTTTCTAAGGATATTCCAAACATATTTGTTTCAAACTTCCAGTAAATGTTACACAGTACCTTCTGCATAATTTAACACAGCCTTTTTTCCAAAAAACTGTATATTTTTGAATATATAAATAAAAAATTGCAAAAAAATGTTGTGAATTTTCATTACAATTGAAAAAAAATCATCTTTAATAACTGAACTAAAATTTTGTAAAATCCCTGTGTTAAGTTGTAGCCCATATCCCAATAAATAATCTGTAAAAAGTTCAACTTCCTACCTCAAATACTTTGTGAGGAAAGATGTAATTTATAAGCGTTATTTTAACATTGCAAGTATAGGGCGTTCCGGAGCCCCTTAAGGAGGACCTGTCAGGAAGACCTTCGGGGTTTGATGAACATCGTTTAAACACGATAGCCGGCCATGTGGCCGAGCGGTTCTAGGCGCTTCAGTCTGGAACCGCGCGACCTCTACGGTCGCAGGTTCGAATCTTGCCTCGGGCGTGGATGTGTGTGATGTCCTTAGGTTAGTTAGGTTTAAGTAGTTCTAAGTTCTAGGGGACTGATGACCTCAGATGTTAAGTCCCATAGTGCTCAGGGCCATTTGAACCATTTTTTAAACACGTTAATCCACAATGATCCACGTCAGTGTAACCGAGGACTGACAAATGCGATGAACTGTCACCATTCCACCATCGTGCGACATTTGCATGTAATGGGGAAGGTTCAAAAATCGGGCGTATGGGTACCGCGTGCTCCAAGCCAAAATCACAAAAATCAGCGGGTGGCCATATGTGAATCTCTGAGTGCTCGTCATCAATCGGGTCGTGAAGGACACTGACAATTTCTATCCTGTATCGTTAGTGGTGACGTGACGAGAAATGTTGTCTTTTTGCTAACATAAGGAAAAGATAGGAATCGTTGATCCCGAACAAAGCAGCAACTCCCAGTACAAAGACATACGGATATCCACGAAAGATTGTGTTATACATCTGGTGGAATAGAGACGGTGTGGTGTACTACGAATTGCTTCCCCGAAGCTGATATTTACTGTCAACAACTGAGACATCTTGCAGGCGCAATCTAAGAACAACGACCAGGCGGGCTGCGTGAAGTGATGCTACTCCACGGTAACGACAGTCTGCATTCTGCTAGACTTACAAAAACCATTATACAGGAGTTGCTTTTTCTCGATTCAAAAAATGGACCTACAGAGACTGAATAAAGGAATTAAACTGGGAAGTCATACCGCTTATTCATTTGATCTTATGCCTTCAGCTCTTAGCTTTTTCCGCTCCCTGTCGAACAACCCTCAAGGATTCTCCTTTCCTGATGAAAGGGCTTTTCGAACGTGGCTCGACGAGTTCTTCACTTCAAAACCACCTGATTTCAACAGCTGCAGAATCGAAAAGTTAACCCAGCGTTGGCCGACTGTTATAAATCGTGAAGGATAATATACATACATCAAAAAAAGTTTCCCATCACCCCAGTTCCCAGAACTCCTGAAGATAGACGTTGACTGTGGATATTGTATCACAGACACAGTCCCTTTGACTGTTCAGAGACGTCACTAATGCCGCCAAAAGATGTAAACAACCATGCATGAGCAGCGCCTATTAGGCGTATGGGGTCCGACAGCCTATCAGTTCCAGTCATACACCCAGGAAGTATGTACACGGCTCGTGTTGTCTATAGTTCAACCATGTCTAGACGGTCAATGCCGCGGTTCGATCGCGTCCGCATTGTTACTTTGTGTCAGGAAGGGCTCTCAACAAGGAAAGTATCCAGGCGTCTCGGAGTGAATCAAAGCGATGTTGTTCGGACATGGAGGAGATACAGAGAGATAGGAACTGTCGATGACGTGCCTCGCTCAGGCCATCCAAGGGCTACTACTGCAGTGGATGACCGCTACCTACTGATTATGGCTCGGAGGAAACCTGACAGCAACGCCACCACGTTGAATAATGCTCTTCATGGAGCCACAGGACGTCGTATTACGACTCAAACTGTGCGCAACAGACTCCATGGTGCACAATTTCACTCCCGCCGTCCATGGCGAGGTCCATCTTGGATAGTACGACACCATGCAGTGCGGTACAGATGGACCCAACAACATGTCGAATGGATCGCTGAGGATTGGCATCATGTTCTCTTCACCGTTGAGTGTCGCATATGCCTTCAACCAGACAATCGTCGTGGTTGGAGGCACTCTGGCCAGACTGAAAGCCTTGGACACATTGTCCGGCGAGTGCAGCAAGGTTGGGATTCCCTGCTGTTTTGGAGTGGCATTATGTGGGGCCGACGTTCGCCGCTGGTGGTCATGGAAGGCGCCGTAACGGCTGTACGACACGTGAATGCCATCCTCCGACCGATAGTGCAACCATATCAGCAGCATATTGACGAGGCATTCGTGTTCATGGACGACAATTCGCGCCTCCATCGTCCACATCTTGTGAATGACTCCCTTCAGGATAACGACATCCCTCGACTAGAGTGGCCAGCATGTTCTTCAGACGTGAACCTTATAGAACATGCCTGGTGTTGTGGCGTAACAAGCTAGCTACGTCACACTGAAGTAGCCGAAAGGGCACGCGTCAACTCACGCCGTCTTGCGTTAAGTCTGAAACAGGATACTCTATGAATGCTATAAAGAAAAGAACGGAGCTTCTCGTATACTTAACTTTAATTTCTTGTTGTACATTGCTCTTGATAATACAAGTGAGACTCTCTCCAGATATGGTTAATGCGCCTTGCTAGGTCGTAGCCATGGACTTAGCTGAAGGCTATTCTAACTGTCTCTCGGCAACTGAGAGAAAGGCTTCGTACGTGTAGTCGCTAGCAGTGTCGTCCGTACAACTGGGGCGAGTGCTAGTCAGTCTCTCGAGACCTGCCTTGTGGTGGCGCTCGGTCTGCGATCCTGACAGTGGCGACACGCGGGTCCGACATGTACTAATGGACCGCGGCCGATTTAAGCTACCACCTAGCAAGTGTGGTGTCTGGCGGTGACACCAAACCTGGGATAGTTTGAAAAGGTCTGTTTATGGACGACGTGACCCACCAACCACTCTGAGGGATCTACGCCGAATCACCGTTGAGGAGTGGGACAATCTGGACCAATAGTGCCTTGATGAACTTGTTGATAGTATGCTACGACGAATACAGGCATGCATCAATGCAAGAGGACGTGCTACTGGGTATTAGAGGTGGACCACCACCTCTGAAGGTCTCGCTGTATGGTGGTGCAACATGCCATGTGTGTTTTTCATGAGCAATAAAAATGGTGGAAATGATGTTTATGTTGTTCTCTATTCCAATTTTCTGTACAGGTTCTTGAAATCTCGGAACCGAGGTGATGCAAACCTTTTTTTGATGCGTGCATTATGGATGACTAAGTCTCCGTTAGGTGTATCTGTTGTGTATATTAAGTCTTATGGAAAAACCCTACGAACTTACGCTCGAATCCAATGTGTAACTGAATGTATGTACCAATGTAAGTACAATGTATTAAATTCTAGTTTCCTTCAGGTTGTCTGCTTGGTCGTATGTATGTTTATAACATAGACACTACAAAAAAAAATGGTTCAAATGGCTCTGAGCACTATGGTACTTAACACCTGAGGCCATCAGTCCCCTAGAACTTAGAACTACCTAAAACTAACTAGCCTATGGACATCACACACATCCATGCCCGAGGCAGGATTCGAACCTGCGACCGTAGCGGTCGCGCGTTTCCAGACTGAAGCGTCTAGAACCGCTCGGCCACATCGGCCGGCTTAGACACTACCGTTAAGTTTGTTAAATCATATAAATATGATAGAACGCTCTTGAATGAGACGCTCTTGCAGAACAGTTTTACATTTTTTAGTTATGTAATGGAAAGTGGTGAGTATTAGCGTTGGGTCAGAGTGATGTTCGAGGATTTCCTTTTACCTATTCTGGAAGTTTCTAGGTTGTGTTCAGCATACTGGAAAGGAAGCCGTTAACACAGCGCTTGTTTTACAGGTAATTGAACAGGATGATCAGGATATAACTGTGGCGCCGCTACCTAGTTGTAAGTGAAATTTGTAAGAAGGTGCCCGGGAGTGTTGCGTTAGCTACCACTCGCCAGTAAGCACAATGTGGCGACATGTAGGTTACAGCGACATGCACGGAAGAGGACTGTGAGACAGGCTAGCCATGCTCTGCTAAACCTGATAGCTGGTCTGAGCAGGACCGTATCACCACACCAGTGCTAGAATGGTGTTATTACTACGTGACTGGGAACCGAGCAATGTAGCCCGGAGCAGTACAAGTAAGTGTGAATTTTGAGACCGAGACATTCGGAGCCCAGCAGTACTACCACGGTGTCAGGACTGGGGCATGTGCAGTTGGAGTGATATGCGACCCTTGGTACGTCTAGATACGATTCTGATAGGTAACACGTAGGTAAGTATGCTGTCTGATCACCTGCATCCATTCGTGTCCATTGTGCATTCCTATGGACTTGGGCAATCCCAGCAGGACTGTGCGACACCCCACCGTCCAGAGTTGCTACAGAGTGGCTCCAGGAACACTCTTCTGAATTTAAACACTTTCGCTTGTCACCAAACTCCCCAGACATGAACATTATTGAGCATATCTGGAATGCCTTGCAACGTGCTGTTCAGAAGAGTTCTCCACCCCCTCGGACTCTTACGGATTTATGGACAACCCTGCAGGATTCATGGTATCAGTTCCCTCCAGGACTACTTCAGACTTTCGTCGAGTTTGTACCATGTCGTGTTGCGGCACTTCTGCGTGCTGGCGGGGACCCTACACGATATTAGGCAGGCGTACCAGTTTCTTTGGCTCTTCAGTGTATAAACCAAGTACGATTATGCGTATCTTGCATGACAACCGCTACTATCCCTGTTACACGCAATCCCATGGTGGCTGTTTGAACGTCTGTTGTGACGTGGTTGTTATGTAGCTCTGTACTGTGTTTTGGGACGATTTGTTGTAGTTGCACGCGCAGCGTCCATTTCCGGAGACATGTTGATAGGACCTTTCTTCCCTCCATTTTCAGTCAGGAATCCGTCCCTGCAGTTTGTCGGTTTTATTAATGCTCACTCTGTATATATATGGAGTGAGCATAGCCTATTGCGAATGTTCTCAACATTAAACCGGGCTAGTCACGTGATTATGGGACGACGCTGTTTGTCTACAGTTTGCACTAATAACGAAACTTGAATATTATACGTATTCGCCTTGTTTTATGGACGTTTCTGCATGTTTGAATTTGAGTAACAGCTATGGTGCAGTATTATCGTTACCACTGATGTAAAGAGAAATACGCGAAAGGAAGCGTGTATAACAAATGTACAATTGCAAATGTCACATTGATATGAGGCATTTTATATGCTGAAAAATATCGAGACACGGTATGATAAAGTTTTGTACTGTAGAGACAATTTCTGCAATTTTATAGCTATGCGCTTACGAGACAATTCCTAGATAAATTTACAAGTGTGTCTGAGTAAACTACCAGTCAGTGTATACGTCTCGGTGCTACGTTGACGTAAAGATTTATACGTGATAGTCTGATTAAATTCCTCCAATTTATGCAGATTCTCAAACTCTCTTGTGTATCTAAGCACACTCATGTTCAGGAAAAAAACAGAATGCCTTGAACGACTAGAGACGGGACTGATATTCACAGAGCACATATTCAGTATGTACTGCAGAAATGCTTAGAATTTCAGTCACCTCCGTTCAGCATGTGTTCTGCTGCCTAGTAGGAACAGGGTCCGCCACAGGGCCTAGTAACTTGATGCGTGATGACGTTGACGCGTATTAGTTTTGAATGGCCTCCTGTGGTATAGCCATCCACGCTGAATTGACCTGGTTCCAAAGTTCATCTGTGGTGCTAGGCAATTTGTCACACGCTGCACCCATTGTTTTACCATATCCCACACATTTTCGATTGGCGACAAGTTGGTGATCTGGCGGGCTAGGGCAAAAGGTTGACGTCCTGTGACGCCAAGAAGGCACATGTTCGTGCAGAGACATGTGGTCGTGCATTATCTTACTGAAAAATGGAAAAATGGCGTCAGGGGTGTTGTACAGAAAGGTATGGATACGGGTTGCAGGATGTCATTCACGTAGGTCTCACTGGTCACAGTGCCCTGGACACACACCAGCTGTGATTTGTGGTTGTACTCAGTAGAACGGCGCACCGTAAGGCCTCAAGTTGGCGCTGTATGTCTTGTCACTGTGATACCGCTCTCCCTGTCTGCGGAGAACCAAAATGCGGCCATCATTTTCAAACAGACAGAACTTGGATTCTTCCGAAAAGAGTAACTGATGCCATTCCTGTCCCCAGTGATGTCGTTCCATACACTATTGCCGTCTAGCATGTTTCAGCACAATCCTGAAAGGTAGACGGAGAAATGGACGACGTGCATATAACCCCTTGCGTAACAAACTCTTGCACCGTTGCGCCAGAGGCGTGGAGGACGCAGATCTGTTCGGCATTGCCATTCGGATGAGGTGTTGATCTTCTCAGGGAGGGGAGGTCAAGGCCTTGCGATCTGACCCATCTCGTCGTGTTCTGCGGCCTTCCATGAACCATTCTACATACACCTATTGCACTGCCGAAACACTTCGTCCCATACGAGCAACAATTTCCCGGCTGGATGCATCACCTTCTATCATGCCAATAATGCGGCCTCTTTCAGACTCACTGATGTGGCGGTACGGTTCGCGCATACGACTGCGAGGCATCCTGCACGTGTGCTCAGGTCACGCCGATCCATCACCATCGGTCTATAGCGACAACGAGAGCCACAGGCACATTTTGACGGTAGGTGGCGTTGCGCTGCGAAATCGATGTTGATCTTGAAACCACAGGCCGACATTGCTCAGATGCTAATCACTTCGGCAGTACATACTGATGTACATGTCCTGTGAATATGAAAGTCCTGTCTCTGTTCGTAAAAGGTGTTCTGTATTTTCTGAGCATGAGTATATTTATGCATGAGACAGTCTCCTATAACTTAGAATGTCATTGTAACGTAATTTATTAGAACAGATTCAACAATGTTAATCAGTGCAATGGAAAACGTAAAAAAAGATATTTTTGGCTTTCACTTATTTTATTATTCCCAAATTTGGTCATTGATCCTGTATTTTTTATTTATTTTTTTGTGCCCACTGTAACGTTTTACTTTTCGGATGAAATGATGAAAAAATGTTATAGAAGTTTTACTTGTCCATAAAAAGCAGATGGGTAAGTAAAGAACAACTGTAAATAATAATGGACAAGCAGGTGGTGCAAATCGCTTACCGTGTATACTGAAACAATTCCATTGTTCCAAGAGCGTTGTTTTTTCGCGACACTTAGGCGACGTCTACAGCGTCACTGTAACATAATTAATTAGAACAGAGATTCGAAAATATAAATCAGTGCAATAGAAAACGTAAAAAATATTGTTGGCTGTCACTTCTTATCCAGTTATCGGAAAAACGTAGAGTCCGAGTTATGATACCAAGCAGGAAAAAATACAATACCATTGCTCTTCACATATTTAAGTCAACTTCAGTTCCTGGTATCAGATTGTTTAGATGTCTGTAAAACGCATATACAAAGTTTCGCGATGCTTCTGAAGATGCCGATCTATCTGTAGCAGCGAAGTACACTATTGGCCACTAAAATTGCTACACCAAGAATATGACGTGCTACAGACGCGAAATTTAACCGACTGGAAGAAGATGCTGTATTATATAAATGATTAGCTTTTCAGAACATTCACACAACGTTGGCGCCGGTGGCGACACCTACAACGTGCTGACATGAGGAAAGTTTCCAACCGATTTCTCATACACAAACAGCAGTTGACCGGCGTTGCCTGGTGAAACGTTGTGATGCCTCGTGTAAGGAGTAGAAATACGTACCATCACGTTTTCGACTTTGGTAAAGGTCGGAATGTAGCCTATCGCGATTGCGGTTTATCGTATCGCGACATTGCTGCTCGCGTTGGTCGAGATCCAATGACTATTAGCAGAATGTGGAATCCGTGGGTTCAGGATGGTAATACGGAACTCCGTGCTGGATCCCAACGGCCTCGTATCACTAGCAGTCGCGATGACAAGCATCTTATCCTCATGGCTGTAACGGATCGTGTAGCCACGTCTCGATCCCTGAGTCAACAGATGGGGACGTTTGCAAGACAACCACCATCTGCACGAACAGTTCGACGATGTTTGCAGCAGCATGGACTATCAGCTCAGAGACCATGGCTGCGGTTACCCTTGACGCTGCATCACAGACAGGAGCGCCTGCGATGGTGTAGTCAACGACGAACCTGGGTTCACGAATGGAAAACGTCATTTTTTCGGATGAATCCAGGTTCTGTTTACAGCATCAGGATGGTCGCATCCGTGTTTGGCGACATCGCAGTGAATGCACATGGGAAGCGCGTATTCGTCATCGCCATACTGTCGTATCACCCGGCAAATGGGGCTGCCATTGGTTACACGTGTCGGTCACCTCTTGTTCGCATCGACGGCACTTTGAACAGAGGACGTTACATTTCAGATGTGTTACGACCCGTGGCTCTAACCTTCATTCGATTCCTGCGAAACCCTACATTTCAGCAGGGTAATGCACGACCGCATGTTGCAGGTCCTGTATGGGCCTTTCTGGATATAGAAACTGTTCGACTGCTGCCCTGGCCAACACCTTCTCCAGATCTCTCACCAATTGAAAACGTCTGGTCAATGGTGGCCGAGCAACTGGATCGTCACAATACGCCAGTCACTACCCTTGATGAACTGTGCTGTCGTTGCATGGGCAGCTGTACCTGTACATGTCATCCAAGCTCTGTCTGACTCAATACCCAGGCGTATCAAGGCCGTTATTATGGCCAGAGGTGGTTGTTCTGGGTACTGATTTATCAGGATCAAAGCACCCAAATTGCATGAAAATGTAATCACATGTAAGATCTAGTATAATATATTTGTCCAATGAATACCCGTTTATCATCTGCATTTCTTCTTGGTGTAGCAATTTTAATGGCCAGTAGTGTAATAACACTCAAAATACGCTGAGCGCTATAGGGCTAAAATGCACGCTCTCAAAATTAAGTGACTTGAACTGCAGGAGACACTGCTGACAGGCTTCTCATTCTGCACATCCGAATTCTCACTCCATGAATATTCATGCTCGCTTCCCAGATGTGACGTAAGCATCGCTGGGCGCAGACACAAGTCTACCGACTATCTGGGGCGGCGGACAGCCGCCCGTTGACCGTCACCGGCCTGCTTTGTCGGAATGGGGCATGTCCGCATCACAGTGACGATGGGTAAATGTTGTAATCAAAAGCAAAAGTCTTCTCACCCACCAGTGCCGCTGGGTCCCACTGGCCTACCACTCACAAGGAGAGGCCGCTAAGAGGCACTTCTCAGCCGTTGTCGAGAAAATCGACGGTTAAAAGAAACCGTTGCGGTGAAATACTCTCTACGATTTATAATTTCCTACAGCGTAGGAAATATACTGATTATTCAATCTGTATATTGAGCAAGCAGTAAAGGAAACAAAAGAAAAATTTGGAGTAGGTATTAAGATTCATGGAGAAGAAGTAAAAACTTTGAGGTTCGCCGATGACATTGTAATTCTGTCAGAGACAGCAAAGGACTTGGAAGAGCAGTTGAACGGAATGGACAGTGTCTTGAAAGGAGGATATAAGATGAACATCAACAAAAGCAAAACGAGGATAATGGAATGTAGTCAAATTAAATCGGGTGATGCTGAGGGAGTTAGATTAGGAAATGAGACACTTAAAGTAGTAAAGGAGTTTTGCTACTTGGGGAGCAAAATAACTGATGATGGTCGAAGTAGAGAGGATATAAAATGTAGACTGGCAATGGCAAGGAAAGGGTTTCTGAAGAAGAGAAATTTGTTAACATCGGGTATCGATTTAAGTGTCAGGAAGTCATTTCTGAAAGTATTTGTATGGAGTGTAGCCATGTATGGAAGTGAAACATGGACGATAACCAGTTTGGACAAGAAGAGAATAGAAGCTTTCGAAATGTGGTGCTACAGAAGAATGCTGAAGATAAGGTGGGTAGATCACGTAACTAATGAGGAGGTATTGAATAGGATTGGGGAGACGAGAAGTTTGTGGCACAACTTGACTAGAAGAAGGGATCGGTTGGTAGGACATGTTTTGAGGCATCAAGGGATCACAAATTTAGCATTGGAGGGCAGCGTGGAGGGTAAAAATCGTAGAGGGAGACCAAGAAATGAATACACTAAGCAGATTCAGAAGGATGTAGGTTGCAGTAGGTACTGGGAGATGAAGAAGCTTGCACAGGATAGAGTAGTATGGAGAGCTGCATCAAACCAGTCTCAGGACTGAAGACCACAACAACAACAACAACAGCGTAGTGGCGCTGCGGTAAGCGCTCTGGTTCGTAATGCGAAGGTTGCCGGATCGAATCTCGCGCCATGCAAATTTTTTTTAGTATTTGTTTTTGTAATTCAAATATATATATTTATATATAATTCCCGGCAATCAGTTGCAACAATTATGCATAGAATAAGTTGTTGAAAGTCGTTTGTCGTGGAAAAACTGGCGACTTCGAACATGATTATGTTTTCCGCAAACAAAGTTGTATTTCACAAATGTTATTAAATGCCTTCATAATGTTTACACGTGTAGTTAACGGAAGACTTAGAAACGATATTCCGACACGAATACGTATAGTGTAAGTCAAACGTTCGAATTAGAGTCAGTGTGCGATTTGCAGGGGGGGATGGGGGGGATTTTCCCCCCTCTGCATCAGACCATCCCCTCCTCTGGTTTTAGATTATGCATCCCAACCTGGGATGTTTATTTCCCAAGCACTGGAGTAAAACTTTACATATAATTTAAATTTGTGGAGCCGAACACTGAAAGTTTACTATTAATACTATTAATATGTATGCTTATTAATTTTGAAAAAGTGTTATGTAGTAGTTAAGCATTTCAAAACATTTAGAACTAAATGACTAGACGACGTACGCCACATTTCCGTAGCATGCCACAGTGTTGCAAGACGTCGCCCTAGAGTAAACGAGGCTTTAGAGCCAGGTCTGTATTGTATGGTGGATGTGATGTGTTGCGTACGAAACTAAAACCTGCAATCAGATCCAAACGTCGTGGAAAACTGTGAAGAGGTGTCATCCTGCAGCAAGATAACGCTCGCCCACATTCTGCCAAACGGACAGCCGACGCAATAAAGGAGTTGAGATTCGAGGTGCTGGAACATCCACCATACACTCCAGACCTGGCTCCAAGCGATTTTCACATGTTTGGACCCTTAACGGAAGCACTACAGGGAAGAAGATTTGAAAGTGATGAAGACGTCATTGCTGAGTTGCAAAATTGGTTACAGATGCAACCGATAAACTTATTTTCTGATGAAATAAAAAAAACTCGTAAAACGTCGGGAAAACTGCATTGAAGTATAGGGAGGTTACGTGGAAAAATAACGCATGTTTGAGTTTTCTATCATCAGAATAAGTACAGCTTTTCACAAATATGCCTTTACTTTTTGAATTCCCTTCTCAAAATGGTTCAAATGGCTTTGAGCACTATGAGACTTAACGTCTATGGTCATCAGTCACCTAGAACTTAGAACTACTTAAACCTAACTAATCTAAGGACATCACACAACACCCAGTCATCACGAGGCAGAGAAAATCCCTGACCCAGCCGGGAATCGAACCCGGGAACCGGGCGCGGGAAGCGAGAACGCTACCGCACGACCATGAGCTGCGGGCTCGTATGCCTGTATGTAGATGATTTTGTAAATAAGTTTTACCTATAATGTACTTTTAAAGATATAACAAGGGATGGCTTTTCTGATAGTGCATACGCGTGAATACTGAGTTTCGCCATTAACATCTATTTATAAATAACTGATTAACCATGGGTAACGCCACGGTCCAAGCTAGTAACATATATAGTTATACTAACCCCCTAAGACATCCCCCCCCCCCCCCACTGGTAAAAGCACAAATCGCACACTGATTAGAGACCCCACGATATATAATATATATATTGTTTTTTGCATATATATATATATATATATATATATATATATATATATATATATATATATAGGGTGTCCCAGCTATCTTGTCCACCCAAAATATCTCTGGAACAATAACAGCTATTGGAAAACGACTTTCACCGGTATCAATGTAGGACTGGGGCCCATGAATGTACATATTGGGAAATATTCTAAGACGAAAGCATATGTGTTTTTTAACACAAACTTATGTTTTTTTAAATGGACATCCTATATTTTTTCTTCAGCAATCCGACAAAGCACATACACAATGGCGTTGATTGCATCTCAATATTTCCATTACATCCCGAGATATTAAGACGCGAAGTTGACGCTTGAAACACCCGACATGCGCTGCTAGCGCACGTCCTGAGGCTCAGGCGTGAACCCCATGCTGCCCGTAATCGCGATGTGATTGACAAGTAAGTGTCCCTCTTGATAAGTATGGAGGTGTGATTACACATGTCAATCACATCGCGATTACGGGCAGCATGGGGTTCACGCCTGAGTCTCAGGACGTGCGCTAGCAGCGCATGTCGGGTGTTTCAAGCGTCAACTTCACGTCTCAATATCTCGAGATGTAATGGAAATATTGCGATGCAATCAACGCCATCGTGTATGTGCTTTGTCATGCTATGGATTGCTGAAGAAAAAATATAGGAGGTCTATTTAAAAAAAACATAAGTTTGTGTTAAAAAACACATATGCTTTCGTTTTAGAATGTTTCCAAATATGTACATTCATTGGCCCCAGCCCTACATTGATACCGGTGAAAGTCGTTTTCCAATAGCTGTTATTGTTCCAGAGATATTTTGGGTGGACAAGATAGCTGGGACACCCTGTATATATTATTTGTTTTTTTGTATTTCATATATATATATACTCCTGGAAATGGAAAAAAGAACACATTGACACCGGTGTGTCAGACCCATCATACTTGCTCCGGACACTGCGAGAGGGCTGTACAAGCAATGATCACACGCAAGGCACAGCGGACACACCAGGACCCGCGGTGTTGGCCGTCGAATGGCGCTAGCTGCGCAGCATTTGTGCACCGCCGCCGTCAGTGTCAGCGTTTGCCGTGGCATACGGAGCTCCATCGCAGTCTTTAACACTGGTAGCATGCCGCGACAGCGTGGACGTGAACCGTATGTGCAGTTGACGGACTTTGAGCGAGGGCGTATAGTGGGCATGCGGGAGGCTGGGTGGACGTACCGCCGAATTGCTCAACACGTGGGGCGTGAGGTCTCCACAGTACATCGATGTTGTCGCCAGTGGTCGGCGGAAGGTGCACGTGCCCGACGACCTGGGACCGGACCGCAGCGACGCACGGATGCACGCCAAGACCGTAGGATCCTACGCAGTGCCGTAGGGGACCGCACCGCCACTTCCCAGCAAATTAGGGACACTGTTGCTCCTGGGGTATCGGCGAGGACCATTCGCAACCGTCTCCATGAAGCTGGGCTACGGTCCCGCACACCGTTAGGCCGTCGTCCGCTCACGCCCCAACATCGTGCAGCCCGCCTCCAGTGGTGTCGCGACAGGCGTGAATGGAGGGACGAATGGAGACGTGTCGTCTTCAGCGATGAGAGTCGCTTCTGCCTTGGTGCCAATGATGGTCGTATGCGTGTTTGGCGCCGTGCAGGTGAGCGCCACAATCAGGACTGCATACGACCGAGGCACACAGGGCCAACACCCGGCATCATGGTGTGGGGAGCGATCTCCTACACTGGCCGTACACCACTGGTGATCGTCGAGGGGACACTGAATAGTGCACGGTACATCCAAACCGTCATCGAACCCATCGTTCTACCATTCCTAGACCGGCAAGGGAACTTGCTGTTCCAACAGGACAATGCACGTCCGCATGTATCCCGTGCCACCCAACGTGCTCTAGAAGGTGTAAGTCAACTACCCTGGCCAGCAAGATCTCCGGATCTGTCCCCCATTGAGCATGTTTGGGACTGGATGAAGCGTCGTCTCACGCCGTCTGCACGTCCAGCACGAACGTTGGTCCAACTGAGGCGCCAGGTGGAAATGGCATGGCAAGCCGTTCCACAGGACTACATCCAGCATCTCTACGATCGTCTCCATGGGAGAATAGCAGCCTGCATTGCTGCGAAAGGTGGATATACACTGTACTAGTGCCGACATTGTGCATGCTCTGTTGCCTGTGTCTATGTGCCTGTGGTTCTGTCAGTGTGATCATGTGATGTATCTGACCCCAGGAATGTGTCAATAAAGTTTCCCCTTCCTGGGACAATGAATTCACGGTGTTCTTATTTCAATTTCCAGGAGTATATATATATATATATATATATATATATATATATATATATATAATTGAAATACAAAAAACAAATATTAAAAAAAAAGTTTGCATGGCGCGAGATTCGATCCGGCGACCTTCGGATTACGAACCCGAGCGCTTACCGCTGCGCCACGATGCTGTAGGAAATCTTACATTTCACTTCAGCGGTTTCTTTTAACTGTCGATTTTCTCGACAACGGCTGAAAAGTGCATCTTGGTGCTTTGCCACATTACACCTCTGCCCATGAGCTTTTATTATGCGCAGTATGAATCGAATCTGAATTTCACAATCGGCGGCCTCCCCTTGCCAGTCCCTCCCACTGTCAGACGGGCCCCATATAACGATGTTCCAAGGACGAGGCTATGACAATCCGTCTACAATAGCTGGAGAGCATCCAGGACTTCAAGCAAGAATTGTGAACTTAACCCTAAAGCATTGTTTTTACTCTGTACCACAGTTTTTTAATAGTTCAGTTATGTGCGGCTCTTTTTTTTTTCACCATGGAAAGTTGGGGTGCTTGTTTGACTCAGATTTCGCCCACTTACCACCCACGGATGAAGGATCATTCTGAAAGACGTTGGAGTTACAGTTAAGAGACTTTCAGGTACACTATGGAGTGCTCACTACCAAGCTATTAAGCCTGTCCTTCAGCCCTTTGAAAAGATTACCGATGCCACTGAGGAACAGTCTGATTCTTCGAAAACCATAGAAACCAGATGAGCTGCTCAAACTTTGTTGCCTGCATTGTGTGACTTCTCGTTTTTGCATTTTTGTCCTTATCTAGTTAAAGCACCAGAAACGGAACGTCCCACAATCGCAAAAATTTTAGTTGTCAATAATGATGAAATTTCTGAAGACTGTATATCCTTACAGAAATTCTCCTTCCAAGAACATTTCTTGGATGCGGAAGTTCCAAAAGAAGAGTTCTTGGTTGGACATTTATAAGAATCTGACAATTTGTGGTTGATATAAAAATGTGTTCGCAATCTCGTTTTGGCATTAAGATTCTACATCTATATGTTTATCTACTTCTATACTTCGCAAGCTATCTTGCGGTGTGTGGCAGAGGGTATTTTGTGTACCATGGTCATTTTCCCCTTTTCCTATTCCATTCGCGTACGGTTAGCGAGAAGAACGATTGACGGTAAGCCTCCTCGTGGGCTCGAATATATCTAATTTATCTTCATGGTATTTTTGCGAGATATGTGTAGGAGGAAGCAATATATTTGTTGGCGCTTCCGGGGAAAAACGCTCTTGGAAATTTGATGATAAACTACATCATGATGCAGAACATCTCTCTTGCAGTGTCTGCCACCGGAGTTGATTGATAATCTCTGTGACGCTTTCGTGTTTACTAATTGGAACTTAACGAAACGCACCGATCTTCTTTGAATCTTCTCTATTTCCTCTATCAGTCCTATCTGGTACGGATCCCATACTGAGCGATATTCAAATATTGGTCGAACGAGTGATTTTATAAGCTGCTAACTTTCTTGTTCGAATACGTTTTCTGGGGATTCCTCCAATGAGTCTCAGTCTCGCAAATGGCTTAGTCGCTTTAATTAGGTGTGGTCTTTCCAGTCGAAATCGGTCCTACATATTTTATGGTAGTAACTTCTTCTGGTGATTGTTCTGCAATTGTGTAATCATACAGCTGTGGGTCTTTATGGCTATGTATTTGCAACACGTTACATTTGTGCATGTTGAGGGGTGATTGCCACACTCAGCACAAAGCGTCGACCTTCTGCAGACCACCCTTCATCTCACTACAGTTTTCTAGCGTCGCGACGTCTCTGTATCAACGACTTCATTCGCCTCATGGCAACTTCCGACGTTATCTAATAAATAATTTACATGTAGTGTGAAAAATACTGATCCTACAACACTCCTCTGAGGCACACCCGAAGGCTTTTCTCCATTCAGAATGGCATGCCGTGTTCTGGTTACTAGAAATTCTTCAGTCCAATCACACAGTTGGTCTGATACCCCATGCGTTCGTAATTTGTCAACTGAGTGGCAACGCAGAACTGCATCGAATGCCTTATGGAAGTCAAGGAACACAGCATCTACCTGTGCGCCTGGTCTACTGCTTTCTGGGTCTCGTGGACGAACAGAGCCAGCTGGGTTTCACGAGATCGTTGTTTCCGGAATCCACGTTGGTTCCTACAGAGGAGAATGCCAGTGTCTAGAAATGTCATAATAAGCAAGCCTAAAACATATTTCAGAATTCTATAACAGACCCATGTCAGAGATATAGTCTTATAATTTTGTGCGTCTGTTTGACGTCCATTCTTGAAAAAGACAATGGCCTGTGCTTGTTCCTGATCATTAGCAAAACTTCGCTCCTCCAGAAACTTACCGTACACTACCACTAGAAGAGGGGCAAGTTCTTTCGTATACTCTATGTGAAATGTATTAGTATCTCATCAGGCCAAGTGGTTTTCCCTCTGTTGAGTGATTTAAGTTGATTTTCTATCTCCTGGTCACTTATTTCGAGATGAGTCATTTTGTAGTTCGCGTGACAATCTGTAGGAATCTGTGAATCAGTTTTGGAGAAAGACGTCTAGTATTTCGGTCTTTTCTGTGTCGACATCCTTTCCACTGCCATTGTGGTCACAGAGTATCTGCTTATTTAACATAAGACTAAAACTTCTTAAGACTTTCTATTAACTCGGTAGATAGAATTTTACTTTCGAATTCGTTAATCGCTTCACGCAAGACTTTCCTTGCGCTAATGTTGACTTCGTTTGATTTTTGTCTGTCTGTGAGGCTACGTTTAAATATGTAGTGAAGCTCTCTTTATTCTAACGTTGCCGTCGAGCCACGGAGCGTCTTTTCCATCATTCACAACTTTGCTCGGCACGTACCTGCCTGAAGTGTATGGCACAATGCTCTTGAACTTTGTCCATTGATACTCAGTGTCGTTAGTGTTGGAGATGAATTTTTCGTCCTGCGTGCTCAGGTGATCTGAAATACCTTTCCTGTCGCTCTTGCTAATCAGAAAATCAATCCCTCTTCAGGCCACAAGTGGCCCATCGGGACCATACGACCGCCGTGTCATCCTCAGGTGAGGATGCGGATAAGAGGGGCGTGTGGTCAGCACACCGCTCTCCCGGTCGTTATGATGGTTTTCTTTGACCGGAGCCGCTACTATTCGGTCGGGTAGCTCCTCAATTGGCATCACGAGGCTGAGTGCACCCCGAAAAATGGCAACAGCACATGGCGGCTGGATGGTCACCCATCCAAGTGCCAGCCACGCCCGACAGCGCTTAACTTCGGTGATCGCACGGGAACCTGTGTATCCACTGCGGCAAGGCCGTTGCCATGCTAATGAGAAAGGTCTCCCTAAATTTCTTTGTATTCCTATTTACAGCCGTGTTTAGTGATGCTGTAACGGCCTTATCGTCACTGATTCCCTGTTCTGTGCGCCCGCATCTCGTGGTCGTGCGGTAGCGTTCTCGCTTCCCACGCCCGGGTTCCCGGGTTCGATTCCCGGCGGGGTCAGGGATTTTCTCTGCCTCGTGATGGCTGGGTGTTGTGTGCTGTCCCTAGGTTAGTTAGGTTTAAGTAGTTCTAAGTTCTAGGGGACTGATGACCATAGATGTTCAGTCCCATAGTGCTCAGAGCCATTTTGAACCTGTTCTGTGCTGAGTCGAAAAGTTCGCGTCTGTTTATCGTCAGCAGGTCTAAGATGTTATCTTCACGAGTCGGTTCTCTGATTAACTGCTCAAAGCAGTTGCCGTATAAAGAGTTTAGGACAATTTCATACGAATGTCTATCCCTATCACCCGTCCTAATCAAAATGGTTCAAATGGCTCTGAGCACTATGGGTCTCAACTGCTGAGGTCATTAGTCCCCTAGAACTTAGAACTAGTTAAACCTAACTAACCTAAGGACATCACACACATCCATGCCCGAGGCAGGATTCGAACCTGCGACCGTAGCAGTCGCGCGGTTCGGGACTGCGCGCCTAGAACCGCTAGACCACCGCGGCCGGCCCGTCCTAATCACTTGAATCTTCCAGTCTACAGCCGTAAGTTAAAATCTCCACCTAAAAATATAACATGGTCAGGAAATTTACGCGAAATAACTCCTGGAAATTGAAATAAGAACACCGTGAATTCATTGTCCCAGGAAGGGGAAACTTTATTGACACATTCCTGGGGTCAGATACATCACATGATCACACTGACAGAACCACAGGCACAGAGACACAGACAACAGAGCATGCACAATGTCGGCACTAGTACAGTGTATATCCACCTTTCGCAGCAATGCAGGCTGCTATTCTCCCATGGAGACGATCGTAGAGATGCTGGATGTAGTCCTGTGGAACGGCTTGCCATGCCATTTCCACCTGGCGCCTCAGTTGGACCAGCGTTCGTGCTGGACGTGCAGACCGCGTGAGATGACGCTTCATCCAGTCCCAAACATGCTCAATGGGGGACAGATCCGGAGATCTTGCTGGCCAGGGTAGTTGACTTACACCTTCTAGAGCACGTTGGGTGGCACGGGATACATGCGGACGTGCATTGTCCTGTTGGAACAGCAAGTTCCCTTGCCGGTCTAGGAATGGTAGAACGATGGGTTCAAATGGCTCTGAGCACTATGGGACTCAACTTCTGAGGTCATTAGTCCCCTAGAACCTAGAACTAGTTAAACCTAACTAACCTAAGGACATCACAAACATCCATGCCCGAGGCAGGATTCGAACCTGCGACCGTAGCGGTCTTGCGGTTCCAGACTGCAGCGCCTTTAACCGCACGGCCACTTCGGCCGGCTAGAACGATGGGTTCGATGACGGTTTGGATGTACCGTGCACTATTCAGTGTCCCCTCGACGATCACCAGTGGTGTACGGCCAGTGTAGGAGATCGCTCCCCACACCATGATGCCGGGTGTTGGCCCTGTGTGCCTCGGTCGTATGCAGTCCTGGTTGTGGCGCTCACCTGCACGGCGCCAAACACGCATACGACCATCATTGGCACCAAGGCAGAAGCGACTCTCATCGCTGAAGACGACACGTCTCCATTCGTCCCTCCATTCACGCCTGTCGCGACACCACTGGAGGCGGGCTGCACGATGTTGGGGCGTGAGCGGAAGACGGCCTAACGGTGTGCGGGACCGTAGCCCAGCTTCATGGAGACGGTTGCGAATGGTCCTCGCCGATACCCCAGGAGCAACAGTGTCCCTAATTTGCTGGGAAGTGGCGGTGCGGTCCCCTACGGCACTGCGTAGGATCCTACGGTCTTGGCGTGCATCCGTGCGTCGCTGCGGTCCGGTCCCAGGTCGACGGGCACGTGCACCTTCCGCCGACCACTGGCGACAACATCGATGTACTGTGGAGACCTCACGCCCCACGTGTTGAGCAATTCGGCGGTACGTCCACCCGGCCTCCCGCATGCCCACTATACGCCCTCGCTCAAAGTCCGTCAACTGCACATACGGTTCACGTCCACGCTGTCGCGGCATGCTACCAGTGTTAAAGACTGCGATGGAGCTCCGTATGCCACGGCAAACTGGCTGACACTGACGGCGGCGGTGCACAAATGCTGCGCAGCTAGCGCCATTCGACGGCCAACACCGCGGTTCCTGGTGTGTCCGCTGTGCCGTGCGTGTGATCATTGCTTGTACAGCCCTCTCGCAGTGTCCGGAGCAAGTATGGTGGGTCTGACACACCGGTGTCAATGTGTTCTTTTTTCCATTTCCAGGAGTGTATTTTCCAAGTTTCCCCTTAACTTTTGCACCAGTACTACTGCTGAGATTGGGGTCATTAAAAGCATCTGATGACCATGTTTGAACCACCTTCAACACTCGTCTTCATTCAAGTTATTTCGCATTCGCATTCGTAATCTGTACTAATCTCACCAAATATTGTCGTATTTTTTATTGCTATAAACACGTCTCCACCGCCAGCGTTCAGTCTATCTTTGTGATATGCATTCCCATCGGAATTTAGAATTTCGTTGGGAATGACATCACGTTTCAGCCAGTTATCTGTCCCTAGTACTATGTGGGCATTGTTACCGTTTGTAAGCGAGACTAGTTCCGATACATTTCCATAGACTCTCCTGCAGTTATCTAATGCTATATTAATATTTTCTTCACCGACCTGCTATGACGAATGCTGCTCTGTCTGGACTCAGAAGGAATCTTATTGGGCCTGTGGATGGATTTCACTATCCTAAGAAACCGACATGTGCACGCCACTCGTACTCTGCTACCCTAGTAGCTGCTTCCCGTGAATAGCTCACCTATTAAGGGAAACCCTGCAATTCTTCCCCCGACAGTGGAGGTCTAGAAAATTTCCCTTTTTTTTTTGACTTCGTAGTTATGGTAGCGTCATGTGAAAGGATCGTTTTAAACCTCAGATTAGTTAAGAATAATCGTAGGTACATTGTGAGTCAAGCACCACTCTCTAGGTAGGCAGCTTTGTCAATCGCAGATAGTGTTGCTAAGGGACGAAATTTCCAAATTTGCAGTAGAAGAAGTTAAGAGGAAGAGTTTCTAAACTACATTTTAAAGTTACCCATCACAAAGAAGATCTTTGGTTATTTTCACTGCTTCATTAATAATCAATGTTATTTATAAAATTGCTTTTTATTTATTTTTGTTTCCAATTATAAAAGCTGCCTACATAAGGATTAACATTACACTTTGCTTACTTCGCTCAACAACTCTTCCCCCGAAAAATTCTTTGATGTTTTTGTAGGGTTGGTGGGAATAGGGGTGACAAGTTAAAACCCCGGATAGGATGGCAAACTACCTAGCTACGGCACTGCATATGTCTGTTAACATTAATTGACATTCTAGGCAAAGTTGTATATTCCTTCAGTACTAAATGGTATGTATTTTGTTTTAAATGTGTTTGATGCTTAGTTATGTTTTAGCATACGTCCTCTTTCAAGACACTTTTGTAATCTTGCAACATTGTAAAATAAATAAATAAATAAATAAATAAATAAAAAACAAAAAGAAAGGAAAAGAGGGAGAGAGTGAGAATTCTGTTACCAATTTGGTACCAGGTCATCTGTAGATGCCCGAAACGCGTAATGAGTAATACGAACAAATGGGGCCAGAAACATCCTGTGATCATTATTTTGCGACCAACCAGCTACTTTAAAGCGATTTTCATCACTGTGATTGTAATGGACGCATGCCTCTAATATTACTTTCAATCTCGTGTACGTGGTCATCAATCTATACGGTTCCTCGCCTTTTGTCTTGTAATTTCTGTCTACCCTCACAAATTTTTTTCCTCGTCAGTCACCTCTAATCCAAATTCCTTTGCTTTTTGACATAGCTTTCTTCACAGTATTTTTACGTCATCTAGATTTCCTGGGATTAATACTACATCACATGCAAAGCCCAGTAAAATAATTTTAATTCCTATTCTGATTCCCATCTCTGTTTTACTTGTTGCATCCAGTCCTGTATACTTACACTTAACAAGAATGGTGATATTACGTCTCGTTTCCTTACTCATGTTTTTATGTCAAAAGCCATGGAATATTCTCCATCCATTTTCACTATCCCTTTCGTGCCTTTCAGCGTAACTTTTCAAAACTTGTAATTTCCTTTGGTATTCCAAACTTCTATCACAAGCTTTCTTAAATTCGACAAACAACACTTACGTAGTTTTGCTATATTCCCAATATTTTGATACGGCTTCATTTGTTATAAATGTCTGATCAGTGGTGGATCGATTCTTTATAATTTCCACTTTTTTCTCATCTATTATCTGTCTTTTTCGTATTCTGAATGCATCTACTGTCTCTTTCAATGTCGGCGGTGCAACTAAGAGTCCGCAGCTCGTGGTCGTGCGGTAGCGTTCTCGCTTCCCGCGCCCGGGTTCCCGGGTTCGATTCCCGGCGGGGTCAGGGATTTTCTCTGCCTCGTGATGACTGGGTGTTGTGTGATGTCCTTAGGTTAGTTAGGTTTAAGTAGTTCTAAGTTTTAGGGGACTGATGACCTCAGATGTTAAGTCCCATAGTGCTCAGAGCCATTTGAACCATTTTGCAACTAAGAGATCCGCGGGCGGCCATTTAGATTTAGGTTTTCCGTGATTTTCCTAAATCGCTCCAGGAAAATGCCGGAATGTTTCATTTGAAAGGGCACGGCCGATTTCCTTTCCCATCCTTGACACTATACGAGCTTGTGCTCCGTCTCTAATGATCTCTATGTCGACGGGACGTTAAATCTAACCTTCCTTCAGCTAAGAGCTTTATGCTAGACCAAGCTAAACTCCATCCGAACAGACCTTGGAAGGCCCAACGGTACCGACCGGCCGCCGTGTGATCCTCAGACCACAGGCGTCACTGGATGCGGATACGGAGGGGCGTGTGGTCAGCACACCGCTCTCCCCGTCGTATGTCAGTTTACGAGACCGGAGCCGCTGAGTCTCAATCAAGTAGCTCCTCAGTTTGAATCACAAGGGCTGAGTGCACCCCACTTGCCAACAGCGCTCGGCAGACCAGATGGTCACCCATCCAGGTGCTAGCCCAACCCGACAGCGCTTAACTTCGGTGATCTGACGGGAACCGGTGTTACCACTGCGGCAAGGCCGTTGGCGCTTTATGTTATGCGCTGATGTTTGTGTTGTCCTCCATTTCTGTACTTCCATCTTCAACGTTTAAAAGCTCCTCAAATTATTCCTTTCAAATTTTCTTACCTTTTATTCTTTCCAAAAAAGTATTGCCATTTTTATCTTTAATGCCATACACTCATGGAATGTACCCTATTCTGAAGAAAGTAATTGACCTGTAAAAATATCTTGTATTCCCTCCAGTTTTGTCCTCTTCTGCTATTTTAACTATACTTTCGACACGCTATCTCTCTTTTCTTCTGAGGAGATTTTTGGTTTCCCTATTAGCATTATCAGACGCTACTCTGCTACTCTACTCTGCTCTGTAGGTGTTTTTCTATTTGCTACTCTTCTTTCTTTCACTTATGTCAAAGTCAATGAGCAGAAGTGAAATCAAAGATTCAGCGAAATATGTTGCAGTTGATAATGACATAGAGTCTTTATCACTCTTCACCACTCCTATTCCCCATGTTTTAACGGCACTTTCTACTGAAACGGACGTGGGGTCCAGGTCATGTGACGATCAGTAGACGTGTAGGTGACTGAACGGTGTCTGTCTTAGATTTTTACGGTGTCCACTGTGACTTGTTTGGTTTGCAGGTACCAGTGTAAAAGGGCCAGAAGGCATGATTAACGCGAGCGATGGAAATAATAGCTGAGGCACCATTAACATCGACTTTAAAAGTCTTCGCGTCTCGGCTCACAACTGTATATGGCACGTCATATGATGGCTGCAGAGGCTAACAAAAACCTTGTTACATGTCCAAAGCGTAGCAAAAATTAAAGGGCGACAAGAATGCTGCCCTCTCGCTGCGTCTGGACGCAGCTGTCGAATGTGCCAAAGTAATTGTTGAACAACGTGTGACGCCTCAGTAAGATCGTTAGGCATATTACTGAAGAATTCACCAGGTAATTGTATTAGTTGACCATAGATCAGTTCTGCTGCTGTGTCGTTACCACATTTCTCGACGGTAGCACTGACATTAGACCGAGTAGGACAACTGGCAGAAATTCATAGCATCTTAAAGACACTTTAACTAACGGTGCAAACACTCAATTAAGCCATTTGCTGCTGGATGAAAAGCTGCAGATATAATACGATTCATATCTGACAAATCAGTGAGTGACTCAAATCACATGCCTTGATCTTTGGTGATACTGAGATGCGCTCCGAAACGAGCGATCCATCACAAAAAATGTGGTTACAACAGTTTCAGATGTGGCATCAACAATAAGGAAAACCTCATGCGAACGAGTGAAGTGGTAGATAGTAATTAGACAGTAGGTGATTCCTTACGATGGGGGTAACGGTCCAACAATGTCTATGTAAACGTCAATAAAATTCTTCAGGGTTTGAGGCCGCGTTGTCAACTATAAAATTCCAACGTTTCGGCGACTGATGCAAGGCGCCTTCCTCAGGGTAGCAATACACCCTGAGGAAGCCGCCTTGCAACAGTTGCCGAAACGTCGGAATTTTACGCTACTGGCCATTAAAATTGCTATACCAAGAAGAAATGCAGATGATAAACGAGTATTCATTGGACAAATATATTATACTAGAACTGACATGTGATTACACCTCCACGCAGTTTGGGTGCATAGATCCTGAGAAATCAGTACCCAGAAAAACCACCTCTGGTCGTAATAACGGCCTTGATACGCCTGGGCATTGACTCAACAGAGCTTGGGTGGCGTGTACAGGTACAGCTGCCCATGCAGCATCAACACGATACCACAGTTCATCAAGAGTAGTGACTGGCGTATTGTGACGAGCCAGTTGCTCGGCCACCATTGTCCAGACGTTTTCAATTTGTGAGAGATCTGGAGAATGTGCTGGCCACTGGCCACGGCAGCAGTCGAACATTTTCTGTATCCAGAAAGGCCCGTACAGGACCTGCAACATGTGGTCGTGCATTATGCTGCTGAAATGTAGGGTTTCGCAGGGATCGAACGAAGGGTAGAGCCACGGGTCGTAACACATCTGAAATGTAACGTCCAGTATTCAAAGTGCCGTCAATGCGAACAAGAGATGACGGGGACATGTAACCAATGGCACCCAATACCATCACGCTGGGCGATATGCCAGTATGGCGATGACGAATACACCTTCCAACGTGCGTTCACCGCGATGTCGCCAAACACGGATGCAACCATAATGATGCTCTAAACAGAACCTGGATTCATCCGAAAAAATGACGTTTTGCCTTTCGTGCACCCAGGTTCGTCGCTGAGTACACCACCGCAGACACTCCTGTCTGTGATGCAGCGTCAAGGGTAACCGCAGCCACGGTCTCCGAGCTGATAGTCCATGCTGCTGCAAACGTCGTCGAGCTTTTCGTGCAGATGGTTGTTGTCTTACAAACGTCCCCATCTGTTGACTCAGGGACGATCCGTTACAGCCACGCGGATAAGATGCCTGTCATCTCGACTGCTAGTGATACGAGGCCGTTGGGATCCAGCACGGCGTTCCGTATTGCCATCCTGAACAGTCATTTGATCTCGACCAACGCGAGCAGCAATGTCGCGATACGATAAACCGCAATCGCGATAGGCTACATTCCGACCTTTACCAAAGTCGAAAACGTGATGGTACGTATTTCTACTCCTTACACGAGGCATCACAACGTTTCACCAGGCAACGCCGGTCAACTGCTGTTTGTGTATGAGAAATCGGTTGGAAACTTTCCTCATGTCAGCACGTTGTAGGTGTCGCCACCGGCGCCAACGTTGTGTGAATGTTCTGAAAAGCTAATCATTTATATAATACAGCATCTTCTTCCAGTCGGTTAAATTTCGCGTCTGTAGCACGTCATATTCTTGGTGTAGCAATTTTAATGGCCAGTAGTGTATATTTGACAATGCAGTCTCAAACCCAGAAGAATTATATTGACCGTGATAACGGCCGCGGAAGCCTACGTTTACATCTATGTGAACGTGTTCACATCTTTGGTTGGTTGGGGCAAACTGCCAAGAGGTGCGCCGACGTGTTGAGTGATTTTGTTACTTTGACAGGCCCAAAGCTGGTGCACAAAAGTTTTATTGGCACTGTCCATATTCGGCCACACAAAAAATTACTTAAACATACAAATCATGCAAAGACGAGGCTGCCTGTTGATGAGATTTCGTTGCCACAAATAGGTATGTATTTGATACAGAAACATCACAATAAAACGTTTCGTTCGAAAGAAGTATCTGGATCCGACGAAGCTGTAAACCAGTCAGGTGTACAAGGAAGTCTTTCGGTTCACTATCATGGTGCTGCACCAAGACGAGTGCTTCACAGTCTACTTTAGCTGTAATTGTGCCAGCGTGAGAAAGTTTCTTGTCAGTGCATTTAGTTCCACATCGACATGGAGGACAAGTGTCGAAACTGACATGGCGATGCTTCGTCTGGCTTTTGACAAAAAGCATACGTTAGCAGCTCGTGATCAGTGATCAGCGTACTCCTTCAGCCTTCAAGCTTATGGTGGAATTTCTTTACAGAAGCGTTATGTGCATATAACTCGCGGTCATATGTTGGCCAGCTGTGTTGGGATGGAGACAGTTTCTGACTGAAGAAAGGCTGCCAATGTTAGTCTATAAATTGCTAAAGTTCAGTTGCAGACGTGTCAGTCATTAAAGTGAGAGATGTTTGCGGATGAGGGTGCTCTTAAAAGTGTAGCCACAGCGATAGCACTCCTCATGTTGCTAAAGGCATTTTCCGCTTCACTAGTCCACTGAAAATTGTCACTTGGTTTCCGTGAAACTCGTAAAATGTCACTCAGTGGAGTGGCCTGAAGCTCTTGGTTATGCCAAAAGTGACGGTAATAGTTAGTGACGACGAGAAATCTTCAGAACTCAGGGACTGTCACAGGCTGTGGGAAGTTTTTTATGGTTTCCATTCTCTCCTGCGACGGCCGAATACCTTGGACATTAATGACATGATCTAGGAACTGAACTCCTGGCACTTCAAGCACGCACTTGGACGAATGATTAAACCACGTGAACGGGAGCGAGCGAAGATTTGCCGTGAGTGATCCACAAGTTCCGTTTCAGAGCTAGACATAAGCAAAACATCGTCAATATACAGGGTGTCCCAAAAAACACCCAAGCTTTAGGGACAGCTTCCTTGCCTCAAAACAAGAAAAAGAGTCTGGTAAACATGGGCTCTGAGGAACATACATTAAGAGCTACAAGCACTTGTTCATCTTCGATTCTGTGAAACAGATCTGTTCTACTAAAAGAACTTTGCTTTCTATATTTTGGGAGAAGGAGTATGGATCAAACCAAGAAAAAAGAATCCTGTAAATATGGGGTCTAAAATTCATACTTTAAAAGCTATCAGCACTTATTCATCTTCACTAGTGTGAACCTGACCTCTTCTACTGAAATACACCCTTTAAGAGCTATGAGCGCTTATTTATGTTCACTAGTGTGAAACACATTTCTACTGAACAAGTGCTCATAGCTTTTAAGGTATGGATTTTAGGGCCCATGTTTACTGGACTTTTTTTCTTCTTTTGGTGTAAGAAACCTGTCCCTAAAGCTAGTCGGTGTTTTTTTTTTTTTTTGGGGGGGGGGGGGGGGGGAGGAAGCAGTCTGTAGTCGTAGCAGAAGTCGAGATCACTTGTGACTTCGCTATGGAGCACTGAAAGTTTTGCGCAGCACTGCATAATCCGAAAGGTACCCCAATGAACTCGAACACGTCGAATGGAGTACAGACAGCGATCAGTCTTAGTAAGTCTTCTGTAAAAATGGGTGAATGGTACAAAATGTGTCCCAGTCTGTTGGTGAGAAGACGTGTTTGTCGGGTATACTGAATGAGAAATCTTCAGTGTGAAAGACAGGATACCGATCGCGAATTGTTTTTGCGTTAAGCGTCCGTAATCACCGTATGGGTGCCATCTATAGGTCCTCTTGGGAACGCCATGGAGAGGCGAGACCCAGCTGCTGTTTGACGGATGACAGATCTCTTGGGCGAGCATAAAAGAAAAATCTTGCTTCACTGCCTTCAGTTTTTGGAAATTTGTGTAAGTTCCTATGCGACTAAACTGCTAAGGTCATCGGTCCCTAGGTTTACACACTACTTAATCTAACTTAAACTAACTTACGCTAAGGACAACACACACACACACACACCCTTGCCCGAGGGAGGACTCGAACCTCCGACGGGGGTAGCCGCTCGATCCGGGGCTAGGCGCATGAGACCGCATGGATACCCCGCACGGCGGCTTCAGTTTCACGAGTGGTAACCATCGAGATGGAGTGTGGATCAGTGGTCGTGTCACTGTTAGTATACAATGTACTGGTGAGTGTTGTACAGCCGCTAGTGTCGATAGCTGATGAGCGACCTTCGGGAATCGTCTAAACAGTTCTACATCGACATAGAGAATTACCAGTGGCCTTGCATACGGTAGGGCGTAAACGGCCATGGCTAGCTAAGTTAGTAGTAGTATCAAAAACGCATCAGTAGCAAAGGTCCGGTAGTAAGCTGTGGAATGATAAAAAAGTCTTCTTCCTTGTGGCAGTACGCTGCGTCACAAAGTAGCAAGGCTATTCAAAACCACAGATGTAAAAATATGCTTCAGCATCTAAGTAGGAATATTACACTGAAGCGACAAAAGTAATGGGACAGGGATACGCACATACAGAGAAAGCGCTAGTGTCACGTGCGAAAGGTATAAAAGGGCAGTGCATTGGCGGACCTGCCGTTTGTACTGAGGTGATTCATGTGAGAACAGTTTCCAATGTGATTGTGGCCACACGGCGGCAATTAACAGACTTTAAACGCGGAATAGTAGTTGGAGATAGACGCATGGGACAGTCCATTTTGGAAATCATTAGGGGATTCAATATTACGAGATACCCTGGATTTAATTGCATGAGATCGTAATTTAAGACAGTTTAATCAAATACAAAACATCCATATTCATATTAATAATACGGAAACATGTACTTTACGTGTTTACCTAGTTCTCAAATGTGTTTGCCATTTAGATAACGAACTGATATACCGTACTTCAAAAATACTATGTTGACAACTATTAATCTTTTGAGATATAATAATTTTTGTGCCGGCCAAAGTGGCCGTGCGGTTAAAGGCGCTGCAGTCTGGAACCGCAAGACCACTACGGTCGCAGGTTCGAATCCTGCCTCGGGCATGGATGTTTGTGATGTCCTTAGGTTAGTTAGGTTTAACTAGTTCTAAGTTCTAGGGGACTAATGACCTCAGCAGTTGAGTCCCATAGTGCTCAGAGCCATTTGAACCATTTTGAGCCATAATTTTTGTGTGCTTCCAGTCAAATTTAGTTTTTAGGCCATGAAACATTTTCGAACTTACTGAGCTATATCAAAACTGACAACTTTTGTATCTTGCCCGTTCTTCGAAAAATATTGGGAGTAGAGCAAGATCTGATTCCATCCGTCTGTTTACGTGCATTACAAAGACAGTCTCGCATAACATTTAATAACAGGCCGATTACATAATACATTCTTCAAAATGGCGACCGCAAGACAGACCGTCACGGTCGAAAGCAAACGTAAAAAACCGGCGAAGTATTTCAGTCAGCTAATAAAATGAAATTAGCGGGGTAGCCGTGGAAATGGTGGGGTTTTGGGCGGGGACAACTAAAAAAGTTAATAAAGCGAAGATCATTCAAAAGCAACCAAAAAGTCGAAACATCACACACGCGGATTCTTCTAGAATAAATGAAACGAAAATGTACAGAATACACAAAATAGGAACTGAATTTTTCACTCGACCTATATAGTCCAGACGAAGATAACGATGCCAGACACAACTCAAAGATGGACAGAATCGAAAAATAACACAAATTCCTCCAAAGCAAAAACCAATATAAAAAATGCATTTTTCTCTTGATCGATCCACATCATCGGGAAATGGCACTCAGAGGTTGTCAAGGGGATTTGGTAGATAAAGTTTTACGGAGGAACCCATGTCCGGAAAGGTCATCCAATGACGCTACAGAGCGTCAAAGGTAAAGATGCCGGCGTCTGTAAATGTATGTGTAGACTGGGTGAGTCCGCGATGATGTTAAAAACTTGCAAGGAAGATGGAGACGGGTAAATGTATCAATTTGAGGTAAGTCGAAAGTTACGACCGAAAGTCATTCCGACACCTTTGACAGTGGAATATATGCACCGGTACTGTTGCTGCTAAGAATGTGGCACATGTAACCTTCAGAAGTCGTAGGATGGACCAAGAAAAGAAAAACATTTATCGTAAACATTCACCCTAAAACGCACACCTGAGGAGCTATGAGCACATGTTTATGTTCACTAGTGTGATACACATCTCCTCTACTGAACAAGTACTCATAGCTCGTACGGTATGCATTTTAGCGGCCATATTTACTCGATATTTTTTTTGTTTTGGTTCATACCACGCCTCTTAAAGTCGCCTATCCTACAATCTTGGCAACTACAGTACGGGTGCATGTGTTCCAGTGTCAGAGGTATCAGAACGATTTTCGCTTATGACTTTGGGCTCGTCCGTTTCCGTTACAGGGACCTTTACCTCAAACTGATACATCTCTTCTTCTTCATCACTCTGTATATACACATATTTACAGGCGCAGGGGGCCTATAACGTTGACGCTCTGTAGCATCTGGATGACGTTTCCGGTCATGGGTTTCTGCTCCCTTTTGTCAGAAAAGTTGCGGGTGAGTTTTTTTTTTTTTTTTTAATGGAGAATTACACTTACCAAGTACTGACTCTAGCTTCTATCGAAGTAGTCCCCTTAGCTATCTACACACACTTGCCAACGTTTCTGGAGATCTTGGAAGCAAGCAAGGAAATTGTCAATTGCGATGCTTCATAGACGGTCGGATGTCTGCGACATCTTGATGGAGCTTTCCTTTCAGTCGCCTTTCCACTTGCGGAAACAAGAAAAAGTCGCAAGGCGAGGAGTCAGGCAAATGTGGCGGTTGTGAGACGGCAATAACGAAATGTCTGGCCAGATACTCGGTAACAGATACTGTGTTGCATTGTCATACAGTGAGAAACTGAGAATACCAGAAATCAGGGCGGCGACGTCGAATTGCCTGTCGCAGACTTTCAGGACTTCGATGAAAAGAGTTCTCTTCACTGTTTGACTTGGAGCAACGTACATATGATGAACTAATCCTTTACTATCAAAGAATACTATCAACATTGTCTTAGTTCTCGAAGGTTGTCGTTTGACTTTTTTCGAGGCTGGTGATCGAGGACTTCGTCATTTAACACTCTGACGCTTCATGTGAGGGTCATACTGATAGCATCAATTTTCATCCCCAGCAATAATCTTTGACAGAAATGTGGGATCACGTCTGGCTCTGTCCAGAAGTTTAACACAAATTCTCCACCTTCCCTCTTTCTGTTCGCCTTTTTGTGTGTAAAGGCCGAGTTTTGCATTAAGTTTCCGTTTCCCTTAATCTTCATGCAAAATCTTATGACACACATCACGATTCAAATTAAGTTCTTCTGATATCGCATGTACAGTTACGTGACGGTCTTCTTGCAATATCAATCCCGCGTCCGGCCATCCTGATTTAGGTTTTCCGTGATTTCGCTAAATCACTCCAGGCAAATTCCTGGTTCCTCTGAAACGGCACGGCCGACTTCCTTCCCCATCCTTCCCTAATCCGATGAGACCGATGACCTCGCTGTCTGGTCTCCTTCCCCAAACAATCCAACCCAACCCTCTTCTTGCAATAACTTCCTTACACGCTCCACGTTTGCAGCGGTATGTGCGGCTCTGGGATCGTCTTGCACTGAATCTCTACCTTCACGAAACATTCTGTGCACACTCGAAAATATGACTTGTTGCAAGTGCCGCCCCCGCGTGCGCCTGCTTGATCATTGTCCAGCTTTTACTAGGGGTTTTCCCGAGCTTAACGCAGAACTTAGTATTCACTCTTTGTCACAGTCAGTATCCACTGAGCCACCGTAACTAATGCTCCAAGAACCCACACAGTATGGTATTAACCACAGCCCTGCCACCTATAGAGTTTGTGCGGAAACAGGTCAAGGTCATTTCAAGGACGCACGCATACCAGTTAACATAAAAATAACGTTTATTTCTTTTTAGTATTGCAAACTCAGAAATAGGGAAGCCTGTTCTGGAACTTTTCTGACAAAGGGAGCATGTAGAGCTTGATCTACTAAGTGTCCACTCTCCTCTAGAAGTGTGTGGCATCAATTGTGGAACACTCTGTATGCATGGTGTTCATTTCAACTTGTTTGTCTCAGAGCGGGACATCCAAAGATACCACACTCGACCCATCACCCCACCCCCTGCGTGGGTGGCGGCGGGAACCTTCGAAATCTTCAATGGGAACCCCAGTTTTTATTGCAGTTTACGAATCTGCGGCAAAATCTACATACGTTTTATTTGAAGCATTTTTTTCCGTTTCACCACAGATGGCTCCGTAATCAGAGGAATAGAAATGTGTACACAATCGCAGTTTATGACATGCTCCTCAATGGCTCGTGAATATCCAATGGCACATCGATGCAGTGAGGACAGGATAGACCAGTATTGGAAACCCCATTCGCAAAGTTGTATTCCTCCGACATATTGAACAGGGGGCCACTCGATGTGCCACGGTGGCTGCGGCTTGAGGCGAATGCTTCTCTACTTCTCCAATTAAAGTAAGTATTCAAACATAGTACCACCAACTTCAATGCACTGAATGATCCGCTTTTGACATGGCTGTACACAGGACAGAAGTATATCTATGGAAATGTCAGCACAAGCATTTCTGATGCAGTCCACCATATCTTCACAGCCTGTTCGCACTTGCTGGTACATCTTATCTTCTAAATTACCCCACAGAAAGAAATCCAGCTACCTAGTGGGCCAATTAATAGGGCTACCTCTGCCGATCCACTATCTAATACCTCCTATGCTTCAATTGCAAAATGTGCAAGGCAACCATCATGCTGAAAGCACATACGTTGTCGAACGTCCAGGGCAAAATCCTACAGCAGTACCGGTACTTTTGTTCCAAAAACGTTCAATAGTTGCATCCATTTAACGTGCTGTCGATAAAATATGGAGCAATGAGTTTGTTCCCCGTGATACCACACTATACGTTAACTGACCAAGAACGTTGATTATCAACTTGCCACAACCAATGAGGATTGTCTACACTCCAGTAATGCCTGTTATGCTGGTTAATGCTGCCACGGTTTGCGAATATAGTTTCATCGAAAAATAGTACCTTGTCAAAGAACATGGGGGTCGTTTGCATCTGTTGACGTGCTCATTCACAAAACACTACCCAGTTATGGAAATCGGCGCCATGAAGTTCTTGATGCAGTGACACGTGGTATGGATGATGCTTATGACGATGCAGTTTCGTGACAATATTACCTACAGACATACAAGAATCGCGGTATAATTTCAGGACACTTATCTGTGGGTTGTGGTGCACTGCCACTAGTACAATTATTTCATTGGCATCTCCTGTAACTCTTTTGCTTCGTTTCCTTTTGCTGGTCTGTACGCTGCCATCAGACATAAAGGCGTTCACAACTTTGTAAAAGAACGGACGAGAGCGTGCTTCCTCTGGAACGCTCGACATACAAGACGACATCAGCGTCAACATTTCTCCTACCTTCTCTGTAAATCAGCATCATTTTAGTTTTTTCTTCTGTGGTTGCAACATTCATCGTGCAAATGATAGGTAGATGTGCAGGCAATAAACGCTGCTCAGGTCGAGCAATGTTTAAAGGCGCCATCTGTTCATTTGTACTATAAATGAGCTCCGGTCGCAGTGTTATGATACTTCTAGTTCGCGACACGCCCACTGTGGCGCGTCGAGTAGTCCCCTGTCGGAGGAATACAACTCTGCGAATGGGGCTTCAAATTCGAAGTTACGAAATGCTGGCCTGTCTTACCCTCGCAGCATCGTGGTGGGGTCCCACGTGCCATGGGATCTTCAAGGGCCACTGAGGAGCACATCATAAATTACGATTGTGTACCCATTTTTGATTATGATGAGGTCCCATACTCCGAGGGGCATAGGGAACGATGCGGGAGACCCGCACTGCCGAGTAGGCAAGGTGGTAGCGGAGGTGGTTTGCCATTGCCTTCCTCCGGCCGTAATGGGGATGAATGATGATGATGAAGACAACACAACAGCACCCAGTCATCTCGAGGCAGGGAAAAATCCCTGACCCCGCCGGGAATCGAACTCTGGACCCCGCGCGCAGGTAGCGAGAACGCTACCCCAAGACCACGTGCTGTGGAAAATTTTTATACCTTCGATTACAGTGCCATCTACGGCGAAACGAAAGAAACTGCTTCAGGCGAAACGAATGTAGGCTTTGCCGTAGAATCATAATCTGCAATAAGAAACGGGGGCTCCCATTGAAGATTTCAAAGTTGTTCGCCGCCACCTACGCAAGGGGTAGGGTGGCGGGTCGAGTGTCGTATCGCTGCACTCCTCCTCCGAAACGAACAAATTGGAACCATAAGTTTTTTTTATCTGACGTGTACTTGTAGAGCTATTTCAGTGCCCTGAATTAATGTGAACACGAGGAATCACAGCGTACTCTTGATCTATATAGCTCAAACGAAGTCAGCAGTACAAGGCACACCTTTCAAAACGACTTAATCGAAAAATAACAGTCACAAATTTCTCTAGAATAAACCGTAAGAAAATACATTTAAAAAATTGGAATCGCGTCACAAACAAAAATTAACCGGCCAAAAACCGCAAGCAAATAACCAACCAGTAAATACCAAAACCTCGGTCCCATTCAACTAGACCTTGACTACTCGTACAAAACACATCGCAAGAGCTAACGCCCACAACAAGAGTGAGCCACAAGTAAGAATACGACAACTATATGAAAAACGATTCCGTACACGCAGCTGCAAAACGACGTCACATTCGAAAAAGCTGCCAAATATTTGTAAAATTCACAATTATAAATAACATCACTACTCGTTTCTGTAATGACCATTTGAGCTGTGCTCTTAGATTCCTGCCTAACCTCGCCCTCAACAAACCTACCAGATTAAGAAACAGCCCAATCATTGGGATATAGAGGGGTGATCGATACGAGTAGTTGGCTTTGACCACCGCCATGGGGGACAGGCGCCAAACGCCGTAAACAGTATTGGGACGGTAACGTGATGTTATTTGCGATTTTTCAGAGGGCTAAGCTGCAGATCAGTCTGACACCAACGCCAGGCTTTTTTAGTATCACATTCGCTGGCTTGGCTAACTCACAGCCAAACTATTACAGTGTGACAATTATTGAACTATATGAAATAAAATCATCATAAACTCTGAACGGTTTGCGTTTGAACTTTGAAACTGCACGGTTGGCCGCGGGGCATGACGGGAATTAGTATGCGCTGTACGGTTTGCGGTTTGGTTTAACGACGAAGTCCACTTTAATTTGGATCGGTTTGTCAATAAGCAAAACTGGCATATTTGGGAGACTGAGAATCCGCATTTCGCGTTCGAGAAGGTTCTCCATCCTCAACGGAGGACTATGTGATGTGCAATATCCAGTCACGGAATAATCGGTGCGATATTCCTTGATGGCACGGTGACCACCGAACGATACTTGAAGGTTTTTAAGATGATTTCATTCCAGTCATCCAAAGTGACCCTGATTTCGGCAATATGTGGTTCACGCAAGACGGAGCTCTATCCCATCAAAGTTGGAGACAACAACGATGTTCCGACACTTCAGCGGGTCATGCAAAATTTCGCTATTCGTCTGCGTCACATCATCGCCAATGATGGCAGGCATATCGAACATGTCATAACCAAATCCGAATATCTGTAGTGACGTTTACATGTTGAATAAAGTGTGTGCGCGCCGTAGCTTGTAACTAATTTACGTTTTTTTCATGTAGTTCAATAATTGTCACCCCTTATCCTCCAACCTGTATCAATATGTCACCACAATCAGATGTTCTCTTTTTGGTTCATGCTCGGTTGCTTCAATAACTAACAACAAAACTGTGAGTAAATGCACGGAAAAATTTCGCGACAGCAGCTGTTAATATTACGTCACTGGCCAAAGCCAATGACTCATATCGAACATTTCTCCTGACCGCAGTAACTGTAAGAAACAACATTACAATTATAACCCTAATCGTTTCACTAGCAACAATTTAACTTGTGCTTTTAAGTTCCGTCTAACCTTACCCTCGCAGATCGATCCAAATAAAGGGAGAAACAGTTAAATATCTGTGAGAAAAAATAAAAATATAGTCACTATTAATTTTTTTATCGACAATACAAGCTGTGGTCTCAGGATCCGCCCAGACTGCACCATCATACTAAAACAAGTACGTCACGATATATTTGGAATAAACAGTACAGTTTACAAACATCATACATTACACTACTAACTAACACAATCACAAATAATGCTTAATAATTTAATAACAGCCCGCTGTCATCCTTCCATTTACCTCCATGCATTCTTCGCAACGTAAACTCTTGAGGTCACTCAGGACGCCAGGAGTCAAAGCAGGAGGGTGGAATGGGACCGTGCGCTAGAGATAAAATTTTTGCGGACGCCAATGCTTTGCATTCGTAGCAGAAACAATTATTCACCATTGACGTTACTAACAAATATTTTTTTAAAAAATAGTGGAAATAAGAATGAAATTAAAATTTTAATTTTAATTGACAATGTAAACAAGCAGCGTTATACATAAGTCACGTGACAATTTCGATGTGATTTTGACCAAACGTGCAATATTCCTGTAGTGTGGCCGGTCATGCTCGTTTCAAAACAATTCCCGCAAAGATGGCGTCATTTTGACGTGAAGCTCAATGTCGACGACCACATTATCGGCTATACACTTTGTGACAAGGAAGGATATGTATATTATTGCCCTCGATTCATTCACAGCAATTTAAGCTGTTCTCTTAGGTTCCTGCCTAGCCACACACTTGGAAGTCACTACATATTCGGAAACAGAGAGACAAATATTTGTCGGAAGAAATATTCAAATCTTATTGCAGCTGATTTTAGTCACACTATTTAAAGCTGTCCTCTTAGGTTCCAGTCTAACCACACACGCGGAAATCGCCACGTATAGAATATGCACTTTATTGCTGCTTGTTTCAGTCGCAGCAATTAAGCTGTAATCATAGGTTCCCGTCTAATCACGCCCTCGGAAAACGCCACACATTCGTAAATAAACAGCGAAATATTTGTGACAAGAAAGAATACGAATGTTAACGCTCCTCGTTTCACTCGCAGAAATTTAAACTGTCCCCTTAGGTTCCTGCCTAAACACAAACTAGAAAGGCAGCACATGTTCGGAAATACAGAGCGAAATATTTAGGAGGAGGAAGAATATGAATTTTATTGTTGCTTGTTTTAGTCGCAGGATGTCCTCTTAGGTTGCTGCCTAACCATATACTCGGAAATCGCTAAATATTTAGTTCATCCTTCGTTCTCAGATCAGACTGTAAATAACATCCAATATTACAAAACATGCTTGTATTACTTTCGTAAGAATGTAACAGAACGTGTTAACAACGCTAACATGAAAAAAAATTGTACGTAACAGGGTGTGAACCAACAACTTTCGATTCCAGAAACTGCGATGTTATTCATTACGCTCGTAGTTAACCACGTGATGTTTAACTCCGGACATGGTTATCATATTCTATCCCGGAAGCTTGTATCGGTGATGCATTATTAAGTGACATTAAATTTGCAATGCTCCGTTATACTGAAACGGGATATTGCAAAGTATAAAACAAGTGTGTTCATTCTTAATTTGTAAATTATTGACGATAATAATTCACTGCTAAGAGAGCCTTCTTATATGAAAGCCTTAACCGTCGGTAAATCATTACGTAACATTTTATTACAGCAATAATTACAATAAATCATTCCAATAATGACGTGTTTTTGTAAATCTCCGGTACGCGTGCATGAAATCTTGTCAGAGGCCCGTATAGAATGCTAACGAAAGTTGATAGCCGATCATGAGATCGTCAATATAGCGCGTGACGTCAAAATGACGTCACATGTGCGGGAATTATTATGAAACGAGCTTTATCTTTCTGTGGTTCACTCCATAGATATGCCTACACATAGATACAAAGTTATTCTTTTCTGGTCTTGTGATCTATGCTGTCAATGACTGTTTACAATCTCTGGCGTCTTCTCTTACCTTGTTTTCGGTTATTTTGTAGTTGCTCATTTGACGCCACCCACAATATTTTCTTCGAGGTGCGAAATACAAGCGCAGTTGCCCGCAAATATACGTAGTGAAGTTAGCTTCAGTTTGGTTACCAAATCGTTTCCATATTCTTCCCACAATGTTTGGCGAACCGCCTCCTCAAGATGAATCGAAGATATTCGAGATGGCGATGATGGAGCTGAAACGAGTGCAACATCAGTACAATGTGCTGGCGAGAGGGAAAGCGCCGCATCCACCGGGGACCAAGAGGATCCTTCTTAAACAGAGGTTAGTCTCAAACTCTTCTTCTCACTGGCAACTCGAAAGCTGCAAAGCAGACTGTGGTGAACAGAGTCCGCGCACTTTTTCTCGACGCATCGGCGGCCCATGTCCCTATTCAACAGAAATCGAGCAAGCACCGCATCTATTTTATTTTATTCTGTTGGTCTTATGTATACACTACACAGCCATCTCAGATAGTTACATCTGACACTTCGCAGTTCACAACTTTTTATTTTTATTCATATGTAAATGAGGAGTAGGAAAACACGCATTTTGTACATTACTGACACAAAAAAGGCTAGCTTCAACACAAGGTAGGTGTCTGAGTTTCTAAAACCTTGAAATATCTGCGAATAGATATTCATATTTAGGCCTGTGTACTTCATTACACTCGAACCCTGGATCAGATTTGTATTTTTTATTCTTTCGTTTTAAATAAATTTTGATCTGTCACCGTAAGTTCTGCGATGTAGAGCCTACTATTAATTAGGAGGCACAGAGCGATTATGGGTGTCCTAGGTTCCTTAAATATATAATAACTTGTCTTCTGCTTGTTTCATGTAGTGGGCACTGACATAAGATATAGTTGTGATTACCTACTAACTTTTGGTGGCACTATAATGTTGGAGCCCCATAAATTCGTAATTTATAAAGGTTGCTTCGATGCAACCACGGTTATATACACACATTAAAAAAGTTTTGCATCACCTCTGTTCCGAGATTTCCGGAACCTGTACAGAAAATTGGAATAGAGATCAACATAAACATCATTTCCGTCATTTTTATTGCTCATGAAAACCACACATTGCACGTTGAACCACCATACAGCGAGACCTTCAGAGGTGGTGGTCCAGATTGCTGCGTACACACTGGTACCTCTAATAGCCAGTAGCACGTCCTCTTGCATTGATGCATGGCTGTATTCGTCGTGGCATACTGTCCACAAGTTCATCAAGGCACTGTTGGTCCAGATTTTCCCACTCCTCAACGGCGATTCGGCGGAGATGCTTCTGAGTGGATGGTGGGTCACGTCATCCATAAACAGCCCTTTTCAATCTATTCCAGCCATGTTCGATAGGGTTCATGTCTGGAGAACATGGTGGCCACTCTAGTCGAGGGATGTCGTTATCCTGAAGGAAGTCATTCACAAGATGTGCACGACTGGGGCGCGAATTGTCGTCCATGAAGACGAATGCCTCGTCAATATGCTGCTGATATGGTTGCACCATCGGTCGGTGACGGCATTCACGTATCGCACAGCCGTTACGGCGCCTTCCATGACCACCAGTGGCGTACGTCGGCCCCACATAATGCCACTCCAAAACAGAAGAGAAATTCCACCTTGCTGCACTCGCTGGACAAGGCGTTCAGCCTGACTGGCTTGCCTCCAAACACGTCTCCGACGATTGTCTGGTTGAAGTCAACACTCTTCGGTGAAGAGAACGTGATGCCAATCCTGAGCGGTTCATTCGGCATGTTGTTGGGCTTACCTGTGCCGCGCTGTAGTATCCAAGATGGACCTCGCCATGGACGGCGGGAGTGAAGTTGCGCATCATGCAGCCTGTTGCGCACAGTTTGAGTCGTAACACGACGTCCTGCTGCACGAAAAGCATTATTCAACATGGTGGCGTTGCTGGCAGGGTTCCTCCGAGCCATAATCCGTAGGTAGCGGTCATCTACTGCAGTAGTAGCCCTTGGGCACCCTGAGCGAGGCACGTCATCGACAGTTCTTGTCTCTCTGTATCTCCTCCATGTCCGAACACCATCGCTTTGGTTCACTCCGAGACGCCTGGACACTTTTCTTGTTGAGAGGCCTTCCTGGCACAAAGTAACAATACGGACGCGATCGAACCGCGGCGTAGACCGTCTAGGCATGGTTGAACTACAGACAACACGAGCCGTGTACCTCCGTCCTGGTGGAATGACTGGAATTGGTGGGCTGTCGGACCCCCTCCGTCTAATAGGCGCTGCTCATGTATGGTTATTTACATCTTTGGACGGGTTTCGTGACATCTATGAACAGTCAAAGGGACTGTGTCTGTGATACAATGTCCACAGTCAACGCCTGTCTTCAGGAGTTCTGGGAACAAGGGTCATGCAAAACTTTTTGTGATGTGTTTAGTATGCAGAGGTTCGACTTTGAGCAGCATACCGTTGGTATTCCATACTCTTTTTCGAATTTTCTGCTGAACGCATCTACATCTATATCTGCACTCAGCGGAGCTGTTTTCAGTCTGTGGCGGAGTGTACTCGTGTTAAATGCCGAAGAACACCCTCTTCTATTAATTGTATAATGCCATTCATCAAGCAATTTACAGAACTGCAGAATCTCGAAACTCTTCACCAATAGAGAAATTCCCAGTCCGTGCTGCTCTTTCCGCCACCCTGTCTATTTTTTAATCGTGTCTGATACTCGTGTCGAGCTAGCATCCTTTTCAGGCCTTCGCTCAAAATTACTTTACATTTCATAAAAAGGAGCACGTGTGGATCCTGAGCAGAATTCCGTATTCCACACGGAATACGTGCAAGATCTTACATTTCATTTAGCCCCCTCAAACTAGCAAACTATTTAGTGTAAAAATATGGAACTGGCATCAGTGTGTACCGAAAGAGCTGTGCCATGTTTTCATTTTAATTTTATTTATTGCAACAAATAATTAAGACGACGTAGGACAGTTACGAATAATGTATTTCCTAACGTCGTCACCGAATTTTCAACATGCTGGGAAACTTTTCTGTTATTGAATTAGGCAAACGAAATTTTAAGGACGCATCGTATTTTCATCTCCTCGAAACCGAAACTCTGACAGAGGTTTCTAACGTGAGATACTTTGAATCAAATGTGAAGGATTAAGCTCTGTTGGTGCATCAAAAGCCTGGCAGTCGCCCATTCGGTTTCATTTTAAGAGTAGTTGCATAAAGCCATTTCTGGCACACTTTTGATATAAAATTAATTATGCAAATAAACTAAATTGATCAATTAATGCCGGCCACGGTGGTCTAGTGGCTCTAGGCGCTCAGTCGGGAACCGCGCGACCGCCACAGTCGCAGGTTCGAATCCTGCCTCGGGCATGGATGTGTGTGATGGCCTTAGGTTAGTTAGGTTTAAGTAGTTCTAAGTTCTAGGGGACTGATGTTAAGTACCATAGTGCTCAGAGCCATTTGAACCATTTGATCAATTAATTAAACCCACATCCTGATCACATCATGGGTTTTCCCCAGCCGGCACGTGGGTCCCTTTCCCAGCCACCCCTCTGCGAAACACTAACCCCTCGCCAAGCTTTCCCACAACCCCACCCACTCCTGGAAATGGAGGGAAATTCAAATTTATTGGCAGGAATATCAAATTTTGTTTGTATACCTTTACCACCTCAGTATGGCTTTCAATAGCGGAGCTCAGCGCGTTCTCCCCAGTACTACTACAGTGGCACTCACCAGAAGATGGCCAGAAGACTGCGCCGAAATATCGTGGCAAGACGTTACTGATATCCGGCAGTTCTCCCGCGTTTTTATGGAACAATGTTACTGATTTGTTTGACTGATGGGGCTGCCAAGTGCTATACCATCTACTGCACTCCCCTGACTTAAGCCCTCGTGAGCTCAACTCGATTTATAAACTGAAGGAAACACTTCACGGCTTTCGCTTCAGAACTGCTACAAATTGTCGGGCAATAGACCGCGCCGCTCGAACTGTCAACACAACTGGCACTGCTAAGAGTATCCTACGACTTCCACATCGTTGACAACGGGTTCTGCACAATGCTGGTGACTACTCTGAAGGTCAGTAAAACTTTGAAACACGTATCTATCTTGTAAGAGCTGTAAATAAAATGCTGCCACTATTAAAGTTCCAACCCTCGTAGTTTCATAAGCTCCATCTTTTTAAAATTATCACCTTTTCATTGAAACAGTGAAGTTATCAGTCAACTCTTCTCTTCGCTTTGCTGTATGTGCGTCCTGTCAGTGAGCATTACCAAGAACAGTTGTTAACAATGTAGACAAGTAATACGCAAGACATTTCCCTCAGCTGACGTCGAGTACCAGTGTCCTGGCCAAGAGAGTGAAGTCGAACGTTTTCACTGGATAACATTCACTGACGAATTTGTCTCCGACATTATTCAACATCACGCAACATACAATAAATTATGGTAATCTATGTATATATTTACAAAAGTCATTATATGTACCATTTATGTATGTGAGTTCATTCCACACCTCCTCCTGAACTACAGGATCGATTTCTATCAGACTTTGTACACATATCACTTAGTATACGGAAAGAAGAAGTATGGGAGTACTTCTTCCTACTTCCTACGTCTGTTAGGAGTAAGGGTGAAAAAGGAGTGGCACAGAAGCATAAATCGGAACGTCTGGAGAGATTTCAATCAAGTTTTGTATACCCATGACTTATTATTTGTATAGCAATACTGCCAAAGTAATATAGTCCTACTACGCCTACGGTTGGAGTTTGGGGTGATCAGCCATATCATGTAAAAATATTCTATAACGACTGATAGTAGTATCGAATCCATGATTTTGGGGCTCGCTAGCCTCATTTGTGGCAGTCCCAATATTTCTTTTCCCTCTTAAGGATGGGGTAGGCGCGGAAAGACAGTGACATATCAGCAGATCTCTGTAACACCTAAAGCAGTGTCTACCAAACCTGGCACATGTATTATTTGCTATCTGGAAAAAATGCTATGACAGTAAGAGACCCCAGCACTACCATGACTGAGGATTGCAGTGAATAAAGGTGACAGGAAAACATAGCTCAGGAATATGCCTCAAGCAATTTCAACCAAATCTGGTGCATGCACGACTCATTATTTGTATAAAAATACTGTGGGTGTAAGATATTCTATTACCTCTAAGAGCTGGGATGGGGATGAGAAGGAGAGACATGTAAAATGTTCCAGAACAAACTGTTGGAATTTCTTTACTGTGTTTGGTTGATCTGAAATACTTTAAAAGTATGAAGTCCAGTCTGTCTCTTATTTGTGTTGTTCAGTGCATCAACCAGGTGACAAAATGAGTACTGCACTGAGCCAACAGCTTTGAAAGCATGTCCGGAGACCTAAGATCATTTTTGCATGTATGTGTGAAATATATACAGGGGCCTCTCTTAAAAGCCGTAGGTGCACTTTCTGCAGCGTTCCAGCAGACATTTGTAATTTCATTTTCGCGTTGTGTGTCTGGCGTCACCCCAAGCAAATAGTGTTCATCACTTTTTTCACGCGACGCTAAGTGTCGACGGAAAGCGTCGGATTTCTTCTTTTTACAAACAAAGTGATTTTTAAAGCAGAATTTTACGCGGCCGCTTTGGTCAGTAGAGCTGCATGCTTGGCGGTAGGAGTCAGCGCCGGCCGGGGCGTTGCTGTTACTTCTGGAGTACTGTCCCTGTTTTGTTTGTAACGGGAAAAAAAACCGACACTTTCCGCCGACACTGCGCGTCACATGAAAGAAATGATGAGCTCTCTTTGTTTGGTTCGACTCCACCTACGCAATACAAAAGCAAAATCGCAACCATCTGCTAAAATACTTCAGAAAATGCGCCTGACGACTTTTAAGAGAGGCACCCTGTACATAATATATACTTATGCGGACAACGCTGTGAGCAAAGAACTAGTAACAGATAAAATAATGACCCCATAACTATGGAAATGAAAAAAAAGAAGCAAATCTTAGTATGCAACTGACGAACCCACAATACAGCAAGTTGCCTAGAAGTAGTGCAAGCAGCAAATGTTGGAATGTGGGGATGAAAGTTTGGCAACCCCAAATGGCTGCTGCAGCTACACGTCCTGTAGGATTGGCTGAATATGTGTTGGACTTTTCGTATGAGATTCACCCCATTACCTCCATCGCAGCTGTCAATCCAACAGTAATTTTGGAGAGAGCGCGGTTACTTACACAATCTAAAACACTCTAAGATTCCAGTTATAAGGACACTGGATCTCTGAAAAACTCTTACGTATTCAATAGCCTTTGATAGTTACAGACTCGTATAGGAATGCTGGAGTAAAGCGAAAATTGCGGTACGACGTATCTTGTTTGATCAGTGATATACTAAATATATCGGCCATGCAAAGGACAAAGTAACCAACATAATTAAGAGTGATACTTTGTCCTTATAATGGACAATAAATGATACAGACCATTTTGATTATGAGAATCTTGTGTATCAGAAATAACGCAAATCGAAATAAGATGTCCAGTCCCAAATTAATGGATGGAACATCCATTGGAAAGAAAACAAATATAATATCACATAAGGACATCGATGTAATAGAGATGGCTATACACAGGAAATACAGTATATTAACAATAGACACACACACACACACACACACACACACACACACACACACACACACAGTCCATGGTCTCATCCTAAACTAATGAATCGATATCATCTAAATTTGGCACCGAAGCAGGACTCATGTGTATCAGCAACGTGGTGTTTATAACCTCCTAACTCGAAAAGGAGCAAGTACATGGGCAAAATGAATTTTTTACATCACTGGCATATAGTCTGCCCTGCATGACAGGCACTTGTGTGGCAACAGTAATGAACCTGCTTTGTAGGGCAGCCTATATGTCAGAGGCAAAAAACGGTTTTCTGGGCCCCAGCAAATAGACTAACCTGCATGATAGGCTTGTTAGAGCAGTATTAGCCTGCTTTATCGATCGGCTTTGCGTGGTGGCCTGCACCTTAGGGACAAATTAAATAATTTTCAAGAACCTGATGTATAGCCTGCCATACACGATGTGTTTTGTGGGAGTGGTAACAGCCTGCTTTGCTCAACTGTATTGCAGGGGCTACACATACAGATGAACATGGCTGAGAATAAATTGAGATGGATAGAGAAAGGGATGGACAGAGTGAGGGGAAGAGGAAATGACAGAGAGAAAAGGAGAAGGGCGAAATGCATGGAGCAGATACTGTAGAAGGTGCAGAGGGTAGTGGATGGGTCGAAAAGGAGGAGGCGAAATGATTATCGAAAGAGAGAGAGAGAGAGAGAGAGAGAGAGAGGAGGATATGGTCAGATGGAAGGGAAAAAAATATGGTCAGAGAGAGGGGGTGGTGGAAAACAGACAAAGACAGGAGGAGGAGGAGGAGATGAAGAGATGGAGAGAGTGGGGAGGAGGAGATAGGCAGATATAGGTGGGAAGATGAGGTTGATAGAGGGAGAGAAAGTTTGACACAGAGAGGGGGAGGAGGAGCTTTGTTCAATAAACGTGTCAAATGCATATGCAAGCAAAGCTACTGGTGAAAGCCTAATATCAAATTTAGGAAAATAAATAAATACATTTTATGCATAAAGCTCAAGTGGAATCTGTGGTACACATATAAGTGCATCAGGGCCAAACTATTGAGAACCTCATTCCTTCAGAAATATTTTGGTAGAGCCCACAGTATATCACTACTGTGGTGTCATTATCTGCCATAAATTTGTTAGTATTCTCTCCTGCCCTCTTCGATTTTGCTCAGTTGCAGGTAGTTAACGACCTGGAGTTTAGTGATGACTTCCCCATCTGGATACATCTGGCAGAGCTAACAAACTGGGTGTTCAGGATAACTAACTAGATGCTGCACAGTCAACTGACTGTATTTGGACTATGAGACAGGGTGCTGAATTGCAAGGACTACATTACGATGGTGATCCACTGAGATGTTGATGCATTCACTCCAAATCGTTCATGGCATCTATGAAAATTGTCTGTTTCCTGTTGGAGTGAAGAGTGTCGCTACGCAGTCAGGATCAGCTGGGTAGAAATACACAGGTTCAAGTGCAACAAACTGCAGAAACCTTCGCAGCTTTTCGCTGTCCTATAATTGAGAAGAGTAAGGAGAGATCCTGGCAGGAATTCCCGAATTCATTAAATCGTTCCAATAGCTCATCAGAAGTATGTAAAACCATCAGAAGGATTTTTGGAAAGCATGCAGGCCAACTACAGCAACTGTACTGAAGAAGGGGTGTCTGAAAACAACAGCAACAGATATCACCTAGACAATTACACAACATTTCGCCAAGACTACTTGTGCTGCCAGCATCCAATCGTCACTATCTGAACATGGAAAGGTGTGGACTGGTCGTTAGGTCCAATAACGATGAGTCCTATAACTGTCGATTTCGATGTAGGAGCTGGGTTAAGTATTGTCTGAGGCTCACAATACTGTGCCCGGTCACGACCGAATCAAGTGCACCATGCTGTGGCAGCTTGGAGGAAAATCAAAGGAAAGTCTTCCAGAACTTTTTAATAGAACTCTATTCATATAATTTCGTCAATGGATGCTTAACACTGTTTAGTTGTAAACTGAGTGGACGTAACATCACTTATCATTGACTTACCAGTGTTTACCTGTTGTGTGAGATAATGAAAAATTACTGCAAAGCCTCTCAAAAATACAAATTTAAAAACTCCTTATACAGATAACACTTTTTGACTGTATACAACATTGTATGTACTCATTTTGCCTATCATACCAATTCAGCTGCCAGAAATGGCTGACTAGGCGTAGCTTGTGCTTTACACTTATATGCTCGAAACACTTTTCGTGCATTAACGTATAGGGCCTATATGTCTTTGTACAACAACACCCTCTTTCCCTGATATATATTCTATATTCTATGAAACGATGCATGAGCCCCTTGGGATGCCCTCAAAACTAGTAGTCCAGGGTACTAAGATCCAGAGATCTGGTGGGCCAAGCAGCTGGTCCCGAGCGACCTATACTCTTATAAGTTACACAGCATTGAGATACCCTTTTGTCTCAAAACTGTAATGTACAGGGGCATCATCTTGCATAAATCATAAGTTGGCTCATGTAGCGAGTGAGACGTCATGAAATGGACCACCCAATTCATGTTCCAAAAACTGTCTATACACTCTGCCTGTCAGGCATTGTGGAATAGCATGCATCCCTCCTCCTACCATCTCAACTTGTCCCAGCCACACTCATTGTCACATATAGCCTCTGCAATACAGTCCAATAAATCTGGCTGAAACTACTCCAACAATGGGCCTATCATGCTAAGCAGGCTACACATCAGGGGCTTCAAAATCTTTTATTTGGCCATAACGTACAGGCTGCCATGCAGGCAGATTGATAAAGTTGGCTGATACTACTCTGGCACAATATGCCTGTCACGCAAGGCAGCCTACATGTTGGGATCTGGAAAACCATTCTTTGCCCTTCAAATGTAGGCTGCCCAGCAAAGCAGGTTGATGTGGCAGGCCAGTACTGTTCCCATACAACATTTTTGTCATGCAGGGCAGCCTGTACACGAGGGGCCAGAAAAAGACTTTTGACTCATTTCTCTGCTCTTATTGGAGGTTACGAACCCCACAGTGCTGGCCTAATGTTTCTGTGCCAAAATTAGTTGAATCTGATCTAGGGGTGTGGGAGGAGATCCCAGCCATACACACGAGCACACATTGTGCTTTTATATATGACAGATAGAGTAGCCCCTTCCCCTTGCCTGTGTTCCACACATATAAACTATGTGATCAAAAGTATCCGGACACCCCCCAAAACATACATTTTTCATATTAGGTGCATTGTGATTTCACCTACTGCCAGATACTCCATACCAGCGACCCCAGTAGTCATTAGACATCGTGAGAGAGCAGATGGGGTGCCCTGCATAACTCACGGACTTCAAATGTGGTCAGGTGATTGGATGTCACTTGTCATACGTCTGCATGCGAGATTTCCACACTCTTAACATCCGTAGGTCCACTGTTTCCGATGTGATAGTGTAGTGGAAAAGTGAAGGGACACATACAGCACAAAAGTGTACAGGCCGAACTTGTCTGTTGACTGACAGAGACCGCTGACAGTTAAAGAGGGTCGTAATGTGTAATAGGCAGACATCTATCCAGACCATCACACAGGAATTCCAAACTGCATCAGGATACACTGCAAGTACTATAACAGTTAGGCGGGAGGTGAGAATACTTGGATTTCATTGTCGAACGGCTGCTAATAAGCCACACATCACGCCGGTAAATGCCAAACGACGCCTCACTTGGTGTAAGGAGCGTAAACATTGGACGACTGAACTGTGGAAAACGTTGTGTGGAGTAACGAATCACGGTACGCAATGTGGCGTTCTGATGGCAGGGTGTGGGTATGGCGAATGCCCGGTGAACGTCATCTGCCAGCGTGTGTTGTGCCAACAGTAGAATTCGGACGCTGTGGTGTTATGCTGTGGTCGTCGTTTTCATGGATACTTGCACCCCTTGTTGTTTTGCGTGGCACTATCACAGCACAGGCCTACATTGATGTTTTAAGCACCTTCTTGCTTGTTGAAGAGCAATTTGGGGATGGTGATTTCATCTTTCAACATGATCGAGCACCTGTTCATAATGCACGGCCTGTGGTGGAGTGGTTACACGACAATAACACCCCTGTAATGGACTGGCCTGCACAGAGTCCTGACCTGAATCCTATAGAACACTTTTGAGATGTTTTGGAACGCCGACTTCGTGCCAGGTCTCACCGACCGACGTCAATACCTCTCCTCAATGCATCACTCCGTGAAGAATGGGCTGCCATTCCCCAAGAATCCTTCCAGCACCTGATTGAACGTATGCCTGTGAGAGTGTAAGCTGTCATCAAGGGTAAGGGTGAGCCAACACCGTACTGAATTCCAGCATTTCCGATGGAGGGCGTCACGAGCTTGTAAGTCATTTTCAGCCAGCTGTCATAATACGTTTGATCATATAGTGTATTTCATGCATCTCCTCCTCACCCATCTAGGTCCTCGTCCTCCCTTCTCTCTATCTGTCTATCTCCTTCTCCCCCTTTCTCTGTCGATCTAGTCCAACTCCTTCCCTTGCTGTTCATCTCCTCCCCCCCCCCCCCACCCCATGCCCCACTCCTCCCATACAACATGCCTGTCATGCAGGTCAGTCCACACGTTGGAGTCTTGAAAAGTGTTTGTTGTCTCTAAGGCAGGCAAATACTACTCCCAAACAAAGTGACATACATAGTCTTATTTGTAAATAGACAGACAGATAAATATGGATAATATTCGTCATGCCCAACGGTTGCACAATAAGCAGCACTATAGTTATACATGTGAACTCATATACTCAATCTCCTTCTTCGTGGAACGAGTCAACTTGTACCTAGCAGACTCAAATTACGAGTTTTCAGTTAAATAGTAAGGTAGTAAGGTAGTAAGAGAATAGGGAATCAGCACTGGGTTTTGGGATGGAAGGAAAGCTGCTAGGCAATATCAAACAGTGGAAAGTCCAGTATGAAATAGCAACAATGTGGAAAGGACAGATTGCTGCTCACCACATAGAGGAGGCGTTGAGTCGCACACATTCAAACGAGCCGGTTATCAGTTGTATTATGACAGCATCTCTGACCTTGCCGTGCCTGTGAGCTCGGAGACTCGATTCATCCACCTCTGCACCCGGGTTCGTCGTTGAGTACACCATCGCAGACGCTCCTGTCTGTGATGCAGCGTCAAGGGTAACCGCAGCCATGGTCTCCTAGCTGATAGACCATGCTGCTGCAAAAATCGTCGAGCTTTTCGTGCAGATGGTTGTTGTTTTGCTAACGTCCCCATCTGTTGACTCAGGGATCGAGACGTGGCTGCACGATCCGTTACAGCCATGCGGATAAGATGCCTGTCATCTTGACTGCTAGTGATACGAGGCCGTTGGATCCAGCACGGCGTTCCGTATTACCCTCCTGAACCCACCGATTCCATATTCTGCTAACAGTCATTGGATCTCGACCAACGCGAGCAGCAATGTCGCGATACGATAAACCGCAATCGTGATAGGCTACAATCCGACCTTTATCAAAGTCGGAAACGTGATGGTAAGCATTTTTCCGTCTTACACGAGGCATCACAACAACGTTTCACCAGGCAACGCCGGTCAACTGCTGTTTGTGTATGAGAAATCGGTTGAAAACGTTCCTCATGTCAGCACGTTGTAGGTGTCGCCACCGGCGCCAACCTTGTGTGAATGCTCTGTATAGCTAATCATTTGCATACCACAGCATCTTCTTTCTGTCGGTTAAATTTCGCGTCGGTAGCACGTCTTCTTCGTGGTGTAGCAATTTTAATGGCCAGTAGTGTAGTATGTAGAGATGTTGAATTTCGGGTCCTTTCGTATCCTTGCTTTCTGAGAAGAATTAATTTTATGGTGTTTGTGGTGCACATGTGATCTCAGCCCTACTGCATATCTCGGAAATAAATCAATTGCAGGCAGAGCTTGATTTAATGTGTCACTCTTATTTTGATGGATACATTATACCCACGAAGCGTGTACAGTTACTTTTGAATCACTCTATATGTTATAGTGTTGTTGTCAAGTTAAAGTAAACATTGTGGAGATACAAAATTTTCTCTGGTGTATAAAAGAGAGAAATGTTGACGAAGTAGATGTGGAAATAAAGAACATAATTTTTTGATGTTGTGTGGAGACATGTGCGATGAATATTAATGATAAGGCAGTACGTGTTGAATATTATATATAAGGCAGCACAGTGGGTGAGGGATGCGTAGAAATATTTGGTCACCGATATCCTGCATACTATTAGGAGGGGGATTATGGTCAAAGGCGAATGATGGTTAATGGAGATTTATGAACGGTAGAGAATGATGGGCAATAGAGAGAATGATGATCAGTGATAAGTTATGGTCAGTAAAGAATGATGGTCAATAGAGAGAATGATGGTCAATGGAAAATCATGGTCAGTAGAGAGAATGATGGTCAACAGAGAGAATGATGGTCAATGGAAAATAATGGTCAGTAGAAAGAATGATGGTCAAAATTTATTGTGACTTGTAAATCAGAGAGACTAGCTATGGCTAAGTTGTTACTGGAATTCAAGGAATTGTTTAATCCTCTAGGTCAGCTGCCGATGACATCCCTAACACAACATAGAATTCGGACGGGAGATAAAATACCTGCATATCGAAAACCAGCATGGAACCACCATCACTTGGAACAACCGGTATAGAAGAATTTATCATCAGGAAATTGAACGATGGCATAATAAAGAAAAGGATTATTTCCTGGGGAGTTGCTGTCGTCATTGTGCCAAAGAAGTCATCAGACAGAATGAAGGAGTATAGATTTTGTTGTGTGGTTATCACTACTTAAATGGTAGAACAGCGAGAGATGCATTTCCTATACTTAATGTTACAGAAACTCTTGATAATTTAGGGCATTGTAAGTACTTTTCCACAACAGACCTAAAGAGTGGTTGTCATCAACTAGTGCACTGCAGGCAGTTGACAGGAAAGCAAATTCGTGGTTACTGGAGTACCGGCAATTCTTCGTGTTTTAACGTCCCTGTGAATACACGATAATTAAACGAAGATCGCACTATACTAATCGCGGACCGCTATATCGAATGAGCACGTGAGATCCCACTTCCACTTCAAAAATAATTTTGTTCGCAACAGGAAACGAATTGACATTTTCCGTCGACACTGCTTTCCATGAAAGACATGATGAGCCAACTGCAGCTATACTTTGCGAAAGGGAAATTTCAAATATTTGCCGAAAAACCAAAGAATATGCACCTAACGACTTCTAGAAGGAACACTCTGCATCTCTGATCGCCATGACAGAGCTAGCATTATAAAACTCAATAGAGGGAAGCCAAGCGCCCTAAAAATTTGTACTGTGGAATGCCTTTTTCTTGCAAGAATCGAACTGAGCCATTCCTCAGTTTATTATTTACAGAGGATTGCCACCGGTCGAATGAAGAAATTGAATTTTTGGAAGAGATACGTGTAGAATAACATTTGATGACGCTGGACTGTACTGCTGGCGCAGCAACCTCTGAGACTTCCTTTCTTGTTCGGATGCAAAATGAAGTCGTATTGGTGCCAGGTGGGATGGGATGGTGGTCAGGAGATGAGACAAAGCTGTTTGCAGAGGGTGCACCCAGTTGACATAAAGCAGTCACACCTAGCTGGGAGCATTTCCCTTGTCTACAAGGGCACCTCGTGCTGCCCGCACGTCGCAGTCACTTGTTTAGCAGCCATTGGTGGCTGTGGTGGCAGTACAGAACGGTGCAGTGGGGTGTGCGAACCTTACCAGTGGTGACCTCTGAGACTGGCGCTGAAGAGATCTCCCCCCCCCCCCCCCCCTACACATTTCGTTTGTTTTAAAGAAAGATCGAAATTCATACCTCTCCCAGTTCTGTCTAGATCTGGAAGATTTCCTAAATAAATCGACCATGTTAAAAACTGTTTTATTTGTGTTTTATTCTTAGCACATTGCTGGTGATGTCTGTAGCAAGCTTTTTAAGACAAGACTGCTACATACACGTGAGAAATATTCCTAAATGAATAGAGCGTGCTTTCTTACTCGGATGTTTAAATGCGACATCATATAACACTTCTCATACCCAGTGTCTTGGATCATAAATTATACTAATTGGATAATAAGTTATCTGATAAGGTCCCAAAGTTCTGGCAGCCATGTGGGCTTAATCCAGTACTTCCAGGCCAACGGACAACACCCCATCCATGATTTGTGAATTTCCTCCGTTTTTATGCATTTGCCAATTGACATAGAAGTGTGGGGGTCGGGGGAGGGGGGAGGAGAACGGGAGCGGATGACTTTGAGCTTCTTTCGAGAGCACTGGCTACAGTGCAACCTGTGTGGAACCAACACAACCCCATTACTTTCAATTGAAATTGCAAGCTGTATGTTGGCCTTGTGCCACTTGCTACATCACTCCGGTGGACGCACAGCCTTTAACAACAGGTGCCAACTAGTTTAAATTAGACTATAGCAAGTGGTAATATCAATCTCACTCGATTCTGTAAAACATTTCTAATGTTTAAATCTGTTTACAGGAGCATCTTGTTGGGACTGGAGAAAGACAAAGAAAAGCTGATGCAAAGTATTCGCCCAGCGACCTCTCCCGAGAATATAGCGAAGGACAACAAACTGACTGTGGGTATCAGTACCCTTCTTACACAACGGCAGACGTACAACGACTTGGTCAGGCAAGAGAAAGACACGGTATGTTTTAAAGTGAAATAGCTTTTTGTATACCCGTAGGTCTTTGTTCAGACTCTATTCTGCGAATGTTGAATTGTTAATAAAAAAGCTGCAAATGTGTCAGGTGAGGTCTCCAAGATCCATAGGGATTTTTCTCGAAAATTATATGTCCAAATCTTTTCTGCGTGAAATGCGTTTTAGTTAAATACTTAATAAACAATTAGAATGTGAAGCTAACGTTATTTGGAGTTTCCCTGACTTCAGGGAACAAAGTCAGCTTCATAGTTTCAAATAGGCGGGGAGGTCAGAATTACTGATCACATCAGACCGAAATTAGTGCCGGCCGCTGTGGTCGAGCGGTTCTAGGCGCTTCAATCCGGAACCGTGTTGCTGGTACTGTCGCAGGTTCGAATCCTGCCTCGGGCATGGATGTGCGTGATGTCCTTAGGTTAGTTAGGTTTAAGTAGTTTTAAGTCTAGGGGACTGATGACTTCATATGCTAAGTCCCATAGTGCTTAGAGCCATTTGAGCCGAAATTAGTGACTCCCGCCGCACAGGAGACATCACGATAGCCTAAATTTGGTACAGTTCACAAGTTCTTCAGGTACGCCACATCCAGCTGAAGCCACTCATATATGATCAATTTCCATATACGTAGCTTACAAATTGCAGGTGTATTGATCTCTGCATTCCACAAGCTGTTCCAGACATAGTGGTGTTCAAAACTTAGGGACGAAAGTAACTTCCGTGTTATGTGTCACAACCAAGTAACATAGCTCATGCAAATTTGGACCTGCTGAAGTATAGTACAGAATGCAACTGAAAAAATGCGCAGTGAGATGAAAAGAAATGAGACTTTTATTCAAAGGCAATAATTACACTTAAGTCACCGAGATTTATTATTGTCACCTGGACATTACAGAAGGTGGGACATGGTTCTTAATAAGGTGTGTGAACACCACAAACAGCAATGCATGCTCTGCATTGTGCTCCCATCCTGGCTACAAGAGTGGTAAGGAGTTCTTGTGGTATGGCATTATGGTGTCCCATTCCTCCACCATAATGGTTGACAGTTGCTGGATGGTCGCTGCTGCACGTGGACGTTCTGCAGTGCATCCCCCCACTGCATCCCATATGTGCTTGACGGGATTTGAGTTGGGGCAGTGGGCAGGCCAGTCTTTTTGCCAAACATCCTCTCATTCCAAGAGCTCCTCCACCTGTGCAGTTCGACGCTGTTGCACGCTGTCTCCCATCATATGGTGACAGGTAGGTACACAAATGCAACTAGAAACATCGTCAAAGATGATCGTTTTGGTGATCCACGTATTGTGATGTTACATAGGCTTACTGATCTCCTAATCTTTGAACGTACTACAATACTACATTCATCGCTCAACATTATTGTGACACAGTATATCTTCCACATGTGCATGTTTTCAGGGATGCATTCAGTCCTGACTTCGTTTTATTGATGACAGTGGGCGAGCGCAGTGAACTGAACAGGTGGAAATGCTTGTGGAATCAGAGGATATTCGGCAAACAGAGTAGCCTGACCGTTCCCCCAACTTATATCCCATCGGGCATGTGTGTGATGCGTTGCTGGTCATTTTACAGCATATCCACATGCACTAACGACCACCCAGCTGTCGCCAACCACGCTGATGGAGGAACAGAATGCCCTGTCACCACAATTTCTTACCAACCTTGTAACTAGGAAGGGAGCACATTGCAGAATATGCACTGCATTTTGTGGTGATCACTGACCCTATTAAGAAGCATGCCTCACCTTTCGTAATGTCTAGGGTATCGTCAAAAATCATGGTGAGTTCGGTGTAATTATTGTTTTTGAATGAATGCATGTATATTAATGAATTTACTCATGGCACTTTTGTTACCTACGCTAATGATAAATTTCAAAACTCAAATTAATCATCAAATTAATTAATTTAATAAGATGAACCTCAAATTGCTGATGTACCACCACAATAAAATAAAACTAGTGAATAGTTGAAGGGGTATTAATGAGAAGAGAGCCGTATTTAAGTTTACAAGATAACAAGTTTTATCAATACTTTTGTAACTACAAGTGACTAATAAATCGTACACAAGAGAAGACAAACACAAATCATAAAACGAATGGTGTTTTATTGGTAAAGCATGCATAGGTATACAAGCTATACAAATTCTCCCCTGAATTAATCCGTTTTACAACGCAGTCTGACTTTGTTTACATTAATCCGCTGTGAGGCCCAGCTCTATTCAAATGGAATCAAGTACGACCAAGTATATCACAAACTAAGTTTCACCCTGGAACAGGGAGCTGTGAATATCATTTGACAACCCTACGCTGGTGCTGCAATACCTTATCCTTTCACCTTGATTCAGGTGGCAGCAGTCAACAGCGCACTGTGGGAGAGGAGCTGTAATGTTCTGACGTGTCCACGAAAATTTGCAAGCTATACGGTCTGGCGTTCTGATTATCAGAACGTGAGAAACTTCGCTATCAGACACCTGGATTCGGTGTGAGGTGCACCCATTCTCTGGTCTGGACAAACCAATTCGACTCACTGGCATGACGGTGCATGCTGGAATTGTTAAACGTCAGACAGCCCACTCAGGACGGATAAGTTCAACCTCATGACACATATGTCCGAAATGATATGCAGTTCCACTGTCGGTAGAGTTGGAAACTGCCACTGGTCCTTTGTCTACCACAAGATACAGAACACAAGTCTCACCCACTGGGAAAGGACCTGAACATTTACATCTTGAGAGGACCAGAAGACAAAGAATCACAACCACTTTCCACCAAGCCTCGGTATGGGAGATGAATTAGCAAAAATTAAACCATCCCCACATTTCACAAGCCAGTCGAACTATCCTCTACTCATTTCATATCCGCTCTTGACTGTTTTGTTATCCTGGTAGTCAATCCAAACACAGCAGCGGTGTTCCCACGCTTGAGAAGAAAGCCTCCACTTTGCATATCCTGGGAGGAGTCAATCAGCAACTCCAAATCTCTCCTGTCGGAAAACAGAAAATTTTAGTCTAGTGAGACGTCGTTCTCACGGTAATCATGGCCATGTTTTGGCAGTAAACATCTATCTAGAGCTGACCACTGACTCTCATTTAGAGAGAGATACAATCTTTCCTGGTCCGCCATTTTCAATTTCTTAAAGAAGACTGTTAAGCTTCCCTGAAAGTCGTGAAATGTACGTTTTTGCCCCTCGCTTAAAGAACCTGGAGATTTCCTGGCGTCAGGGAGGTTACGGTCTTGCCTCCACTAAACACGTGCACCAGCCGGTCTGTTCGTATTGTCGCAGCTTCTAACATGAGAATGCACGAAGTTTCATGACAGTCCCACCGTTTGCACAAAGCATCAATTTACAGCAGTCTCTCTTAAATGCCTTCCTTCACCCACTTCCTGCCAACTGGCCACTTCTGCGATGGACTGCCGCCAGGCCTAGGTAAAATGTGTTGTGAACACAACCCTAAGCGGAAGGACGAGAGGGTATCAGCCAGAAGTCCCTCTGCAGCTGCCATCCACTGAGTGCTGCTTCCCAGAATCATTCGCACAGCATTTATGGTTCCCAATTCGTATCTCTCCCTGTTCTCTGTCGCCTCCACTCTGGTCCGTCGGGTATAAGTTCTCTAGACCTGCAGCTATGTGAACACTCTACTCACAATTTCCTTACGTACAAAGTCATTAACTACATACAGCAAAAATAGTACTGGGAAACACCGATATTATGATCTAAAATATGAACATTAATCTGACTGACAATGTTGTTAAAGTGAGAAGAGAGTGGCATGCCACCTCTCACCACTTTCCTGTTACCCAATAATTTATGCGTGGGGATTGTCACACTTCAATAACGAGGTTAGCGTGACACGGAGCAGAAGAAATTACGACACTTTAGCTGGGTCTTTGAGAATGACATGTCGGACCAGATCAGTTTTGCCAACCAAAATAAAAAAATACCACACCCTGTCTTGACACCATTCAAACAGGAGTCATACACTCACTCACTGCTGCATGCTTGGAGAAGTTTTGTTATTTTCTGGGTGTGAGAATTGTTCCTGTGGACCCTCAGGAATTGTTCCTGTGCACCCTCAGGAATTGTTCTTGTCGACCCTCAGGTCTTTGGCACACACCCCTGACTGTAAATACAATGACTGAACGGTTAAATGATCATGCAGACATTTAACTAACCCATTCACACTGAGGCTGGGGTCAGAGATGATTGATTTCCCTAACCACAATACAATATCGTTGAGCACTGAGCATTTTCTGCGTCAGAGATTTTGTTTGTTCACAGTGGTTCGATCTTCCATAGAGACAATAACATGACAAATTGTATCCAAGCATTCAGCAAATCTAGTTCTGCCTATTGGCTTCTGTCTCGGGTTCTTCGGCCGACGTTCATCTAATGATTTTACTGACGTTTCGTCGGCACGAGTGGCTGGCATTGTCAAAGCTTCACCCTCGATTGCAGTTCACCACCGTCAGTGGAGGGTGAAGCTTTGACAATGCCAGCCATTCGTGCTGGCGAAACGTCAGTAAAATCATTAGATGAACGTCGGCCGAAGAACCCGAGACAGAAGCCAATAGGCAGCAAGTGGCCACGAAACACTTAACAATTTTGTAAATCTGGTTCTTTTAGTGCACTGGAGTAAATGGTGTTAATACAAAATAAACAACATATAAATGACATGTGAAACGTAGTGAGACTTTACACAAATGACAAAGACAAAATATAAACATGAGTCAGTTTCAAAAAGTGGTTCGAATATTAATGTATTTGTTGTGTGTGATATTTTGTAAATCTTAGATTTTAGATGAGAGTGACCTTATACTACAGTACTCATTTAAAACTGATGTTGTCCCTCTTGACAAACATATTAAGAAAGAAAAGTGAAAAAATTACATTTAACTTAATAAAATAGATACAGCAAGGTACACAAAAATAAGAATTGAAGAAGACAAACACATTTTAAGTCTCCTATTGCTCCCTTTTCAAGAGTCTTTAGGGATCCCAGAAATTAACTTTACATTAGTCATATGACTAAACACAGAACTACACTCATCAGGTGTGTAACATGTTGGAAGTGGAGGTGTAGGGGTGAGATGGTGCTAAGAGAAGGGTTACCCTTTGCTTAACAGCATCAGTTGTGGCAGTGGTGTCTGTGGCAGGACCTGTCTCCAGTCTGTGGCGGTAACAGATAGGCATCTGAACTACAGACAGACGAGAGATGGGGCAGCGGTTGACAAACTGTCACTCTTGTTGAAGACAGTCCTCCAGCAGCAGTTGTCAGCGTTGTGGCATAGTATCCCGAGAAGTTAATTGCTCGGTCGGGCGCTCTCTAATGCCTCCGTTCTCATTGTCAGTGGAATTACCTTCAGGTCTGGTCCCTCGAGACTCTTTCATCAAACAGCGGTGGTCCCAAGAGGATGCGTTACATCAGGTGCGAGCCTCCGTTACCTGCTAGCAGCAGGCGAGGCACCCCTGCCGATGCTTTCACACTCCATTGGCACGAACTCTGTATGCCTCTGTAGCCTTTGAGCTGCCCCAGTGTCATCCCGTCAGCCGGCAGCCTGTAGCTGAACTGCCAGTGTGGCCATGCAGTGACGTCACGTCAGCTGGTTGCTTGCTGGAGGTGGCACTCTACTCTGACATCCCGCCGACAGCTGCGTCCCAGTCAACCTCTTATCTAAAATACACTCCTGGAAATTGAAATAAGAACACCGTGAATTCATTGTCCCAGGAAGGGGAAACTTTATTGACACATTCCTGGGGTCAGATACATCACATGATCACACTGACAGAACCACAGGCACATAGACACAGGCAACAGAGCATGCACAATGTCGGCACTAGTACAGTGTATATCCACCTTTCGCAGCAATGCAGGCTGCTATTCTCCCATGGAGACGATCGTAGAGATGCTGGATGTAGTCCTGTGGAACGGCTTGCCATGCCATTTCCACCTGGCGCCTCAGTTGGACCAGCGTTCGTGCTGGACGTGCAGACCGCGTGAGACGACGCTTCATCCAGTCCCAAACATGCTCAATGGGGGACAGATCCGGAGATCTTGCTGGCCAGGGTAGTTGACGTACACCTTCTAGAGCACGTTGGGTGGCACGGGATACATGCGGACGTGCATTGTCCTGTTGGAACAGCAAGTTCCCTTGCCGGTCTAGTAATGGTAGAACGATGGGTTCGATGACGGTTTGGATGTACCGTGCACTATTCAGTGTCCCCTCGACGATCACCAGTGGTGTACGGCCAGTGTAGGAGATCGCTCCCCACACCATGATGCCGGGTGTTGGCCCTGTGTGCCTCGGTCGTATGCAGTCCTGATTGTGGCGCTCACCTGCACGGCGCCAAACACGCATACGACCATCATTGGCACCAAGGCAGAAGCGACTCTCATCGCTGAAGACGACACGTCTCCATTCGTCCCTCCATTCACGCCTGTCGCGACACCACTGGAGGCGGGCTGCACGATGTTGGGGCGTGAGCGGAAGACGGCCTAACGGTGTGCGGGACCGTAGCCCAGCTTCATGGAGACGGTTGCGAATGGTCCTCGCCGATACCCCAGGAGCAACAGTGTCCCTAATTTGCTGGGAAGTGGCGGTGCGGTCCCCTACGGCACTGCGTAGGATCCTACGGTCTTGGCGTGCATCCGTGCGTCGCTGTGGTCCGGTCCCAGGTCGACGGGCACGTGCACCTTCCGCCGACCACTGGCGACAACATCGATGTACTGTGGAGACCTCACGCCCCACGTGTTGAGCAATTCGGCGGTACGTCCACCCGGCCTCCCGCATGCCCACTATACGCCCTCGCTCAAAGTCCGTCAACTGCACATACGGTTCACGTCCACGCTGTCGCGGCATGCTACCAGTGTTAAAGACTGCGATGGAGCTCCGTATGCCACGGCAAACTGGCTGACACTGACGGCGGCGGTGCACAAATGCTGCGCTGCTAGCGCCATTCGACGGCCAACACCGCGGTTCCTGGTGTGTCCGCTGTGCCGTGCGTGTAATCATTGCTTGTACAGCCCTCTCGCAGTGTCTGGAGCAAGTATGGTGGGTCTGACACACCGGTGTCAATGTGTTCTTTTTTCCATTTCCAGGAGTGTACATAAACTAACCATTTTCTAGTGGGGAAGCTCTGTTGCTGTAGCATATGTCAGAGTTTTGTTAGTTTCCCAACACTCTGAACAATTTTTCAGATAAAAACTATTGAACGTCTAACACGTGAGCTGGAGAAGGAAGTGTCAATTCTGCGAATGAAGGACATGGATGACCACAGGAGCAAGAAGCTGGCGTCGATCTCCGAGAAGAAACTCGTGAGGCTCGAGAATAAGCTACACGTCGTATGTATTCGTGCACTCTGTTCTGTGATAGTTAATGTCTCGTAGCCGCTGCAGGCTTGACAACAATGGTCTACTGCATCTTAACATTTATATTTCCGTCATAAAAAGCAACACATTTTTATATTTGTACGGTCTACCAGAATATACATAGCGTCAATAAAAAAAAATATTATGTTGCAGGAGACAGTGAAATATAACAATATTGCTACAGAAAAAGATCGGCTGAGGGAAGACATCGATACAATGCTCATTGAACATGAGCTCTTTGAAACCGCCTACCAACAATTACTTAAGAAGCTTGTTACTGGCAAAAAAGTCATGTCAGACCTTATGAAGCTTGCGACCTCCAACTTCGACCAGAGGTAAGCTGCTGCTGGGTGAAACACGATTCACTGTTTCCTGTATCGTGGCTCCATTATACTTCATTTAGACAGTTATGTCACTATTTTCGTACTTTTAAGGAGAGCCTTCTAAAGCAATACAGTATAGGTACTACAAAGTGTGAAGCTTTTGGTGCTAGATCACACAACTTAAATTAGAAAACCCATTGCCTACAATGAATAAAGCGCCGTAGTTCAGCTACGTGTTGCTGCTTGCGTGGTACTGCTGTAGGCATTTTGGAAGAGAAAAAAGTTAATTCAGCTTATTTTTCTTCACTAATAATTTTTTGGGGGATGCTCGACTTACAGTGATAATATTTTTGGAATAGAGAAGCGTATTATAAGAATTATATTTGGTATTAATTCTGAGACATTCTGCAGGGATCTCTTGAAAAACTATGGTAAATTGGCAATATGTTTTGTACAGGGTGTATCAGGAGGAATGGTAAGTGTGCGGGGATACGACAAGAACCATCATCTAAAACAAAAAGCTTCATATGGACATATGCCCTATTCCGAATGATTTCCGAGATAGAACACATTTAAAGCACATTGTTGTTTATTTTTTGTATTATTCACTACCTTATAACTGTTTACAACGTACCACAGTAGTGTAGAGGAAGTCCAGATGAACAATTTGATATAGGACAAATGTGATCTATGAAGCTGGGGAACAACCTAAAACTGGCCCACAAAAACTACCTAAGCTACAGCGGATGCCCGTCGCGCGAGAGTCTCAATATTCTCTCGCTCTTTTCGCGCAAAATTTTAGTCCTAAGGAAAAATGAATCGGATCTCTTTTGTATGAAATTTAATATAGTTTAATTTTTTTACTGAGTCATGTACTCGCTAGAGGCTGCGGTTTTCGAGTAACTCAAGAAAAACGTTCAAAAGTCACAATAAATGTGTTGTATCTTGGAAACAATTCAGAATAAGGCATGTGCCAATACGAAGATTGTTCATTCCTCCTGGGACACCATATATATTTATTTATTTAATTACTACGTCTTATTTCTTTCGAGTATTCCGATTTAAGTCCCCCAGACATTCTTGTTACATATTCGCGTCGCCTGAAATGATCTGTTACGACCATAGCAGCGCACCTTTGAACTCTTTCAATGTATGCTGTCATGCCTGGTTAATAAAAACGCCAACCGTTTTAGCAATGCTCTGTTCACACTAGTATGTGCTACGCAGTTTCCTTTACATATTCACTGCATTTACCCTGAGATCCTTCCAAATAAGTCTTGAAAAGAACGTCATCTCCTCGGAAACGACTTTGTCAGTCTAATGTGAGTTCCGCAATGATGGTCATCCTGAGATCACAGAAAGGGCTTTGGTTCACCTCCACCACTACGGAAGCATGCTGTCATTCTAACGTGGTTTCAACAGAGGTGCCCATCCTCAGATCATGAGGTTCAATCCCATCACTGCGGAAACTACGTTTTCCATTTAACATTAGACTGACAATGTCGTTTGCACGGTGGTGGGACTGAATCCTCGCCGGTATTTTATGACTTGAGAATGGCCGATGCTGTTTGACATCGGTAGTTTCTTTTTAAATAAATATGATGATGCCTGATAATTAAATTGTTTTCAAGTCTGAGTATTCAAATCGCTTTTCATGGCATTGATTGTACGTTATCTACCCATTTCATACCGATTCTTAGGATCACCGCCATAAATTATTATACTATGTGACATTGTATAATCTTGTAATCAGATACTATCAGATTCTTTCTCTTTGTGGTAGACATTACCTTACATTTGTCGACATTTAAGACTGCCATTCATCAGAGAAAGTGGGAATTTCATCTAAGACTTTCTGTAATTGCTTATACTCATCCAACGACGATACATTTCTGTTCTGAACTGCACAGTTAGCGAACAATCTTATAGAAACGATCCTGTCAGACTGATTTTACACACACTGATAACATTAGAGGTCATATTATGTGTCCTTGGGACACATTCAGTGTAACCATAGTTTCATTTCTCGTCAAGTATACTGTAATGGTTTCTATTTGCCAAATATTCCTCGAAGCAATGAGATATTTGTAAAGATACTGTGTACTGTTGCGAGGCGATCACCTCTGATTCAAGAGTCGTGGGTGCGTAGCATTTTCTACAGTACTGAAGTGCGTGCAGAGATAGGAAAGCGAGAGCAGTTTGTACTTTATTTATCGACCGATGCCCTGCGTACGGAATTCGGTTGTAGCTCAGTAGCTGCAATGGTGCGGCCCCTGTTTCATAGATAGGTCGTGCCTACGTCCTTGTGACAGAATGGTGACTCGGCGCCGGCAGTGCAATTGTGGCTCGTGGCGCCGGCGTCCTTGCTGACCGCGTAATGTGTCAGCTCAGTGACGTCTATCAGAAAGCGTGCAAACATCAAGAACTGAACACAGAACCCATTCAGACCAGCTGATGCATCAAGCAATGTCAACCACTGAGCTGCCCCACCTGGAATCGCAGGGCTAACTCGTAGAACATCAACTACGACTAGTAAATGTAACTACGCTGAGTAAAAGTGTGGCGTAGCTGCACATTCGACCAATAACTGGCTAGGAGTCTGGGCCAGTCGAATGTGTCCCACGCTCGTAGATCAGCTGCTCATACTAGTAGCTGAAGCTGCATTTTGAGGAACAATATGGGCTAGCTGTACATTCGATCTATGACTGGCCAGGAGACTCTGTAAGCGTATCGTCATATCGCCGGTTTGGTTGCGAAGTATCTTTGCGAGCGGATGCTTTTTGCAGAGTCGAGCGTGGGACATGGGGCGGCTATGTTGCGTTGTGGGTAGGTCTGCACGCGAAAGTCATTATTATGGAAGTTCAAGTGTTGCTACAAGTGCTATTACAGTGACGTAATGAGACATGGAAGTGGATTCAGAGTAAAGTACATAAAGAAATAATTAATTATGTGCAGTGCCGCCGATAACGTACTTGAGTATCCGCCCGTTTGACTGTCGTACAGTACATCAATCATACGCGCCGTGTTCGGCCTCCCAGAATGAATTAATATGAATCAGTAATACAGTGTACCACAAAAGAAAGCATTTAAGTGCCAGTGTCTTGTAGCGAGCGTGAAAACGTGCGTTTGGCCATCGCGTTACCGCATCATCAACAATCAGCCGCTCCGCGACGGTTACGCGCATGCTCTTGCAAATGAGAAGTGTGGAGTGTAATTTAACTTATGACAAGTGTTGTATTGTTACAAGTGTCAAGAAGGACTGGTACCAGATATCTGTGTGTACGTGATGAGCGTTAAGAACTTTCGTTCGACCATTCGGATTCCGCATCATCAACACTCACCCGCGTCGTGTCGGTTATGCGTACTCTCGTCCAAGTGATATTGTGGACAGATAATCACCATCATTGCCTGTGTATCTATCGGCGAATGTTCTGCCAGAGTAGGACTGTGAAATACGTGAGACAACGTAATGTAGAATAGTGACAGACATTAACTTCGTCATGAATACTGTGCAGTAACACGATAGTGATAATTATGGACAATCATCAAGAATGTTAATTGGCATCAACACTTACGACTTAGAGTGTAAACAGTGCAACCTGCGACGTTTTTTATCGTCTCAGAATATAGTTGTTCACGCCAGACGTAGGACAGTGTTGAGTTTAACGCTGAGTGGCTCCCCTAAACCCGCTTGCATATTTAGATACATAATTTCAGGCAAGTCAGTAGCAGTGTGGAGCAGATCAATACGACCGCGTCGGGAGTATCAGGTCGTGGTGAGGACACGGTGCACGGTCAAGCGAGAATAGTTTAAGGGTCCCCCACTAGCTGTACCCCCTGGCGTGTTACAACTCCACCAGTGAAATTTATAACTGGCTCGTAGATCAGTTGCTCCGACTAATAGATGAAGCTGCACTGTGAGGAACGGTGTGGGCTAACTGTACATTCGATTGATGACAGCCCAAAAGACTATGCCAGTCAAATGTGTGCCTGGCTCGTAGACCAGCTGCTCCTACTAGTACACTGAGGTGAGAAAAGTCGTTGGATACCTACCAATAACATGTCGGACCTCCTTTTGCCCGGGGTAGTGCAGCAGCTGGATGTCGCATAGATCAACAGGCCGTTAGAAGTCCCCTTCAGAAAGATTGTGCCATGCTACCCCTATAACTGCGAAAGTGTTGACGGTGCAGGATTTGATCTCTCGATTATGTCCCATTTATGTTCGATGGGATTCATGTCGGGCGATCTGGGTGGCCGAATCATTCGCCCGAACTGTCCAGAATGTACTTGAAACCCGACGCGAACAATTGTGGCCTGGTGAGATGCCGTACTGACATCCAGAAAAATTCCGTCGTTGTTTGGCTCTAAATGGACTCCAAGTAGCCGAACTTACTCATTTCCAGTCATTGGTCTGTTCAGTTGGACCAGAGGACCCCGTCCATTCCATGTAAATACAGCCCACACCACTATGGGGCCACCACTAGCTTGCACAGTGCCTTGTAGATAACTTGTGTTCATGGCTTCGTGAGGAGTACGCGACACTCGAACCCTGCCATCAGGTGTTACCAACTAAAATCAGGACTCATCTGACCAGACCAGGTTTTCAGTCGTTTATTGTCCAAACAATATGGTCACGAGCTCAGGAGGGGCGCAACAGGCGGTTGTGCTGTTAGCAAAAGCACTTGCGTCGGTCGTCTCCTGCCATAGCCCATTAACGCCAAATTTCGCCACATTGTTCTAACGACACATTCATCGTACGTCCAACATTTATTTCTGCGATTATTTCATGTATTGTTGTTTGTCTGCTAGCACTGACAACTCTACGCAAACACCACTGCTCTCGGTCGTTAAGTGAAGTTCGTCGGCCACTGCGTTGTCTGTGGTGAGAGGTACCGTCTGAAATCTGGTGTTCTCAGCACTCTCTTGAATACTTAATTCCCTAACGATTTCAGAAATGAAATGTTCCATGCATCTAACTCCAACTACCATCCCGCGTCCAGATCTTGTTAATTCCCGTTGTACGGCCGCAATGACATCGGAAGCCTCTTTACATTAACCACTTGGGTTCAAATGACACCTTCTCCAATGCACTGTCCTTCTATACCTTGTGTATGCAATACTGAAGTCTTCTGTATATGTGCATATTGCTACCCCATGACTTTTGTCACCCCATGTAGATGAAGCTGTACAGTGAGGTCGAATGTGTGATGCAGAACGATTTTACTTGCTGAGCCAGGAGTATTTTTACTCCTTGCAGCCAGGTGCATTGCCGCGGAAGGCAGGCTTCCATAAAGAACTCAGTTCTGGAATTGCCATGCTGTACTATACCTTGTGGTAATACCGCACGACACTGACGATATAATGCAGTGATCTGCAAATTACTCGGCTTGTTTGAAGGCGTTCTGCAGGTTAGGCTGCTTCAGTGCGATCGTATCTTGGTGAATGAACTATTTTGAAGTTGAAATGTCCGACATCTCGGGCTCAAAATTCCTACGACGATGAAATACGCTGATTGTGCCCAACGTGCCCATCCTGATTTCAACAGTCGCACTGGTGGCCAACACAAAGCTTGATAATATCCCTGTTACCTGACACTACGAAGTATCCCATTCTCTCTACAATATACACTCCTGGAAATTGAAATAAGAACACCGTGAATTCATTGTCCCAGGAAGGGGAAACTTTATTGACACATTCCTGGGGTCAGATACATCACATGATCACACTGACAGAACCACAGGCACATAGACACAGGCAACAGAGCATGCACAATGTCGGCACTAGTACAGTGTATATCCACCTTTCGCAGCAATGCAGGCTGCTATTCTCCCATGGAGACGATCGTAGAGATGCTGGATGTAGTCCTGTGGAACGGCTTGCCATGCCATTTCCACCTGGCGCCTCAGTTGGACCAGCGTTCGTGCTGGACGTGCAGACCGCGTGAGACGACGCTTCATCCAGTCCCAAACATGCTCAATGGGGGACAGATCCGGAGATCTTGCTGGCCAGGGTAGTTGACTTACACCTTCTAGAGCACGTTGGGTGGCACGGGATACATGCGGATGTGCATTGTCCTGTTGGAACAGCAAGTTCCCTTGCCGGTCTAGGAATGGTAGAACGATGGGTTCGATGACGGTTTGGATGTACCGTGCACTATTCAGTGTCCCCTCGACGATCACCAGTGGTGTACGGCCAGTGTAGGAGATCGCTCCCCACACCATGATGCCGGGTGTTGGCCCTGTGTGCCTCGGTCGTATGCAGTCCTGATTGTGGCGCTCACCTGCACGGCGCCAAACACGCATACGACCATCATTGGCACCAAGGCAGAAGCGACTCTCATCGCTGAAGACGACACGTCTCCATTCGTCCCTCCATTCACGCCTGTCGCGACACCACTGGAGGCGGGCTGCACGATGTTGGGGCGTGAGCGGAAGACGGCCTAACGGTGTGCGGGACCGTAGCCCAGCTTCATGGAGACGGTTGCGAATGGTCCTCGCCGATACCCCAGGAGCAACAGTGTCCCTAATTTGCTGGGAAGTGGCGGTGCGGTCCCCTACGGCACTGCGTAGGATCCTACGGTCTTGGCGTGCATCCGTGCGTCGCTGCGGTCCGGTCCCAGGTCGACGGGCACGTGCACCTTCCGCCGACCACGGGCGACAACATCGATGTACTGTGGAGACCTCACGCCCCACGTGTTGAGCAATTCGGCGGTACGTCCACCCGGCCTCCCGCATGCCCACTATACGCCCTCGCTCAAAGTCCGTCAACTGCACATACGGTTCACGTCCACGCTGTCGCGGCATGCTACCAGTGTTAAAGACTGCGATGGAGCTCCGTATGCCACGGCAAACGGGCTGACACTGACGGCGGCGGTGCACAAATGCTGCGCAGCTAGCGCCATTCGACGGCCAACACCGCGGTTCCTGGTGTGTCCGCTGTGCCGTGCGTGTGATCATTGCTTGTACAGCCCTCTGGCAGTGTCCGGAGCAAGTATGGTGGGTCTGACACACCGGTGTCAATGTGTTCTTTTTTCCATTTCCAGGAGTGTACGAGGGTTGTCCAGAAAGTAAGTTCCGATGGGTCACGAAATGGAAACCACTGGGAAAATCCGGTAAAGCACAGATGTGTTGGGCATTGTGTCTAGTGTGCCCGTCGATCGTGTCGCGTCGCTCTTTCCAGTTTTGATTGAACAGTGAGCACGTAAAGATGCGTAGGGAATAGCGTCTCCCGCCAAGTATGAGGGCCTAATTAGAGATTTCGCCTGTGTCATGCAGGCCACATAACACAACTCTCCAGCAGTTCCTTTTTCATGCCAATTCTCGGCCACACACTGCAGGGGCAATGAAGACGCTCCTGCTCCGTTTGCGATGAGAAGTGTTTGATCTCACACAATACAGTCCGTAGTTCGCTCCCCCTGAGTTTCATCTCTGTTCACAAGAACCGCTGGCTATGAAGACAAAATTTTTCCACAGACAACGAGCTGCAGTCCAGTGCAGATAACTGGCCGAAAGCACAGGCGGCTGCTTTCTATGACGAGGATATTGGAAAGTTGATACAATACTACGACAGCACCCGAAGTTGGAGCGGCGACTATGTAGAGAAGTAGGTGGAAGGTGTACCTAACTGTTGCAAATAAAACGTTTTTGGTTTTCACTGTGGTTTCCATTTCGCGACCGATCGGAACTTACTTTCTGGACAACCCTCGTAGCAGCTGCTATTTGAAATTAACTGCTAATGAGTGTTTTTTACATCATCTCATCGACTCATGAATTTTCCCTTCAGTCTAATCCACAAACAGTCAACAGACATACCGGGGAAAACTGTACGGATACATAGTGGTTTACTGTCAGCTAGTCCCTGGGATGGGAAAGCAACAATTGTTGTGTGTGATAGGTCGATAAGGTGCACTTTGTAGTGTCAGTCCCACAATAGTAAGCTAGTGTTTGTGTTGCAGTGTTTGGGCATTCAGCATAGTAATAAACTGTTCAAAAGAAGTTTCTCAAAAGGAGCAGGAGATAGAAAAATAAGCTTTGTGAAACTTCGATGTGAAATAATTGCAAAGCAATAACAAAAATATGGCAGTCTCTCCGAATGCATTCAGCTTTGCACTTATGTGTAATCACAATGTGCTGCTGCGCAACATTCAGTCCCATGTTTCATTAGTATTAACGCCAGAACTAGCACATTCATTGTAACTCTGGTACTGCGCGCCGCCGAATTTGAATCCCCGCCAGACATCATGGACGTCGAAGACCCCTAGAGGTCCGTGCACCATCGCGCCGTAAGCTGTGGCGGTGCGCGCGTCCTGGCCCGCATTTAGTGTGAGGGCGCCACAGTGGAACACGTGGTTCCAGCGGCCAATAGCGGCGCCCCGGATAGAGTATTTAAGAGCCGGCCTCTTGTTCAACCAGGTAGGCAAAACCACTCCTTCCTTCCGTCTCCTCGACTTCTATATCACCATTTATGGGCGTCCTGTCACCCTCACCCCCACCCTTAAGTACCTTGGCGTCACCCTTGACCGTCGCCTCTCTTGAACCCCCCATCTCCGGACAATGTCTACGGCGATCATTAGACATGAGACAAATTTTGCGGTTCTGGATCAAGAGAACCTGACGCCATTGTTGGAAAGTGGATATTACCACAATATTACGACCGTCACTCGTGCGAGCCATCTTAGAATATTGTTCAAGTGTGTGGAACCCGTTCCGAATGGAACTAACAGGGAATATTGAACGAATACAGAGAAGGACAGGGCAAATGGTCACAGTTTTGCTAGACATGTGGGAGAGTGTCAAGGAGATGCTGAAAGAACTGAACTGCCACAATCTTTAAGTTAGACAGAAATTACTTACAAAGTTTCAAGGACTGTCTTTAATTGATGACTCTAGGAATATACTACAATGCCTAACTTATCGCTCCTGTAGAGGTCGTGATGACAAGAGTAGATTAACTGCAGCGTGCACTGAGGCATTCAAACAGTCATTCTTCCCACGCCCCGTTTGTAATAATACTCCAAAAAAACCCTAATAACTGGTACTATCGTACGTGTCCCTGCCATGCATTTCACAGGCATTTGCAGAGTATGGTTTGAAATTACCTATTTCTTCAACATAATAGCTACAAATTACATGTAGAAAGCTACGATTTTAATTATTTACACTATAATCTTACTTTTACTTTAATGACAGCTGAATTAGATTAGTTTAGTTATACATTCATTTGCCAGCAGCAAGACATATGATAGCATTATTAGTACTGAAAGAAGTGTAGTTACGTCTCTTTAAAACATCATTATCAAAATTAGTTTCCCTTTCAGGTGTTGCCTTGTCCACCTTCTTCACTTGGTCTCTCTTGCATGACGATTGTCAGGCGTGAGAGAAATTTTGCAGTCGTGCCTGAAGAGAAATCGACGTCGTCGATACAGGTTCCATTCCAAGTGATGCCCTGGCCGTGTTTTTCACACATCACTGTGGTGAGGGATTCGTAATGTGATTCGTAATGGTCGCTTAGTGACCAAACTGATCGTGTGTGGACGATTGGGTACTGTCTGTATCGACACAATCCTCACACTTGTCTACAGAAAGGCAGCTTGTGTTTTTGTGCGGTTTTCCTCGTCCGAATTCCCCGAGGGAGAGTAATGTACCCTACCTTGTTTCGAAAATTCTTCTAGTTATTTCTCAAATTTGCTTTCGGCGAATTAAACGCGTGCGAAACAGGGGTGACGGGAAACTTTGCTACATCTCGTTGCTCAGATCCAAGTGCTGTCACGAGGACTTATTTATCAACAACCTTTATTCGCTGACAATGAAGCATTCATAGCACATACTCAAGACGATCTTCAAAGGTTTATGGACGAATTTTCTACAGCATGCAAGCTCTTCTCTATGTCTGTGATTGTAAAGAAGACTTTGATTACGGCGCAAGGATACACAGATATGCCTGCCATAATATTAGATTGCTCCTTATTGACTGTAGTCAAAAAATTCTATTACCTCGGCTCGCTAGTGTCAGAAGATCTTTCTCTGGACTACGAAATAGATGCGAGAATTGGAAAAGCTGTGAGCATTTTCGAGAAGCTCCGCGCAACAGTATAGGATAACTGACAACTGACGGTGAGCACAGAAATGCTCGTCTGTCAAATATACGTTTTAAGCACCCTCTTGTATCGTGGTAAGGTAAGACATGAACATCATACGCCAAACAAGAACATAAGCTAAACGTCTTTCATCTGCGGTGCTCACGAAGCATTCGAGGCATAACATGGAGAGACTACCTGACAAATGAGATGGTCCTGAAAACTGTGGAGTTACCTAGTATCACCGCCATTCTCAAGGAACGTCACTAGTGGTGCATAGGACACTTATGTCGTATCGACCCTCCCATCTTCCCCGACGCACACTACTTAGTGAGGTAGCACGTGCCAAGAGATCACCTGGAAGGTCTGCTTTGCGTTCTAGAGACTGTGTAAAGCGAGGCAAGGACGGCGCCTAAGAATGGAGCAGATGGAGGAAACTCATCAAGCAGGGCAGCAGTTTCCACGATGGTGTCTGGCTCAACAACGAAGCTGCGAAACGAGCGGGTAGACAAGCGTCCCAAACGAACTCCTCTTTCGGGGTGATATACGACTGCCCCACCTTTGTGTGCTAAGTGGTGTATCGTTCTAGACTCCAGACTCACCAAAGAAAGTGCCTGCGTGATTTCCATTAGGAAATATAGACCACTGATGATGATGATGATGATGATGATGATAAGCTACATCCATTATTTGCAGGTAGCGGCCGTCAGGTGGTATTACTGGTCGCGACTGCTAGCCAGATCTTCAGTATTTCGTGTCTCACGACAGTAGCTTAATGTTGGAATGACGTCACTGTTGCTTATACCAGTTAGGCTGAAAACTTCCCGGTCTGGCAACCCACCTTATCGTAAACTGACAGCACGCACAGGCCAAGCTTGAAATGACCCTTGACATACTCAACGGTGTACGTAAGCCGCACTCTCCCGCCCACTTGTCCCTCCCAACACCTCTCCATTCTCTCACTCCTCCTGGTTCTCTTTGCTTCTCTCAGAGTTGAGTGCGATGTCAGTCCACCTGTGACGTACTTTGACCTATCCTGCACTGCTCCATTCCGACTTTTTTTTAAATTTATTCCAGTTGTTTTGCAATCCGTCCTGTTTTCTTTCGTCCAGTTGTTCCCTGCTAACCAAGTTGCGTTCCATGTCATATTATTCAATCTCCTTCTCTCCGTCTTCCTGATGTGCCTAGCAAATGTCAGTCTTCTCTTCCGTATCATGCTTGAAATTGTTTCAACACTCTCATACAATTCGTGCATTGGTCTATGTGGCCAGACTTCACCTTGTATTTCGTGCCCCAGAGTCTCTCAAAAACTCTCTTTTCTCCTCCTCCAGCCAGATACAAGCTTTCGTGCGCAAGGCGCTCGTGTCCGTTGCGCACAATGCGGCATTTCTGGTTGTTGACATGTCTCAGTTTGGCGTTCTTGGATAGGTTTTTATTTCCACAGGTTGTCTTTTGCAACATATTGAAGTTTTTGCGGAGTTTGGGACCTGTCTGTCATGTTCTTTTTGGTCCGTAACTTTCCGATTGTGTTTTTTCCCCAGGTAATGGAAGCAGTTCACATTGTCCACCATTTGATCTTAAGTCTTCCAGTTGGTCATTGCAGTGAGGACCCTGTTCTTATTGTACGCCGTCTCGATTATATACAAGAGTAGTTACACAGATTTAATTATCACTTCTCCGGCCATTGTGGCCAAGCGGTTCTAGGCGCTTCAGTCCGGAACCGCGCTGCTGCTACGGTCGCATGTTCGGATCTTGCCTCGGGCATGGATGTGTGTGATGTCCTTAGGTTAGTTAGGTTTAAGTAGTTCTAAGTCTAGGGGACTGATGACCTCAGATGTTAAGTCCCATAGTGCTTAGAGCCATTTGAACCATTTTTGAATTATCACTTCGAAAAAGTCATGCTCAGACTGTGAAACCTGGTAATGGAGTGTTAGTACTTCTTTTCATCTTCAGCCTTCAGTGCGACACACTTTCCTCAACGATGGATGATTTGGTGGAGCAATTGGTTATAGAAGTGTGCATTTTGGCTCTTCAGGAAATTTTCCATTTCGCCATGATTTTGCAAATGTGTTATTGCTGATATTTATTTTCTCGGCATAAGCTCGTGGCCCAAAGCATATTTCTGTGTCTAACGTTTCTTCTTCAATGCTGGAGACATCATTAGAGGCCTTAGCAATCCATAAATCAGTTATAGTCTCAAACAAGCTCAAGGAGCCGAACTTTTTGTATGTCCCCACGCAACGTCCGGTTCGTGACGTCACCAGACCGCTGCCTGGGATCGCGAAGTCACTCTGACGTATGTTATGGAGCTCATAGTGAAGTTGTTTTTGTACTGTTGTATTTCTACGGCCCCTCTGCACATTCAGTCTTAATGATGATTTGACGTTACTAGAACTACAGCCTCAGAGATACGAATTTGGTGGCTCCCTGGTCCCAGAGCATGATCCGCTACTGCTATTTATCCGTTTTATTCAGGCGACAATTGATCTCGTGTTTCTTAAAGCGGATACTGATCCGTTACTACTGCTATTTATCCATCTTCTCCAAGCGACAATTGATCTTGTTCTTCTTAAAGCGGGTGTTAATGCTTCTTGATGTAGTTCCTATTTGCATTTAATCACAAGTACAAGAGATTTTACTTCTGCCATGGAAAGCGCCAGGACCAGACAGAAAATAAGAAAGATTGAAGTTAGACAAGTCGTGAGCTTTAGTACTCGACAGCGGCACCGACAACGGTCGTCAGACGCCATTACCTGAGGCCGCCCGATAACATTGGCCGACAGATTGGTCACGGTGTATCCAATCTCCTTCGCCAGTTTTTGTAGGAATCAAGGAGGTTAGGTCAGGTTATTAAGTTACTTCTATTCCATGTATGAAGTAGGTTAGCTTTTAAACTCCAAGTGTGGGATGGGTTCTGTAGTATCCTCGTCGCCTCTATATAGTCTTGTACCATAAGGAAGCAAGGAAGAGGAGGATGGCCGATATCCTATTTCTACAACACAAATGCACACATGGATTAATATGGTTCTTTATTTACATAACTGAAAGAATTTACTTAACTGGAATAGAGTCCATGTGTTATGGTACAAGCTCGTCAGCAATAGCTCTCTTGCAGACAATATCGGCAATCTTGCTGTTACAACTTTAGTCTCACTACAAGTCCTGCTTTGGTCACTACTCTGGTCGCTATGTACTGTCGTAGCCTGAATGAGTCAGTGCTCCCTCCAGTCTGCGGTAGCGGCCTAAATACACTCCTGGAAATTGAAATAAGAACACCGTGAATTCATTGTCCCAGGAAGGGGAAACTTTATTGACACATTCCTGGGGTCAGATACATCACATGATCACACTGACAGAACCACAGGCACATAGACACAGGCAACAGAGCATGCACAATGTCGGCACTAGTACAGTGTATATCCACCTTTCGCAGCAATGCAGGCTGCTATTCTCCCATGGAGACGATCGTAGAGATGCTGGATGTAGTCCTGTGGAACGGCTTGCCATGCCATTTCCACCTGGCGCCTCAGTTGGACCAGCGTTCGTGCTGGACGTGCAGACCGCGTGAGACGACGCTTCATCCAGTCCCAAACATGCTCAATGGGGGACAGATCCGGAGATCTTGCTGGCCAGGGTAGTTGACTTACACCTTCTAGAGCACGTTGGGTGGCACGGGATACATGCGGACGTGCATTGTCCTGTTGGAACAGCAAGTTCCCTTGCCGGTCTAGGAATGGTAGAACGATGGGTTCGATGACGGTTTGGATGTACCGTGCACTATTCAGTGTCCCCTCGACGATCACCAGTGGTGTACGGCCAGTGTAGGAGATCGCTCCCCACACCATGATGCCGGGTGTTGGCCCTGTGTGCCTCGGTCGTATGCAGTCCTGATTGTGGCGCTCACCTGCACGGCGCCAAACACGCATACGACCATCATTGGCACCAAGGCAGAAGCGACTCTCATCACTGAAGACGACACGTCTCCATTCGTCCCTCCATTCACGCCTGTCGCGACACCACTGGAGGCGGGCTGCACGATGTTGGGGCGTGAGCGGAAGACGGCCTAACGGTGTGCGGGACCGTAGCCCAGCTTCATGGAGACGGTTGCGAATGGTCCTCGCCGATAGCCCAGGAGCAACAGTGTCCCTAATTTGCTGGGAAGTGGCGGTGTGGTCCCCTACGGCACTGCGTAGGATCCTACGGTCTTGGCGTGCATCCGTGCGTCGCTGCGGTCCGGTCCCAGGTCGACGGGCACGTGCACCTTCCGCCGACCACTGGCGACAACATCGATGTACTGTGGAGACCTCACGCCCCACGTGTTGAGCAATTCGGCGGTACGTCCACCCGGCCTCCCGCATGCCCACTATACGCCCTCGCTCAAAGTCCGTCAACTGCACATACGGTTCACGTCCACGCTGTCGCGGCATGCTACCAGTGTTAAAGACTGCGATGGAGCTCCGTATGCCACGGCAAACTGGCTGACACTGACGGCGGCGGTGCACAAATGCTGCGCAGCTGGCGCCATTCGACGGCCAACACCGCGGTTCCTGGTGTGTCCGCTGTGCCGTGCGTGTGATCATTGCTTGTACAGCCCTCTCGCAGTGTCCGGAGCAAGTATGGTGGGTCTGACACACCGGTGTCAATGTGTTCTTTTTACCATTTCCAGGAGTGTACGTGCTGTCGAGAGGGCGTTGGCGGCGTGTTGCTTGTCAGTGTGTCTCTGGCCTGTCTCGTGATAGGCGCGCTTGATCCAGCGCCTACTATCGATCTTCGCGCTATATCTTTGACGACCGGTGTGCTGGCGACAGATTACGCCGGCACAGGTACCATCATGCATCTATGCTTGGAGACAGGTGTTGGTGTCCATCTCGAAAGGAATGTGGCGAGTACTGTACACTTTGTCGTCAGTTACCGGGAGACCCAGACAACTTTTATTAATATGTGAGATGAAGGGAAAAACCCCCTGCCACAAAAGCTATAAACGCTGTAACTTTCTGACGCTGCTTCCCTTCTACCACCGCCGATTACCGTCAGAAAGTGCTACCACCTTTGAATGTAACAAGATTCACTTGATTTTTTACTATTTATAGATGTGTATTATGAACATACGTAGTTTCAGAGACACACCGCGTTAAGGATCTCTCCAAAGTACGGTGTTCCGAGTATGGTATATTATGCTTCACTGGTAGGATGTACGACTTAGATGTATAAAGTTTTTGCCAATGAGATTATGAGCACATAATGGTTAAGTTACGCGGTGAAAGCAAATAATGTTTCTGTTGTGTGATGCATGGATAATTTTGTGTTAATAAGCAAATATTATTCAACTAATAAATGGTAGATTTGTGGTTTCACAGTAGCTCACTTTATTCTAAGAATGGTGAAAATTAATGCTATACTGGCAGCATATTCAGATAATCAGATTGCGGTATTGGAAGCTTCAATGCTCTTTAAACATTTACCTGGTGGACCTGAGAAAGGAAGTAACAAGGTTCCTGGTGGCAGTGTAACCTCAGATTGAGTGTAGCTTTTAATAAAGAAAATCAATTGTATTACAATGTCTTTTAGTTCAGTTGCACAAAAAATAGCTCCAAATTCGGTATGGAATAAATTTAATATTTGGGGTTCAAGAGAGAAGACAGCTTTTAAATTAGTTCTCAGGGCATCGTAAATAGCACCCAAAATATTAGACAAAAACTTCGAAACTGAAATTTTCAGAACGTGGTCTAAGGCTAAAATACGAAATATCTAATGACCAGACGTCGAATATCGGAAGTGTCACTTCTAGTTTTACTTGAGTCAGAACTGCATCTTTAATGTGAGTATTGGATTTCTTAATGGAACTCAAATCATACTTCTACAATTTCTCGAAATTAACTTTCGTTATATGAAAGCGTTTCACTTATGGGTATTTGTCTTTATGTACTCGAGATGATTAATGATGACCCTGAAAAGCAAGATTACAAACACTATGTTTTGCTGAATTGATTTGAAGTTGTGATAAGTGAATTAACCTTCAATGACTGTCATTCGGCGTACTTGTGAGAGACCAACATAAAGTTTAGAATAAGATACCCCGAACATCTAGGGCTCTGAAAACTGGAGACACATACACCACAACTGAAAGCCACTTCATGTAACAGATTCACCACTCTACTGGTATAAAACCGCCAGTAAGTAATAATAATACTTTGTTGACAGATAATGTGCATCTACCATATCTCAAAACAGATCCATTTCAGTAACTTTCAGCAAAAGATACGCCACCCTTCTTTCTTCATCATATAATTTTTGAGGTTACAGTTTATACCTAAAATTTCCGATAAAAATTTTACGTATTTCTGGTTTCCAATAAACCTGTAATTTCAGTCCATAGATTCCGAACTATACCCCGAGTATGATATTTAAGTTACTTTGTTACTGAGCTATGTTCTGTGACTACCAGGGACGATGCGACGAAGCATCTGCAGGCGCTGAAGGACCGCGCAAACCAGGACCAGATGGCGCAGACCAAGGAGATAAACAAGCTGCAGCGCTACTGCGGCCGGCAGACCATCATCCGCGACTTCATGGCCACCAAGGGACACCAGAGGATCACCGCTGACGTCGTAGCCCAGAGGATACAGAAGAAAGGTGCGCAAATCCGCTAGTTTTCTCTATAATTGTAGGTGGTGCAATGTCCTCGAGCAAATTTACTCCCAACGGTCTTAATGAGTTGTCAGAAAAGGATAACACTTCCCCTTTGTGATCAACTACTCGACACTGAAAGTACCCAGAAGTTTATGTGCGTTACCTCGCCAAAGGTTTGTAAAAATGACACTTGGAGAATATATTTTTGTCCCTAGCAGACAACGTTGATTCGAGGGCGTGAGACAATTCTGTCGAATCCTTCGTTCCTTTTGTCAATCTAAGATCGTATCAACATCAGTCAACATCTAATCAAATTGTATAACTTCCCGTTGTTAGCAGCCACCCACAGACGGTAGTTTCTAAGGAATTTGCCCTGGCCTACAGGGCAGCTAACACTAACACCCCTCTGGAATTTGATCAGACATCACACCTGCCTCGACCGTAGAAAGCACCGGCTTCTCCCTAGTTTCAGTGGGTCCCTGATTCATTAGGAGAGGTTAATAGGGTATACAACTCGAATTTAAAAATGGGCTAGAACTAACAACTGGGTTATTCTGAGAACAGAGTTACAAACAAAAGCCGAGAGCGCCTGCATTGACATAATTTACATACCAACTAACACGGGGTACATCAATAAGGACATGAACTAGAGATAAATAGTCTCTGCATAGAAGACATTCAAGGAAAGTTTAAACCAAGCCTAAGCTATATTGGACCTGAAAGAGTGTGAATTCATGAATAGTTTCTAGCATGCTAGAGAGAGAGAGTACTGAACTGATGAGATCACGGTGGACGTGACAGTGGGGCTGATGGCGGTGATTTATTACTATTGTGCCGTACGGAAATAGACTCGCCGGCACAACGGTGGGTCCTTCGGTTTGACCCAGGAGGAGATTGAAAGGAGCTGTCGCACGGAAACTATTTGTTAACTCTGTTACAGCATACAAGGGGACATAAAAGTCCGTTAATATTTGAAAATGTAGACTACTAATTCACGGAATAATGTAGGTAGAGGGTTAAAACTTGACACACCTATCTGAAATGACAGGAGGTTTTGTTGAAACCAAGAACGAGTGCAAAAACCGGCCAACAGATGGGATGGAAATACGAGGTACTGCTTTCCAAACTAAAGTATGCCGATATATTTCAGGATCGCAGGATCGCTGCACATCTAGCCTGGCTGATAAACACCTGCTGGAAGGTACGACTTTTATGCAGGCTGGCGCTCCACCTCATATTGCTGCACGTGTGAAAAATCTCTTGCGCACATCGTCTGGTGAGGATTGCGTGCTGAGCTGCCACATCCGTCATGCTTGGTATCCCAGGTCCGCAGGCCTCAATCCGTGTGATTATTGGTTGTGGGGTTACCCGAATTCGCGAGTCTACTGCGATCGTCCGACCCATCTCATTAGTGATGCTAAAGGACAATATCCGACGGCAGTTTCTCACATATCCCTCGACTACAAGTATCATTGGTGATTGATGGCTGACATGTTGGGCATTTGTTATTAAGAACATAGTACTTGCTAAAAAAATCGATTGTTGGGCTAATTACTGCTTTTGTATCATATGAAGCGCCATCCGTTGGTCATTTTCTGCACTTTTTTGATTTCAATAGTAACGGACTTTTTGGTCAACTTGTAGATATGAAGATTTATTTAACTTTCTGCAATCCATTTCCACAGGAATGTTCTGAGGACATTCCCGTCGAGTCACCCAAATTAGCTCTTCCGTGATTTCCTTAAATCGCCCCAATCAAATGCTGGGACTGTTTCTCTGAAAAGGGATTTCCTTCCCCATCCTTTCGTAATCCGAGCTTGTGCTCCATTTCAGTGTTAAAGTATCACTTGGTACAGATTTATTTACAAGACCATTCAGTTGAAGAATGGTTGACATTATGTTCACATTAAGTTCTTCCTAACACATTTAATACATTCCTGGCCTATCTGAGCCGATGCTGCCGTCTTCATCATTAACCGCGTACTGAGCCGACTGTTCCTCTCCTCAGCTGTAAGTAGGCCATCGACTGCGGTGGCGTGGCGAAGTTCTAGGAGGCGTGGCTACGCTGGCGTTATTCATTTGTCGCTGCTGCATGGAGCGGCTATACTCTTCTGTGGTTTCGTTGGTTTTATGGCCTCGATGACACTGCGCTTCAGTGAACTTCCTACTCGAAAAAACAGGGCCGAGGACTACCTGTTGCAGCGTAAGAATCTGCGAACAGAGGTTTCCCATTCTGCCTCATTTCCAACCATTGAAAATGGTTGTCCCTGCACCTCCGTCATCCCACAGGCTGAATAAGTAACCTTGGAAAACTTTATGTACTTTCCAGCGGTTGCTACCGTTTTGAGTAAATTGTTAGCTTTTCTCTGAATGACGGAGACTGGAATCCAATTTCGGATTTCTTAGTCTTAACAGGATGTAGGGCTTCGCAGAGGAGGGTCATAAACAGGAGCAGGAAATGAAATATGTAATGAAGGTTGATTGGCTAAAGGACATAAATGTTAAAACAATCTTGTAGAGCGAGTTTTTCTAGATCTAGAAAGCGGAAATCAGTTAAGAGCTTTTTTAGGGATAGGACGCGAGTCGTGGTTTTTGTGGGATGGAGCTGGTGCCTTTAAAAGTTATGTTGAGTGTGTTTAAGTCGGGTATGAGTAATCCTTAATGATCAGTAAAGTTGTCTCCCTGCGAAGAAAGTTTGTAAAGTTCGCAAGTGCTTTCCCAAGATCTGTCTTGGGAGTCACTTAGCCATTTGTCTGCTTTCAAGGCCTGTGTTGGAGTTTAGTAGTCGTACACGAACTCGGCAGGGGGAGTGGAGCCATTAACTATAGTAGCTGGAGCTCTGGGTTAACGAACGAAGCAGAATTGAGGAAGTCTAATGAAATGCAATAAATTCCAGAATGAAATTTTCACTCTGCAGCGGAGTGTGCGCTGATATGAAACTTCCTGGCACATCAAAACTGTGTGCCGGACCGAGACTCGAAATCGGGACCTTTGCCTTTCACGAGCAAGTGCTCTACCATCTGAGCTACCCAAGCACGACTCACGCCCCGTCCTCACAGCTTTACTTCTGCCGAGTTCGAGTCTCGGTCCGGCACACAGTTGTAATCTGCCAGGAAGTTTTTACAATAAATTCCTTTTGTTTCAATGGAAACTTGAAGTATGGTGTTCTCATGTGTGTACTTACTCTTGTTGACTTTAGACTGTGTTCCTGTTTTGTTTATGGAGGTACTAACCCCAAAATAAAAGAGCGCAAATCGATGGAAAACAACGCGTCATTGACCGCAACACATGAACATCCACAGAGAAGCTACGAATAACATAAAGTTCCAAATCGAGAAAGTCAACTGCGCAATGAAACCATACCAAATGACCGAAAAAGTGGGCTCAAAAAGCCGTGATGAAAAATCAGTCCAGCGCATCGATTCAAAGTTCGATTGCAACTTCTGTTAACATGAAAGGAAAAACAGATGCCACGAGAACGTGGAACAAGGAACGCAAAAGGCTGACAGTAAAGTGAAGAATAAATAATCGTTAAGCAAAATTGTCATTCTGTTGGATGTTGCCCACTCTTCGCTTATAGGGTGCCTAAGGGATGCTGCGTTCTCGAAATGCTATACAACAATTCAAGCAAATGACATTAGTAGTTTTATTTCTATAAAGCAATTGACAATACTTAACTTTGGAGTTACATCGTTGTCGCAAGTAACACACAAACAGTAAGATTCTTCATTATAGTCAAAGTCCAGACAAGTAACTGACAAGGATGACAACTAGTTGTTCTTGTAGCACGGTCCACAAATACGTTCCACTAATGTCAGTACACTGAGGCGATCTGAGCGGCCGAGGCTGGCCGGAGCGGCGTTTATATTCACTTCTTGCAGGGGGCGCTCCTGGCGCGGCTCGGTACTTGTCAGCGGGCTGTTGGCTGACGTTTCCTCACCGCCTTCTTTGTTTTTCCCTTCTTCGTCCTCGTTCCGGCGCTGGTGGTTGCGCCAGAACACATTCAGTCTATAAATACTGAAAGAACGACAAATATTATCTACTCGTGATGATTTTAATACAACAACTGCTGATACTTTGTCAAAATGAAGGAAAAGCATCTATGTCCAAGAACTTTTGAAATTTTAGTGGGATTTAGACAGAGTAGACCCGAAATAACAAGAAGAGTTTCACCCAACTGAGTGAAGGACTGAGTCCCTACACATATCCTCGAGTTCTTGCAGTTTAATCTTACTCCTATTTAGTTCCTCACAGTTTCACACCAATGGTTCGTTTAGGCTTTTCAGAATATGTATTCCTGTAGGAATTATCGAAGTGTAGTCGCTAGAACACTCCGTTTTGGGTTCAATATTATTAGAAAAATGAAGCTAATTTTACTTTCATGCTGTATCCTGACTACTTATTGAATGATTTCTGAACTCCTCTGATTGTTGTGTGGCCTGCTTCTGAACTTTATCAAGCGTTGTAGCAGATGAAAGTCAGTGCTAAATGCAGACATGTGCAAAGACATCCGCCGGCCGCGGTGGTCTCGCGGTTCTAGGCGCGCAGTCCGGAACCGCGTGACTGCTACGGTCGCAGGTTCGAATCCTGCCTCGGGCATGGATGTGTGTAATGTCCTTAGGTTAGTTAGGTTTAACTAGTTCTAAGTTCTAGGGGACTGATGACCTAAGATATTAAGTCCCATAGTGCTCAGAGACATTTTTTTTTTGCAAAGACATCCGTGGTTCTAGGAGGGCAAATTGTTTGGTGCATACTCCCCATATCATTATTAGTAAAATAATATTGGCCTCTTTCTGCTGAGAAACTCAATGTCAGCGACTCGTTAAATAAGAATTTGAATGTTAGGGATGCATGAATGTGAAGAGACTGTTGGACGGAAGCATGGAGAGCTCCCTGCTTTTTCGCAATGTTTCGGTTGGCAACTAGAATAAGAATCTGGTGCCACATAATACCGCAGAATCATAAAATGTTAATTTTCTGACTTGATACTAAAATGTGTGCTATGGAATAAGTGGAATAAATGAATTATATGCTTCTCGGAAAAATTATGTACTCGTGTACTACTTTCGAGTGCAGAGAAGCTCCTTATCTCTTTGTTGTGCGTTGCATAGATTTTGGTACCTGCTGATGAGGTTCTTTCTTCTTGGGATGAAAGTGTAGTGAGCAATCATCTCCGATTTATATTCTTACGACTGATGACGTGATACTAGTTTTATCAATTCTGTCAGATATGTGGACAAGCCTTATTCCGTCAACTTGCAGAACGTGCTGATAATGAGGCCTGCGCACTGCATTCTGAGCCAAGATGATGGCTTTGTATTTATTTATATCTTAGCCTCTGCCGTAATGCTCGGTCAGCCAACTTTAACACATGGCTATGGCACTGCGCATCCTGCATCACTTCACTTGTTCCGAATCACGTCCTCAAGAGCGCACTGCCAATTTTAAATATATTTTGGACTTAATGCGTCTCATATTTAATAAGGGAATATGCATGGCACGAGCTGCGTAAAAATTAATTTTGTTGCTTTCTGTCAGATTAAAATACTTCACTGGGATATTTAATGCTTTTTCTATTGTCTCATTTGTTTTTAACTCTGTTCATTTATACGTTCCGCCCGCGCACGCGCACATACACGCACGCACACGCCCGCGCGCACATATACGCGCTCGCGCACTCAGACACACACACACACACACACACACACACACACACACACACACACAGTGTGCACCGAGCTAGGTGTCGGAGTGGCTAGCACGCTGGACTCGTATTCAGAGACGATGGTTCAAATTCTCAACGAGCCACCCAAATTAGGTGTTCCGTAATTTCCTTAAATCGCCCCAGGTAATTGCCGGGATGGTTTCCCTGAAAAGGGATTTCCTTCCCCATCCTTTCGTAATCCGAGCTTGTGCTCCGTCTCTAATGACCACGTCGTCGATAGGCTATTAAACTCTAATCTTCCTTCCGTCCTTCGTTGTGTCCAGTGAGAGAGAAGACCGATACCTGTGGGTAAACACAGTTGGTTTCGTGTATCACAATCTCTGTGCATTGTGAGAGGTTTGCCAATGTGTTGGTGGGGCAAGAGCTGTGAGAAGTAGGCTGAAAGATGTTAAACTTTTCTGATGGAGAGCTATTACAAAGGAATGAATGACTCATTGTGAGAAGATAACTACAAGGATTTTGCGGAAGGATATAGTCTTAATAACCATTCCATCCACCTAAGAATGCGTAATTTCTCGAAGACGACGTGGCATTGATTCTGCACAGTTACTCGATATTGTAGAGTGATGGTTCATCTTCTACCAAGCGTTTTCTACATTCGTCCAAAGGTCACTTGCATTTGCAGATCCACGTGACAATGACTTTGAATTCTCTCTCCACATAGTCTCCATTTGGGGGGTTCAGTGATTGCGGAAGGAACGCTTTTGCCTTTATTTTGACCTGGAAACAATCCTGAACAGCTCTGCTCAGATGGATTGGTATGTGGCCTTGTAAATCAATTGTTATCAGCTTATTTTTAAATAAAGCATTTATAATTAACCAAGTTTGTCTCCATCGGAGCAGCTGTGTCAGCGATTGTAGCATATTTCAAAGAAAGAAAAGTAATTCAGCAATCAGTTGACAATTCAATCTCTATTTTTACTGCAGATCTAGATTTCAGCTATTGAATAACTATTTTCAGTGCGTTTAAATCGAGTCGTTTAATGTCGTCAAGCTTTTGACAGCACATGCTACAGCACTGTAAACAACAGTCTCTATTAGAATCTGGTCACTTACACCCTAAAGTCGTATAGTAAGGGACTGGATTCGTGACTAATTGCTGAATTTCTTTTCATTTTCTTTGCCATTTGTATTTAGTACACTGTATCAGTATTTTATATACTGGGCAAGAATTCAGTTCCTGTCATATTAGGGGTATTCGGAAAGTAAGGTCCGATCGATTGCGAAATGGAAACTACAGTGAAAATCCGATAAAGCTTTGCATAGATTTGTTGGACAGTGTCTCTAGTATTCCCTCCGATCGCGTAACTTCTCTCTTTTCAGTTCTGACCACACAGTGAGTACGTAGAGATATCTACAAACAGAGTCTCCTGCCAACTATGAGTGCCTGTGAGAGATTTCGCCTGATTTCGTGCAGCCCACACAGCGTAACTGTCATGCATCTACTTCTTCATGACAATTCTCAGCCCCACTCTGCAGGGCAATAAAGATGCTCTTGCAGTGTTTTGGATGGGAGGTATTTGATTACCTATCATACAACCCGGCTTGGCTGCCTCTGATTTTCATCTCTGTACACATGAACTGCTGGCTACTAGGAACAGAGCTGCAGATCAAAGCAGAGAATTAGCGGAAAGCACAGGCGACTACGTTCCACAACGAAAGTATTAAAAAGTTGGTACACCGCTACGACAAATGCCTGAGTCGGAGAGGCGACAATGTAGGGAAGTAACTGGAAGATGTAGCAAACTGCTGCAAATAAAACGTTTTTGATCTTCATTGTGGTTTCCATTTCGCGACCAATAGGACATTACTTTCTGAATAGTCCTCGTAGGTGAGAGGTCTAGATTAAACTGTATGCAGCATTCGCACCTACACACTGGCTGGAGAGCAATCGCACGAACAACCGCGTCCCGTGGGTGGTTTAGGCTCAAATGTCATGTGCTATTGGCAGAACAACAGTTCTGAGTAGCAAGCCAAAACAACAACAGCAATAACAGCGCTTCTTGTTAACGCCCGGAACTCAGGACTCGACCACTACAGGCATCACTCTCGTCGCCTGTCGTCGTTGCAATTGGCGACAAGAGGCGCAACCACCGCGGTGCTACTACCATTTGCAAGTCATGTGCCGGAAAATAGTCTGCACTCTGTACCTCCACCTCAGCAGTACTTAGGCCGGCGCACGGGCCCGGAAGAGTCAGTTCCTCATTGGCATGAACCCGAGCAATTACTCCGAACGCGCTCCGGTCGGTCATTCGGATTATACTCCCGGCCACCTCCTATGCCGGACGCACCACTCTCTCGCCAGGGACTGACGTACTGACTTAGGCCTTATACTAAACTTCGTTCTGTTAGAGTTTTTCATGGCAAACTTTCTACAGGGCTGACCGCGATTATCGATTGTCAGACAATAGCCTTCTTGCAACTGTTAAGACTAATGTCAAATGAAACTATATGGTTCAAGAGACCTTTTAAAGCCTCAAGCATCTATGATGTATACAGGGTGTTACAAAAAGGTACGGCCAAACTTTCAGGAAACATTCCTGACACACAAAGAAAGAAATTACGTTATGTGGACATGTGTCCGAAAACGCTTACTTTCCATGTTAGAGCTCATTTTATTACTTCTCTTCAAATCACATTAATCATGGAATGGAAACACATAGCAACAGAAGGTACCAGCGTGACTTCAAACACTTTGTTACAGGAAATGTTCAAAATGTCCTCCGTTAGCGAGGATACATGCATCCACCCTCCGTCGCACGCAATCCCTGATGCGCTGATGCAGCCCTGGAGAATGGCGTATTGTATCACAGCCGTTCACAATACGAGCACGAAGATTCTCTTGATTTGGTACCGGAGTTATGTAGACAAGAGCTTTCAAATGCCCCCATAAATGAAAGTCAAGAGGGTTGAGGTCAGGAGAGCGTGGAGGCCATGGAATTGGTCCGCCTCTACCAATCCATCGGTCACCGAATCTGTTGCTGAAGAGCGTACGAACACTTCGACTGAAATGTGCAGGAGCTCCATCGTGCATGAGCCACATGTTGTCTCGTACTTGTAAAGGCACATGTTCTAGCAGCACAGGTAGAGTATGCCGTATGAAATCATGATAACGTGCTCCATTGAGCGTAGGTGGAAGAACAAACTAAAATGAGATCTAACATGGAAATTAAGCGTTTCCGGACTCAAGTCCACATAACATCTTTTCTTTATTTGTGTGTGAGGAATGTTTCCTGAAAGTTTGGCCGTACCTTTTTGTAACACCCTGTATACATGCTGATCGAAACGACTAGTGAATGTTCGTACCAAGGCTGGGGTTCGAATATGGGTATGCTCACTAGGCAGATGCGCTAACCACTACACAACGCTGACACAGTGGCTTTGCACATCTGCACGGACTATCCTAGCACGACTCGCTCCTCAATCAAAATTCCCATTTACGCCTCAGTAGACTTGGTATTCCCCCTAAATTCGAAGAGCGTTGCAGAGGCTCTCCACCTGTATTGCAATTGCACCCCAGCATTGAACGAAATGGGAACTCCTACCTGAGACCCACGCATAGATGGTTTAATTAAATGAAACCATATGGTCCCAGAGACCTTTTCAGATTCCAAATATCTGTGATGTATATATGCAGACTGAATCAACGGATGATCTCATGTTCATTAGGCATATGCTACGGTGCTATTCAAATAGAGCTGGAGAGCTGCTGCAGTGCTATTCGAGTTTAGGGGAAATACCAAGTGGGTTGAAGCGTGGCTAAGGTTGTCCGTACAGTTGTGAAAACCCACTGTGCCAGGGTAGCCTAGTGGTTGGCACATCTGCCTAGTGAGCGGGAGACCCGAGTTATAACCCCAGCCTTGGTACAAGTTTTCATTTATCCGTTCAATCTGCTTCCATACATCATATGATTAATGTATCATATTATATCACTTTTGCAGTTCCGAAAATAAATGTGTTATTACTTGCAGTCTACTCAAGTGCTGTTTTATCTGTATGTAGCGAACCCCAGTGTGTAACAGTTTGGCAACAAGGATAAAGTTTCGACCAAGGCTCAAAGCCTCGTCCGCCATATCAGAATGGCGACGACGGTAAAGCTCTTGTTTGCGATGTTTCCTTCGTTGGCGACGTAGGATCCACGCTGCTCTGTGCATTTTCATCGTTGGCGCAGAGGATAACCGATTTCATTTGCCCAGTGCCTGAATAGGCGACGGTCACAGCGTTTTCAGTCTCATCTGCCGTACCGCTGCTGCCTCCTCCAACCGCCCTGAGCTGCTTCCAGTTGTATCAGCACACTGCAGCTACGGCGGCTCGTCTTCTGCTGCGGACATCAGCTGTCCATCGGGCTCCAGCTCATTTCCATTACAGAGCCTCTCCACGCCCGGCCTCTGATTTATTTACGACTGTACGGAAGGGCACCATCGTCAAAGGCAAGCACAATGAGGTGGTTGCAAACCTTTAAAGAGACAGCCGGTGTCAAAGACGTTCCTTTAAATGGAGGTTTATCTGGACATGCTCTGACAGTTCCTACACCACAGATCAAAGAGCAGCAGCTGTCCATCATGTTTCGCATAATTTTGCCCCCCCCCCCCCTCCCAATTGCAGTTTTAACGAGCAGAACGCTCTGAATGTGCCCTGAATGACACTTTTCCTGAGAGGTGCATGGATCGTGATGGTCCCATCACATAGCCCCAGCAGTCTCCTGATGCCACGAAACTAGACTTCTTTGTGGAGTAGTGTCAAGGACCGCATGTGCACGTCACGAGTCATTGATATTGCTGCCCGCCATGCAAGCAATGAAGCAGTCTGATCTGTTGATACTGCAGTGGTGACTTGTACATTGGCAGAATAATATCCTCTTGATTTCGGGAGCACATTGGAATTATGGCATAACATAAAAAAGTTTGAGAGATGCTTTACAATAAACCACGAAACTCTGTCTGTAATAGTTTCCAAGTTATGAATTTTTCACATGATAGCTTATGGATAACGTGTTGGAGCAGCTGTACAGTCTTTCCATCCAGTCCAGTTTTAGGTGCAGGCCATATCTAGTGAAACTCCAGTTATCGATGGTCCCGACTGGTAGCAGAGCAACATGCGCAAAGACAGCTCCTATCAGTGCCACTTCTAAACCCACATTTATCCAGGTCATAGTTTATGAAAATACGTTACCTGACAGAACAAGCCAAGCACTCAGAAGGTGCGAATGAAAAGAAATGAAACTTCAGGGACTGGGAGAGTATGAAATGCTATTTCAGTGATTAAGGAAGAGAGTGGCATTTACAAAGAACTACATAGTGTGAACCGACTTAGCTGTATGACGTTGCGCGCCTTCTGGCCTGGATTCGTGTCTGATTCGGTTGGGAAGGGTATCATAACGCAGTTGCACCCTGTCCTGAGTCAAGCTGGGCAATAAGCTTACAGTACGGGGATCGGTACCAGATAGGGTTGATAGAAGAGATAGAGAAGATCCAACGGAGAGCAGCGCGCTTCGTTACAGGATCATTTAGTAATCGCGAAAGCGTTACGGAGATGACAGATAAACTACAGTGGAAGACTCTGCAGGAGAGACGCTCAGTAGCTCGGTACGGGCTTTTCTTGAAGTTTCGAAAACATACCTTCACCGAAGAGTCAAGCAGTATATTGCTCCCACCTTCGTATATCTCGCGAAGAGACCATGAGGATAAAATCAGAGAGATTAGAGCCCACTCAGAGGCATACCGACAATCCTTCTTTCCACGAACAATACGAGACTGGAACAAAAGGGAGAACCGAAAGAGGTACTTAAGGTACCCTCCGCCACACACCGTCAGGTGGCTTGCGGAGTATGGATGTATATGTAGATGTAGATAACTGTTGTAACTGGTCCCACACATGTTCTGTAAGGGATAGATCTGGCGATCTTGCTGGCCTGGGAATATCTCAACATCACAGAGTCAGTTCACAGAGATAAGTGCCATGTATGTTCCAGCATTGTCTTGTTGAAAGACAGCACCACGATAGTGTCACATGACAGGTGACACATGAGGACGCAGGATGCCCATGACGAACCACTGTGCCATCAAGGCTCCCTCATTTACTACCAACCGTGAACTGAAGTAATATCCGTTGGCTCCCCACACCATGACTCCAGAATAACATCGCTGTGCCTCTCTAAAACTTTGGATGAATGGGACCTCTATCCAGATCGCCGCCATGTTAGGCAACTGTGGTCATACATGGTAGTACAGAACCGCGATTCATCGCTGAACATTATGCGGCGCCATTCATCAGCAGTCCGTGCTTCCCAATCATTGCCCCATGACAAACGTAGACGTTGTGATGTGTTGTAAGGGAAGCCTACGCATTGGATGGCCAAATGGAGAGCTATAATGAAACCCCTTTGACATTCTGTCAGGTGCTGATAACACTGTCTCACTGGAGTACAGGGTATCTCTGTGTCCTTGACAATGTTTACACAAAATCTGGTGCTGTTCGTGCCCCTTATATACCGATCAGGCACGGTAACAACAGTAAACACCAAGAACACTAATGCACACTGGTCGTCATTCCATCTGTCAGGCGGAATTGCTACTCTAACCATTGCTATACCTACCGATGGTGTGTACATCTAGGATATTTCATTAACATCCGACCATGTCTTTTGGGTGTTTCACTTCTTTTGTCATGTAGTGTATATTCGTATTTAACATGTCAAATCTTAAGTTTGTGTTTATGCAAAATAATTTATTCTTTATGCTGAAATATTTTTCTAATTGATACTTCAGAACTTCAAAAGGAAGAAATGAAGAAGCTTAGGGAGAAGTATCAAAAGATTCTAGATGACATTAAGGAGTTTACTGACCAGCATGACGTCGATGCACTAACTGTGCGCTTCATAGAAACTCAAGAAGAAAACTTTGCTCAGTTTAACTGTCTGAACGACATGTACAATGAGGTAAGCAAGTGTCAGTGATTCCGACGTTAATTTTACATTACATAGAGCTAACATCTTTCTGCACTAAAGAGCATCAGTCATATACTTTGACAAATGGGAGTGAGGCCGAGGAGAACAGAATGACACAATCTGTGTATCTACGGGATAGCGTATACTAAAATACAGTACTGGCCATTAAAATTGCTACACCAAGAAGAAATGCAGATGATAAACGTGTATTCATTGGACAAATATATTATACTAGATCTTACATGTGATTACATTTTCATGCAATTTGGGTGCTTTGATCCTGATAAATCAGTACCCAGAACAACCACCTCTGGCCGTAATAACGGCCTTGATACGCCTGGGCATTGAGTCAAACAGAGCTTGGATGGCATGTAAAGGTACAGCTGCACATGCAACTTCAACACGATAGCACAGTTCATCAAGGGTAGTGACTGGCGTATTGTGACGATCCAGTTGCTCGGCCACCATTGACCAGACGTTTTCAATTGGTGAGAGATCTGGAAAAGGTGTTGGCCAGGGCAGCAGTCGAACAGTTTCTATATTCAGAAAGGCCCATACAGGACCTGCAACATGCGGTCGTGCATTACCCTGCTGAAATGTAGGGTTTCGCAGGAATCGAATGAAGGGTAGAGCCACGGGTCGTAACACATCTGAAATGTAACGTCCTCTGTTTAAAGTGCCGTCAATGCGAACAAGAGGTGACCGACACGTGTAACCAATGGCAGCCCCATTTGCCGTGTGATACGCCAGTATGGCGATGACGAATACACGCTTCCAATGTGCGTTCACCGCGATGTCACCAAACACGAATGCGATCATCATGATGTTGTAAACAGAACCTGGATTCATCCGAAAAAATGACGTTTTGCCATCCGTGCACCCAGGTTCGTCGTTGAGTACACCATCGCAGGCGCTCCTGTCTGTGATCCAGCGTCAAGAGTAACCGCAACTATGGTCTCCGAGCTGATAGTCCATGCTGCTGCAAACGTCGTCGAACTGTTCGTGCAGATGGTTGTTATCTTGCAAACGTCCCCATCTGTTGACTCAGGGATCGAGACGTGGCTGCACGATCCGTTACAGCCATGCGGATAAAATGCCTGTCATCTCGACTGCTAGTGATACGAGGCCGTTGGGATCCAGCACGGCGTTCCGCATTACCCTTTTGAACCCACCGATTCCATATTCTGTTAACAGTCATTGGATTTCGACCGACGCGAGCAGCAATGTCGCGATACGATAAACCGCAATCGCGATAGGCTATAATCCGACCTTTATCAAAGTCGGAAACGTGATGGTACGCATTTATCCTCCTTACACGAGGCATCACAACAACGTTTCACCAGGCAACGCCGGTCAACTGCTGCTTGTGTATGAGAAGTCGGTTGGAAACTTTCCTCATGTCAGCACGTTGTAGGTGTCGCCACCGGCGCCAACCTTGTGTGAATGCTCTGAAAAGCTAATCATTTGCATATCAGAGCATCTACTTCCTGTCGGTTAAATTTCGCGTCTGTAGCACGTCATCTTCGTGGTGTGGCTCTGAGAACTATAGGACTTAACTTCTGAGGTCATCAGTCCCCTAGAACTTAGAACTAATTAAACCTAACTAACCTAAGGAAATCACACACATCCATGCCCGAGGCAGGATTCGAACCTCCGTCCGTAGCGATCTCGCTGTGGTGTAGCAATTTTAATGGTCAGTAGTGTAGGAAGAAAAATTTGCGAAGTGTTGGATTAAGAAGATACTGGTATGAGCAAACAAGTAAGTAAGTCTAACTTTGCATGATGTAACTGCAGACAGAATGACGAGAGAGAATGCTGGTAGCATTTGTGGTCTAAGACAAGGACTTCGACGATTAATGAGGGCCTTAAATGTTCAACCCGAGACAGGTGGGGATAAAGTGTACTGGTATAATTAGGGTGTTAGGAATAGTTAGGAATATAGGTACAGTTATTGTGGTAATTGTTATCTTGGTACGTTCCCATTTCAATGCGTTATTTGTTTTTTCTCTGCATGTAACAGTCTTCCCGCAAACACATCGCTTCATTTACCACCTGATGCACTGTGCGTAGTTGTAACTGTGCAATGAAATGGGCTATGTCTGACGGTCTAGGCTATCCGTTTCGTGTCCACGTGTCCACACTTCAGTACCTGAGCTGCTGCCCAGAGGAAAATAAACTTTAATGACTTCCTTGTGACACGCGTAGTTGGAGATACTAACCAAACTAAGAACATACTATTCACAATAACTATAATTATTAGTGAGCAAATGATGTAAACACTGATGTAACAGTAATCAGTGCACTCTCCTTAGTTATCCCTAACAGCCTGATGTAGTGTGGGTCGCATAAGACATAACACTCCTTTTACACTGTGAAAAGCTGAAGACATGAAAAAGGGGTTTTCGGTGCATGACAGTATACAGTGGGACTTGTAATTTTGTTATATCGGTAACACTCTTGTTTTTTTGTATCGACCGAGATATTGAAGGAAGTATTTTCTTTTGAGTAGGACGATATAATTATCTAATGGCATCCGAAAGCTATGGAAGTCCTATAACGCTGGTTAATGTTAGCGTTAAAATCTGTCGCAAAATCTGAGAAACGTGCTGAAATTGAAATTCAAATCACCCGGACTCTGACATTGGGAGTTTAAAAAACTGTGAACTGGGGCTGTCACACTAGGCTCTAGCTTTATATGCAGCAACAAGGCCTACACTACTAAGATAAAACGTATTTTGGAATCAAAGTCATGAAAGGCTGATACTCAAAAAAATGAGAGAAAAAGTAATGAATTATTTTCGTGAATGTCGGAGTGTAAATAATCAGTGTACGGGTCCAAGAACAGCAGGGTAGTAAGGATGACAAGTATGGACAGCTGGACACGAGGATGTAGAGTGTGAAGTGCTGGGGTGTCCTTGGTGCGGTGAGTGGTGTCATGACGTCAGCACAGCCCCTCTATGGAGAGGTGGCCAGCAGTGAGTCAGTGAGTTCCGTCGGCAGGAACAGAGGGAGGCGGCAGCGAGGCTCGAGTCGAATCCAGGCTCTCTCCAGACACTGGAGGCACTGACGTCTGCAGAACGGCCCCACCGGAGTGGATCTAGTTGGGTGCCTGAAAGCATCAGGGTAGCTGGCGCTAGCACGCCTGTGACTGCGCCTAGTAGCCGGTGTCAACTGAGGAGCCAGCTGGCTGCTGCTGAGTTCAAGTTCGAGTCCAGAACGGAGTCGAAGTGCAGCAAGGCGCCGGCGCTAATCGTTACGGAAGCCCTTCTGACGTCGGGACAGGGCAAGTCCGATATCGATTGATGTGAGACAAGTGCCCATTGCAAGTGATCTCCAGGTGGGCTGGAGCAACTTGGCCTGCTGTAGGGCAGCTTATGGAGTGCATGATGCTGAGGTAGCAGTACTACAATGCCTGCCTCTGGAATATAGTAACAGATGGACCACTAATAATTACTGCATTAACACAGTTTTGCAAATATTGTGTTGCTCCTTAGTGCCCAACTCGATTGTCACTTCCTTCTCAGTAGCTGCGACTAAACAAAAAGTTCTCTCTCTCTCTGAATCTGCTTAGTGTATCCATCTCTTGGTCTCCCTCTACGATTTTTACCCTCCACGCTGCCCTCCAATGCTAAATTTGTGATCCCTTGATGCCTCAGAACATGTCCTACCAACCGGTCCCTTCTTCTTGTCAAGTTGTGCCACAAACTCCTCTTCTCCCCAATTGTATTGAATACCTCCTCATTAGTTATGTGATCTAATCACCTTATCTTCAGCATTCTTCTGTAGCACCACATTTCGAAAGCTTCTATTCTCTTCTTGTCCATACTAGTTATCGTCCATGTTTCACTTCCATACATGGCTACACTCCATACGAATACTTTCGGAAAGGACTTCCAGACACTTAAATCTATACTCGATGTTAACAAATTTCTCTTCTTCAGAAACGCTTTCGTTGCCATTGCCAGTCTTCTCTACTTCGACCATCGTCAGTTATTTTGCTCCCCAAATAGCAAAACTCCTTTAATACGTTAAGTGTCTCATTTCCTAATCTAATTCCCTCAGCATCACCCGACTTAATTCGAGTACATTCCATTATCCTCGTTTTGATTTTGTTGTTCATCTTATATCCTCCTTTCAAGACACTGTCCATTCCGTTGAACTGCTCTTCCAGGTCCTTTGCTGTCTCTGATAGAATTACAATGTCATCGGCGAACCTCAAAGTTTTTACTTCTTCTCCATGGATTTTAATACCTACTCCGAATTTTTCTTTTGTTTCGTTTACTGCTTGCTCAATATACAGATTGAATAACATTGCCGGCCGCTGGTGGCCGAGCGGTTCTGGCGCTACAGTCTGTTACCGCGCGACCGCTACGGTCGCAGGTTCGAATCCTGCCTCGGGCATGGATGTTTGTGTTGTCCTTAGGTTAGTTAGGTTTAAGTAGTTCTAAGTTCTAGGGGACTTATGACGTCAGCAGTTGAGTCCCATAGTGCTCAGAACCATTTGAACCATTTGAATAACATTGGGTAGAGATTATAACCGTGTCTCACTCCCTTCCCAACCACTGCTTCCCTTTCATGCCCCTCGACTCTTATAACTGCCATCTGGTTTCTGTACGAATTGTAAATAGCCTTTCGCTTCCTGTATTTTACCCCTGCCACCTGCAGAATTTGAAAGAGAGTATTCCAGTCAACATTGTCAAAAGCATTCTGTAAGTCCACAAATGCCAGAAACGTAGGTTTGCCTTTTCTTAATCTTTCTTCTAAGATAAGTCGTAAGGTCAGTATTGCCTCTCGTGTTCCAATATTTCTACGGAATCCAAACTGATCTTCCCCGAGGTCAGCTTCTACCAGTTTTTCCATTCGTCTGTAAAGAATTCTTGGTAGTATTTTGCAGCTGTGACTTATTAAACTGATAGTTCGGTAATTTTAACATCTGTCAACACCTGCTTTACAGTTACATCGTTATTATTATTGCCCCAGAAAAATTGAAGTCCCGTATTTAAGTTTATGTTTGTTTGCAGGTACATATTTGCAGTACTGGTACGTACTAACACGTTCACGCCGGCGCTGAGAACTGTGTTTCTTGCTGTGGGGCGTCGCGCTTATTCATGCTTTCCTTCATCTGCTTTTCCTGTTAATCGGTGTGGAGGGCGGTCGTATTTGCGCCCTAGGCTACTATTTCAGGGCATTGACATTTTGTTTTTAAAACAATCAGAGATCATGTCAAATAACTTTACGCTAAATGAATAACAAATTTTGTGATATTTCGTCAGTAAGCTCTCTCTAAGCGTCACACGAAATTATATTCAGAGGTTGTCGTTGCGCCTGACTGACAGGCAATATGTCACACGTTATTGTATTGCTGGTAGCATAATTTGCAGAGTGGAGCGTGAGCCACTGGTGGTATACGCTGTCTGATGGGAAGATCTAGCGTGACTACCAAAACTACGGTTCGGTAGTTTCGACACGCTCCATAAATGACGTACTAAATGGTAGGATTACCGTAGTACTCGTAGGGAAAGAAACACAAATTAATGTGTAAGACAGGAACTGGAAGTCGACGACTTCTCTTTATGTTTGTTTGCTTGTTTGTTTTGCACATAAATAGAATTTCACATAATATATTTTATAAGCAGTAAAAATTAGTTCAACGCGTAACTTACGCCGTTTTATGTAACCGAAGCACTTACTTTTGATGCAAGTAAACTTCAAATACACAAACATAAAAATATATATAATTGTTGCTGTTATTTTGTACTCAGTAGAAATTTCATCATTATGATGAAAGACAAGAATTTCCTGTTATTATTGATAAATACGAAAATTGTCTGTGAACAACACAAAAATTTTTATACAAGTTCGACGAAGTACAGAAGCGATGTTTGACTTTTTTTTTATTATTTCACAGTTTTGTTGAAGAAATTATATTTTCTGGCGTTCTATGATAAATTTGTATTATTTTCTTTATTTTTTTCTGCAACATTCCTCTATTTCACGTTAAAAATTGATAATTTCCGAAAATCTGAATTAGACATTGGTAATTTCAATTTTGCTATAAATACCGTTTACTTTTAAGTAACAGACAGGAGGATAATCATGTAGAACAAAAATGTTCACTAGCTTACCTGACCCCTTATATATCCTCACTCAGTTTCTAGATGGTTGACCACTTCTGGTTTTTAGCGGAGTCTAGTATGACACAGGTCGCACACGCAAAGAAACCGATCGTTATCAGTTAACGTCCGAAACGTATGCAACACACCTAACGTACAGGTAATGCAGGCACGACCTCGCACACAGTCGCAGGTTTCAGGTCCGCTATTCATTACTGTCTGTGAGACGGGCCGAGCAGTATAGCTTCTTCTTACTGTTTCTCCTTCTCTGTCAATAGATGACATGACATGTTATATATCGTGGGTGTTGTGGAAAGAATGACGATCATTCGTGGATACGTTTTCAACAATTTCTGATATTTAGAACATGAAAGGGGTCGCTGCCTGCTATGTTGTGCGACTGTTACCACATTCAAGAAGCACACTGAATCGAGGCAGCCGAAGGAATGTTGCAGCTGTGTCAGACGGAACCGCCTCGTGAACGTAGTCGAGTGCTGCGTGTATTGCTATGACGCCGAGATGATGATGTTTGGTTTGTGGGGCGCTCAACTGCGTCCTCATCGGCGCCCATACAAAGTCCCAATTTTTTTGACAGTCCAAATTTTTACGCTGTCCAATCGAGCCGCTGTCACGAATGATGACGATGAGGATGAAATGATGAGGACTACACAAACACCCAGTGCTTGGGCAGAGAAAATTCCCAATCCGGCCGGGAATCGAACCCGAGACCCCGTAATCCCGAGGCAGCAACGCTAACCATTAGACCACGAGCTGCGGACGATGACGCTGAGACAAAGGAGCAAAGCAAGAATTATAGAGCCGTAGAATGCTCACAAGGGAACCTCCCCATCGCACCCCCCTCAGATTTAGTTATAAGTTGGCACAGTGGATAGGCCTTGACAAACTAAACACATATCAATCGAGAAAACAGGAAGAAGTTGTGTGGAACTATGAAAAAACTAAGCAAAATATACAAACTGAGTAGTCCACGTGCAAGATAGGCAACATCTAGAAGAGTCCGAGTTCAGGAGCGCCGTGGTCCCGTGGTTAGCGTGAGCAGCTGCGGAACGAGAGGTTCTTGGTTCAAATCTTCCCTAGAGTGAAAAGTTTACTTTCTTTATTTTTGCAAAGTTATGATCTGTCCATTCGTTCATTGACGTCTCTGTTCAGTGTAATAAGTTTAGAGTCTGTGTTTTGCGACCGCACCGCAAAACCGTGCGATTAGTAGCCGAAAGGACGTGCCTGTCCAATGGAAACCGAAAACATTTGATTGCAAGGTCATAGGTCAACCGATTCCTCCACAGGAAAACACGTCTGATATATTCTATACGACACTGGTGACGGCATGTGCGTCACATGACAGGAATATGTTGTCGACCCACCTAACTTGTACACTTGGTGAATGGGTAAAAAGATTCTTCTACCTTGCCCAATTTAAGTTTTCTTGTGGATGTGATAATCACTCCCAAAAAAGTGTGAAAACATAAGAGTTTGTCACATTAACTGCAACAAATGAATGCAACAGTTTCACAGTCGCACAGTTTTGTCTGTGCTCTGTCAAAACATATGTTTTTAACGTTTTCAAATTTTTCCGTGTGTAAACCGTCAAATCCTGCATATGTCCAAGCAAATCTGAACATGTCCTGGAATTTTGGAGAGCGAAGTTGATTATATGTGAGTGCCTGAACTTTGATAATTGTCTGAAAACAAAAAATTAAAATTTTCTGTCGAGGGGAGACTTGAACCAAGGACCTCTCGATCCGCAGCTGCACACGCTAACCACGGGACCACGGCGCGCATGGGTTCATACCCACCTGGATGTTGCCTACTTTTTTGTATATTTTGCTTATTTTTTCATAGTTCCACACAACTTCTTCCTGTTTTCTCGATTGATCTGTGTTCAGTTTTTCAAGGCCTATCCACTGTAGCAACTTATAACTAATTCTGAGGGGGGTGCGATGGGGAGGTTCCCTTGTCGGTAGTTTTTGCGACTGCCGTAATGTGGTTCTTAAGGGACAAACCTTAACGAAGATAATATCGCAATATCCAGAATAGATTACGATAGGCAGTTAAATTGAAACGTGGCGTGAAGCTGTCTGAGGCGGTGTGTTTGCTCCACGACAACACCCCAGTTCATACTGCGCACGGCGCAGACAGACGTGCTGCTTACACTGAGTTGACAAAACTCATGGTATACCTCCTAATATCGTGCAGGACCTCCTGCTACCCGGCGTAGTGCAGCAGCTTGACGTGGTAAGGACTCAGCAAGTTGTTGAAAGTCCTCTACACAAATATTGAGCCATGCTGCCTCTATATCCGTCCATAATTGCGGAAGCGTTGGCTGTGCAGGATTTTGTGCAAGAACTAATTTCTCGATTATGTCCCATAAATGTTCGGCGCGATTCGTGTAGGGAGATCTGGGTGGCAGAATCATTCGCTCGAATTGTTCAGAACGTTGTTCAAACCAATGGTCCGGTGACAAGGCACATTGTCATTCATAAAAATGTCATTGTTGTGTTGGGAACATGAAGTCTATTAATAGCTGCAAATGGTCTCCAGGTAGCCGAACATAACCACTTCCTGTCAGTGATCGATTCAGTTAGACCAGAGGACCAAATCTGTTCCATGTAAACACAGCTCACACCATCATGGAGCCACCACCAGCTTACGGGGTGCCTTCTTGACAATTTGGATACATCACTTCTGCACCAGACTCGCACCCTAACATCAGCTCTTACCAACTGGAATCGGGACTCATCTGACCAGGACACGGTTTTACAATCGGCTAGTGTTCAGCTGATATGGTCAGGAGTCCAGAAGAGGTGGTGAGTATTGTGGCGTAACAAGCTAGCTACGCCACACTGAAGTAGCCGAAAGGGCACGCGTCAACTCACACCGTCTTGCGTGAGGTCTGAAACAGGATACTTATGAATGCTATAAAGAAAAGAACGGAGCTTAGGTTTACTTAACTTTAATTTCCTTGTGGTACATATCTCTTGATAATACAAGTGAGACTCTCTCCAGATATGGTTAATGGCGCCTTGCTAGGTCGTAGCCATGGACTTAGCTGAAGGCTATTCTAACTGTCTCTCGGCAATTGAGAGAAAGGCTTCGTACGTGTAGTCGCTAGCAATGTCATCCGTACAACTGGGGCGAGTGCTAGTACGTCTCTCGAGACCTGCCTTGTGGTGGCGCTCGGTCTGCGATCCTGACAGTGGCGACACGCGGGTCCGACATGTACTAATGGACCGCGGCCGATTTAAGCTACCACCTAGCAAGTGTGGTGTCTGGCGGTGACACCACAGTGAGAGTGATGACGTGCTGTTAGCAAACGCACTAGCGTCGGTCGTCTGCTGCCGGTCATTAACGCCAAATTTTGCGGCACTGTCCTAATGGATATGTTCGTCATACTTCCTACGTAGATATCTGCTGTTATTTCACGCAGTGGCGCAAACACTACTGCTCGACATGACATGGACTCAAAGAGTTGTTGAAAGTCACCCGGCGGCTGCCTGCGACCCGCGCTGCCTCTATAGCTGTCCGTAACTGAGTGTTGGCAGCGCAGGATTTTGTGCACGAACTGAGACCTCGATCATGTCCCATAAATGTTCGATGGGATTCATATCGAACGATATGGGTGGCCAAACCATTCGCTCAAACTATCCTGAATGTTTTTCAAACCAGCTGCAACCAAATGCGGCGTGGTGACGTACCGCATTGTCGTCCATAACAGTCCCACAGTTGTTTTGAAACATGATGTCCATGAATGGCTGAATGGCTGCAAGTGGTCTCCAGGTAGCCAAAGGTAACCATTTACAGTTAATGATAGGTTCCATTGGAACATAGGACCCAATCCATTCCATGTAAACACAGCCCACAAGATTATGGAGTCATAACCAGCTTGCACAGTACCTTGTTAACAACGTGGATCCATAGCTACGTGGGGTCTGCACCACACTCGAACCCTACCATCAGCGCCTACCAATGAAGTCGGGACTCATCTGACCACGCTATGGTTTTCCACTCGTCTATGGTACAAGTGATGTGGCCACGAGCCCAGGAGAGGCACTGCAAGCGACGTCGTGCTGTTAACAAAAGCACTCGCGTGGGTCGCCTGCTGACGTAGCCCATTAACGTAAAATTTCGCCGCACTATCCTAACGGATACGTTCGTCGTGCGTCCCATATTGATTTCTGTGGTTATTTCACTCCATGTTGCTTGTATGTCAACACTGCCAACTCTACGGAAAACTCACTGCTCGCGGCCTTCGTGTGAGCGCAGTCGGCTACTGCGCTTTCCGATGTGAGATATAGTGCCTGAAATTTGGTATTCTCGGCAAACTCTTGTCACTGTGGATCTCGAAATATTGAATTCCCTAATGATTTCCGAAATGAAGAGTTCCATATGTCCAGCTCCAATTACAATTCCGCTTTCAAAGTCAGTTAGTTCCGGTTCAAATGGCGCTAAGCACTATGGGAGTTAACTTCTGAGGTTATCAGTCGCCTAGACTTAGAACTACTTAAACCTAACTAACCTAAGGACATCACACACATCCATGCCCGAGGCAGGATTCGAACCTGCGACCGTAGCGGTCGCGTGATTCCGGACTGAAGCGCCTAGAACCGCTCGGCCACCCAGCCCGTCAGTTAATTCCGGTCGTGCGGCCATAATCATGTCGGAAATCATTTCATAAGAATCATCTGTGTACAAATGACAGGTCCGAAAAGCAGTGCCCATCCATATCTTGAGTACTCCATACTATCACCATCTGTAATTGTGTATATCGCTATCCCATTTCTTCTGTCACCGCAGTGTACGTTTCCTTTCTCGCAATGATTCCCATTTAATATTTCGAGCAATTCTGTTCCAAATTTCTCTGGCCTATGCAATCTTGTTCGATCGAAGTAGGGCGTGGCTGCGTTTGATGCATGTCTGATGTCGCGCCTACTTGATGTTTTTGTAGTGGTAGTAGTAGTAGTAGCAATTTTCATTGTTGTCTTCATTCCAAAGACTGGTTTGATGCAGCTCATCACGCTATTCTATGCTGTGTAAGCCACTTCATCTCTGCATAACTGGTGCATCCTACATCTATCTGGACTTGCGGGGATAGCCTACAACCCAGCCTTCGTCCTTCTCAACCACTGGCACTGATCTTTGACTTGTAACTTTGTAACTGCCGTCCGGTTTGTGTACAAGTTGTAAATAACCTTTGGTTCCTGTATTGTATGTCTGCTGCCTTCAGAATTTAAAAGAGTGTGTTGCAGTTAATATTATCAAAACCTTTCCATACGTCAACAAAAGCTTCACTAACAGAAGAAAATCGCAACACCAAAAAATAATTAATGTAGAGTAATGAAATTTCGGGAATTAATTTGTCTGGGTGACGTATTTATGTGATTAACATTGAAAGATCACAGGTTAAGCGTGAGATGAACCACTGCAAATATGAAATGCTGATACGCTAACAACCGGTGTAGCCATTAGAATGCTGAATGCAAGTATACAAACGTGGTGCACTGTGTTGTACAGGTACCAGATGCCATTTTTTGTGGTAGAGCTCCATTCCTGTTACATTTGTTCTGTCAATGAAGGGACAGTTAATTCTATTTGTTGATGACGCTGATGTCTTCTTCCGATGATGTCCCATATGTGCTCGATTGGAAACAAATCTGGTGACCGAGCAGGCCAAGGTAACATGTCGACACTCCGTAGAGCATGTTCGGTTAAAACAGGGGTATGTGGGCGAACGTTATCCTGTTAGAAAATAGTCCCTGCAATGCTGTTCATGAATGGCAACATGACAGGTCGAATCGCCACATTGACATACAAATTTGCGTCAGAGTTCGTGGGATAACCACAAGAGTGCTCCTTGTTGTTGCTGTTGTTGTGGTCTTCAGTCCTGAGACTGGTTTGATGCAGCTCTCCATGCTACTCTATCCTGTGCAAGCTTCTTCATCTACCAGTACCTACTGCAACCTACATCCTTCTGAATCTGCTTAGAGTACTCATCTCTTGGTCTTCCTCTACGATTTTTACCCTCCACGCTGCCCTCCAATAGTATATTGGTGATCCCGTAATGCCTCAGAACATGTCCTACTAACCAGTCCCTTATCCTTGTCAAGTTGTGCCACAAACTCCTCTTCTCCCCAATTCTATTCAATACCTCCTCATTAGTTATGTGATCTACCCACCTTATCTTCAGCATTCTTCTGCAGCACCACATTTCGAAAGCTTCTAGTCTCTTCTTGTCCAAACTATTTATCGTCCATGTTTCACTTCCATACATGGCTACACTTCATACAAATACTTTCAGAAACGACTTCCTGACACTTAAATCTATACTCGACGTTAACAAATTTCTCTTCTTCAGAAACGCTTTCCTTGCCATTGCCAGTCTACATTTTATATCCTCTCTACTTCGACCATCATCAGTTATTTTGCTCCCCAAATAGCAAAACTCCTTTAATACTTTAAGTGTGTCATTTCCTAATCTAATTCCCTCAGCATCACCCGATTTAATTTGACTACATTTCATTATCCTCATTTTGATTATGTTGATGTTCATTTTATATCCTCCTTTCAAGACACTGTCCATTCCGTTGAACTGCTCTTCCAAGTCCTTTGCTGTCTCTAACAGAATTACAATGTCATCGACGAACCTCAAAGTTTTAATTTCTTCTCCATGGATTTTGATACCTACTCTGAATTTTTCTTTTGTTTCCTTTGACTACTTGCTCAATATACAGACTGAATAACATCAGGGAGGGGCTACAACCGTGTCTCACTCCCTTCGCAACCACTGCTTCCCTTTCATGCCCCTCGACTTTTATAACTGCCATCTGGTTTATGTACCAGTTGTAAATAGCCTTTCGCTCCCTGTATTTTACCCCTGTCAGCTCTAGAATTTGAAAGAGAGTATTCCAGTCAACATTGTCAAAAGCTTTGTGTAAGTCCACAAATGCTAGAAACGTAGGTTTGCCTTTTCTTAATCTTTCTTCTAAGATAAGTCGTAAGGTCAGTATTGCCTCACGTGTTCCAATATTTCTACGGAATCCAAACTGATCTTCCCCGGGGTCGGCTTATGTGCTCCTGATGTCATACGAGATCGCACCTCAGTTGTGCGACCAGTGTGTCCAGGCTGCTGACAGGATGGTTGCAGGCGCTCACTGTGCCTCCTCCTAACCAACACACGCCCATCAATGGCATCGAAGCAGAACCAGCTTTCAGCAGGAAACACAACAGGCCTTCACCATGCCCATCAGCGAGTTCTCGCTTGACTCTGCTGAAGTCCCAAATGGCTGTGGTTTGAGGCCGGTGGAACGCACGCTACAGGGCATCTCGCTGGGACCTGCTCGTGGGGTAACAGATTTGTGACGGTTGTGTCACTGTGGTGTCAACTGCTGCTCAGATACAGTACGATGCGCCAGAGCCATACGCCGAACACGATGGTCAAACCTCTCGATAGCGCCACGTGGCTGTCCGGAGTCCGGTCTTCTTGCGACCACAGCTGCCAGCAATCATGTACAGTGGCTTCAGTACCGCAGAAGGAACATCCAGCTGCTCATAGCCGCTCAAACTCAGTGAGGTGTTTATAATGGCGTCTTTGTAGCCTTAAAGACTGTCTTGACTAGCCTCAACTCGTCATGTTCCATCTCAAAGGAAACTAACGTTCACGACCATTACAGCGAATATTTAAAGTAAAGCTGAATTGCATCCTTATAGTGACGCTACTAGTAAGACTCTTATATAACTGGCGCAAAAGTTGAGTAGACATCATAGTTCAGATGTAGAAACCCGCCTACCAACTTTTGTTTATGTCGTACAGCTCCTTCTTGGTGTTGCGTTTTTTTTCCGTTAGTGTATAAACGTAGATTTTTCTTTTCTTTATACTATCTCCTAAGAGAATTCGTAGGACGTGTTGCTACATTTGTACAGAACACAAACTGAGTTTTTCTAAGGTCTGCTTCAACGAGCTTTTCCATTTTTCTGTAAATAGTTCGTGCCAGTATCTTCAAACAGTGACGTATTAAATAGATCGTTCGGTTGTATTCACACCTCTCAACACTTGCTTTCTTTGGATTTGGAATATTGCATTGTTCCTGAAGTATGACTGCATTTCGCCTGTCTCATACATCTTCCATACTAGGGGAGTAGTTCTGTCATGGCTGGCTGCCCCAAGGGTATAAGAAGTTCTTAGGGAATGTCGTTTACTCCAGGTGTCTTGTTTCGTGATGAGGACATCAAACACTGAGAATTAGTCATCCATTACAGATACAACACTCTTTCCCGAAACCCTTCCAACAAATCTAAGTCTCCAATTCACCTTCCGCGATACAGATTTTGCGTGATGGTTCTTCTCAGATTTACTCCTATTATTGTTATTATCATTTCTGTTATTAATGGTATTATTACTGCTATCAAAATTAGTGGCAACAGACGCAGCAGTACAAGTAGAGCCAGTATTAATTTTGTTTGTTTATAGTCAATATTATTTTCTCTCATTGTAACTCGCATCATGGTAATACTATCTGTCATGTTAATATATAAATAATTACACGACGTGAGGTACTCTGCATATTCCTCACAAACCTTGTAGTCAGATAGTACTGGATTCTTTCATCATCAGGCGGCCTTCTGAATGACCGTTATAAGGCGAGAATAGTTGACTGGTTTGTGGAGTACAGATTAACGAACCTGGCTTGAAAATAAAATTGCTTTCAATAATATTACAGAACAGTGATTTAGATGATCTGTCAATGAAGTGGACGTGCGACTGCGGCTGGTCATAAACTTGTAGAAATAAGGAGTACTAACAGCTGTACTTTTTATAAAAATACTTATTAATTACGCGACCGTTTCGACACCGCATTAGTGTCATCTTCAGGACTCTGTTCAAACTGAATGGTGATACTGAACCAGCGGGGCGTTAGGACAGGAACGATGCGCATTCGTTGGCCTCATGAATTTCTGTTTACAAGATGGCTAGGGTGCACGCAGTCCATTAGACCAGTGAACAGACATGTTACCTGTCTTAATGCATCGATGATTGGGTATCACAATTCAGTTCGCACAGGGGCCTGAAGATGACACTAATGCGGTGTCTAAACTGGTCAGGTAAGTGATATATTAGGTTGGTAAACAAGTTCGTAGCGGTTTTGCATATGTTTAATAAACACAACAGGTACATGTAACAGAGACTTTAGCCACGAATAGTATATTCTAGTTCATTATGTACAACAATGTGCCAACGCTGACGTAATTTTTCCATTCCGTGACTGTAGAAATTACGTGGTTTTGAGGCGAAGAACTGATCGAGCTATGTTCGGAGCACATTTTCACCCGGAAAGGAAGTGCCTTCAAGGATTTTCGATAGGGACAGGAAAAGGTGAAAATCTGAGGGCACAAGACCAAGTGAATAAGGTAGGTGCGGAATGAATTCCCAACCCAACACCTATATAGCGTTTTTTGTTAGTCTAGCAGAATTCGGTCGGGCGTTATCGTGGAGAAACATCACTTCACGCAGTCATCATGGTCGTTGATCTTGGATTGCGTCTGCAAGACATCTGTCTGTTGACTACAAACACTTCGGCGAAGAAATTCGTAATCAGCGAAATAAAAAAAAAACATAAAAATAGTGATTTAAATGAAATTACAAACAATTTTGAATGAAATTGTTAAGGCTTTCGTGGACACTTGTTGATAAACTGCCTATTGGCTTCTGTCTCGGGTTCTTCGGCCGACGTTCATCTAATGATTTTACTGACGTTTCGCTAGCACGAGTGGCTGGCATTGTCAAAGCTTCACCCTCCATTGCCGGTGGTGAACTGGAGCCTAGCTCGCGGGCGCAGACTATATGTACCTGGCGCGCCAACGTCCGAGGGCTTCTCCGCGCTTCTCCTCTTGCTAACTGCGACGGTCGTTCGCTGCAGTACGGGCAGCCAGGATCCGTTTACCTTAAGGCTTTCCTCTTTCTTGTTGAAACTGTTCGCGTGTTTTTGTATTGCTACAGCTTCGCTGAACAAGCGCGTGTGATAGTGCTTCTCTACAGCCTCTTAGTCCAGTGATGGCCAACTTCTTCATGGAACAATTCGAAGCACAGGCACTGGACTTGGCGACTTGAGTACCTAAGGTGTGGTACAGGTACGTCGATGATACTTTCGTGGTGTGGAGCTATGGTGAAGAACAGCTCGGTGACTTCCTAAGACACTTGAACAGCCTCCGTGCCAACATAACATTTACCATGGAAGTAGAAAAGGACAAGAAACTGCCATTTCTAGATGTGCTGGTCACAAGGGACGGCGAAAACCTGGGATACAATGTGTATCGAAAACCGACACACACGGACCGATACCTGCACAAACTATCAAACCACCGCCCGAGCCACAAAAGTGGCATGATTAATACACTCGTAACGAGAGCAGGACGAATATGTGAGCCGCAGCACCTCAGACGAGAAATGCAACACCTGGAAAGTGTTCTGAGGAGCAATGGATACTCCACAAATTATATTGGAAGTGCAACAGAGCCAAACACTCGGCGAAGTAAGGAATCAGAAAAAGAAATGTCGGGTACGGCCTTTCTGCCATACATTCCCAGTGTGACAGACAGAATCGGCCGTATATTGCGCAAAGATGGCGTAAAGACGATTTTCAAACTGACAAGGAAGATCAAAGAGTGTCTTAGATCGGCGAAGGAGAAAAGGGACTCACTTGCAATGTCGGGAATATACCGTATACCATGCACATGCGGAAAAGTTTATGTGGGAATGACTGGACGATCAATTAACATCAGGATCAAAGAGCATAAGCGACATGGCAGGTTGGGGCAGGTGGAGAAATCGGCCGTGGCAGAGCACGCACTGAGTGAGACCGACCACGTAATAAAATTCGCCGACACGGAAGTTCTGGCTGTAGAGACGCAATATGACATGCGCTTGTTCAGAGAAGCTGTAGAAATACAAAAACACGCGAACAGTTCAAACAAGAAAGAAGAAAGCCTTAAGGTAAACGGATCCTGGCTTCCCGTACTGCAGCGAACGACCGTCGCAGGTAGCAAGAGGAGAACCGCACCGGAAATGACTGTGGAGAAGCACTCGGACGTTGGCGCGCCAGGTACGTATAAAACTTCCTGGCAGATTAAAACTGTGTGCACCGACCGAGACTCCAACTCGGGACCTTTGCCTTTCGCGGGCAAGTGCTCTACCATCTGAGCTACCGAAGCACGACTCACGCTCGGTCCTCACAGCTTTACTTCTGCCAGTATCTCGCCTCCTACCTTCCAAACTTTACAGAAGCTCTCCTGCGAACCTTGCAGAACTAGCACTCCTGAAAGAAAGGATACTGCGGAGGCATGGCTTAGCCACAGCCTGGGGGATGTTTCCAGAATGAGATTTTCACTCTGCAGCGGAGTGTGCGCTGATATGAAACTTCCTGGCAGATTAAAACTGTGTGCACCGACCGAGACTCGAACTTGGGACTGGGAATGGTAGAGCACTTTCCCGCGAAAGGCAAAGGTCTCGAGTTCGAGTCTCGGTCGGTGCACACAGTTTCAATCTGCCAGGAAGTTTCATATCAGCGCACACTCCGCTGCAGAGTGAAAATCTCATTCAGGTACGTATAGTCTGCGGCCGCGAGCTCGGCTCCAGTTCAACACCGGCAATGGAGGGTGAAGCTTTGACAATGCCAGCCACTCGTGCTGGCGAAACGTCAGAAAAATCATTAGATGAACGTCGGCCGAAGAACCCGAGACAGAAGCCAATAGGCATTTTGTCATTTTTGAATGAATTGGTCGTCTTTATTGGATCTGCTATTTCGAATTTTGGAATTTTAATATCAAATTCGTAATCAGCGACCTCAGTAACCCTTACATACGAATTTACGTTTAAATCTGAAGCTTTATTCCATTTTTGGCCAACTTTCCTGAGATCCAGACCACTATGTGATAGTTCGATATCACAGTTCAGTTTGCACAGGGGCCTGAAAGTGACACTCGTGCAGTATCGAAACTAGTCGCGTAATGAATATATTTTATAAGAAGTGTGTCTGTTAGTATTCCTTCTTTCTACGAGTTTTAATACGACGTCGAATTGTTTCTTTTTCTGGTTTACACAGATTGACGAAATGGAGAACCAGATTAATGAAATTAACGAAGAGATCGAGCGGCTGAAAGAAGAGAAGGAGACGCAGAAGGAAGAGCAGATCCAGGAGCTGGCGAAGGTGGAGGAGGAGCTGGAGGCGAAGAGGGCGGAGCGCGATGCGGCCGAGGACCGCCTGCAGGACCGCGACGTCTCGCTGGAGGCGCTCTTCCGAGGCATCGAGGACCTCTTCAACGCGGCCGGCTGCGACAAGACGCCCACCATCACACACCTCGGTGAGTCAGCCTCGCCTGCCGCGTCCCTCCGTCTGGAAGTCAGGCAGTGTCAGACGGACTGAATGCTAACGCGAGGGGCGTTCAATAAGTGATGCAACACAGCGTTTTTTCGAAACCTGTTCGATTTTATTCGAGATTCCAATTCACCATTTTGCTCCCCACTGTTTTGGCTACAAAACTCTTCCCTTTGTCCACACCATACACACTTGCATACCATACCGTTCCTCAGATTCCTCAGGCACGGCTATTTCATAACCGGCAAAGAGCAACGCGGTCCTATGGGATTCGCGCACAGGATTGACTCTCTGCGATGGATATGGCTGGTCTTAATGTTTTCCGTCGCGGTTGGAGCAGATTTACACCTTGGCTCCTCCGGAGACCCAGACTTACACTACTGGACATTAAAATTGCTACACCACGAACATGACGTGCTACAGACGCGAAATGTAACCGACAGGAAGAAGATGCTGTGATATGCAAATGATTAGCTTTTCAGAGCATTCACACAAGGTTGGCGCCGGTGGCGACACCTACAACGTGCTGACATGAGGAAGTTTCCAACCGATTTCTCATACACAAACAGCAGTTGACGGGCGTTGCCTGGTGAAACGTTGTTGTGATGCCTCGTGTAAGGAGGAGAAATGCGTACCATCACGTTTCCGACTTTGATAAAGGTCGGATTGTAGACTATGACGATTGCGGTTTATCGTATCGCGACATTGCTGCTCGCGTTGGTCGAGATCCAATGACTGTTAACAGAATATGGAATCTGTCGGTTCAGGAGGGTATACGGAACGCCGTACTGGATCCCAACGGCCGCATGTTGCAGGTCCTGTACGGGCCTTTCTGGATACAGAAAATGTTCGACTGCTGCCCTGGCCAGCAGATTCTCCAGATTCCTCACCAACTAAGAACGTCTGCTCAATGGTGGCCGAGCAACTGGCTCGCCACAATACACCAGTCACTACTCTTGATGAACTGTGGTATCGTGTTGAAGCTGCATGGGCAGCTGTACCTGTACACGCCATCCAAGCTCTGTTTGACTCAATGCCCAGGCGTATCAAGGCCGTTATTACGGCCCGAGGTAGTTGTTCTGGGTACTGGTTTCTCAGGATCTGTGAACCCAAATTGCGTGAAAGTGTAATCACATATAAGTTCTAGTATAATGTATTTGTCCAATGAATACCCGTTTATCATCTGCATTTCTTCTTGGTATAGCAATTTTAATGGCCAGTGGTGTATTTTAAATTTGACTAATTTTAAGACCAGATTTTACATTCCAATCCCTGTTTTTTAACATTTTAGATGTGCATCACTGTTTTACCGTCGTTTACACTGATGGCTCCAAACAGGAAAATTTCCTCGGCTGTTCTGTAGTGTTTCCTGATCATGTTACCCGGATTCGCCTCCCTGATGAATATACCGTTTTCGCAGCGGAGCTCCACGCGATCCTGAGGGCACTGGAGGAGATGAATCGTGTTCGGGGCAATCGATTTCTCCTCTGCTCCGATTCTCTTAGTGCCCTACAATCATTGCAGAATCTGTACCCAACTGAGGAGATGGTCCAGCTGATATATGACGAACTGTACTTGCTCCAACGGCGGGGTAAGGAGGTGTCCTTCTGCTGGGTGCCTGGTCATGTAGGCATATGGAGCAATGCAATGAACAGGCCGATCGGGCTGCCAAGGTGGCCTGCAGAGAGCAGGATGTGGTCCAGTGTCCTATTCCCTTGCAGTGTGTCATCTCTGCACTCCACAGGAAGTGCGTGCAGTTGTGGGAGGAAGAATGGCTGACGGTGGTGAAGTCAACAACTCGACCGTGGCGTTCCTCCTGCCGGTTGCTCAGGCGGGAAGAAGTGACCCTCACGCGTCTTCGGGTCGGGCACTATCCTCACACACATAGCTTTCTATTACGGCGAGAGGATCCCCCGTTTTGTGATGCTGGTGGTGTGGACGTCTCTGTCCGGCACATTTTAACAGACTGCATTTTATACCGTGATGCAAAGGCAGAAGCACAAGTTGATGGGGATCTGCCCTGTGTTTTAGCTAATGATGAGACGTGTGTGTCTAGGGTCTTAAAGTTTTGTGATGTGTCGGGACTCTGGCGTAAACATTTAGGCTGGAGGTTTTAGTGTATTGCAGAGTTGCTGGCTCCTCCCTTTTTTCCTTGCGGTCAGCCAGCCACTTCCATCTGCTATAATGTTTTAGCTCCCTCTACCACTTTCTTCCTGTGTTGTCTATGTTTTAGTGCTGACGGCATGCTTTGTCCCACGCTTCGGTGTGGGTAGGCACATATTTCTCCAAGCTTGTTACCAGTGTTTTACGTTCTGTTTTATCTTACTGTCCTGAGTATTTTCTTGACACCCGTCTCAATCTGTCACTGAGTCGGCGCTGAAGACCTTGCGTCGTGCGCCCATACAACCCTCTCCATCCATCCGTCACCATCTTCCCTTAAGCGGCGACAAACCCAGCGGCTACACATCTTTGAGTACGCCCAACTGGCAGACGAGTGTGTCAGCACTAACAGAGGCATCCAGTTGTGCAGCGAGGCGTTTGTCATCCGTCGATCACCGTGGAGAGAGTGTCCCCACGTTCCAACATCACAGGGGTCACAGCTGTGTGCGGCTGGCCGGCTATCATGAGACTGAGTAGGTTTTGCGCGACCTTGTTGCAGTGATGACAGAAGCCTCACCCAACGAGTCGCAGTGCTTTTCGTCACTAACAGGTCTCCTTAGACATTCTGCAAACACCTATGAATATCTGCTATGCTCTGGTTTAGCACCAAAAGAAATTCATTGATAGTTTTCTGCGTGGAATGCACCTGCGTTACGGACACCATTTTGAAGGCTACGTATAGTGCCGCCACCTATCGGAGCTTCATGCAACCATAGCGGATGAAGCGGAAATATTCCACGATGCCCCACAGAAAATTTCGCATTTTTGGAACAGAAACTGGCAGAGAAAAGAAGTGTCCCAATACATATTGAACGCTCCTCGTAAATGTACCACATTGGCGAAGATATCCACTATTTTTTAATTACTCTATGTACCGGAAAAATAGCCAGGAGTTGTTGTTGTGGTCTTCAGTCCTGAGACTGGTTTAATGCAGCTCTCCATGCTACTCTATCCTGTGCAAGTCTCTTCATCTCCCAGTACCTACTGCAACCTACATCCTTCTGAATCTGCTTAGAGTCTTCATCTCTTGGTCTCCCTCTACGATTTTTACCCTCCACGCTGCCCTCCAATACTATATTGGTGATTCTTTGATGCCTCAGAACATGTCCTACCAACTGATCACTTCTTCTGGTCAAGTTGTGCCACAAACTCCTCTTCTCCCCAATTCTACTCAATACCTCCTCATTAGTTATATGTTCTACCAATCTAATCTTCAGCATTCTTCTGTAGCACCACATTTCGAAAGCTTCTAGTCTCTTCTTGTCCAAACTATTTATCGTCCATGTTTCACTTCCATACATGGCTACACTCCATACAAATACTTTCAGAAACGACTTCCTGACACTTAAATCTATACTCGATGTTAACAAATTTCTCTTCTTTAGAAACGCTTTCCTTGCCATTGCCAGTCTGCATTTTATATCCTCTCTACTTCGACCATCATCAGTTATTTTGTTCCCCAAATAGCAAAACTCCTTTAATACGTTAAGTGCCTCATTTCCTAATCTAATTCCCTCAGCATCGCCCGACTTAATTCGAGTACATTCCATTATCCTCGTTTTTCTTTTGTTGATGTTCATCTTATATCCTCCTTTCAAGACACCATCCATTCCGTTCAACTGCTCTTCCAAGTCCTTTGCTGTCTCTGACAGAATTACAATGTCATCGACGAACCTCAAAATTTTTATTTCTTCTCCATGGATTTTAATACCTACTCCGAATTTTTCTTTTGTTTCCTTTACTGCAGCCAGGAGTAGCAGACTGTAGTGATCTGAAGAGGAATGACCACATAAAAGAAGCAGTACGAAAAGCAGACTCAAGGCAGAGATTCATAGCAAAAATCTTAGAGAAATGTAATTAATCCATGAAACAATTTGCTTACAGTATAATTGTAAAACTTATTCTTGAATACTGGTCATCAGTCAGGGACCCTTGCCAAGTAGTATTAACAGAAGTGATGGAAGAGATCCGACGAAGAGAAGCACATTATGGCACGGGATCGTTTAGCCGGTGGGAGAGCTTTACGGACGTGCTTGAATAAACTCCAGTGGCTCACACTCCAACGAAAGTGTTATGTACCACGGAGAGATTTACTATTCAAATCCAGAGAACTGCATTTCGGCAAATTTCGGACACAGTATTGCTTCCTCTCTCATAGACTATATGATGATAAATATCCTGATACCTGGCTGAAAGTGACTTAAAAGTTCGTGGCGCCCTCCATCGGTAATGCTGGAATTCAGTATGGTGTTGGTCCACCCTTAGCCTTGATGATAGTTTCCACTCTCGAAGGCATACGTTCAATCAGGTGCTGGAAGGTTTCTTGGGGAATGGCAGCCCATTCTTCACGGAGTGCTGCACTGAAGAGAGGTATCGATGTCGGTCTGTGAGGCCTGGCACGAATTTCGCGTTCCAAAACATCCCAAAGATATTCTATAGGATTCAGGTCAGGACTATGTGCATGTCAGTCCATTACAGGGATGTTATTGTAGTGTAACCACTCCGCCACAGGTTGTGCATTCTGAACAGGTGCTCGATCGTGTTGAAAGATGCAATCGCCATCCCTGATTTGCCCTTCAACAGTGGGAAGCAAGAAGGTGCTTAAAACATCAATGTAGGCCTGTGCTGTGATAGTGTCACGCAAAACAACAAGGGGTGAAAGCCCCCTCCATGAAAAACACGACCACACCATAACACCACCACCTCCGAATTTTACTGTTGGCACTTCACACGCTGGCAGATGACGTTCACCGGGCATTGCCATACCCGCACTCTGCCATCGGATCGCCACGTTGTGTACCGAGATTCGTCACTCCACACAAGGTTTTCCACTGTTAAATCGTCCAATGTTTACGCTCCTTACACCAAGCGAGGCGTCGTTTGGCATTTACCGGTGTAAGGTGTGCTTTATGAGCTGCCGCTCGACCATAACATCCAAGTTTTCTCACCTCCCACCTAACTGTCATAATTCTTGCAGTGGATCCTGATGCAGTTTGGAATTTCTGTGTGATGATCTGGATAGATGTCTACCTATTACACATAACGACCCACTTCAACTGTCGGCGGTCTCTGTCAGTCCGCAGACGAGGTCGGCCTTTACGCTTTTATGCTGTACGTATCCCTCCACTTCACCATCACATCGGAAACTGTGGACCTAGGGATGTTTAGGAGTGTGGAAATCTCGAGTACAGACGTATGACAAATGGCTCTGAGCACTATGGGACTTAACATCTATGGTCATCAGTCCCCTAGAACTTAGAACTACTTAAACCTAACTAACCTAAGGACATCACACATATCCATGCCCGAGGCAGGATTCGAACCTGCGACCGTAGCAGTCGCGCGGCTCCGGACTGAGCGCCTAGAACCGCTAGACCACCGCGGCCGGCTAGACGTATGACACAAGTGACACCCAATCACCTGACCACGTTCGAAGTTCGTGAGTTCCGCAGAGCGCCCCATTCTGCTCTCTCACGATGTCTAATGACTACTGAGGTCGCTGCTATGGAGTACCTGGCAGTATGTCGCATGAGAAACGTATGTTTTTGTGGGTGTCCGCATACTTTTGATCACATAGTGTACGTCTCGCGAAATAAGCTCGAAGCGAAAACCACTCTTCCCTCGAGCCATTCGCAAATGGAACAGGGAATGGGGTAAAAGATAGTGTACCAGAAGAATCCTCCACCATAAGGTGGCTTGCGGAGTAGATGCAGATGTACATGCAAATGTGATGACGTAGTCACTTCCAAACTGGGATCGTTGCTCACGCCTGTAACAGGGGTTATCTGCAGAGGAAATGTAACTACTGGTGGAAACCGACCTGGGAGAAGACAAGTTTGGACATCGGCTAAATGTGACAACACGCGATGCAGCTATGACCCTACGACTTATCTTAGAAGATAGATCGCAGAAGGGTAAACCAACATTTATAGACTCTGTAGGCATAGAAAATAGACCTTTCACAACGTTGACTGGAATATAAGCTTTGAATTTCTGAAATTAAGATGAGTAAAAGTCAGCGAACGAAAGATTATCTACAAATTTCGTAAGATGCGATATGGTCGCGGATTAAAACAGTGATCCAGGAAATGTAGAATGCTACTGCTGGTTTTATCTGGTCATTCCTCTTCATCATAAAACTTTTGATCTATGAGTGTCTATCAGTAATCACCATCTTCAGATCTGTTTTATAACACGTCCAAATATAATGCAATTATGGCGTTATTATATTAGGACAGGTTATGAAACAGATCTGAAGATGACCGAAACCGGTAGTCTATGAACCAAAAGTTCTGTGATCATTGGCGGAAATAAAAGAAATTAATTCTATCTACAAACTGTACAGAAACAAAACTGCTGTTATAGAGGAGACCAACACGATAGGGAAGCAGTTGTTGAGAAAGGGGTGAGAGAGGTTTTCAGCGTGTCCCTCATGTTATTAATTCTGTAAATAGAGTTAGCAGGGAACCGAAACCGTGTATAAATCTGGAAAAGGATTTAAAGTTCAGGAAGAAGAAATAAAACAACAGTTCTTTTGATCCATTGGTCCACAGGCAAAAGATGTTTGTTGAAAAAGCTATTTTCGTGCTAAGAAGTACTAAAGTAGTCGATGAGCTTTGCTGTTGATCTTTTTTTCATTACTCATCTGTGAATACCATTTTGTTGTTTGTAGTTTGCCTGCTTTTGGTTTGAATCTTATTTTTATTTTTTTTCTGTTTCTTTAAGTTTCCTGTTTTACTACGCAAATGATCTAGGGTTAATTTTAGCTCTTTCATATCCTCCCTGATTTAGCTTATCCACCCTACTTGGTGTTTTATGTTCCAAAGTTTCTCTATAATTTTTCTTGGTAATCTGTTTTCTGGTGTCCTCATAATGAGCGAGAAAGAGAGATCCTCTTTTCCTTTTAGTATTTGTAATGGGCTGTAAATCACTGTACAGCACTTTATTTGGAACTATCTGCCACTGTCAATCGTTTTGATATTTCTTATTTGTGGATGTCCAAGCTATTCATCTCTCTACTTTTAGGATTTTGTCGATGTGTTTTTCTGAGTGACTTCAAAAAGAGTTGCACTTCCGTATGTCACCTCTGGCTGAACCAGCGTCTTGTAATGTTTTAGTTTAGTTTTGAATGACTAACTTTTTTTTGTATAAACATCATGTTAATATTTGAGCTCTTATCATTTTCTTAGTTGTTTCTTGTCATGCATGTTTCTCGTTCAAGTTTTATGTTAAAATTTCTTCAAGGTATTTAAATTCTCTAGTTTTACTTGCCTGTAACTTGGTGTTATATGGATCTGCTACCATTATCTCAGTGTGTTCGAACGGTATCTGGAGTCCTATTTTTTGTGCTATATTTTGTAGGCTTCTTCTTTAATTTCTTGGTTCTTGAATGTTATTAGCTAGTAATGCTAAGTCATCTGTGATTTTAATTTCCTGCTTCTTGAATGTTATTAGCTAGTAATGCTAAGTCATCTGTGAATCCGAAGGAATTTAAGTTTATTTCATCCTTCTTGGCTACAATTATTGTATTTTTAGGATTTTCCTTGAACCATTCCTTAATCGCACATTCTAGAGCACAGTTGGAAAATACTAGCGATAAACCGTCTCCCTGTCTTAACCTGTTTTAATCGTAAATGGCTCAGATATTTCTCCTCTGAACTTTATTTTAGATTTGGTGTTTGTCAGAGTTAGGTTTATTATTTTATTAATTTGGGATTCAGACCGAAATTCCTCAGTATCTTCATCACTGACAATCTGTGGACACAGGCATAAGCTTTTTTGGAGTCCACAGAAGTTGTGACTTCCTGTTTTTGTCTTCTTTTGTAGTAATCCATTACCAGTTTCAAAGTGATAATCTGTTCTAGGCAGCTTCTCCAGGGTCTAAATTCTCCTTGGTATTCCACTGGTTCCAGTTCAATTTGATCGGAATTCTTGATATGACGTTATGTGTGATATCCGAAAGGGACATTCCTCTATAGTTGTCGGGATTTGATTTGTCTCCTTTTTTGTGTAATGGATGGATTATAGCTGTAGTTAAGTGTTCCGGTAGGTCTTCTTTGTTCACTGTCCATTGGTGTAATGATATCTTCTTTATTGAGTCTGCTGAATATTTCCAAAGTTCATCAATTCTCTCATTGTTTTCCTCCCAACTGGTCATTAGAGCACAGATTAGAATTTATGTGTGGCTATTTAGAGAATGAACCAGCTGAAAGAATGCGATGGGTCATTCACGATTGTCACAGTGAAGGAGAATTTTACCATGCGTTCCTCTCAGCATATTGGTCACAAGCTACACAAGACCGAGTAAAACATAGCATCATAATGATGAAACACTTTGAACAATCTGAATTTTCCAGTCTTGTCAAATATTTTGAAGACATGTTGCATAAGAATCAGTATCTTTCAAACCCATACAGCCCCTCAGAACTCATCCGCATTTGCTTAATCAAATTCCCTGAACATTTACGACATATTATTTTAGCAGGACGTTGCAAGGACGACATTGAAGCTTTTCAGGGACTGTTACAAGAATTAGAAATTGACACAGACAGTCGCGGGATGCGGAAACAGGAAAACAATTACTACAGGTCACATCCGTCAGAATTCCGTGACGACAGAAACAATAACTTGACACGACAAGTCTATTCTTACAACGCAAATCATGACCAAAACAGACACCACCCATATGACAACCACTGGCAGAGTAATAATAGTTACAGAGAAAGATTGCATTTACGTAGGAATGACTATCACAGAGACAATCAGAGAAACAGACAATATGGGAACCAAAACAATTATTATCAAGGGAGGCAGAATAACTTCAGACGCAACAGTTCGGCGCACAGTTACGATTCAGGGAGAAATTCTCCACCACGTGACGGACAAGGAAGAAACTACGGAATCTACCGACATGACGACAGACGATATATTCGTAACGACAGACCTGAATTGCATCAGAACTGGCGGGATTTAAACAGGGCAGGGCCTTCTCGTCAAGGTGAATTTTTAGAAGTTCGGTCTCCTAATCCCAATAACGGCGCGCGCCAACAAAAAGACAGACAATGACTCGCACCGCAGGCAGCCGAGTGCGCCGGCTGGCTCAGAGAAAAATAACATAGACGCTAACCTTGAAAAAAAAATTCCAGTATTCTTTACCGACGTATACGATATGATAATTGCATTCAAGTTCAAACTCTGAGTACTATGAAGAGTAAAGGATTTCACCACACTTCACATGTAAAACCGTTTATTGAAAGATAATATGTTTTTTTTAACTTTGTCTTTGCCATAAAACTTTTCACTTCACATTTCTAGTATGCATTGTCAGACTTAGAAACTGTTACCATGCAACAATGTTTGAAGTTAAATATCCAATCAAGAACCAAGGGAACATTTTTAAACAGAAATTACGAATGTATTGTTATAGTGAACAGACGACACAGTGTTGTATTTGTATATTCTTGCTTGTTAGTTGCACGATTACGTAACGACTTTCAGGCTTACATACTTAGGACACATACTGGTACTGCTAATGAGATTTTAATGCAACATTTTGGTTTACTTGAAAATACATTCTGGATTTGAAGTACTTTCTGTGAGATACCAGATGACACAGTGGTTAGTTTATGTGACAGCTACATGATTTTTATCACGATGCTACTAATGAGTGACAATTTACAATGTTGCTTTTGCAGTGTTTCTGTTTTATATCTGCACAGTTTTCTGTTTTATTCTGGAAAGTAAAACATGTTTTAGTAGTAACTTTTGTGGTATAGCTACAATGAGACAGCCTTTTCCATAGCACAACAATACGTTACAGTACAGTACTTTCTTCATCACACAAATAAGCGTAATAACTACGATATCTTTACACAAAGCATTTCACTTTTGTTTATCATGAGGTAAGTACATTGACTTCTGCAGAACTTAGCTTTCGGAGGACGATAACTACGAGACTTCCACAGAGATTATCTTACAACATGACGCACAGTTTAGCGCTACAGTACACGTATTTGAGTGATTAATTTCGCACTTAAAACATTTATTTTTTTAAGATATTTGAAGTGTAATGATACAAGGGTTTTCCGTGATACATTTCATTCCATTGCTGTAATCTGTAACACCTGAGGGTATAATTACATTAATCCTCAGGGGGGTACACGCTTACTTTGTGTACCATGTGTTTGGCAAGCACAAGGAGCCCTAGCTAATATGGTATTTGCTTATGCAACTTTACACATCGGTACCATATTTCTCTAACACATAAATTACACAGCTATCTGATCATTTAACTGAGAGAGACAAACATGTCTTTTTTACTACGTCAGTGACACATGTTTACGCAATTACACAGTTGGATAATTTCACACTTATGAAATGGTATTTTGTCTGCACTTTGTGGACTGTTCATATTTTTTCGGACCCATTGTGATATTATGAGAGCTTTGAATGATGTATTTGGTAAGGGAGCATGATTTTAAAGTACGTTTGAGGCAGATGACACTTTTGACATGAGCAGAGAATTTTTTTTAGGTTTTGAAACTATTGGAGGAAGCTACGACGATTTTGAGATTTGGCTGAGGTTTTATGATGTTATTATTATTATTACGATGATGATGTGTATTATGCTGTTGCAGTATGTTTATGATCAATAAGCTGATGCTATGTAAGGAATCTGATTATGCTATGTAGTTATTATGATGAAATATTGAAGACGTGTCGACGAATATGTATATGTGTAGTAAGGTAAGGAATAATGAGTAGTGGTTAGGGACTCTGACTTGTGAAAAAGGATGTTGGAAACCAAGAATCATACTTTAAGGGTTATGAAATGTGTGTAAATGCGTGAATGTATCACAATGCCGGCGAAAATTGTTTGGACACTGTTATATTCATAAGATTTTGTATCTACACATTTGCAATGGAAATTCTCGACCTCTGCAATTTTTTATATGAGACTGCCACTGTAGCGGAAACTGCTGTCGTAAATATTTCCGTACGAAAGTTAAGTGACCACCTGCACGTAATGCATCGCGGGCACCCAGCTGTGTCAGACACCTGGAGAAAAAGCCATTAGTGTGTGCCAGAGGAGCAGGTGAAAAAAAAAAAAGGGAGGCCATTATCCTCGCTATTGACATTCCTTTGTAGAAAGCATCGTAAATACGACACGCTCAAACTTGAAAACATGATTACACTGTAGAGTTCTTAATTTATGATATTTACTAAAATGCCTAATGAAATGATGAGAAACATTTCACAGCTATTGTCTTGCTAGTTGAGAGAAATGCGATATGGCTTGCTTTATGTATTTATTTACTCATTTTGTTTAATATCTAGTTTCTAGCTGCACTGCAGCATTGGTTAAAATAAAATTTTATAGATGTACTAATATAAATATTTTCTATCTACAGATCGAGTAAATAATAATTTTTTTCCAAAAAAATGAGGGAGCACAAAAAGACATTTACCTTCACAGGAACTGCATTCATAATTTTCTTTTCAAGTACTTGGTAATTTTTTTGGTAGAATAACTTCTTGTGGTGCACCACTTTAATTACATAGACATTAAGATGTGAATAGACATTGCCCTTATCTGCATTGTTGTCTTTAGTGTACTAGCTTGCGCTTTGTCATGTTTAGATATAATTTATTGCTTCTGCTGTTTGCCAGGCATAGTGTTACTGAATTTGACTTTGTGTTATTCTGCTAAGCCAGTTTACTACTGATTTATTTTTCTTGTTTGCTGCTCATTGCCTTATATTAGTCGTAATATTGCAATTGTTTGCCAATGTCCATTTTTTTGTCATTGCTGTTTGTGTTATTTGTTTTGTGCTGCTGCATTGCCTCGTCCCTTAGTTTAGCATCTGAGCTCAGTAGATTTAAGTTAGCTTAAGAGGGGGTAGCCTATAAGAGAATGAGTTGCGATGAATTTGAAGAAATGCACTGAGAGGTTATACGAGAAAAGTACAGAAAGCAGGTATAGATAGGAATTTTTGGAAATAATGAAGAACGAAGGGAGATCTCTGAAAAGTAAAGAAAGTTTTGTTTGCAAAATACTGCAGTAAAACAAACCCTGTCCCTTCCTTGTGTTATCCCACTATGTGTTTGTGTACCCTTGTGTATTTATGTTCTTCCTGTCTTTGTGTAGCTTCATAGAATTTTTTCTTCTTCTAATACTAAGCTACATTCACTATGATGAGGAATACTGTTATCCTCAAATATAATTGGCATTAATAATATGTTATTTACCTTGTAAATATGCTGAGACATTATTTATTATGTTCTGTTTTAATGCACATGTGTGAAGTTGATGTTTCGAAAGTTATTATGATCTTTTATGTATGTATTCATGTCATAATTCCTGTAACACTGATGTATATGTTATTTTGATTCTTTTGTAAAGCCTGTATTACAAATGTTATCTGTATTGTTCTGTTCTTTAATGATGTATTTTGTACCTTTGTAATTGTATTCTTATGTTATACAATTGTAATTGACACCAGTTCATCAAATTAAGTAACTTGTAAGTTCTATTTCACTGCTCACGTTTCTGTTGGTCATAGTATATGGACAATATGTGAGAAGTAGGGACTGTTAGTGCTTGCACATGTGTTAATAATTCAGCAAGGGACTGGGTAACAGCATTGCTGGTTCTAAAGACAATTCCAAAACCTTTGTGAGTACACAAGTGGTAGTTATGGACTTGCTATATTATCCGCAAGACTCTTCAATTGTGATTGTGCACCTGCACAGTCACAACAGATGGCTGCTGGCCATCTCTACAAGGACTACAGTGGGTCTGCATCTTTGATGACCGACCAGTACCATTATCTCTACAAGGTCTACAGTGGGTCTACATCTTTGATGATCCATCAGTACCATTATTTCTACAAGGACTGCAGTGGGTCTGCACCTCTGGTGGCCCACCAATACCATAATCTCTACCAGGACTACAGTGGGTCTACTCTGTGATGACCTACCAACCAATATTCTTCAAAACTTCGACTGACTCCGCTGTGGGTTTGCTCTGTTGTGGCCCATTACCTGTCTGCATGTCAAGAGTCAGCACTGTCTTTCCGTTGGAAGGACAACACTACTTCTTCAAGACTTCATGGAAATCCACTACTTCTGTGTGCATTTTCTTTTACTGCTCAGACTTTGAGAAAAAAATTGAAATTATACTGTGATGTATGATCAGGACTGTCTTTATGGACTGTGAGAAAATTTTAGCTTTTGACCAACATTGTATCAATAAGTGTGTGCATTTGATATCTTTGTTATTGTAATTATGAAAAATTTTATCAAATCATTATTGGCCACTGCCCAAAACAATTTGTAAAATTTTTTGTGGGGAGCATGGGGGCTATGTAAGTAGGCTGTTTATGTTTTCTTATTGGCAACGTTACGTAGCGCTCTGTATGAAAATCACTGGCTGTGCTGTGTGCAGTCTGTGGCTAGTTTGCAGTGTTGTCTGCCATTGTAGTGTTGGGCAGCGGCAGCTGGGTGTGAACAGCGTGTAGCGTTGCGCAGTTGGAGGTGAGCCGCCAGCAGTGGTGGATGTGGGGAGAGAGATGGCGGAGTTTTGTAATTTGTCATGAACTGCTATATATATTATGACTATTAAGGTAAATACAGTGTTTGTTTTCTATTAATATCTTTCATTTGCTAACTATCCCTATCAGTAGTTAGTGCCTTCCATAGTTTGAATCTTTTATTTAGCTGGCAGTAGTGGCGCTCGCTGTATTGCAGTAGTTCGAGTAACCAAGATTTTTGTGAGGTAAGCGATTTGTGAAACGCATAGGTTAATGTTAGTCAGGGCCATTCTTTCGTAGGGATTTTCTGAAAGTCAGATTGCGTTGCGCTAAAAATATTGTGTGTCAGTTAAAGCACAGTCTTGTATAATTGTTAAAAGGGGACGTTTCAAGGTCTGCACAAGATAGACTATGTCGGAGAGTTGCATCAAAGCCATCTTCGAACTGAAGACCACAATAAAATCTGCAAATGAAACCGATGAGCCGGCCGCTGTGGACGAGCGGTTCTCGGTGCTTCAGTCCGGAACCTTGCTGCTGCTACGGTCGCAGATTCGAATCCTGCCTCGAGGATGGATGTGTGTGATGTCCTTAGGTCAGTTAGGTTTAAGTAGTTCTAAGTCTATGGGACTGATGACCTCAGATGTTAAGTCTCATAGTGCTCAGAGCCATTTGAACCGTTTTGAAACCGATGAACAGCTGGGGTTAACGCAGAACTGGATGTCTGTTCCTTGAGCGACTTAGACGTTCGTTCACGCTGGCCGACCTTCTGTGTGTGCCTTAGTGGTATATATATATGTGTGTGTGTGTAGAAGGAAGGACGGTGTACCTATATTGAGAAAAAAACTCTCATTGCATAAGAAAAAAAAAGAATGAAATGGATGTGTTGTTGAAACACGTACCTCATGAGCACGTGTATCAGAATGCAATTTTAAAACAAGTGTCATTAACAAATGTAGTATCAGTACCAATATGGTGTTCTGATGACACTGATAATAAAGATTTTGTTGCTAACAGGATTAGTTTATGATGATGTTATCATAGTTGCAATTAATAAATTAATCGGAAATGTCCACTGCCTCACATAAGTCACTATACCACGGGAAAATTGTAACAAAAAACACCAGTAACTCAAGTAAAAACAAATCGAGTCACACAAAAGTTACCAGAATGCCGGTTATTACACACAAAACTACCACCTACTACCGGTGAATCGCTGTGCTGCCGACTGATTGTTGTGAGAGCTATTGTACAATTCCCAAAACAAACAGATTTACACTATAAAGTTATTCAGAAACTACTGCATTAACTTATTAGCTTCGGTACGTCAAAACAGAAAAGATAACAAACAATTACTTTACGTGAGTCCCCAGAAAAGATCAGTATATCTTTATAAAATCCAAACGGGTATAGAACAGTTGTTGACTGCCTAACTTTTATAAAAATTCTGATACGCTTAAGATCAGTTTTATGAAAATTTGTTTTTGTCAGCTCCGTAAAAACGACACTTAAATGTCGCTCTTCTCTTTCTCTCTCTCCCTCTGTGTGTGTGTGTGTCTGCCTGTCTCTCTCCCTCCCACCCCCCCCACCCCCCCTCTCTCTCACGAAATGTTATCGATTAAAGCAATTGCTTCAATGCTGCTGTAAATAGTTTATCTACTCTCTGTATTTTTTTTTGATCTGATAAAGACAAATAAAAATTTGAATTAGTAACTGTGAATGAAACATCTGAAAAATATAATTCTTACTACTTTCAGTGAAATCTAATAAAGATCTCATATACTTTCTAAAATTAAATTTGGTAAAAATTATCACACATTATTATATTTAAATTTGTGAATGTATATCTCCTTTTTTTGTCATAATCCCGCAAAAATGATTGTTATCATAAAAGAGTACGTCCACTTAATACGTGATTGTTATTCATATTACGAAATTTTATACCACAAAGTTATGTGAAATAAATGCCTCATATGTATTCATTAATTTAAATAAAATTGGCCCAGCTCTCTTATCTGAAACACTCGTAAACTAGTCATTTCGAATTTGCTGTCTGATCAACTTTCCAACCCTCTCGTAAGTTACACGTGGCGTTCTACGCTACGACCTTTGGACACCAAGAAGTTCTACTACGGTACAGATAACAGCTTCATCATAATGTGGGAGTGAAGTGGAGCGGGAACTGGAAACGTAATCCAAAGTTGAAGTACGCTGGACACTACGGTTCTTGTAGACAAAGCGAGTAAATTGCACCCATATTTACCATGAAATTCTACCGGAATGTTGATTCCAGCCGTTGTGAACTGGTGCCAAAAATTTGACTGAGGTCACAAAGACGTGGGTAATACTGGTTGAGGCATAATACCATCAACATGGACCACAGACGAGAATGTCCCTAGGAAGTGGTTCACAGAAATCGTAGATTTTCCGAGATGAGGACGCTTACAGAGCGGTTCTCCAGTGGCTCCGTGAGCAACGAGTGGATCTCTAATGAAGAGGAACTGAACGATCTGTAGGCCGTTCCTACCGTTCCTTACGAGACTTGCTGACTACGGTGAAAAATATCATGTATCTGTGTCACTTTGAAGCGTGCAGTCCTATTCGGTGAAAGCTGCTTGGTCTGGCATAATAACGTGTAGCTTACTTTTTGAAGTTGTATCGTAAATACTTGTTCCAATTATTTGATGGCGACATATTTCCCAAACGATCAAGATGATAATATGTCCAGAATAATATTTTCACTCTGCAGCGGAGTGTGCGCTGATATGAAACTTCCTGGCAGATTGAAATTGTATGCCGGACCGAGACTCGAGGTCGAGACCTTTGCCTTTCGCGGGCAAGTGCTCTACCATCTGAGCTACCCAATCACGACTCACGCCCCGTCCTCACAGCTTTACTACTGCCAGTATCTCTTCTCCTACCTTCCAAACTTCACCGAAGCTCTCCTGCGAACCTTGCAGAACTAGCACTCCTGTAAGAAAGGATATTGCGGAGACATGGTTTAGCCACAGCCTGGGGGATGTTTCCAGAATGAAATTTTCACTCTGCAGCGGAGAGTGGACTGATATGAAACTTCCTGGCAGATTAAAACTGTGTGCCAGACCGAGACTCGAGCTCGAGACCTTTGCATCTCGCGGGCAAGTGCTCTACCATCTGAGCTACCCAAGCACGACTCACGGCCCCTTCCTGACAGCTTTACTTCTGCCGAGTTCGAGTCTCGGTCCGGCACACAGTTTTAATCTGCCAGGAAGTTTCATATCAGCTCACACTCCGCTGCAGAATGAAAATCTCATTCTAGAAACATCCCCCAGGCTGTGGCTAAACCATGTCTCCGCAATATCCTTTCTTACAGGAGTGCTAGTTCTGCAAGGTTCGCAGGAGAGCTTCTGTGAAGTGTGGAAGGTAGGAGAAGAGACACTGGCAGAAATACAGCTGTGACGACGGGGTGTGAGTCGTGCTTTGGTAGCTCAGTTGGTAGAGCACTTGCCCGCGAAAGGCAAAGGTTCCGAGTTCGAGTCTCAGTCACACGCACAGTTTTAATCTGCCAGGAAGTTTCATGATAATTTGTGCTCTAATTATTAAAAAGGATTAAATTTGCGTTTCAAGAAGGACAGAATACAGAGAATGGATTACCATACGGCATATGCTGCGGACCCCGCGCTGGCAGCGGACCAGCAGCCGTACAGCGCAGTTTCCCGGCGGGAAAATTCACCGTAAGCCGGACTGAAATGAAAATACACGGTCCAGTCACTTTAACGTGACCAACGTCTATGTTCGATCCAACGTGAAATAACCTCTCACAGGCGGCATGTGGCAGCACTAGCAGTGGGGGGTATAAAAAGCGTGTCGGAGAGACGCGGAAAATAGTGCAGTCGTTGTCGTAATGCGGAAACGGTACGATTAATCTAATGTCCAGAGGAGAATGGTCATTAGCTTTCGGGACAAGGGTGGAAGCAGTTACAAAACGTCTAAGTTTATAAAGTGTTTGCGTGCCGCCGTGGTTGAAGTATACCGTGCATGGCAAAATGGCGCTACCCAAAATCGGCTCCGAGGCCACCCTGGTGCGCCATTGGCCGTAGACGACAGGGGTAAGCGACGGCTGCGCAGCTGTGTACGGGCGAATAGACGTGCAACTGCTGAGCAACTCACCACCTAGATGGACCACGGCGCTACCAACAGCGTCTTCTAAACGACGCTAGCGAACGTTTCAGGGCATTCGTCTCCGCAGCAGGCGCCAGTTTCATGCTGGAATTTGCACACAAATATAGTAATTGGACGTCCAGTAGTGGCGACAGGTGGCCTTTTCAGATGAATCACATCTTATGCTCCATCGGGCAGATGGCCGTTGACGTGGATGGCGTGAAACGTCTGAAAGCAAATATCGTGGGCAGTCGTCGAAAGGTGCCAGGGGAGAGGGATATCCTCTATGATTTCGTCAATATGGAGGATGCATTGCATCAACACAAGTACGCATCTATTCTTGAGGAGTTTGCCCACTCCTGCATGCAGTTTGTTTTTCCTCGTCACGATCGCATCTACCAGCAGATCAACGCAACGCGTAACACAGCTCGCAGTGAACTCGCGTGGTTCGAGGAATACCAGGACCATTTTATGGCACTCCTCTGGCCACCAAACTCCCCAGATTTAAACCCCGCAGAATATCTGCTAGTCTATGTCGATCGGACTGTTCGCGCCATCGACCCTCAACCGACAAAACTCACGCAGGTGGCCATGGCATTGAAGTCGGCATAGCTCCAGATCCCTGTCGATACTTTCCAGAATCTGATTGACTCTCTTCCTGCGTGTGTCACATACGTCCGCACTGCAAAATGGTGGTTATTCAGGTCTCTGAACCAGTGTAATAACACTGATCAGGAATGTGTGCGCACGACTACGCAGAGTTTTTAAAGCCACGTATATAACTGATCTTTGACATGAATCTGTGTGTGCTATCGTACGTTGAAGTATACATTCGTGGTAATTCTACTGTATTAAACGACATATTACGTATTGCGACTGTCACAAACAAATAATTACATTTTCGATTCGACTCTGCTATGGTGTGCATCATTACAAACTTGTGCTCCAATATTGTCGACATATATTGTTTGCTATAGAAGTAAGTTAATAACAAAACTCACAGCCTTAAAATGATCCTGATCGTCTGAACTGTTGGACAACGTTCACTGACATACATCTCATGCGAAACTTTATTTTTAATCCCTAGGAGTTCAAGACAATCTTTGTGGACAATGCTTTACTTCCTAGGAGGTGGGCCGTTAAAGAATGTTGATTATGTGACGTAAGCAACTAATTGCGAGATTTTGCCAATGGACCGACATCACGCTAACGCTTCAGTTATTAGCAGGCATTGGTGTGCTCCAAGTCTGTAATACGAGAGGTCATAAGCGAACGACTGGGAACAAGGCGAAATTTGTTATATTACGCAAGTATTTTGTTCAATAGAACATGTAGCATCGATGTTCACATTTGGATCAAAAATATTAATTCTATTTCGGCACATTGTTCTAAAAGAAACTAACTTTTATACAGTTTACACGACTTTACTTGAGAATGATTATTACGAATAAAATTTATCTGACTGCTGATTCAGACCGAACATTTTTGTTCCTGCAGTTCGCACTACAGTCTTTTTCCTCGTTTTTTCGACTGATGCGAGTACTATAAAAATGACTAGGTTTTAACTTGAAATAAAAAAGGTTATTTGGTGGTTTAAATATTCATAGTTTATCCACAAAATGAGCTGTAACAGACTGCATTCTGACGAATACTGTTAACTGATACATATTACGTGGATGATAACAACAAACTGGAGCCTTCACAAAGTTAGCGCCTAAAGGGCCCCACACATGATCGATAAACCATCGATGATATCGTGTGCATCGTTCGCTCGTTTCGATCCCGCGATATACGAACCCAGCCGAGAATCTATGGGTTCACGTCGGTCGGTCTGTTCGCACCATGGACCCTCAACCGAGAAACCTAGCTCAGCTGGCCACGACACTGGCTCCACATCCCTGTCGGTACCTTCAGAACCTCACTGAATCTCTTCCTGCAGGTCTCGCAGCAGTCCCCCGCCGCAGAAGCTGGTTATTCAGGCATCTGGCAGGTGGTCACATTAATGTGACTGGACAGTGCAGAACTGGTTGGCTTTCCGTAGTAGCTGGTGACAACGTCTCGCTCCCTCCTTTTTATTCGGGGGTGGGGGGGGGGACTTCAAAATTTTCCAGCAGAGTGGTCCAGTGAACATTATAAAACTGTAGATTTATCTTTCTTAAATACACTCCTGGAAATGGAAAAAAAACACATTGACACCGGTGTGTCAGACCCACCATACTTGCTCCGGACACTGCGAGAGGGCTGTACAAGCAATGATCACACGCACGGCACAGCGGACACACCAGGAACCGCGGTGTTGGCCGTCGAATGGCGCTAGCTGCGCAGCATTTGTGCACCGCCGCCGTCAGTGTCAGCCAGTTTGCCGTGGCATACGGAGCTCCATCGCAGTCTTTAACACTGGTAGCATGCCGCGACAGCGTGGACGTGAACCGTATGTGCAGTTGACGGACTTTGAGCGAGGGCGTATAGTGGGCATGCGGGAGGCCGGGTGGACGTACCGCCGAATTGCTCAACACGTGGGGCGTGAGGTCTCCACAGTACATCGATGTTGTCGCCAGTGGTCGGCGGAAGGTGCACGTGCCCGTCGACCTGGGACCGGACCGCAGCGACGCACGGATGCACGCCAAGACCGTAGGAACCTACGCAGTGCCGTAGGGGACCGCACCGCCACTTCCCAGCAAATTAGGGACACTGTTGCTCCTGGGGTATCGGCGAGGACCATTCGCAACCGTCTCCATGAAGCTGGGCTACGGTCCCGCACACCGTTAGGCCGTCTTCCGCTCACGCCCCAACATCGTGCAGCCCGCCTCCAGTGGTGTCGCGACAGGCGTGAATGGAGGGACGAATGGAGACGTGTCGTCTTCAGCGATGAGAGTCGCTTCTGCCTTGGTGCCAATGATGGTCGTATGCGTGTTTGGCGCCGTGCAGGTGAGCGCCACAATCAGGACTGCATACGACCGAGGCACACAGGGCCAACACCCGGCATCATGGTGTGGGGAGCGATCTCCTACACTGGCCGTACACCACTGGTGATCGTCGAGGGGACACTGAATAGTGCACGGTACATCCAAACCGTCATCGAACCCATCGTTCTACCCTTCCTAGACCGGCAAGGGAACTTGCTGTTCCAACAGGACAATGCACGTCCGCATGTATCCCGTGCCACCCAACGTGCTCTAGAAGGTGTAAGTCAACTACCCTGGCCAGCAAGATCTCCGGATCTGTCCCCCATTGAGCATGTTTGGGACTGGATGAAGCGTCGTCTCACGCGGTCTGCACGTCCAGCACGAACGCTGGTCCAACTGAGGCGCCAGGTGGAAATGGCATGGCAAGCCGTTCCACAGGACTACATCCAGCATCTCTACGATCGTCTCCATGGGAGAGTAGCAGCCTGCATTGCTGCGAAAGGTGGATATACACTGTACTAGTTCCGACATTGTGCATGCTCTGTTGCCTGTGTCTATGTGCCTGTGGTTCTGTCAGTGTGATCATGTGATGTATCTGACCCCAGGAATGTGTCAATAAAGTTTCCCCTTCCTGGGACAATGAATTCACGGTGTTCTTATTTCATTTTCCAGGAGTGTATATCTACTAAGGTAAAGTCATGGGTCAGTATTACCCGTGTAACACTTTATTCCTCCGAAACACAACTAAAATTCTTCCAAGACCTGTTTCTGCCAGTTTTCCATAATTTTATACACAGTTTGTTTCAGTATTTTGGAACTTTGGCTGAAAAAAATGAATTAATTCTCAAACCAGTCAATACTTTCCGTGATTGTGATTATGCTTCCTAAAGGATATTTCGCCTGTCTCATGTATTCTGCCCGTCAGGTGGAACAGTTTTGTTATGATTGGTTCTGAGGGAATTTATTCTTCGCGAGGTGCCTTGTTTCGTATTATCATTCTTACAAATTTTCGTTTTTGCATGGATTAAAGCCTCCATACCAAATTGCGCATGTTCATCTCTGCCTGTGGTTTCTAAACGAAGAAATTTCGGTTGTCTAGATGTTTAGTTTTCACATCTTTGCATGAAAATGTCGCACAATGCTGGGTTGATCAGAGTTCATCACATTTGGTACTTCGCGAGTACAATGACGTGGATCATTATGCGTTAAAGCGTTTATACGATCATCAAACCCCGACCGTCTTCCCGAACGTAGAGAGTCAGTAATGTCAAAACGATCCTCTTTAAAACGAGAAAACCATTTTGTTGCCCAGATCTGTCCAGTGGTAATATCTCCATACATGACGCAAGAGTATCTGGCAGCCTCCGCTGCTGTCACCCCTGTATTGAATCAGATGAATATGTCGAAAATGCTCCGATTTCTCCACATGGCACTCCGTAATGTAGCGTCTCCAAATTAGAATATGTAATCTCAAACAGCAACACTGAATATGTAATCTCAAATAGCAACACTGAACTACAACAAAAAAATGACAATCTATAAATAAATCCATAGTGTTCGGAATACCAGCATGCAAAATAAAACCGCACGAACTCACGCACCAACCTAATACAAACTAGCAGAAAGGATACATGATTAAATTTGCAGATTATTTGGAGGTGTACAGGGTGAGGAATTTAGCATACAGAGCTGACACCTATGGCAGCAGTAACGGCTGTGACGACGCCGGCCACGGAGTCGCACAGGGCTGAGACTACAGACACGTGTACTGTCATTGCACGGTGCTTCCAGTCATAGTGGGTGGCGGGTGGATGTGAGCCAGTCGCGCCAACACAGGATCAGACATTTCAGTGGATCAGAGACGTGGAAACCTTCTGGGCAGGGGGACACTGGAAGAAAGGTAGTCAGATCAGCATAGGGAACATCTCACTGAAAAACAACCGCATGGAGATCTTGAAGACAGGGCAAAGGCACTGTCACTAACACGACAGATGTGTAAGGACTGCTGTCGAAATTACAGGTTATATGATCCAGAAAGCATACACAGTGACACCCCATTGTATCAGGCCAGATTCAGGACCTGTACGACAATAATGAATGCAGTATGGGGAAGTTCGTTCTCTGCAAAGCCTCCACATAAACACATGTCCATCACGATGCTGTACGCAGAACCGGCACTCGTGTCTAGGGATGTCACTGCGTGCAGCACTGCCGACGTGCCTCTCTCTGCTGCCGAGGGGACAAGGGACACGAATGGTACGTTTGCTGGCAGTCTGTCGTGTTCCAGACGTCGTCGCCCTGTGCGAGTGGATGCTTGCCTAGCTGTAGACAAGACCATTTCCTGACTCAAGGAAAGTCGAGTGGCTGCACGATTTTGCACAGTGAAACGAGCAATACATCTGTCTTCTCAGCACTAGACGTGTGGGGCCATTGAGCTCCTTTTTACTATCAAAAAACAGTCTTGATCACAATTGATTTATTACGGTGACCGGTTTCGACCACTACTGTGATCATCTTCAGACCAATGAGTACGATCCTCCTTCTGGTGGTAAATCTGGTGATTTACCACCAGGAGGTTCGTAATCATTGATCTGAAGATGACCACAGTAGTGGTCGAAACCAGTCACCGTAATAAATCAATTGTGATCAAGACTGTTTTTTGATAGTAAATATTTGTAACACATTGATCACTGTTCGCTCCCACAATGTATTCAAAAGTAATTAATTCATTGAGCTCCTGCTTGGCTCCGAGTGTGGCACGCATAATTCCTTCTCACTCTTGGTAAATGATTAAATGTTATTTTTTATGTAAATTGAAGGCTGAGGGGGCGCAAAGGAAAGAAAAGGGAAGGAGCTAATGTTATCAAATGCACTGGGAATTATGCCGAATCGGCGGCGACGAATCAAAATGAATGCCAGACCGGGACTCGAACTGGGGATCTCCTGTTTAGTAGGTAGTTCGTTAACCACTTCACCACCCGGCCACAGTGTCATCAAGCGAGGTAGCCCACTGGTTAGCACTCTGGACTCGCATTCGGAAGACACTGGTTCAAACCCGCGTCCGGCCGTCGACATTTAGGTTTTCCGTGATTTCCCTAAATCGCCAATAAGGCCCCTTTGAGAGGCCACGGCCGATGTACTTCTCCATTTTTCACTAACCCGAGCTTGTGTTACGTCTCTAATGACTTCGCTGTCGACGGAACGTTGAACACTAATCTCCTTCTCCTTTCCGGCCGCTGTGGCCGAGCGGTTCTTGGCGCTTCAGTCTGGAACCGCGCTGCTGCTACGGTTGCAGGTTCGAATCCTGCCTCGGGCATGCATGTGTGTGATGTCCTTAGATTACTTAGGTTTAAGTAGTTCTAAGTCTAGGGCTCAAATGGCTCTGAGCACTATGGGACTTAACATCTATGGTCATCAGTCCCCTAGAACTTAGAACTACTTAAACCTAACTAACCTAAGGACATCACACAACACCCAGTCATCAAGAGGCAGAGAAAATCCCTGACCCCGCCGGGAATCGAACCCGGGAACCCGGGCGCGGGAAGCGAGAACGCTACCGCACGACCACGAGCTGCGGACTAAGTCTAGGGGACTGATGACCTCAGAAGTTAAGTCCCATAGTGCTCAGAGCCATTTGAACCATCTGGACCATCCTCCTAAGGACACGGTTTTTATTGCAAGTGCGCAGACTACCTCGGCGAGCTCCTCGGCCGACTACCGTTCCCACCTAGCGCCACCTGTCCGCTGTGCTTGTCCATGCTCTCCACGCTCGCTAGTTTTAGATTCCCGCTGGAGGTCGAACATAAACATGTCCAAAACAACAGACACTAGGCGTTCATATAAATGTTGTTTGTCCAATATGAGTAGCAGAAAGACAGAAAACGGAATTGCGACGGGAACGAATTTATGGATCAGCACAATCTCTAATTCTTGATCTGCAATTAATAGAGTGATGCAAGACCGTGGAGGTAAATGTAAGTATTTAAACACTAGTCTTATCGTAGAAGCCCGCATCTCGTGGTCGTGCGGTAGCGTTCTCGCTTCCCACGCCCGGGTTCCCGGGTTCGATTCCCGGCGGGGTCAGGGATTTTCTCTGCCTCGTGATGGCTGGGTGTTGTGTGCTGTCCTTAGGTTAGTTAGGTTTAAGTAGTTCTAAGTTCTAGGGGACTTATGACCACAGCAGTTGAGTCCCATAGTGCTCAGAGCCATTTGAACCATTTTTATCGTAGAAGAGCAATGTTTCTTTAAATGGGTCGGATATAAAAAACCAAATTTTGGAAGAAACGCAGGTTATTTTATTGATCATTGATTTAAGGGTGCAGAAATGGCCGCCAATCAGTAGCATCTCCGTATGAGCAACACCAACGTCCCAATCACACTTCTGTAAAATACAATCAAATATTAACCACCATTAATTCAAGTTTAGAACTAATGGAATTAATCTAAATTGTACAACAGTCTCACCTTCTGCTGTCTGTGCAGATCAAATAGTTTCGAACAAAAACATGAAAAAGTCACAGGGAATGTAATGTCTATGGTATATGAGATTTTTGGAAGTTCATTTTTCTTAATTTTTAATGTACTATTACACCTTCCAGAACCCATCACTACATACTGCCACGACAGTTGTGGTATACCGACCAATGCAAACAGCTGTCTCAGAGAACGATAAACAGCATTCTCGATGGGGCCCAGTCCGCTTGACGTAGCCGCACGGGTCAACGGCGTACTGTATCAGCGTTCGACTAAATGCATTCCTGATGGGAATTTTGGGACAAGAGGCATTGTCCCAGGCCTTGAGCGAAAGTTGGAGCTCTTTTCAGCTAGAATTTTGGAAGTTATTTCACGGTCCACCTACAGTACATGTTTGCCACTAGTTGTTGGGGCATGGACATGACGGCCTGCTAGTGCTAGTTTTCAGATGCACCTGATGATGGGGCTAAGACCCGAAACCGGTGGTACAGTATAGCGAATTCTGTCGTGCAAGACTTCAGTCAATAAAATATTTTACAACTCTAGCGGGGTTTCTTTATCATGAACATAAAAACAAAGTTGTTGCACTGTATTTGAGCTGTACAGCACTTCACTTCCGATATACGTACGGATATTTTGTATTTACTTATTATGCCCCTCGTCTCAAGATCGATTTGTTAGAACGAGTCATGTGGTGTGATTATTTGTTTTAAAATCAAGTCTAATTTTCAACTTGTGATGTAATGATACGCTAAAAAATTAAAACTTTTGTGTTAGGGAATCTGCATCTTTGCTAAGCAAAATGAAGCTTAGTTTGCAAACTAGGGGTAACTTAATTTTCTAACCCAACTGTGGCAGAAGTCTCGAAGCCTCTAGGTTTATGTTGCAGGTGAAAACGAGCACGTGACTCAGCACAACGTGATGATGTTCCTGAACCTCATAGAGCTTCGCACCGACGAACTCCTGAACCAGGTATTCTACGCCGAGAAGAGCAAACCGTGGAAGTTGGTTCCGTGCCAGCTTCCTATCATCAAGATCAGGACGCCCAAGAAGCCCAAGGTCAGCCAGGGCGACAAAGGAGCTGTGGACCAGCCCCACATCTGTGAGTTTCACGCATCCTACTGTTTCCTTGCTTTAGTAAACAAATCAGTCATCAACCAGAACGTTACTTCAATCTCCATCGAGCTTTAATAAATACGGTAGTCATATCTGCATAACCATAAATCCACTGTGTCGAGCCGCTGCTGTATACACTCAAACCTTGGCCCAAGTTCAGCGACGAAAACTTCTTTAATGCTCGTTGCTACGCTTCTCAACTCACCTTGACCTCATTAATCGACGTGTTATTGACAGTCATCTGCGTTTCCAATCTCTCATTATTTGGCGTTATCTGCGCCCCCTAGATTTCCGATCTCACACATTTGCTTATTATTCGTAACCATTAGCGCCTCAAAAGTTGCCATAAACTGGGCCCTATACGGTAAACACGGCTCCAGGCTTCTATCTATACTGTTATCACTTTCTGCAAGAACTTTGCTTCCCTGTGAGAACTCTGTCTCACATAGTTCCGAAGAAACTACTGCTAGAATCTGGTCTCCACCTTCCAAACGTAGAATATCGGCAGCACCGCTAAAATCCAGTTCACTGAGCAACGAATTCGGTTCGCGAATAGTCTAAGAATCAGGAACATTGCTCCCTACATTCCATGTTTTCTGATTCTCTACTTGCAACTTCTTCCGATGGCATGTTACTCACGGATTCTTTAAGTCTAGAATTACATTTTCAACGTCTGCGCGTACCCATTTTTTTAACCACATAATTCGTCTGCATAGCACTAATTCTGAACACAAATTGACTAACACAAGACCGCTGTTTAACGTACTCAAGATGCTCACACGAAAGTAACACATATATGCACAAATTACAACGAAAATTAATTGACAACAGATATACACGAATTTCTCCAGGAGCAAATCACATTGAAAATTAATTATCCTGACTCATATATCAAATTCTCCACACGCAAGTTACAATAAAGTCACACGATCCTACTACCGAAGCCTAAATTAACGCAGAAACACACACTCTCATGTAAAATGAAAACGAGAGAGAGAACGCCGAATGCAAAACAACGCCGTTCCCACACTGGCTATTGCTTAAAACAATCCAGAAGTTGTCCAAGCTCCAAGGAAAATAATATTTAACTAAAACAATTTGTACATGGCACTGAAACCTAACTCCTTTTCAGAAAGTTCTCTGGCAAGCGCATTATTCAGGGTCAGGATCGCCGTGTAAAAGGACAAGGACAAGTATTTAAGAATGTAAAATCCAACCTATCTAACCTTGGGGTAATTTGAATACTTCATAATGAACAATTACCTGTATCCAATTATTGCGCCATGGATCAAAGGTGGATGGGGCTTGGGATGAATTTGAGTTACTGAAAGCCTGAATACAATTACGAATGAAATGAACGTTTATTGACCACCATATATTACTTAAAAACACTTGTGAGCGTAATATAATGTGACAATTGATAATGCCTGATGTATATTCAGTTCCATACTTGATAAATCTTAAACCTTATATCTGAGTCCGCTACTAAAGTCGTGGTTTATAGGACGGAAATACTCAGAGGATGGGTTAACCATACACGCTCTTAACATCCACTTGCAGTTGATGAGGTTTACGCAGAGGCCCTCCACAACGAACACACTTGGCTAGCAAAGAGATCGATCGATTTTAACACGTGGAATGCATATGTAAAATTACTGTTGCAATACACAAACGAAGATCAAAATATGAACTAAATATATATTTAACTTAAATACACAAATAAGAGGAAGATTACGGAAGCTACAGCAAGAAAGCTCTTAAACCAGAACACGAGCACGTGATGGTAACGAGCAGAGGAAAGTACTGAACAACAGGAATTTCAGGAGAAACGAATTGGAGTTGCACAGAGGTAACAAGTAGTGAGAGCTGAAGGCTCTTAAACATGCGCACTAACACATCGTTGCCTTCACGATTAATGAAAAAGCTTTCGACAAAGTCAGTAGACCTCTATTGTGGCAGATCAGGGGAAGACCCCAATGCATCTCATTAACTCTGTAAAAGATCTTTACAAAGAGACAAAAATTGTAATTGAAGATGCAGGTAACTGGTACAAACAATTACCAACAACAAAGAGAATGGACAAGAATGTGGCCTGTTTTCAACTCTTTTTACCATCTACACAGATGACCTAGTCAGTGATAGGCAACAAAATTTTACTTACGGCATAATGTTCATCAGGGAGCAATGTTTTAACACTCTACTATGCGCAGATGATCAAACAGTAATTCAAGAAAATGAGGATAATCTTCAAATATCAGTTTATCACCTTCTTGTATTGGCTTCTAACTATGACATAAACGTCTCCAGTATTAAAACAAGAGTTGTGTCATTCAATAGAAAAGTGTCTCTACGATCTAAAATTATAATACTGGAACAGATGACCACTTTCAGTATCTTGGTTGTGACGCGGTACAAAATTGACAACAAGATCCTAAAATTTGACGCAATCTATGGAACAATTAGAAATACGCTAGAAAATAAAAATCCAGGTAAGAGTTTTACAAACTTTGGCAGTGCGTACTATACTCTGTGGATTTGAAACCTGAATTCCTACACAAAGGGATTTGAGCAGGGTGCAGGCTGCAGAAATAAGATTTCTCCGTAGTGTTGAAGGTTGCACCAGAGGAGATGGCTTCAGAAGTTAAGACATTAGAAATGATTACAAATTGATTCAGTGCAAAAGAAAATGGATCTAAACAGAAACAGATGTGGGAATATTTAGAAAGAATACATGAAAATAGACTCCCAAAACAAATTCCTAACTACAAACCGAGAGGGACAAGACATGGTGAAGGCCACGGAAGAAATGGCTGCATCTAGTTGACTGGAACAGGCGAAAACACTACTCTATGAAGGAAGGAGAAGATAATGGTGGTGGCAATGAAGAAGTAGACAATATCGAATTAGGTCCTCATTGACCGTATTGGGCTGTTTTCATAGACAAACGGCCCATTTTTGTTTCTTTGTGTCAAACAAAAAACGCGTGGACAGTGATTTTCATCACAAGAAGCTCTTGAGTGCTTCCATAACCATGTTTATGGGGTACTAACCTCATTCTGAAAAAAGAAGGTTACTATAGTGCTCTGAACACATGCATGATTGTATAAATTTCAAAGGCGAATCTTTTAGAGTACTATGTGTGTGTCCAGTATATGAGCAACTATACCTTTCACATAGTGGCAGATCTACGTAGACTTGAGCCTCTTTTCCATTCACTGGACCATGTCACGTGTCCCAACAGGGACACCGCGCAATGTTTCCGAATATTTGACAAGGGCAGTTATTTGCTGGGATATTCTGCATGCTCGGTAACCCATGTATCTAACACGATCTAATGTTCCACCAATCTGAAGATGCCTAAATCAGGCGGAATGCGTCATTGGTACATTAATAATAATTACAGGGTTATTACAAATGATTGAAGCGATTTCACAGCTCTACAATAACTTTATTATTTGAGATATTTTCACAATGCTTTGCACACACATACAAAAACTCAAAAAGTTTTTTTAGGCATTCACAAATGTTCGATATGTGCCCCTTTAGTGATTCGGCAGACATCAAGCCGATAATCAAGTTCCTCCCACACTCGGCGCAGCATGTCCCCATCAATGAGTTCGAAAGCATTGTTGATGCGAGCTCGCAGTTCTGGCACGTTTCTTGGTAGAGGAGGTTTAAACACTGAATCTTTCACATCACTATGTGTGAAACTTGCCCGCACGCGTTCAACCGTTTCTTCGCTCACTGCAGGCCGACCCGTTGATTTCCCCTTACAGAGGCATCCAGAAGCTTTAAACTGCGCATACCATCGCCGAATGGAGTTAGCAGTTGTTGGATCTTTGTTGAACTTCGTCCTGAAGTGTCGTTGCACTGTTATGACTGACTGATGTGAGTGCATTTCAAGCACGACATACGCTTTCTCGGCTCCTGTCGCCATTTTGTCTCACTGCGCTCTCGAGCGCTCTGGCGGCAGAAACCTGAAGTGCGGCTTCAGCCGAACAAAACTTTATGAGTTTTTCTACGTATCTGTAGTGTGTCGTGACCATATGTCAATGAATGGAGCTACAGTGAATTTATGAAATCGCTTCAATCATTTGTAATAGCCCTGTACATTCCCGCAACCAAGACAGCTTGTTTCTTCAGCATGATCATAATATGAAATAGGGAACATTCCCTAACGTTCCGTAAAATTATATTTATTTGGTCACGAGGCAGCTTTCGGATCCTTAGGTCATCTTCAGACGACAACTGAATGGAGCAAACACAGATAACATGACGTCCGACTTGCAGCGGTGTCATTTATACGTCAGATACTAAAGACAAAAAAATGATGACTGTAGTATTTAAATCGGAAAGCATTAGTTTATGTCGCAGGAACTAGTGACATTAACTAACGAAGGGAATAAAGTTTTTTACATGGAGATACGTTTAACAGCTGATCAAAAATAAAGTTGAATTTCAAGTTTTAGTCTATTATTTGTAACTAAAACTTAGTTTAACACAGGGGAAAAGGAAACTGAGTTTGTTCTTTCAATAATAAGCTGGCATTCTCTGTCATGTGTTTATTGGTTTCCAGTACTCCAGTAAGATCATTTTTGTGCTTTTCTTAACATAATGTAAAACTTCGCAGTCTACATCATATGAGTGATTTTCTGTCAAAAGATGATTGAACTTTTCTTTCTTGACTCCAGCTTCCCTCATGTTCCGATAAACTAACTGCCACAAGTCTGACGGCCTAGCTATGGCTTTGCCTCTTAGTCCTATCGTATATCCTGTTTTAATGGAAAACTTCGAAAAAATGTTCTTATAGAAATAAGCACTGAAGTGCAAAATTAAATACTGGTTCAGATACGTGGGTTATATGCCGTGTTTGTGGACATTGCCACTAGGCAATTAGAGACATTACTACAACATTTAACTTCCAACGCAGGGAAATTCAATTCACAATGGAGCTGGGAGAGTTTTATGCAAGGTGGTCACAAACAGTCTGAAAAGGCTGTAAGGGTAGACTGTACTGAGAAGTAATTGTTAAGAAAAAGTTCTATACACTGCGCTGTTTCCGAGCTAGTTAGCTTGAAGTTAGCCAACGAGGCCGCTGCGAGCGCAAATTCAAATAGCCCTCGGAGTCGGTGTCGCCAAAAAAGTTCTCCGTTTGGTTTCCTAACAAAGAACAAGAGAGCGGTACAAAAGTTGGACATGGGACAGTAGTAAGGACTGAAACTGAGCCAAAGGCTGACCAGTCTCGTGCGCTATCGTCTACACGGTGAGAACAACTTACACTAATTATACCTGATGTGAATAAATGCTTTTTTCGAGATTTTGACGGTGCTAATCATTTTTTGAAAATTTTACTATGATTTTTTGTTATTAGTTATGATTTACGATTCAAGTAATCACTCAATAAAACAAGCTTTTCTCATTTTCCACCGAAGTACCAGGGTTCTCAAAGTCAGAGGGAAAGTTTGGAAACCCTGTACTAGAATCAAAAGTGATTTGTGTTTCTTTCTAGTGACCCTGGCTTTGGGCTGTGTCCCTCCTGCAAGAAAACAACATGCAAAAATCTGACATGGTCATACATGAGACACCGTCCCCCGGAACAGACACAAGCGCTTGCAAGCCAAACAGTGATCCGCGCTCGTCTCGTATGTTGGTAAATGTTCCGTACAACAACAATTACAGCAGTACCCTGGTTTGTTGTCGACGGAGCCTCTGGCAGCCGCCATGAGAGGCGCCAAGTCTGCTGCCAGCAGAGCGCGCTTCCACGGCCACAGCACAGTGAACACGGCCAGTATTCTCCTGCGATACGTCACTTGTCCGCCAGCAGCTCACACTTCATCTGAGCGCCGTGGCAGTATATAGGCGAGCGCTCAATCACGGATTAGCAGTTTGGTTTCAGCTGTCAAAGCAGTCATTCCTTTGAGTTCTCCGAGACAGGCGCCGACTGCATCCGCAACACAGCAATCCGAGTTTCACTAAGAAATCACCCAAATACAGTGTTTAGCTTCTAATCTGCACCGAGCAGTGACTTTACTTTTTCAGGCTTCGGCCTTACGCCAACATAGTACTGATCATGTGATTAACTTCTGAATATTCGAAGTTATTCTGGGCTTGAACTCACTTTAGCCTTCAGTGAATTAATCATTATTTGTCTTTCTTGTTTGAGACTCAAAGCACCACAACTTTCATTTGTATGTAACTTAACAATCCACGAAGAAGACTTTGTCCTTTATTAATCTACACTCCTGGAAATGGAAAAAAGAACACATTGACACCGGTGTGTCAGACCCACCATACTTGCTCCGGACACTGCGAGAGGGCTGTACAAGCAATGATCACACGCACGGCACAGCGGACACACCAGGAACCGCGGTGTTGGCCGTCGAATGGCGCTAGCTGCGCAGCATTTGTGCACCGCCGCCGTCAGTGTCAGCCAGTTTGCCGTGGCATACGGAGCTCCATCGCAGTCTTTAACACTGGTAGCATGCCGCGACAGCGTGGACGTCAACCGTATGTGCAGTTGACGGACTTTGAGCGAGGGCGTATAGTGGGCATGCGGGAGGCCGGGTGGACGTACCGCCGAATTGCTCAACACGTGGGGCGTGAGGTTTCCACAGTACATCGATGTTGTCGCCAGTGGTCGGCGGAAGGTGCACGTGCCCGTCGACCTGGGACCGGACCGCAGCGACGCACGGATGCACGCCAAGACCGTAGGATCCTACGTAGTGCCGTAGGGGACCGCACCGCCACTTCCCAGCAAATTAGGGACACTGTTGCTCCTGGGGTATCGGCGAGGACCATTCGCAACCGTCTCCATGAAGCTGGGCTACGGTCCCGCACACCGTTAGGCCGTCTTCCGCTCACGCCCCAACATCGTGCAGCCCGCCTCCAGTGGTGTCGCGACAGGCGTGAATGGAGGGACGAATGGAGACGTGTCGTATTCAGCGATGAGAGTCGCTTCTGCCTTGGTGCCAATGATGGTCGTATGCGTGTTTGGCGCCGTGCAGGTGAGCGCCACAATCAGGACTGCATACGACCGAGGCACACAGGGCCAACACCCGGCATCATGGTGTGGGGAGCGATCTCCTACACTGGCCGTACACCACTGGTGATCGTCGAGGGGGACACTGAATAGTGCACGGTACATCCAAACCGTCATCGAACCCATCGTTCTACCATTCCTAGACCGGCAAGGGAACTTGCTGTTCCAACAGGACAATGCACGTCCGCATGTATCCCGTGCCACCCAACGTGCTCTAGAAGGTGAAAGTCAACTACCCTGGCCAGCAAGATCTCCGGATCTGTCCCCCATTGAGCATGTTTGGGACTGGATGAAGCGTCGTCTCACGCGGTCTGCACGTCCAGCACGAACGCTGGTCCAACTGAGGCGCCAGGTGGAAATGGCATGGCAAGCCGTTCCACAGGACTACATCCAGCATCTCTACGATCGTCTCCATGGGAGAATAGCAGCCTGCATTGCTGCGAAAGGTGGATATACACTGTACTAGTGCCGACATTGTGCATGCTCTGTTGCCTGTGTCTATGTGCCTGTGGTTCTGTCAGTGTGATCATGTGATGTATCTGACCCCAGGAATGTGTCAATAAAGTTTCCCCTTCCTGGGACAATGAATTCACGGTGTTCTTATTTCAATTTCCAGGAGTGTATTCCACCTGGCAATGTCCTCATTGCACCCTCAACGGCACAAGACACATCATATCACGAGGGGTTTCCTGGCTCCAATGCCCCCCCCCCCCCCCACTCTTAGCTTTTGTTGTGTGTCATTTGGCAATGAGGAATCTTTTGATCACTGCGACCCTCTCCCCCGTGCTCTCAGTTTTCGTCCCATTGTCATTTGGCGCTGAGGAGTTTTCCAGCCCCAGAACTCCCTTCCCGCTCAGTTTTCGTCCAACCATTTGGCGACGAGTAAACATTTTTTCAGGTGGAAGTGACCCTGGATGCTTCCACTGGAGACTTTTTCGCTTTGATTCTGGTTCCAAGTGATGACACCATGACATCTCCAGCCAACATTCGTACCAGGAACGCATTCCCTTCCCGAGCATAGCGCTGCAGATGAGCAAGACAGTGGGCCATTCGACATGGTTGAAGACTGTGGGGCACCCATTGGGCACACACTTTGGCATGTGCAGTCGTTCCTTCAAGATGGTGTGAACACTTCCGACGCTCAATCCGACAACAGCGGCTATGGCTTTCGCTGTCACTCTGCGATCCTGCATAATCAGTGCATCTACCAGCTGGACGATGTAATCGGTAATGCAGTGTGGTGCTCCAGACCCTGCATCATCGGCTAACGACAGCCGTCATCCATGAAGTGCTTGTGCCACGCCTTGACCCTTGCAAGGGACATGCAGTGTTCGCCGTACTCTCGTGACATTCGTCGATGAATGTCTCTTCCTCCTACTCCTTCCGCTGTCAGAAAACGAACAACATCTTTTTGCTCTTGTTTTGAAGCCTCCATGTCACTGTTTACAGTGCGACTGGCAGCGTTGGACGATTGATGCATGCTGCTGCTAGCTCTGTATAGTCACGGGACGTGCACGCGTCCCTTCAGTGACGGGCAGTGAACTTCCACGCTCTGGTCGGTACCACACCTCGTTACACACGTCACGATATGACCCTCCTGTCATCGGTCATCGGCTCGTTTATTTTTGAGCGCCCTTATACATGCGTTCGCTTTCCGACACTTCAAGTGCTCCTGACCTTCTGGAGCACAATTGTTTTGCTTGCAAACTGCTCCCACATCCACCTATGCCCTCCAGGCACAATATTATTGCATTAGACATGCTACATACATTCAGAGGACAATAATTGTATTTGTCACGTGCTGTCACACTCTCATTCGCCCTCCAGGTACACGTTTCCTGTATCCTTTCCGTGATGCTCTCACACCTCTGTCAGTCATCTGCATGCAGGATCCCATACTACAGGGCTATTACAAATGATTGAAGCGATTTCATAAATTCACTGTAGCTCCATTCATTGACATATGGTCACGACACACTACAGATACGTAGAAAAACTCATAAAGTTTTGTTCGGCTGAAGCCGCACTTCAGGTTTCTGTCGCCAGAGCGCGCGAGAGCGCAGTGAGACAAAATGGCGACAGGAGCCGAGAAAGCGTATGTCGTGCTTGAAATGCACTCACATTAGTCAGTCATAACAGTGCAACGACACTTCAGGACGAAGTTCAACAAAGATCCACCAACTGCTAACTCCATTCGGCGATGATATGCGCAGTTTAAAGCTTCTGGATGCCTCTGTAAGGGGAAATCAACGGGTCGGCCTGCAGTGAGCGAAGAAACGGTTGAACGCGTGCGGGCAAGTTTCACGCGTAGCCCGCGGAAGTCGACGAATAAAGCAAGCAGGGAGCTAAACGTACCACAGCCGACGGTTTGGAAAATCTTACGGAAAAGGCTAAACCAGAAGCCTTACCGTTTACAATTGCTACAAGCCCTAACACCCGATGACAAAGTCAAACGCTTAGAATTTTCGGCGCGGTTGCAACAGCTCATGGAAGAGGATGCGTTCAGTGCGAAACTTGTTTTCAGTGATGAAGCAACATTTTTTCTTAATGGTGAAGTGAACAGACACAATGTGCGAATCTGGGCGGTAGAGAATCCTCACGCATTCGTGCAGCAAATTCGCAATCCACCAAAAGTTAACGTGTTTTGTGCAATCTCACGGTTTAAAGTTTACGGCCCCTTTTTCTTCTGCGAAAAAAAACGTTACAGGACACGTGTATCTGGACATGCTGGAAAATTGGCTCATGCCACAACTGGAGACCGATAGCGCCGACTTCATCTTTCAACAGGATGGTGCTCCACCGCACTTCCATCATGATGTTCGGCATTTCTTAAACAGGAGATTGGAAAACCGATGGATCGGTCGTGGTGGAGATCATGATCAGCAATTCATGTCATGGCTTCCACGCTCTCCCGACTTAACCCCATGCGATTTCTTTCTGTGGGGTTATGTGAAAGATTCAGTGTTTAAACCTCCTCTACCAAGAAACGTGCCAGAACTGCGAGCTCGCATCAACGATGCTTTCGAACTCATTGATGGGGACATGCTGCGCCGAGAGTGGGAGGAACTTGATTATCGGCTTGATGTCTGCCGAATCACTACAGGGGCACATATCGAACATTTGTGAATGCCTAAAAAAACTTTTTGAGTTTTTGTATGTGTGTGCAAAGCATTGTGAAAATATCTCAAATAATAAAGTTATTGTAGAGCTGTGAAATCGCTTCAATCATTTGTAATAACCCTGTATGTTTGGCATCCTTGCAAATTCGCTCCAACCAGCTCGCTCCTCAGCTGTTGCCAGTCTTGCCAACCACTCCAGGTCTACCCACGCCAGCCTGATGGTGAGTCCAGGAGCTCAGCCTCTGGACACAGCCGCTGGACGCATCTGACGCAACTTCCTCAGGGTCAACGCTGCAGTGACTCCTCTCCCTACATAGCCATCGTTATGTGGTACGAAGAAGCTGGCCCGATCGTCGTACATGACTTCGCCATCTCTACCCTGAGTGAAGGGATCCTGTGTCTGTTATACGAAACAGTAACCTGCAAACCTGCAACTCTCACATCACGTTGTTGGTTACCCTTCAGGCATCGTGCGCCGCAGCAGGTACAAGCTCCTGGAAGCGAAACAATGATGTATGGTCATCCCACATGTTGGTACAAGTCCCAGGCTACAACAACAACAACCATAAAAAACAGTATGTTAGTTTGTCGCCAACAGAGTCTCTTTCAGGCGCCATGAAAGACGTCAAGTCTGCCGGCGACACAGCGTGCTACCACTACCAAAGCACTGCGATCACGAGCACCATTTTTATACGTCGTGTCACCTGCCCACCAGTAGCTAACACCATATCCGCGGTCGTGATGCTGTTTAGACCAGCGCTCAACCGTGGACTGGCAGTTCGGAGTCAGCTGTCGAACCACTCATTCCTTTGATTATCCTGGGCCAGGCCACAGATGCATCCTGAGCCCATCAGTCATAGTCTCGCTAAGCGATCATCATCGGACCATCTCCATACATTGCTTATCTTCTAATGTGTGCCAAGCATGCTGCAGTGACTTTACTTCTTCAGGCGTTGGCCTTGTACCAACTTAGTACCGATCGTGTGATTAACTTCTAGACATTCCAAGCAATTCTGGACTTGAACCTTTTGTTACTCACTTTTGTTTTTAGTGACTGAATCATTATTTGTCTTTCTTGTTTGGGACTTAAAGCACCAAAGAACTTTCATTTATGTATACATGTATAAATATTACACGCCACGAATAATGTTCCAATAAAGCAACTATAGATCGTTTACCTTTATTTTTCGGGTAGATGTACTGATTTCTTTAATATTTTTGTAAGACTGATTGAATGCTTTAGAATTGTTGCGGGAAGCTTTAGTGTATAATCATGTTTCTTTGTTGCGAGTCATAGACCGATATTCATCATTTATCATCTATTTCAACTCAATTGTTCACTTACACTGCGCAATGCCTGTAATGAGTAAAGCGTGTATTTTTTAGCTGGTGGAGTAAACGTTATGTAATACAATTACTTTATTTTTGCAGGAAAGTAGAAGGCGACGATGCGGCTGGAAAGTGAGATGGGTCTGCGTTCGAGGAGCGTTGTTCGTCTATGAAAATGTAACAGAGTCAAATTATAGACAGTGTAAAGTAGAAAATGTTTTGTACCAAACTTTTGTAGTGTTTGTAACAGGAACAAAAATTGTTTTACAGATATCTTCCTTTACTGTCAAATGAGTTTGTGATATAGCTTTTGCAAAGACAAACTGTTGTATCGTCAGCTAATGTACATTCTCACGCATGGCAGTTACAAGTGATATGCAAATATTTGAAAGTCATTAGTAGGTGACAGATTTAATTATTATCTACAGTTATTGTTTGTTACAGATGTAAAACGTGGTTTCCATTTGTCCAAACTGAATGAAACCATTGTAACATTGTGTAATCAGTATCATTATCACTACAGGATCTAGGTTTTGGGCTATAAATCCATTTTCTAGCACACAACTGTACCCAGTGATGGGAGCAAAGCAAAGATAAACACAAAGACTTTTATTACTTAAAAATCTATTCTGACCATAGTCGTTCAAAATTTTAAAGAAAGTCAGTGTTAACAATAATAGCTTTCTCTCAATGATATGAAACCAGGAGCAGCGAATACTACTTACGTAAACATTAATATTTCCGTCAAGCGAAAATTACTTTCTTTTGTGCGGAAAAATTTATCACTATCTCATGGAGATTAAGCTAGGTGTCAAGTCAGTGATATATTTTACTACCTACCCAAGATTCCTTTGGTTCTCTTTGTAAAATTCTCACTTCTTTTTCGTCTCATATCTCTTGAAAAATGTAACTAGTTTCGTAATATTTATTACATTAATAGAATATATCTTTCAATTTCAAGTAATTTTCTTTTACATGTACATTTTTGTCATTTTTTAAAATTAGAGAGTCGTAATATAACGAAAAACACTTTGCATCATATTTTATGCGATTCTAACTACCTAGAGAATATTAAGAACCTTTGCTTTGTCTCGAATGAAAAACAGCCCACAGTTGCAGTAATTATGTTTATTGTAAACCTTGATCATAGTTTCTGATACAATAATATAGCCTTCTTCAGAAGTCATAAGCTTTTAAAAATGAAAAACGTCTTAGCCCAGCGGCTGCGTCAAGGTCAATAAAACGCTGGGCTAAGACGTTTTTCATTTTTAAAAGCTTATGACTTCTGAAGAAGGCTATATTATTGTATCAGAAACTATAGTCAAGGTTTACAATAAACATAATTACTGCAACTGTGGGCTGGTTTTCATTCGAGACAATTTCGTAACGGTTGCTGGTTTTGCTGCCATGATGAAAATAACCTTCGCTTTCATTTGAAAACGCTTACAGACTCTTATTTCTAATTCATCTTTAGGCTAGGGATTGACAGAAGTCAATGAAGAGTAATTTCGTATAATTAGAAGTCGGAGAACCAATATTAGCTTAAGTAACGAAGCTTTATTTTTTTTCTTTCATCTTTAATATCAGGTACAGTGAACAGATCACAACTAACGCATTATAAGGAAAAAAAGCAAACAAAGAAAACCATCACTTTGGTCCATACACTTAAACAATTTAAACAAAGTTCAATCTTCTTTAGGTGTTGGCGTCATGCTACTACTAAAAATGCCTACTGGTAAAGGTCAGTCAACATTGGTAAATTAGAAGTAATAGCTTCTCTGTACAAATACTTTCAATAATGGATCGTTAAAAAGAGTGAGTTCTCTTTTACTGTTTTAGGACAGATCTTCTCAAACTCATGGGCAAATTTTCACTTAAAGTGCAAGATAAGTTTCCGCTATCCAGTGGTAGGGTCTGTCACCTTAAATGTAGTGTACTTGAGACATTATCTCGCTCAAGGCCAATCTGCCTTCTATACAACACCACAAAATAGAAACAACTCAATTACCTCAGAGTGTGCTACCACAACCTCTAGCAATATTATACAGAAGAATACGGATAACAGTCTGTTATCACATACCAGCAAATCACAATCGCAATCTTTAACACTTGTTCTGTACAGCCAACAAACATACTGTTTTAATAATAAATAATTACGCACGTTAAAAAAATAATTCGTTACAGATCTCCCTTTACCATGTGAATCGTTAGGTGAATCCTGATTCTATTAACCACGAAAATAGAAGCTTATTCCTACAAAAATCTATGTTGGGAGGATGTGCGAAGTGATAAATATAGTTGGTAGTGTCTTCTTGTTGTGACTTAACGCACCAAATAACTCCCTCCCGACAATTATCTTCAGCAAGACTGACAATTATCTTCAGCAAGACTATCTCCCTTCAATACTCGAACGTTAGTAGTTCGGCTGAAATAGTACTGCCTATGAGGATCATTTTAAACCTGACTGGAACTGTTAATTTGGACAAACGTAGAGTCCCAGTATTCCTTTTAAGAATTTTAATATTGTCGGCTGCATTCTCAGTGGCCAGCCCCGACTGCAGGCTCTAACTTCTCTGGATTGCACGATGGCATGTTGTAGTGCCCCACGGCAATTGTCGAATACTGGTATACTGCATCTAGAGTTTATGGCATCTACAACACAAGTACGACAGACATATAAAAGAAAACTTTAATAAGCCTTCCTTTGATATTTCCTTGGACACGAAACATATTTCCAGACGCTTAATCAATAATTCAAGGTGACAAAAAAAATCGTGTGTTTGCGACTTGACACAGCACAGTTGCCAAATAGTTGACATGAGGTAGCTGAATAGTGGCAGAAGTGAAAGTTATTGTAATCATTAAATTACGTGCCATGAAACAAGTTTGAAAACAGGTTACAGAATTTAGCACAATCTTCATGCAGGGTAGTGCGAGGGCTGTCCAGGATAAGCTTAGGTGTCTTCTTGCCCTACAGATCTCTCGTCCACTTTATTCTTCAGGACGAAACTGTACTTTTATTCCTGAAGCCTACTTCAATGAGTAGTCATAGGATGACTGTAATCATCCGATATATTGCTGTAGATACAACAGATCTTCTCAAAGTAAGGCATCTCAAACTACTGAATCTATGTAACAGGCAATCATAATTTCTTTTTTGGCACAACACTGTTAGCGTTTTGCATGGAGGTTTCTGCTTGAAGTATTTAGTGGAGCGACGTACGGCGATGAAAAGTTTCTGCTACACCTCTGCTGACGTCACAGCATCTGCCGCTGCGTCCAAAACAGCATACGAAGGCCAATGAATACCTCAAATAGAAATTACAAAACACAGGCGAAATTTAATCTAGAAAAAGTTACATAAATAAATCATTGATTTACAAACTCCAAACCTTACTTAATGGCAACTGAAATCAATCCACTATAACAACAAAGTACGCTTGCTCATTCATAATCAGCGGCAAGAGTAGAGAATTTTTAAATCGAAAAAATATTCATGAGAATATCCCAAACTAAAATCTGGAAATTTCCGTACGCTGTCACGTGCCACCCATATTGAGTAAACGTAACTCACTAATTCACCAATTAACCATATATATATAGCAACTTTTTTATATCAACAGTTATTATTATCCTCAATATTGTCATCATTTTCATTTACCTTTAAAAATCACGTAACCATGTCAATCAATATTCCAACTAAACATAAAGTACTTTCCTCTAAAAAACATAACTTAAGTGTAACTACCACCCTGTAGAAAATTAGAAAAATCCTCCCAGGTGTGGTTTTCTGATTAAACATCCCATATAAAATTTAAGATACTCTTGCATAAAACATATCCACAAAATTTGCCTTAATGTTATCCAATCGGCCGCGCGGGGTAGCTGTGCGGTCTAAGGGGGCCTTGTCACGGTTCGAGACCTCCCTCGGGCATTGGTGTGTGTCGTCCGTAGCGTAAGTTAGTTTAAGTTAGATTAAGTAGTGTGTAGGCCTAGGGACCGATGACCTTAGCAGTTTGGTCCTATGGGAATTACCACAAATTTAGAAATTTTAGAAATTTAGTTATTTAATCCATAAGATTACGTGACCCATTTCTGGTTTAAAAAGAGTATACAAAATTTATGCTGTTTTTGGATGGACATTGTTGCAATGGAACATGACATTCATACTGGAGTGCTGTAGGAAGGTTTTATGCCCTTTTTTAGCTATGCAATTAACAACGTCATTACTTGCTCTTATAGCCTCTGCTGTCAGAGTACATGTCTGCGACACCCTTTCGCAGGTGAAGAAGGTACGTTGACCTCAGAAATGTGAACAGTTCCCCTTGGAGCTGCCACCTCTCCAATTATCTAAAACATAAACTGACAAACACCACCATCATCAGTGTAAAACTCGTTTTAGGGCGCTCTAAAATAATATTGGTTCATTGACCATCATAGTATTTTATGCACTCGAATCTCAACATGATATAGCACTATTGCTAACGCTGCCCCATTCCTTCTGCGAACTGCATGTCATTATATTAGTTAATTTCTGCCATATATTCTCTACTATGACTAAACACAAATGACAGATTGTCTCCCAGTCCGCAAATGCTAGGTAAGTATTACTGTCTTCTCTCCTAATAATAATACAGCCAAAATGTTACTTCCCCCTAAGTGCCCAAATGTAGTCTGAAGGTTGAGAAGAAACTTCTGTTATTAAATACACTCATGGAAATGGAAAAAAGAACACATTGACACCGGTGTGTCAGACCCACCATACTTGCTCCGGACACTGCGAGAGGGCTGTACAAGCAATGATCACACGCACGGCACAGCGGACACACCAGGAACCGCGGTGTTGGCCGTCGAATGGCGCTAGCTGCGCAGCATTTGTGCACCGCCGCCGTCAGTGTCAGCCAGTTTGCCGTGGCATACGGAGCTCCATCGCAGTCTTTAACACTGGTAGCATGCCGCGACAGCGTGGACGTGAACCGTATGTGCAGTTGACGGACTTTGAGCGAGGGCGTATAGTGGGCATACGGGAGGCCGGGTGGACGTACCGCCGAATTGCTCAACACGTGGGGCGTGAGGTCTCCACAGTACATCGATGTTGTCGCCAGTGGTCGGCGGAAGGTGCACGTGGCCGTCGACCTGGGACCGGACCGCAGCGACGCACGGATGCACGCCAAGACCGTAGGATCCTACGCAGTGCCGTAGGGGACCGCACCGCCACTTCCCAGCAAATTAGGGACACTGTTGCTCCTGGGGTATCGGCGAGGACCATTCGCAACCGTCTCCATGAAGCTGGGCTACGGTCCCGCACACCGTTAGGCCGTCTTCCGCTCACGCCCCAACATCGTGCAGCCCGCCTCCAGTGGTGTCGCGACAGGCGTGAATGGAGGGACGAATGGAGACGTGTCGTCTTCAGCGATGAGAGTCGCTTCTGCCTTGGTGCCAATGATGGTCGTATGCGTGTTTGGCGCCGTGCAGGTGAGCGCCACAATCAGGACTGCATACGACCGAGGCACACAGGGCCAACACCCGGCATCATGGTGTGGGGAGCGATCTCCTACACTGGTCGTACACCACTGGTGATCGTCGAGGGGACACTGAATAGTGCACGGTACATCCAAACCGTCATCGAACCCATCGTTCTACCATTCCTAGACCGGCAAGGGAGCTTGCTGTTCCAACAGGACAATGCACGTCCGCATGTATCCCGTGCCACCCAACGTGCTCTAGAAGGTGTAAGTCAACTACCCTGGCCAGCAAGATCTCCGGATCTGTCCCCCATTGAGCATGTTTGGGACTGGATGAAGCGTCGTCTCACGCGGTCTGCACGTCCAGCACGAACGCTGGTCCAACTGAGGCGCCAGGTGGAAATGACATGGCAAGCCGTTCCACAGGACTACATCCAGCATCTCTACGATCGTCTCCATGGGAGAATAGCAGCCTGCATTGCTGCGAAAGGTGGATATACACTGTACTAGTGCCGACATTGTGCATGCTCTGTTGCCTGTGTCTATGTGCCTGTGGTTCTGTCAGTGTGATCATGTGATGTATCTGACCCCAGGAATGTGTCAATAAAGTTTCGCCTTCCTGGGACAATGAATTCACGGTGTTCTTATTTCAATTTCCAGGAGTGTATTTTGAAGTGTTAAATTTTGGAAACTTGGTAAGACTTTCTCAAAGATCGTCACAAATCTGAAATATCTGCCTCTCTTCCCAGTCACACGGAAGTGTAGCAACGTTTCACACTGCTTTTCTCACAATGCTAAATATAAATTATTTACTAATTTCTAGCATTCTGGAAGGCATAACGTCAGCCAACATACTGGTTAAACAAATTATCAAATAAACTGAAAGAACTTTCAGAGTCGAAATATTAATTTCCTTTGTTACTTGGTGACTAGTTTCGAGCCTAATCTCAGTATCAAATCACCAGATAAGCTATGCGATGACATACATTACTGCAGACACAAGACATTATTTCAGATTTGTAGTTAAACACATTTTAGTATAAATCAGTACAGGGCTGAACTTCTATCACCTTCAAGAGAGAACTGTCGGAATTGTATTCGATGTTTCTCAATTAGAAGCTTAACTATTGCATTCGCCGTGAATGAATGAATACATACTTTGTAAAACAGGCTCGCTGCCCTACACATCACTACAGGCAAGAAGCTAGCACAGACTGTTAGTACCACATGTTGGTTACACACAACTATTCGCTTTCGTCTCCTATTCCATACGGAGACAAGCATGTCCTTTATCATCCATTGCGCTAATTTATATGAAATTTTGTGCTGTGTGACTACTTTTTAAGTACTGTTTTGAGTCAGCAGCGCTAGAAACTTTCCGTGGCCATTATGTATTTCATTTTGTATATCATTATAATACCAGGGCTTGCACATCACTACCTCTGAGAGTGATTGATGTTTTTCACAAAATACAGGGTTATTACAAATGATTGAAGCGATTTCACAGCTCTACAATAACTTTATTATTTGAGATATTTTCACAATGCTTTGCACACACATACAAAAACTCAAAAAGTTTTTTTAGGCATTCACAAATGTTCGATATGTGCCCCTTTAGTGATTCGGCAGACATCAAGCCGATAACCAAGTTCCTCCCACTCTCGGCGCAGCATGTCCCCATCAATGAGTTCGAAAGCATCGTTGATGCGAGCTCGCAGTTCTGGCACGTTTCTTGGTAGAGGAGATTTAAACACTGAATCTTTCACATAACCGCACAGAAAGAAATCGCATGGGGTTAGGTCGGGAGAGCGTGGAAGCCATGACATGAATTGCTGATCATGATCTCCACCACGACCGATCCATCAGTTTTCCAATCTCCTGTTTAAGAAATGCCGAACATCATGATGGAAGTGCGGTGGAGCACCATCCTGTTGAAAGATGAAGTCGGCGCTGTCGGTCTCCAGTTGTGGCATGAGCCAATTTTCCAGCATGTCCAGATACACGTGTCCTGTAACGTTTTTTTCGCAGAAGAAAAAGGGGCCGTAAACTTTAAACCGTGAGATTGCACAAAACACGTTAACTTTTGGTGAATTGCGAATTTGCTGCACGAATGCGTGAGGATTCTCTAGCGCCCAGATTCGCACATTGTGTCTGTTCACTTCACCATTAAGAAAAAATGTTGCTTCATCACTGAAAACAAGTTTCGCACTGAACGCATCCTCTTCCATGAGCTGTTGCAACCGCGCCGAAAATTCTAAGCGTTTGACTTTGTCATCGGGTGTTAGGGCTTGTAGCAATTGTAAACGGTAAGGCTTCTGGTTTAGCCTTTTCCGTAAGATTTTCCAATCCGTCGGCTGTGGTACGTTTAGCTCCCTGCTTGCTTTATTCGTCGACTTCCGCGGGCTACGCGTGAAACTTGCCCGCTCGCGTTCAACCGTTTCTTCGCTCACTGCTGGCCGACCCGTTAATTTCCCCTTACAGAGGCATCCAGAAGCTTTAAACTGCGCATACCATCGCCGAATGGAGTTAGCAGTTGGTGGATCTCTGTTGAACTTCGTCCTGAAGTGTCGTTGCACTGTTACGACTGACTGATGTGAGTGCATTTCAAGTACGACATACGCTTTCTCGGCTCCTGTCGCCGTTTTGTCTCACTGAGCTCTCGAGCGCTCTGGCGGCAGAAACCTGAAGTGCGGCTTGAGCCGAACAAAACTTTATGAGTTTTTCTACGTATCTGTAGTGTGTCGTGACCATATGTCAATGAATGGAGCTACAGTGAATTTATGAAATCGCTTCAATCATTTGTAATAGCCCTGTACATGCACCTTTCAGAGTGGCTGATTTTTTGGCCCTTGGTGGTAGCAATTGTTCTGGTATATAATTGTGCCAAGCATCCGAAAGTTCTAATCCCACATCGACGCATCCCTTAGATAGCCAGGACAACTCCGGGCAGCTGTTCCTCAGGAGACAGAGTTTCCCTGCTCGCTGCAGGCGCTTGTTTCGCCCATCGCCTCTCGGAGTGTCGTCCATGTTACCGCTTGCTTCCTTCAGCATCTTCACCAGGGCACTCGCCGTGTCTCCGTCTGCGGCAGCTTGGCCGCAGTTACGCTACTTGCCAGAACCATCCATCATGTCAGCGCTATCATTTGGGCCATCATCCCCAGCACCTGGACCTTCCTTCGTATTGCCTCTGTGTTTCAGCCGCCACGTTCTTATCCCCGATATCAGAAATAATCATCTGTGAATCTTACCGCAAGCACAACAACCACTGGCATATATATGCACCATCGCGTGTAGCTACACCACCTACGCAAGACCTATCCAAAATTTCCGAGAATATCCCCACAACACTCATAAGACTTACCTTATATCTTAATTTCCACCATCAGCTTCAAAGTAGTTCGTTAGCGATTGTATGCAAAGCTTCCAGCGACTTTTCAATTGTTAAAGCAGTGCTACAACTCCGCTGGACGAGTCATGTTCAAAATTAGTTGCGATTCCGCTTGAATGTCTTCTATGGAGTCAAAATGCCACCCTTTCAACTTTAATTTCGTTCTCGCGAAGAGAAAGAAATCAGAAGTTCTACATTTGGTACGTAGCAAGGCTGGGGGATAGGAGGCATGTTGTTTTCTGCCAGCACTTCCCTCACAATAAGCGAGGTGTGTGCAGGTGCATTGTCATGACGGTGAAAACAGTCTTTGTTCCACAATCTATCAGGCTGTTTGCATATAACAACTTTCCTCAGTCTCCTCATAACATCGCAGTAAATCTTCCCTGTGATAGTCTGACCACATAGAAGAAATTCCTTATTGACAGTTCTACGAATGTAAGAAAAATCATGACTTGATGTTATTGCTGCGAACTTGGCGCGCTTTTGTGGGTAGTATTTTGTTTCATAACTACCATAGCTGCACGCTCTTGGTAATTGCGTCCCAGGCCCAGAAGGAGAAATCTGTATCATCTCGAACAGTTGTTTGCTGCTTGTTTCACACCCGAACGCGATGGTGTCGTTGGTCCACCGTTAAAAGAAAACCAATAAATTTCTGTGCAATTCTCCTCATCTTCAATTCGTCAGCAAGAATGAGTTGATATGTCCCGTATGAGATTCCAACGTTTTCCCAAACATGTACTGTCTACCGTCCTTGAGGATCACTACACACTCTTCCATGATCATTTGCAGAGTGTTTGTCATCCGCCACGGACTCCCAGACTCAATTTTTTGAATGTAGACTTTCCGGATAGATAATTCTGATGAAAAGTTCTTGGGTTCCCAGCCGGTTGGTATTGTTAAAATACGACGAAATTTCTACGACTGTCATACTAACTACTTTGCCACTCTCCGACGCGTCGCGGTATTTTGACACTGTGAAATGTTCTTGCTTGGCTGAAAACTTGCTCACCAAAAGCCTCCCTTAGTATGCGGTTCGTTTCAGCTTTATTTTCGTGGAGTCTAAAGCAAAATTTAATGCAGATTCAGTCAAGCCAGCGAGCCAGCCATTTCGAAATTTGTAGACGCACTTGAATACTGTGTAAATAAATAGCAACAAACTTTCACACTAATACACTCACCATAACGGCACGTGGCATACGAGCGGTTAAAAGACACAACTAGAGGCCCCTAGCAGCGGAAGTTTTCGCATTTGAATTTTTAGTCACAATATTCAGACTATCGGCATTTTTGGGTATCACCTACTACCTCACCCCACCTATTTTTCGCGACATCCACTCGTACCCGCCGCTAAGCTGACTCCCTAGTTCCCGTTCCGCCTTGCACACACCCAATAACATATCCACAAGCACCAACTTCATGTGACTTTTTCCTTGTAGTTTTAATTACTCCAAAATATGCCATATGCCCATTACTACGTCAACAGCACTTCAGAAATACCACACAACAGCAGCACAAGTTCTATCACGCCCAGCTGTCACCATGTCGCAGGCGCGCCAGCTTCCTCCTTGGCAGCGCCATCTGCTCGACTTCATCTAATCAAACAAACCAACCCCTGCAAAGACATCTTGCCACAGAAAATCCCATCCTAGCACCTCACCAACCCCAGAGCCGAGAAATCTTCAAACGAAGATGACAACATAACAAATGGAATCCATTCCCATCTCATTCCATATCCTGTTTAAGCCATTCCTTTGTACTACCTGCACTTGACCAAACATTTCTTACTTACAAGACCATAAAGTATGAAGCAAAAAGTATCCCCTTAGCCTCAGCATCATGCAATGTATCCAGAGCAAATATTCTGTAATCCTCAAGTTTTCAGTTCATGACTTCCGCACTGTCCTGGGACACAAACGGTTCTCTGTAACCTTTAACTTCCATGCATTTATTACTCCATCATCGGCTCCACATCCAAAGCAACCAACCCAACCCAACAAATATGATATCCTGAAAACCCACAGCATCTACAGTACTTGTCCCATTTTTCCTAGGCATGCATGTCCTAAATCTCCATTAACTACTAATAACCCCACTACACATGGCGCCCTCATTTTACCAATGTAAACACGACAGGATCTTCCTGAGTCCAAGCCCAGGCATAGCGTTACCAAAATAATTTCAAGTGCAATGACCATCTATCACAAGAATGTTGAAACCTATCTACTTGTTGCAGTTGCGGATCCTATCACCTCCTAAAACAATGTCGTAACCTATAGTCGCCAACCCGCTGTAACACTTGCAACCTGTCCTGTTTGGCCTACATGCTACGAGGTCAGGCAGCTGTTGTCCTCATCTAATCATCGACACGCCTCCTGTCTCTGACAAGGCCCACCACAAAAGATTTAATTTTCTTTCTTACTTCAAAATATCGGTCCGTTTGATGGGCCTATATACTGCATCAAATCAAACACGCTGCCCGTTACGCGTTTCACCTGAATGCGACTGCTACATGATCCAGAACCGCTAGTTTCTTGTCTAAATCTCGTTGTCTGATTCATTTCTCACCCTACCATGCAAAGCATCTTCTAACTATCTGTTTACTGCAACACATAAACTAATAAGTAATTGATTATTCAGGAAGTCTCATTTTCACAGTTCATAAGACTGCTGAATATTTCTTCATGTGTCAACATGAAATAAGTGGACTGGTCAGGCGTATGCTCAGTAAAGTAAATGATTATTATTTTCACTCAAGTATAGTCGTAGAATTAAAATCAGCAGTTTTCACTGTTAACCGGCTCAGTTGACCCCTTCAGTGATTTCAGCTCCAGAAAGGTTTTTCAGGTTCTTCACTTTCATGTACAGGATCCAATAAATAGTCTCAAAAAATGGTTCAAATGGCTCTGAGCGCTATGGGACTTAACTTCCGAGGTCATCAGTCCCCTAGAACTTAGAACTACTTAAACCTAACTGACCTAAGGACATCACACACATCCATGCCCGAGGCAGGATTCGAACCTGCGGCCGTAGCAGTCGCGCGGTTCCAGACTGAAACGCCTAGAACCGCTCCGCCACCCCGGCCAGCAATAAATAGCCTCATTCAGCTTCATTCATACTTGCGTGAATGTTCATTGTTATTTCTATCTTCGTTAGTACATAGATACTACACTGTAGACACTGATAAGAACTGCCATACATAACCATGTACAACGACGAACTCTCTACTACATTGAACTAAACAAAACCTGCACATGACAAGTGCCCCGAGGTTACGCTCATAATCATTGAATTACTCCTATCATAATAATTTTTCCAATATACAACATATTTCGTTCATAGATGCCACACTATCTTTGTCGGCATATAAGATTACTTTTTTACTGTATTGATAAAATTTTAATACAACTGACAGCAAACACTCTACTTATTATTATGATTCGATTGGCATTAATACCAACATACTCCCAGATAATGGGTAAAAAAATTACAAAACATGATTTTCAGTGCAAGAAGCTAATAAAATTTTATCAAAAAATCTCAGTTATGAAAAAAAGCTGATAAAAATACTAATCTTTCTTTAATCAAACGTGCAAGAAGCGAATTTTGTAAAATAGTATATCTTAAAAGTTTTAAAATTTTTGTGAATAAATAACATATAAACGCAAGCAACGTTTTCAGAGCGTCTAGTAACTATACTAATGTAGTTTAATACAGATGACCTGTTAGTAACAAGTGACGAAAATCTCTATTGCTGGATCGTGTTCTTCACTAACATGAATCTGACACAAATGTCCAATTTCATTACAGTATCCATTCTTAAACTGTACCAAATTCCCGATACAGGCCCATCAAAATTCTGTTTCATTATCCCAACCCTCAGATTACCTTGTGCAACCGCCACTACTAGCTCCCCACCTTTATACCTCTTCCATTCTCCTCCGATTCAAGCGACGACCCGCAGCTGTTGGCCGGGACCCCGCTTAGCATTTTACGGCTGAGCTACGGGAGTATTCACAGAATCGAATATCTGAGGACGTTTCTCACAAATTCTTCTGCAGCTGATCGAGGATCAAAGCGAATCAGGCATCTGTTTTAGGATAAAAGGCGTTAATGGATGTGTTTATTTACGTACAGACGTATTAGATATGAGGTGAGATATTACCTGCAATGGTTACGACAAATGACAAGAGGTCGCATCTACTGGAGTGTCCTGCATCTAATTCTTCGTCTACATCTGCATGACTTTTCTGTAATACACACTTAAGTGTTTGACGGAGGATGTACACAATCAATTTCAGGCTGTTTATCGATCGTTCCACCCTCCACGTGGGAAAAAGGAACACTTAAATCTTTCCGTGTGATGTGTCATTTCTCTTATTTTATTACGATGGTCATTTCCCCTCAAGTAGGTGAAAATCAAAAAATATTTTCGAAGTCGGAGAAGAAAGTTTGTGTTTGAAATTTCGTCAAAAAATCTCGCCCCAACGAATACCACTATTTTAATGATTGCCACCTGAACTTGCGTATCAAACCGCTAATAATTTCTACCCTATTTTGTGGTAATACAAGACAAGCTGTCTTTCTTTGAACTTTCTCGATGTCCTCCATCGGTCCTATCTGGCAAGGACCCCATGCCACACAGCAATAGTTCTGAAGAGGACGGACAAATATAATGCAGGCAGTCACTTTAGTAAACCAGTTGTACCTTCTAACCGTTTTGTCAACAAAACGCAATCTTCGGTTAGCCTTCCCCGCAACAGTTGAAGTTGTTCCGATTTAACTTGTTTGTAATTGTAATCCATAGGTATTTAGTTGAATCGACAACCATTAAATTTGTGTTATGTATCGTGCATCCGAAATATAATGGATTCTTTAATACTCATGTGGAAGACTTCACACAATTTATTGTTCAGGGTCAGTTGCCACTTTTGGCACCATACACATGTCTTGCCTAAATCATTTTGTAATTCGTTTTGATCTTCTGACGAGAGTGCTGGGTGGTAAACAATAGATCACCTGCAAACACAATAAGGGTTGTGAATCTTTAGGTTTTGGCGGCGCAAAGACTGTTCCATTAAGTTTCGGGTGTGCAGCCGCAAGAAATCTCCTTCTTCTTCTAATATTTCGGCTATATAACGTTCAGCCGAAATATTAGAAGAAGAAGAAGGAGATTTCTTGTGGCTGCACACCCGAAACTTAATGGAACAATAAGGGTTGTCTCCTAAATCTTTCTACAGGCTAAGAACGGCAGAGGGGCTGTAACTCTTCCTTGCAGAACCGCAGATATCACTTCTGTTTCGTCACATGACTTCCCATCAATTACTAGAGTTGCCGGTGTTCCAGTGAGGAAATCACGAATCCAGTCGTATAACTGCGGCGAAATTCCATTGACGCGCTATTTGATTAGCAGCCGCCTATGAAGAACGGCGTCAGTAGCCTTCTGAAAACCTAGAAATAGGAAACAACAGGAGTTTCCAGCTGTACTTCCTTTCACGCAGACGGCGTCCTATGGGGACAGTGCATGGCTCGTTTCAAGAACTCCATGAACTTCAGACATTTCCATGTCAAACGTCATAATTACGTCACAATATATGATCAAACGACAACAATCATGAAGTATTTTGTTGAATGATTATTCCTGAAAAGATCTGCAAAAACGAAACAAGTTATCAATTCAATAAGACGAAGGTTTGGTTTGATTTAGTCTACAAACACACCGGTAGTCTACTATTGAAACAGATTAAAACACTCAGCGTACTAATTATTATTTCAAGCTATATAAATTTATTTTTTAAACTACTTTGACGTCACGTAAATTGAAGTTACAGCGGCTGGAACGAATGTCATTGAAAAAGAAAAAGACTGTTAACTTTAAATAAAAAAGAAAAATTAACATCACAATCATCAACGTCATTATAATGCGGAGTAATATTAATGGCACAATAACCTTCCTTGAAATCTTCATCTATTTTACTGATACCTTGTGTATGTTTTCCATCTTCTAATGTTTGATTTAAATTTCATTGCATTAAAAGTAACTGTACGGCTACATCACAATTAAAGAAAAAATATTGTCCAGTTGCGCAGTTGTAGCTAAACATTCTAAAATGATACGTTCTCATACACGTGTGGGTGGAAGTGTCTGATCGGGCAATAAAACGTCCTTTCGTAATTACAAGTCCACGCCCAAGTGTTGGCTGTGGCTCCCACACAACCACTTAACGATTGCACAAGCAGAAACATAAACACGTATGCAGAGATATAAAATAAACACAAGAAAGAAACGGAGCAGACATTGCTGTCCTGTCTAAAACGAGCCTTGAGGCACGTTATTCAGCCACACTATGTATTTAAGCTATTATCTCCATCAACAAACTTTTCTGTGTTTTAATACTTCTGATCGAGAAAAAAACAGCATCCAAAGGAAATGTCTTTATGGTAGCTATACATTTTATGTAGCTCTTTTATTTAGATAAGTATGCGTAATAGCCTAATATAAGGCAATCTTTATGTAAAGTACTTGTTTTTATCAACAGAGCGGTTCAATGGGCATGAATTACAGCTTTGTCTGGGATTCATAGACTTTGAGAAAGCATTTGCCTCAGTTTTAACAAAACTCAATAAGAGTTCCTCAACGGTGAAGGTAGCGGTGATGAGGTCTGGGAAGAGGGGCGGTTTTGGTCCAAAGCAAATTCAGGGGGTGTTGACGGCCAGACGCTGACCCTTCGACCGTCTCCAAAGGCCGCGACAATCTGCGACTCTTGAGGAGGTATCAACGAAGCTTACGTTATACCAGTCTGCAGACATGCAGAACAGCGAAGGTATCCGTGTTTTCAAAGGTACACTTCATATTACGATACTACTAATACGTGAAAGTCAGTACACCAAGTTCAGCTCTCCCACTAAAAATACTGTAAAATTTTAAAGTATACAGGGTGAGTCACCTAACGTTACCGCTGGATATATTTCGCAAACCACATCAAATACTGACGAACCGATTCCACAGACCGAACGTGAGGAGAAGGGCTAGTGCAATTGGTTAATACAAACCATACAAAAATGCACGGAAGTACGTTTTTTAACACAAACCTACGTTTTTTTAAATGGAACCCCGTTAGTTTTGTTAGCACATCTGAACATATAAACAAATACGTAATCAGAGCCGTTTGTTGCGTTGTAAAATGTTAATTACATCCGGAGATATTGACCTAAAGTTGACGCTTGAGTACCACTCCTCCGCTGTTCGATCGTGTGTATCGGAGAGCACCGAATTACGTAGGGATCCAAAGGGAACGGTGATGGACCTTAGGTACAGAAGAGACTGGAACAGCACATTACGTCCACATGCTAACACCTTTTTATTGGTCTTTTTCACTGACGCACATGTACATTACCATGAGGGGTGAGGTACACGTACACACGTGGTTTCCGTTTTCAATTACAGAATGATCTGCCAACGTTACTCGAAAATGTCCCACTGGAAACGCGTCGACGTATGTGGTATCAGCATGATGGTGCACCTGCACATTCCGCAATTACCACTAGGCTGACCCTTGACAGGACGTCAACGAGCGTTTCATAGGACGTGGAGGACGCATAAATTGGCCAGCCCGTTCTCCTGATCTTACACCTCTGGACTTCTTTCTGTGGGGTACGTTAAAGGAGAATGTGTACCGTGATGTGCCTACAGCCCCAGAGGATACGAAACAACGTATTGTGGCAGCCTGCGGCGACATTACACCAGACGTACTGCGGCGTGTACGACATTCATTACGCCAGAGATTGCAATTGTGTGCAGCAAATGATGGCCACTGTTATGTTGCTAGAGAAGGCCGAAATGCACGCTATAAGCTCACGCAGGATGGCATGAGGTCTGAAACAAGATACGTAATGAATGCTATAAAGAAAAGTTCGTAGCTTCTGGAATACTTAACTTTAATCCATCATTTGTATACATCGTTCTTGATGAGACATGCTTCATACGATAACTATCAATTGCTATGGCGCCTTGCTAGGTCGTAGCCATTGACTTGGCTGAAGGCTATTCTAACTATCTGCTCTGCAAATGAGCGAGGCGAGTGCTAGTAAGTCTCTCGAGACCTTCCGTGTGGTGGCGCTCGGTCTGCGATCACTGTCAGTGGCGACACGCGGGTCCGACATGTACTAATGGACCGTGGCTGATTTAAAGCTACCACCTAGCAAGTGTGGTGTCTGGCGGTGACACGACAGCCACCACATTGAACATCTATTGGCCTGACATGTCGGGACACACTCTATTCCACTCCGTAATTGAAAACGGAAACCACGTGTGTACGTGTACCTCACCCCTCATGGTAATGTACATGTGCGTCAGTGAAAAAGGCCAATATAAAGGTGTTAGCATGTGGACGTAATGTGCTGTTCCAGTCTCTTCTGTTCCTAAGGTCCATCACCGTTCTCTTTGGATCCCTACGTAATTCGGTGCTCTCCGATACACACGATCGAACAGCGGAGGAGTGGTACTCGAGCGTCAACTTTAGGTTACAATATCTCCGGATGTAATTAACATTTTACAATGCAACAAACGGCACTGATTATGTATTTGTTTATATGTTCAGATGTGCTAACAAAACTAACGGGGTTCCATTTAAAAAAACGTAGGTTTGTGTTAAAAAACATACTTCCATGCATTTTTGTATGGTTTGTATTAACCAATTACACTAGCCCCTCTCCTCACGTTCGGTCTGTGGTATCGATTCGTCAGTATTTGATGTAGTTTACGAAATATATCCAGCGGTAATGTTAGGTGACTCACCCTGTGTATTTGTTAATTAACCACTGAGAATGACACCAATATTGTCAGCACCTTTTAATAAGATAATTTTAAAATGTATCCTTCCTTGAGTTCTAATTAACAGTTAAATATTAATTGATGGACGAAACGAGCTGGAATTTGAAGCAAGATGATTGCTTATTTAGAGCGGTGCTATTACAAATTCAGCAACTGGAGGACAACTCACAACAGTCCACAATTTAATCTTACATTACCTGTCTCCACATCTTTCCACATTACAGTAATACCGCATTATTGAATTGAGACTGCAATTGCCGAATTTTTGTTCGAAAAATGTATTATGAGCAGAGCTAATTGAAAAGCTTTGTGTTATTTATTTATGGAGCGGGATTGTATCAGATTTCCTTTCTTTGAAAGAAGGGGTTGAGGCCTCTGAGTAATTTTTTCTTCGAAAAGCGGGCGGTGGGCTGGAAATGGTTGAGGACCTATGAGTCTATAGTGATAGCCATTGAGAAATAAGGTACTGATTCTACTAATGTTAGCATACTGAAGAATATATACGTCAGTACTATAACTAACATTAGATTTCGAGAAGATAGTAAGAAATTTAACGTCTGAAGTGAGGTAGGGCTCTGATATTTTGTATTACCAAAATTATTCTCACCAGTCAAAGACGAAGTTTTTAGATTCTTAAACTGTGGCAATTATGGAGGGATACGTACCTGAGGCCCCTTCATTTTGCTGATGACACTGTACACAGTTTACGTCTACTGCAGATGAACTTCACCAGCATGGAAGAACTTAATAAAGCAAGACTGATATCAGGCGTGAAAATTATAAGCTCTCTTCTAGTAAACTTACCACAATTTAATGAATTTGCGGCAAATGGACTGTTCAGTTAGAAGAAGAGCTCACATCTGTTAGTCGTATACGCATTTAACTGTGACCATATGTCTAACCAATACGACCTTTAAAGTCGTTAATATGCTTATGTGCTATTCATGTATGGGAAACTACTGAATGATAACAGAACAATTTTAACAACTCTTCTCTAATTTATTAAGATATAACAGTCACTATGATTCGAAAGTTTTAGATGCGCGTTGTTGAGATCACAGTCTTACCTTTTATACACGGCAACCCATTACAAGCGAGAATTCTTTCAGTTATTTGTAATAAAGTAAGATACATTCTACACAAATTACTTGCGATATCATCTCTTCTGTCTCCTGTCAACTAACTGAATTATACCAACTTTAATACCTTTACGTGATCATACTCACGCCCCCAACACGACAGCTCCCATAATGTTGAGTCGAACAAAGCAGTACGCGTCATCGTATCTAGCGGTTCTGCAGTTCAAAGATAGTCAATGCGGGGGAAAGAGTACACCGCTCTGGATAAGGTGAGCGGTACGCTTACAAAAACATCTACTATAAATACAAAATAATGCGGAACCAGTGCAACGAAAAGAAAATAGTTCAAATTAATAATGACATCACATGTGAAACATCATTTTGATCTACTGAACTTAGAGGGCATTTTTATTGCACATTTCAACCCATATAAATGTTCAGCCGCTCATTAAAGACATTTTCCCTTGAGAAATTACGTAATTACATGATGGCCCGCCCAGTTAGCCGTGTGGTCTTACTCACGGCTGGTCCCAGGCACAAACCCGCCCGGCGGACTTGTGTCGAGATCCGGTGAGCCGGCCAGTCTGTAGATGGTTTTTAGGCGGTTTTCCACCTGCCCCGGCGAATGCTGGCTGGTTCTCCTTATTTCACCTCAGCTACACTATGTCGGCGATTGCTGTGCAAACAAGTTCTCCATGTACGCGTACACCACCATTACTCTACCACGCAAACATAGGGGTTACACTTATCTGGTGTGAGACGTTACCTGGGGCCGAACAGCACAATAACCCTGAAAGAGTGGTTCGGTGTGAGGCGGCGGAAGGGTGAAGTCATGGGGTACTAGTCATGGGGTTGTGGACCACTGCGGCTGCGGCGGGGACAGAGCCTCTCCGCCGTGTCTAGGCCCCCGGTTGACATACAATACAATAAAATACAATTACATGATTGTCTATTTAAACGTATATTCATTGTTATGTGTTACATTATTTGATCAAAAGTATCAAGACAGCTATTAGTGGAAATTAATATGGGGTGTGTCGAACTTAAGCGTTTACAACGGCTTGAACTCTGCTAGGAACGCTCTCAGTGAGGTGTTAGAATGTCTGTGGAGGAACAGCAGCCCAGTCTTCCTCAAGAATCGAAAACAAGAGAAGGAAATGATGTTGGACACTGGAATCTGGAAGAAAGTCGACTTTCTAACTCAACCCAAAGTGGTTCCAGTCGAGACTCTGACTCTGGGCAGCCCAGTCTATTTCAAGAATGTTATTGTCCACAAACAATTGCCTCACGGATGGTGGTTTGAGGCAGGGCGCATTGTCAAACTGATACAAGCAGGCATCCTCTCCGAACTATTCCCCTACTGTGGGCAGTACACAATGCTGTAAAATATGTTCAAATCCATCCACATTTATTGGTTTCTTAGACATAATGATGGGACCACACCCGTCTACTGCACCTCCTCTGCACTTCACTGTTGGCACTAAAGATGTCTCTAGACATCTGCCCAACCCAAACCCTTCCATTGTCCAATAGCTTCGCTCTTTACAACACGTCAAGCGTTACTTTGCGTTGACTACAGATATGTGTGACTTATGAGATGCTACTCGACCGCTGTCACCCATTCTTTTCTACACACAGTCCTTGTTTTCCCTGCTCTGCTGATAGAACTTTGGGGTCTAGTTTAGCAGGGGGTACAACCCGTCGGCTTTGAAAAACGACGTCACAAGTCGCCAGAGAGCATGTACAGTATTACAAAGCTGAAAGAGCTGAGGAGAATGTTGAGAAACAAAGGAACGCGAGAGAGATAAACTTTATTTCACATATGTAAGGGCCAGTAGTATTTTCACGTTAACGATATCGCGTGTTTGTATCTTAGTATTTCTCCGCAAAATACAATGGAGAGAAATGAATGAAATTACTAGCAAAGAATACATCAGGTTACATGTATGTCAGTTGTATCTCGAAAGTCTTTCGAACTGTATTGCTTAAGTGCAGTACGGGATCCAAGTTCAGCGTAGTCGATTTCTTGGTTTCAACTAGCATTGCTGTCCTGTTGTTCACTTGAACTATGTATCCCCAGCTTCACTAAACCGCAAATGAAACACCCTATACAAATTAAAAGCTCATTCGAAGTGTGTTGCTTAAGCACAGTCCGGAATACGAGTTTGTCGTAAGGCGATTTCTTCGTTTTCACTAGCATTACTGTCCTGTTCTTCACCTGAACGATGTATCCTCCGCTTCAGTAAACCTTAAGTGGAACACGGGATACAAATTGTAGATGTGCTGTTTATTTCGTCTCCGCTATTACTAACAGTCTTTTCTTACGTACATATCAGTATTACTGATGACAGAAGGACCTACATATGTAATGTATGTATACCAGACTTCCATTGACCTCGATATATGTACACTGGTAACGAATAGGTGGAAATACACGTACGTTACATTTGCAACCTGTTTCATTTTATATGTTTTGATTGTTTATTTAGTCTTTGTGTTTCACTTGTTGAAAGGGAACTACACATTGATCTTGTCAAAAGCCGAGAAGCGATTCTTCTTAGTGTTGTAGCTCCCTTCAGTAGCTGATAAGTGTATTTTGGCTTTTTTTTAAAAAAATCTCACGAGTTTTTTATTGATTGCTTAATGAAGTAGGATCAGTTTATTTTATCTCGTGAGATTTTTTTTAAAAAAAAGCCAGAAAACACTTATCAGCTACTGAAGCATCTGTATCTTAGGATCAGTTTATTCTATCTCGTGAGATTTTTTTTAAAAAAGCCAATAAACACTTATCAGCTACTGAAGCATATTGGTGGAATAAGAAAGTGAAATATGGCAAAATAGTGAAATATAGATAAACGATCGCTTTTAGATTCACATTCAATTATTTTAATGATAGCGCTTATTAGAACACAGAACTGCTTTATTATCTATGCCTCGAAGTGAAGACATTACTATCTATGACTAAGGAATGACGTCATTGTTCAAAGCCGACGGGATGTATCCCCTGCTTCACTAGACCCGAACTTTGGAACTCACGAGTGATTCCTTCCAATGAGTTCACACCGTTTTTTACACTCACCTTCTGCAATGCTGACCATCGGTGCATAAGGTCTGTCCGGTGGTTTAGCTATGGTTGTTCAACAGTTAACTTGGGACGCTTTAGAAGAGTTTAAAAGTCTCTTATCAAGCTGTTACTTAAGTGACATCTAACAACTAATCCAATTTGTAAGTCACTGAGCCCTCGTGATAGTTGCAGTTAAAGGAAGCACAAAAGAAAACACGAATTTATGTTGTTACTAAAATTGCGGAGACTCAAAGCGCTACTCTTTTGTCCGTTTTAGTAGTTATATGACAGAGTTCATGATAGTTTACCTGAGCCAACACAACTATCGTGGAGGTGTGCTGCAGTAGAGTCAGCGAAAGAAGATCCCTGGCCACTGGCAGCACTGTTGCCAGCTTTCAACTGCGAAGCGCCAATGGCTGCAGGCGGAGATAGCGATTGTCTACAATCTACAGGGCTGCCGCAACACTGAGGCATTGCCATAGAAACATATGCAAAATCGCGTTACGCAGTTCGTTGAAGCAGACTCACGAACAGAAGCGCCAAGTCAATTGCAATTCTCAGGGATCTTATTTTGCCGACTCTGATATAGGAGCAGGTATGGTAATTTACGTTGAATAAACATGCAAACTAGTAGGCTTTGAATCTCCGATATTGACTTGTGTAGCTGAATTTTAGCTGTAGAATATCGCGAAGGCCTAATGTGGTAGATTCGGCAACAGGATAGAGAGCAGTTCCTGAGCGTGGTAAAAGACCTTTGTCTGGCAGGAGAAAAAGTGGTAGAGACATGCACAAATTTGCTCAGATTTTTTATTTCTTTCGAGTGGTGATCAAAAGCTAGATATCACGAGGGAATTAGCTGTATTTTAAAAGGAGTTTCCTTGGCTCACAACCACGCCAAACAGTGTAAGGTTAGCATAGTAAATATTATATAGTTACTTCCAGCCCCTTCTCTTTTGTTCTGTCATACATTTAACAAAGTGAATTTATAATAATAAATGTTAATTAGCTGCTGGCAAATAAGAATGTGCTAAAAGTAATCTAAAACTTCGATAGTAAAGCTAAATCATTGCCACTACATACGCCACTCATTACGAAAACATTACGATCAGACTACTTATATAATTTGTCCCCACTGTAACTTTTAACCTGAAGCTATTTTATTGAAGTGGGAAATTTTTATTTGAGTGTTTGGGCAAGTGAAGTGATTCATTAATAAACCAGTGACCAGTTCCGGCTTAGCCAGGAGCGCACTAAATATCTACGGCCAGATGATTTTTCTGGCATGGCAGTAACTTTGTTTACGGGCCACTGCGTAGACTTATGATTAAAATTCAGAGAAAACAGCTTCAGGCATCTTAAACGATTTAAGCAATGCATGCCAGAAACGTTAATCGATAAAAATCATGATAGTTCAACCAACTTGTATGAAATATTTATGAATTACATTCATAAACCTTCCTGGTGAATCATTATATCTCTTAGTTAAAACTGTATGAAAATCCTTACAGTAGTTCCTGAGGTCAGCGAGATCATACGGACAGAATAATACAGCAGAGGACTTTATTATATGTGCACAAGTCAGGGTGGTTACATTATAAATGTGGCAAAAAATTTCTCTCTAAAGGAAGGATACAAATCACCGTTCGTACAAATAACTGCACTGCAATATCACAGAAGCAAAACGCTCTGGAATCTAGCTGTACATTAAGAATTGCTACAATGTACACGTAATGCAAAATCAGACTCATTCAGATTACAAACTACGAACCTGTTCTAGGAAAACAAGATAACTCCGGTGAGGTGACACAGTTTCATTTACATTCGATAATACGAGAACACATTGTACCCGGCGCATCTCGTCACTCTCTATATATTGTACTCGTATAAAAGGCAATGTGTTTTATATTCGCTCAGCCTAAGCTGCTAAGGATAGAAACCTGAAATTTGGAGAAGGCGTGAATGTTATAATGTATGCGTTGTTTAAGAACGGATTTTTAGAAATTCTTGTCCTTAGAGGTGAAACAGAGAAGAAGGTTTTTTTGAAAAATGTCGCTATTAAGAGAATTTTGAAGCTACAGCTACGAAAATTGGTATTTGGTTTGTCGGTCAGAAATAAGGAAATAGGTGTTACAATGTTTCTAGAAATTGATTCCCTACGGGGGTTAATTAGAAGACGACATTTTTTATGAAAATATTTTATTATGAAAGCATTTTTAAAGCTAAATTTAGAATATTTAGCTTTTTCTTCTCAGCTAGGAATAAAAAAAAAGTGTTTCATTGTTATTTGAAATTAACCCCTATAGGAGTGAAATGGGTGATTAAACTTTTTATGGAAGTATTTCACTGTACAAGCATTTTGAATGTAAATCTATCAAAATCAGTGTTTGGCTTCTCTGGTAGAGACGAAACACACGCATGTCACTTTTTATTTGGAAAATTCACCGCTAAAGGCGTGAAATAGGGAGTGAACGTTTTATGAAAATATTTCATTGCGAAAGCATTTTTAGAACTAAATCTTTGAAAATTGGTATTTGGCTTCTCGGTTGGACATGAAAAAGTACGTGTTTCACTGTTTATGAAAATTCAACCCCTACCGGGGTGAAATAGGGTCTGATTCACTGATTCATCATCGCCCAGCCCAAACCGCTAAGGATAGAAACTTGAAGTTTGGAGAGAGTGTGGATCTTATCGTGTAGGCGTCGTTTCAGAAGTGACTGTCCGAAATTCCACTCCTAAGAGGGTAAAATAGGGGATGAAAGTTTTTTTGAAAATTCAAATTTACTAAAGAATTACTACATCGATGACAATTAGTATTGGACTTCTTAGTTAGAAATAACATAAAAAAAACATGTTTCAGTGTTTCAGGGTATTCAACCTCTAAGGAAGTGTAATAGGGGACGAAAATTTTTCAGAAAACATTTCGTTATATTAAGAAAACATTTAAAGCTAAATTTATGAAAATTGGAAATTCACTTCACTTGTTAGGGGACGAAAGTTGGGTCAAACCACGCTTATATGTCCACAATTTGCGTGAAACGCTTAGAAGGTGCTGGAACTTGTATGCAACATGTTGTGTTGTTGTGGTATTCAGTCCTGAGACTGCTTTGATGCAGCTCTCCATGCTACTCTATCCTGTGCAAGCTTCTTCATCTCCCAGTACCTACTGCAACCTACATCCTTCTGAATCTGCTTAGAGTACTCATGTCTTGGTCTCCCTCTACGATTTTTACCCTCCACGTTGCTCTCCAATACTATATTGGTGATCCCGCGATGCCTCAGAACATGTCCTACCAACCGATACCTTCTTCTAGTCACGTTGTGCCACAAACTTCTCTTCTCCCCAATCCTATTCATTACATCTTCATTAGTTATGTGATCTACCCATCTAATCTTCAGAATTCTTCTGTAGCACCACATTTCGAAAGCTTCTATTCTCTTCTTGTCCAAACTATTTATCGTCCATGTTTCACTTCCATACAAGGCTACACTCCATACAAATACTTTCAGAAACGACTTCCAGCCAATAAAATCTATACTCGATGTGAACAAATTTCTCTTCTTCAGAAACGCTTTCCTTGCCATTGCCAGTATACGTTTTATATCCTCTCTACTTCGACCATCATCAGTTATTTTGCTCCCCAAACAGAAAAACTCCTTTACTACTTTAGGTGTCTCATTTCCTAATCTAATTCCCGCAGCATCACCCGACGTAATTCGACTGCATTCCATTATCCTCGTTCTGCTTTTGTTGATGTTCATCTTATATCCTCCTTTCAAGACACTGTCCATTCCGTTGAACTGCTCTTCCAAGTCCTTTGCTGTCTCTGACAGAATTACAATGTCATCGGCGAACCACAAAGTTTTTACTTCTTCTCCATCAATTTTAATACGTACTCCGAATTTTTCTTTTGTTTCCTTCACTGCTTGCTGAATATACATATTGAATAACATCGGGGAGAAGCTACAACCCTGTCTCACTCCCTTCCCAACCACTGCTTCCCTTTCGTGTCCCTCGATTCTTACATCTGTCATCTGGTTTCTGTACAAATTGCAAATATACTTTCGCTCCCTGTATTTTACCCCTGCCACCTTCAGAATTTGAAAGAGAGTATTCCAGTCAACATTGTCAAAAGCTTTCTCTAAGTCTACAAATGCTAGAAACGTGGGTTTGCCTTTCCTTAATCTAGCTTCTAAGATAAGTCGTAGGGTCAGTATTGCCCCACGTTTTCCAATATTTCTATGGAATCCAAACTGATGTTCCCCGAGGTCGGCTCCTATCAGTTTTTCCATTCGTCTGTAAAGAATTCGCGTTACTGTTTTGCAGCCGTGGCTTATTAAACTGATAGTTCGGTAATTTTCGCATCTGTCAACACCTGCTTTCTTTGGGATTAGAATTATTATATTCTTCTTGAAGTCTGAAGGTATTTCGCCTGTCTCATACATCTTGTTCACCAGATGCTAGAGTTTTGCCAGGACTGGCTCTCCCAAAGCTGTCAGTAGTTCTAACGGAATTTTGTCTACTCCCGGGGCCTTGTTTCGACTCAGGTCTTTCAGCGCTCTGTCAAACTCTTCACGCAGTATCGTATCTCCCATTTTATCTTCATCTACGCCCTCTTCCATTTCTATAATATTGTCCTCCAGAACATGGCCCTTGTATAGATCCTCCATATTCTCCGTCCACCATTCTGCTTTCCCCTCTTTGCTTTGAACTGGGTTTCCATCTGAGCTCTTGATATTCATGCAAATGGTTCTCTTTTCTCCAAAGGTCTCTTTAATTTTCCTGTAGGCAGTATCTGTCTTACCCCTAGTAAGATAAGCCTCTACATCCTTACATTTGTCCTCTAGGCATGCCTGCTTAGCCATTTTGCACTTCCTGTCGATCTCATTTTTGAGACGTTTGTATTCCTTTTTGCCTGCTTCATTCACTGCATTTTTATATTTTCTCCTTTCATCAATTAAATTCAATACTTCTTCTGTTACCCAATGATTTTTACTAGCCTTCGTCTTTTTACCTACTTGATCCTCAGCTGCCTTCACTACTTCATCCCTCAGAGCTACACATTCTTCTTCTACTGTATTTCGTTCCCCAATTCCTGTCAATTGTTCCATTATGCTCTCCTTGAAACTCTGTACAACCTCTGGTTTAGTCAGTTTATCCAGGTCCCATCTCCTTATATTCCCACCTTTTTGCAGTTTTTTCAGTTTTAATCTGCAGTTCATAACCAGTAGATTGTGGTCAGAGTCCACAACTGCCCCTGGAAATGTTTTACAATTTAAAACCTGGCTCCTAAATCTCTGTCTAACCATTATATAATCTATCTGATACCTTCTAGTATCTCCAGGATTCTTCCATGTATACAACATTCTTTTATGATTCTTGAACCAAGTGTTAGCTACGATTAAGTTATGCTCTGTGCACAATTCTACCAGACGGCTTCCTCTTTCATTTCTTACCCCCAATCCATATTCACCTACTATGTTTCCTTCTCTCCCTTTTCCTACTCTCGAATTCCAGTCACGTATCACTATTAAATGTTCGTCTTCCTTCACTACCTGAATAATTTCTTTTATCTCATCATACATTTCATCAATTTCTTCATCATCTGCAGAGCCAGTGAGCATATAAATTTGTACTACTGTAGTAGGCATGGGCTTCGTGTCTATCTTGGCCACAATAATGCGTTCACCATGCTGTTTGTAGTAGCTTATCCGCACTCCTATTTTTTTTTATTCATTATTAAACTTACTCCTGCATTATCCCTATTTGATTTTGTATTTATCAATGAATCATCAACCCTGTATTCACCTGACCATAAGTCTTGTCCCCCCCGCCACCGAACTTCACTAATTCCCACTATATCTAACTTTAACATATCCATTTCACTTTTTAAATTTTCTAACCTACCTGACCGATTAAGGGATCTGACATTCCACGCTCCGATCCGTAGAACGCCAGTTTTCTTTCTCCTGATAACGACGTCCTCTTGAGTAGTCCCCGCCCGGAGATCCGAATGGGGGACTATTTTACCTCCGTAATATTTTACCCAAGAGGACGCCATCATCATTTAACCATATAGTAAAGCTGCATGCCCTCGGGAAAAATTACGGCTGTAGTTTCCGCTTGCTTTCAGCCGTTCGCAGTACCAGCACAGCTAGGCCGTTTTGGTTAGTGTTACAAGGCCAGAACAGTCAATCATCCAGACTGTTGCGCCTGCAACTACTGAAAAGGCTGCTGCCCCTCTTCAGGAACCACTCGTTTGTCTGGCCTCTCAACAGACATACAGACGTACATACAGTACGGCCATCTGTATCGCTGAGGCACGCAAGCCTCCCCACCAACGTCAAGGTCCATGGTTCATGGGTGGGGAAGTGTGGGTGGCGGGTGAACAACATGAAAATTCGATTAAACGAAAACAAAAAAAAAAAAAAAATCTCTACAGGTCAAATAGCGTACGGGAGCGAAACTGCGGGCGCTAGGCTAGTGAAACAATAAAAGAATGAAGAATAAATTCGAGTTACTCTCAGAGACTATTACTCTACTGCTTCAAGATTAATAATATTGTGGTATTTATACTGGCTATCATATTTTTAGTTCATTAAGGGGGTATCAGATACCACTTTTTAACTCACGCGAGGGAATATACTATAAAGGCAAGTGTGACGCATATAGATGTTAGCGTTACATTACGTAGTGAGTTTAATACCGAAGCAAACTGGCAAGTTGATATCCTTTTCTTATTTCGGGTAGCCGGAGAAAGTCACTGCATGGAGACGAGAAAGAATAAAACAGAAGAGAACTGCTTTTGCTCAGATAATTAGAGTTTGCAAATTAAGCTTTTAATTGTGTATGAAGCGTACGGTTTTGAAACATTGATTTCAAATGTGAACTATTAAAAAAATAATGTATCCGTTCGCATGGTCATTTTCTGCAGCAGTTGTTATACTGTATTTCAGTCTTTTTTCACATCTTAAGCTTACTGCAGTTTTTGAGGTTCCTTCTGTATTGGAGAGCATTTTATTGGGACGCTGCAGCCAGCAGAAGTAATTCGCTCCCTTCAGCTGCACTGCAGGAAGCACCAGCCCCGAGAGAGACGCTGTTTGTATCGCTAACGAATGAGCCGTATGTCACAGTAGTGAAGGGAGACTCTCGCTTGACAGCCGATACGTAGGGGAACCACAGGTGTTCTGGCGCGAAAATCAGAATTTCCTTTATTAAGTATTTATTATCAATGTCCACTTTTGGCATGATAAATACTAGGGGGAGCCGATAGATCATCAAAGCTTGCAGTAAACCAGTTAACCCAATAGACAAACGAGTTTTGTTATGGTACCGACGATGTACAAATAGCTGAAGCTTTCTGACATGGGTAAGAGTTTTCGGCTGCATGCCAGTGCCGCTAGCCGGTGACAGAATGTATGCTATGCGGGACCTGTTCTTATGTCACAGTCAGCGACAGGACATGCTCAGAGCACGGTCTCCTGTGATAGTCGGTTACACCATGCTCTTGAATTTCATTAACTTTTTGAGACGAAACATTTCATTAATTATTGCTGTTTTGTGGAGTTCACCAATAAAAGCATTGTAGTGGTATACTGCGACTTATTTAATGTAAATTCGCTACTCGCACAGCCACTTATAGACACAGGTCGCCTACTTGCATCTTCTAAAGAATCCAACGTGCTACGAGAAATGCTTCGAGGGACTACGTCAGCGAGAGAATCACAGAAAATTAGTGGGAGCAAATCCTACATGGTGATTCATTAAAATAATTCAGAAAAGAGTTAACTAGTGCAGACTAGGGCGAGAAGATATGCTCAGTTACACCGTAAGTCAGCTATACCACTTTCTTCGGGCTCGCGGCTAAACTGAGAAACTTTTATGGAGTTTTGGTACAGCGAGTGGATCTTGCGCAATTCATCCCTTTGTGACGAAATGTTTTGATAACCTGTGTTGAGGATACGGGACGCACATGGTAAATCTTACATATGGCATTCCTTGCGTTGGAAAGAATTATTTTGTTGAAAAAAAAAAATTGTGTTGATGACAAGAGATGCAATTTGAAATCACGATTTCGGAAAGAGAAGCTGGAAGTGAACTGCGTGTTAAAAGAGACTGAAATTTGTAGCAGAGCGCGAAACGTGTGTTGTGAAGCGTAATAAGTCCGCGTCGCGGAAAGTTTAAATTGCGTCCAAGGATTACGAAAATTTCTCGAGTAGAACATAATGATCGACATGAAGAAGACATCACGAACATGAAGAAAGAAGACAACGCCAGCAGCAGACATGGCGAGGTCAGTCACGTATCCAAAGGAGGATCGTCACCAGCTGGGAGTGCGCGAGAAGCAGACCTTCACAGTGGCAGCCAAATGGTGCAGTGGGCGCGCAGACACAGAGGTCCAGGATTCGACGTAAGGGCCCAGCGTCTGTTCAGTCTACAAATAGCTACGTCGTCCAGAGAGCAATGACACCTAAAGTAATTCCGTGTTCACGTAAGGGTGTCCTGCTTAGGAGAGGCAAGACAAGTCTGAAGGCCAGAAAGAATAATTTAATGGAAAATGCGGTGCAGAATATGGTTCTAGAAATTGTAGATTTAGTAGAAAATATTGGTAACTTAAACTCACCAGTGGAAACTAAAAGGCAGGCCAGGAATGTAGAATGCTTGAAGTGCAAGAAATCGCCCAAAGATCTGTATGTTTGACAGACAGTGTAACTGAAACAAATACTCAGCTGGTTATCAGTGAACGTATAACCACAGGAATATGAAAGTAACAAAAGTAAATGTGCAGAAAGTAATCTGGAGAAAATGCTGCAAGATTTTATGAATGAAATGGAAGAATTTTCTAGGGCTACTAATAGTAAAGTAGAGGAAATGCGTAACAAATTAGACGAAAATAACACAAAAATAGATGCAACAAACAATAAAATAGAAAAATATGTGAGGTGCGCATGTCACCTTGGTTGTTATAGAATTGCTAGTTTCTGAATTTCACACATCGATATGCACACATCTGAGAGAGAGCCACGTTGATCCGCAGTGTTTGGTTGTGTTGTTACGTTGTTACACCGTCTCTTCGACCTGAAAGTGCTCAGAGAGAGAGAGAGAGAGAGAGAGAGAGAGAGAGAGATTATTAGTCGAGATGTGTTGGGAAGTAGGCGTGGAACTGAATTGTCAGGAAACTTTTAGCTGTAATTGAGCTACTACATATTGAATACATATTTGCTGGAAATCGTTGAATAAGCTGATGATGAGAATATTTGTGGAATTTGAAAAGAGTTTTGTGACGAATTGTGAGTCAAGATAAATCTGTAGCTTTCCACACTTGTGTGTAGTTAGCAGTCCGTTGCAAGATTAATTGCCGTACCAAGATTTGGTTGAAGCATTTATCTCATGGATTGATCATAGCTAGAGAAGTTAGTGAGTGATTGTGGACAGCTAATCGGGAAGTTTAAGCTGCTACTGTTGCAAGAGCACGCTGCAGTTGTTGAAATTCACTTAAAAGATTCGTGATGCTGATGCTGCGAAATGTTCAGCATATGCATACAGATGTACCGAATGTGGTGACCAGAAAGCTTCTGCGTCGACTCCAATGGTGGACCTCCGGCTCCTCCTCTCTTCTGGATCCACCTTTGTGCCCCGAGTCCGAATCGATCTCTCCCTGTTTCCAGCCAATTTCCAAATCTACTCTCCGACACTCCTTTATCCTTCATGGCCACCATGCGAATCTCGCTTCCTCACTGTCCACTCAAGCCCGCAAAACACTCCATACAAAGTATGCACCAAAAAGCTAAAAATCACCAATCGAAAACGTTAGCGTTCTCATGTGCCAATCGCATACATCTCTGCGTACCATACAGCCTCCCTTAAGAAGATGGATATTCTTTTCTCCAATCCTAACACATATCATGGCATCGAACAGGCGTCCACCAGTACGCTTTCTGACATCACAATCGGTGTCTCAGCCAAAACACTGTTGTTTTGCTTGCATAGGAAGCAGCATATCTTGGGTGTCTACGTGACCCCAATAGACTGTAACAGGTATCCTGGTGAGATAGTGTCTGGTGTCCTGCAGTGCCGACCCATTTTGGCCACTGAGGCGAAATGTCTTCAAAAGCCAAACATATACAGATCTTGTAGGTAGGTGCACAGGAATCATCATAACAGCTGCAGAACCGGAGAAACGCACTCCCCTAGTCTGAAAACAACTTCCTGGGTGCCTGTCCATCGCAAGTCGGTGAAAACACACTTTGTGCTCCTGACTGCTGGGACAAACTGGAGCCCACTACTAGCCCTCCACTCTCTGTGGCTTGTAGGCCCCCTACGGCTCAGGCCATGTCCTCCACCATGCCTTCCGTTGCATTGCCCCCCACCCCCAACTGTTCTCACTGTAAAGACTCTCACTTCCTCAAACACTGTCCAATCATCACCTCCCCTACCACTTGCAATAATGCTCACCCTACCTGCTCCGCCAAGTGCAAGGCTAAGCCCACACCAGTCAAGCCAGAACTAACAGTACCCATCTGTCCTACGTGTTATCGTATCACTCCCAATAATTCACTCTGCTCAACCCCCATCGCCGAAATCATCATAAAATTCCTCACCATTATCCTCCAAATACTGAACCCTTCCAATGACCACACAACCTACAACAAATTCCTCTAGCTGCCCACTCAGTTTTCCAAACCAACACCCAGGCCACCTACTCCTGAAACCAAGCCCACTTCATTGTCACCTGTCTCAATTTCCTCGTTTAAACTCTCGACCCCTCACTCACAACCCACACCCTAAGCTCATGTCATGGTGTGGCAGCAATACAGCGTCTCACATCACAATATCCACTCCCTACTCACGAATATGCCCCTTTTCATGCACACCCTATCCCAACCGAACGTCGATATCTTCGTCCTTAATGAAACATTCGTCCAGCCATATAACATCATCCAAATTTCTCTCTGCATCCTCCATCATATAGGTAATCCTGTACCCCTGGCCAGAGGTGGAGTTGCAGTTGCCCGCCACAAAACATCCCTGCTCACCCACACCCCTTACTGAGCAATCCCATCAAACACCTCATCCTTAGCCTCTGCTTCAAATCCCTAACTGTTACCTATGTGTTATGTACATCTGACATAATACTCCCATCTTCTATTGGTTCCTCAACCACCTATCTATACTGTTGCCGGTGGCCTCAACATCCATAGTGGATCCCCTGCAGAATTCCAGTGGTGACATGAGATTACGGACTCCCTCCTTGGTGACATTGTCGCCATCCCACAGCACACATGTCCTGAAAGCATCACCACTCTAGATGTCATCCTCACATCTTCCAAACTCTTTGGACGCCTCACTGCAGAAGTCCTTGATCCAATTGGAAATCACTTGCCTGTCCTCCTCACCATGTCCTACATACCACATCATCCTCATGCTCCATCCCCATCTCTACCTCCACACCCATCCAAAAGTGATCCTGTGCCAATTAGAATGCCTACTGGGACTCCATAGATACACAGGAAGGAAGTCACTCCCTAACATTCCAGCAAACGTGATGCTATCCCCTTTGTCACAGACTTCCTGCAGGTGGACCTTGTCAAATGCTATCTCTGTCCAATTCCCAACTAAAGACATATTATACTCATTGTCCCACTCTCTCATCTCAAGCCATACTCCTCTGTGAATCTCACCACTTGTATCACTTTTTCCTATGGACTTGCGACTGGGATACACTCACACAATAATAGCAAATTTCATTGACACTTTAGAGAATTACTCAGTGCCAAATAACGAAAACATGATTACCAGTGTAACTGGTGAGCCAGTCCTTAAACGATTTTTTGGAAGTCAGTTACGCAAACATAAGTGACAAATTTTTCTGCAGTTTAGATGCTTCACTATATTAAGCTGCTGAGTGGGTGAGGGAGGGAGGAGGGGGGAGGGCTGTTTCATGCAAAATTTGCAGAAGCGCTGGGGGCTCTTCCCTCCCGTCCACTTCTCGACCTCGGCAGAGAGTTCCCGGTATGCCCTTGGAGATAAGGAAGTGCTGATGCTGCTGTCAGCGAAATATGACATGTACAATTCTCTCAGCAGTCGTGCGACTGCACATGTAAGAAAGTACTGATGCTGATGTTAACAGATAAACCGCCTGTGCCAGCACTGCCCTACTACTGCAGCCCATTGATTCCTCTCTCAAAAAGCTATTTCAATGGCTGTATGAGCGGGACCAACGGCAAGAGAAAGTAAGGAGGCCACCGCCTTCGTTCCACTCATTTGAAACAGTGAAGGGAACTTGGAACAGCTGAATCACCAATCTGGAGCAACATTTCACGGCACGCAGGAGGACAGGCGATGTTTCAAACGAGCTTTCTTATCGCCCACTGCTGATGCTCGCACCTGCCTATTGATACAACAGATCCGTGTGTGTTAGGTTATGTAGAAGTGAATTGAGTGAATATTTCGAAAGTAAGATTCTAGTCCCTCCATGAACCATGGACCTTGCCGTTGGTGGGGAGGCTTGCGTACCTCAGCGATACAGATGGCCGTACTGTATGTACAACCACAACGGAGGGGTGTCTGTTGAGAGGCCAGACAAACGTGTGGTTCCTGAAGAGGGGCAGCAGCTTTTTCAGTAGTTGCAGGCGCAACAGTCTGGATGATTGACTGATCTGGCCTTGTAACACTAACCAAAACGGCCTTGCTGTGCTGGTACTGCGAACGGCTGAAAGCAAGCGGAAACTACAGCCGTAATTTTTCCCGAGGGCATGCAGCTTTACTATATGGTTAAATGATGATGGCGTCCTCTTGGGTAAAATATTCCGGAGGTAAAGTAGTCCCCCATTCGGATCTCCGGGCGGGAACTACTCAAGAGAACGTCGTTATCAGGAGAAAGAAAACTGGCGTTCTACGGATCGGAGCGTGGAATGTCAGATTCCTTAATCGGTCAGGTAGGTTAGAAAATTTAAAAAGGGAAATGGATAGGTTAAAGTTAGATACAGTGGGAATTAGTGAAGTTTGGTTGCGGGGGGGACAAGACTTATGGTCAGGTGAATACAGGGTTATAAATACAAAATCAAATAGGGATAAAGCAGGAGTAGGTTTAATAATGAATAAAAAAAAATAGGAGTGCGAGTAAGCTACTTCAAACAGCATGGTGAACGCATTATTGTGGCCAAGATAGACACGGAGCCCATGCCTACTACAGTAGTACAAGTTTATATGCTCACTAGCTCTGCAGATGACGAAGAAATTGATGAAATGTATGATGAGATAAAAGAAATTATTCAGGTAGTGAAGGAAGACGAAAATTTAATAGTGATGCGTGACTGGAATTCGAGAGTAGGAAAAGGGAGAGAAGGAAACATAGTAGGTGAATATGGATTGGGGGGAAGAAATGAAAGAGGAAGCTGCCTGGTAGAATTTTGCACACAGCATAACTTAATCATAGATAACACTTGGTTCAAGAATCATAAAAGAAGATTATATACATGGAAGAATCCTGGAGATACTAGAAGGTATCAGATAGATTATATAATGGTTAGACAGAGATTTAGGAGCCAGTTTCCAGGAGCAGTTGTGGACTCTGACCACAATCTATTGGTTATGAACTGCAGATTAAAAATGAAAAAACTGCAAAAAGGTGGGAATTTAAGGAGATGGGACCTGGATAAACTGACTAAACCAGAGGTTGTACAGAGTTTCAAGGAGAGCATAATGGAACAATTGACAGGAATGGGGGAACGAAATACAGTAGAAGAAGAATGTGTAGCTCTGAGGGATGAAGTAGTGAAGGCAGCAGAGGATCAAGTAGGTAAAAAGACGAGGGCTAATAGAAATCCTTGGGTAACAGAAGAAATATTGAATTTAATTGATGAAAGGAGAAAATATAAAAATGCAGTGAATGAAGCAGGCAAAAAGGAATACAAACGCCTTAATAATGAGATCGACGGGAAGTGCAAAATGGCTATGCAGGGATGGGTAGAGGACAAATGTAAGGATGTAGAGGCATATATCACAAGGGGCAAAATAGATACTGCCTACAGGAAAATTAAAGAGACCTTTGGAGAAAAGACAGCCACTTGTATGAATATCATGATGGAAACCCAGTTCTAAGCAAAGAAGAGAAAGCAGGAAAGGTGGAAAGAGTATATAGAGGGTCTATACAACGGCGATGTACTTGAGGACAATATTATGGAATGGAAGAGGAGGTAGATGAAGATGAAATGGGAGACACGATACTGCGTGAAGAGTTTGACGGAGCACTGAAAGACCTGAGTCGAAACAAGGCCCCGGGAGTAGACAACATTCCATTAGAACTACTGATGGCCTTGGGAGAGCCAGTCATGACAAAAATCTACCATCTGGTGAGCAAGATGCATGAGACAGGCGAAATATTCTCAGACTTCAAAAAGAATATAATAATTCCAATCCCAACGTAAGCAGGTGTTGACAGATGTGAAAATTACCGAACTAACAGTTTAATAAGTCACAGCTGCAAAATACTAACGCGAATTCTTTACAGACGAGTGGAAAAACTGGTAGAAGCGGACCTCGGGGAAGATCAGTTTGGATTCCGTAGATATGTTGGAACACGTGAGGCAATACTAACCTTACGACTTATCTTAGAAGAAAGATGAAGGAAAGGCTAACCTACGTTTCTAGCATTTGTAGACTTAGAGAAAGCTTTTGACAACGTTAACTGGAATACTCTCTTTCAAATTCTGAAGGTGGCAACGGTAAAATACAGGGAGCGAAAGGCTATTTACAATTTGTACAGAAACCAGATGGCAGTTATAAGAGTCGAGGGGCATGAAAGGGAAGCAGTGGTTGGGAAAGGAGTGAGACAGGGTTGTAGCCTCTCCCCGATGTTATTCAATCTGTATATTGAGCAAGCAGTAAAGGAAACAAAAGAAAATTTCGGAGTAGGTATTAAAATCCATGGAGAAGAAGTAAAAACTTTCAGGTTCGCCGATGACGTAATTCTGTCAGAGACAGCAAAGGACTTGGAAGAGCAGTTGAACGGAATGGACAGTGTCTTGAAAGGAGGATATAAGATGAACATCAACAAAAGCAAAACGAGGATAATGGATTGTAGTCAAATTGAATCGGGTGATGCTGAGGGGATTAGATTAGGAAATGAGACACTTAAAGTAGTAAAGGAGTTTTGCTATTTGGGGAGCAAAATAACTGATGATGGGCGAAGTAGAGCGGATATAAAATATAGACTGGCAACGGCAAGGAAAGCATTTCTGAAGAAGATAAATTTGTTAACATCGAGTATAGATTTGTCAGGAAGTCGTTTCTGAAAGTATTTGTATGGAGTGTAGCCATGTATGGAAGTGAAACATGGACGATAAATAGTTTAGACAAGAAGAGAATAGAAGCTTTTGAAATGTGGTGCTACAGAAGAATGCTGAAGATTAGATGGGTAGATCACAAAACTAATGAGGAGGTATTGAATAGGATTGGGGAGAAGAGAAAATTGTGGCACAACTTGACTAGAAGAAGGGATCGGTTGGTAGGACATGTTTTGAGGCATCAAGTGATCACAAATGTAGCATTGGAGGGCAGCGTGGAGGGTAAAAATGGTAGAGGGAGACCAAGAGATGAATACACTAAGCACATTCAGAAAGGTGTAGGTTGCAGTAAGTACTGGAAGATGAAGAAGCTTGCACAGGATAGAGTAGCATGGAGAGCTGCATCAAACCAGTCTCAGGACTGAAGAACACCACAACAACAAGATTGTAGTGGCGGCGGCACTCCGTAAGTTTTATAGGGTGTATGAGGAAGCCGGAAAATCTTTCAATGCTCTAAGGTTTCGTTTGTGATTGTGAATTCCGGTGTGAGAAACGGAACTGTAATATGTCCTATGTAGATACAGCGGTCGTGCACCAAACGCAGGGTTGCGGTATGACCTTATCTATTTAAATAATCGCACACTGGAAGAATGTGTAGCCATTATTCAGCCTTTTAAACAAACCAAGCTAACAGAGCGGGTTTTCAATCGCGGAGGAACCGATGTTTTTAGGATGGACTTTGATATGGCTACAGACGCTTCAGTCGGAAGAGTAAACAGAAGGACAAAACCCGCTAAACAGCCGCGTGTAATTCCAGCTTACCAAAGGGTGGCGAGTTGAAATTCGCTTTAAATCAGCCATCTGAAGCGTAGTCTAACGCTCAGTCTTTCGTTACTCGTAATAGAAAGACTTTTTTGTTTTTTTGTTTTGTTTTGCTTTAGGGTGCAAAAAAGAACTGAGGTCATACGCGCCCAAGTCAGAACTATAAAACACGAAGACAAATGGTTCAAATGGCTCTGAGCACTATGGGACTTAACATCTATGGTCATCAGTCCCCTAGAACTTAGAACTACTTAAACCTAACTAACCTAAGGACATCACACAACACCGAGTCATCACGAGGCAGAGAAAATCCCTGACCCCGCCGGGAATCGAACCCGGGACCCGGGCGTGGGTAGCGAGAACGCTACCGCACGACCACCAGCTGCGGACAAAACACGAAGACAGAGAGGAGTTAAGATACGATGTACGTTAGTCCCAGTTGACAGAAAAGAAGACAGGTAAAAACAGCCACGTGGAAAAAGGGTTAAACCATACAGAAACGGAGGTGCAAAACTAAAAATTAAATATCCTTGTTTATATTATTTTTCAAGCCAATGAAGCGGTTCTGATTGATGTTGGACTCAGTGGACGAAATGTGCAATTTCATATTGATGCAGATTCTTCTAAAACTATAATAAATAGTGCCACTTGAAATATTGTACCCCAGCTAAGACACAAGTTGAAAATATGGTCACTATTTTTTATTTACTTAAATTTGCCATATTTCGTGACAGTACCTTTTCCGTTAGACGTTTGCAAGGCGATATTAGTCTTGGCTTCAGTTGTCTAAGTATGATTCCACAATGCATCTTTGTCAGCTGCAGAAAAAACGTGGTTGAACGTGTTTGCCTCATTTTCGTGTTTCAAATACCATTTCTTCAAATGTAGTTTCTTTTTTTTATGGTTAATACAAAAAAATAGTAACATAATTCAAAATTATTTATGACGGCGACCTTCACATTGTTCTTCCGTCAACACACACCAAGAGTTAGCTGCCGACTGACTATAGTCAAAGACGACTCCAGCGTTAAAGATATTTTACACAACACAGAAGCTTCCACTTGTAATCAGTCTCTTTGCTATTCTTCGATACATTTACTAATAGTAATCAATATGCTTTCACTCTCAAAAACATAAGTAAATTAACATATAATAAGGCAAATTACAATAAATTCTGACAAAAAGTATAAAAAAAAATTTACAATTTGGCATCGACAAATACAGTAAAAAAAATAACATCTCCCAGATCAATTACAACTGCTCCCCAGGGCTTTTGTTGTTATGGACATATACAACAAAATCCCGACCACACTCAGTGATGGATCTGTATTACACAATTAGTACACTAATGATGCAGTCTGATAACCTCTTCCAAATTTGGACTCTTTGAATCTGTGGACTTGTTACTGGCTGTTGTTGCAATGCTACTTCCCCATCAATCTCATACACAAAAAAAAATTCAAGTAAAGAAATTATTTGACATGACAAATATACATGATATAAAACATACATGAGAAATATTCTAACATACAGCATACAGATTGAAAATAATACGAAGATAAAACTCATTTCCTAGAATAAGATTTAATTTTTTTTATTTTTGCCTTATATATATATTTTTAATTTTTTTAATTATTTTTATTTATTTTTTTTCTTTTGTGTATTTTTTTGCTTATGATTTTCTTTTTTTAGTAAAACTAAAGATACATCAGTATTATGTAAATTTTTTGCAATTATTTATGTACACTTGCCTCTCCACTACAATATTACTACAAGTCACATTCTTGTGAAGAGTACTTTTGCTCCCCACAACATCAGTATAAACAACAATAAACTGCTCATATATCATGAGGCTTTACCTAAAATTGGTTTTGAAACTTATACCTTTGCATGCATGTCCTCACATGCATGCCTTCACCCACAGGGAAGACTTAGCTTCCAAAAATTAGAAAAATTCAGAAATGCTCACTATGGAGACTTTTTTTGTGAAAAAGTATAAATAAATCTTTCTCTCATTCTTTGTTACAACAGTCTTTTTACATCAGTTTCAATTAACATGTGACTTCAAATTATTAATATATACATGCAAATATACATACTTGGTTGTACAGACAGTTTCGTTCTAACAAGCGTAATCCAGTGGAGGACTTTTATTTTAAATGATTATAGGTCATTTAAATTTTGAAATTATGATTTCTGTTTATACAGTTTTAAAGAGACAACATTCCTGAGACCAAATAATTTCTTTGACTTAGGATACACCAAACGATAAGCATTAGGGTGTGGATTTTCTATGACTTCAAAAGGCCCAATATAGATATCAAAGAATTTTTTAATTTCTGAAGTTAACATTTTTGATTTTTCATGAGATTTGACCAGAACAAGATCCCCAATTTTGAAAGTGGTTAATTTTACCCTATTGTTATGTCTTTTATTCCTCTTTTCCCCTTGTTTCCTCATAGTTTCCCTGACAATATCTTCTCTCTCTTGCATAGTTAAAGGTGTACATTTAGGAAATTCAATAAGTTCTGATATAAGATTTGGAGGTCTAATATTAAACATAATCTCATACAGTGAAAATCATTCCAACTATGTTGTAGGCTATTCATAATATCTTCAAAATTTCGAATGTGCTCAAACCAAGTTGGATGTTTATGGCTACAATAGGTTCTACAAAGTCTCCCAGTTTCCCTCATATATCTTTCTGCAGGATTGGTGGATGGAGAATAAACAGATATAAGTATATGCTTCAATTTTGATCTTTCAATAAACTTTTTCCAAATTTTAGAGGTGAACTGTGAACCATTATCTGATAATATAGGTTTTGGTTTACCCACCTGTGCGAAATAATCTCTTTCAATATTTATTATAATTTCATGGCTAGTAGCTTTTTTCACTGTATATAGTTTAATTAATTTTGAAAATACATCTGCCATAACAAATATGTAACAGTGACCACCTTTACTCTTTCGTAACATTCCAAATAAGTCCACTGCGATAAGATCTAAAGGTTTTTCCAGAATAATGTTTTGCGTCTCTCCACCACATCTTTGATTGCTCACTTTAACTCTCTGACATTTGTCACAGGTTGCCAATTCTTTTCTTACCTTCTTTCCAATATTGTAAAAATAAACATTTTCTTGTATCTTTTGAATGCACTTCTGTATCCCACAATGACCAAAACTTTCATGTATGTAAATGATCAGCTTATCAGCATCTACCTCTGGCCAACACACTTTCCAATTATCAGAATCTACATCTGTTCTCCGAAATAAATTCCCCTTATGTAATTTGTAAAATTTATCAAGTTTCTCATACCCCTTCTTGCCTAAACATTCTTTGATTAATTTCCAACTCTGATCTAAATTTTGATTTTTTCTAATTTTGTTACACATAGCTCTAATTGTTTTCTCATTTTCCACCCCTTTCAAGTATCTAATTTTAAATTGCTTTTCCTCCTCTTGTTCAAAAATCTCCTTTTCTCCCCCAATTGGTAACCTTGAAAGTGAATCAGCTACTACATTCTCCGAACCTTTAATGTGTTTGATTTCAAAGTCAAACTGTTGCAGAAATATTGCCCATCTGGTCAATCTACTGTGGTATAATTTGCACTCTTGTAAGTAACTCAAAGCTTTGTGATCCGAAAATACTATGGTTTTATGTCCAATAAGGTAAATTCTAAATTTTGTAAAAGCCCAATGAATTGCCAAAAGTTCCTTCTCTGTGACTGTATAATTTTTCTCATGCTTGAGCAACATTCCGCTTGAAAATGCTATGGTACAATGTATCTTAACTCCATTCTCTACTCTTTCTTGAAATAACTCTGCTCCAAGCCCATAATTACTGCTATCAGTGTTCAAACAAAATGGTAAATTAAAATCAGGTCTGTGTAGTAAGTGTTGCTTCCTCAACTCTTGCTTAATTTTATCAAACTCTTCCTGACAACTTTTATCCCAAACCCAAACAGTGTTTTTCTTAAGTAATTGACTTAAACATGGTGCATTCAGACTCTGATCACTTATATGTTTTCGGTAATAACCGCATAACCCAAAGAACGACTTTAATTGTTTTTTAGTCTTAGGAATAGGAATTTCTGAAATTGTTTTAATTTTTTCTGGATCTGCCAAAATTCCCTTGTCTGTGACAACATGATCCAAAAATTTTGATTCAGAAACTGCAAATTTACATTTCTCTAATTTCAATGTCATCCCCCCTTTTCTAAGTTTTTCACAAATTGACTTCAAAATCGAAAAATGTTCCTCCCAATTTTTCCCTGTAACCAAAATGTCATCTACATAAATTATCAGTTTAGACGCAAGTTCTTGCCCCAGTACACGATCCAAAGCTTTTATAAATTCGGAAACAGAAGAATTTAACCCAAATGGCACAACACAATATTGGTAACTCTTACCATTGTACAAGAAAGCAGTATATTTTCTAGAATTAACCGAAAGTGGTACCTGATGAAAACCCAAAGTTAGATCCAAACTTAACATATATTTTATATCTGTAAATTTATAGAGTAACTCATCAATATTTTCGGGATGGTCTGTCTGTCTGAACAAAATCTTACTCCACCATCTTTTTTCGAAACTACTACTAGAGGATTATTATATGCACTGATACTCCTTTCTATTATATTACATCCTTCCATCTGTTTCAGCTCTTTCTCAACAGCAGGTCTTTTTGATATTGCAATACTGTATGGTTTTATGAAAAATGGTTCATGAGGTTTTACCTGAAGCTCACACTGATAACCCTTTACCCTACCAGGTATGTCACTGAAAACATCACTGTATTCCCACAGCAGATTTTCTAACTGTTGTTTTTGCTCCCCAGATAAGTTTTGTGTTTCTGAAATTTGTAATTTACTAAATTCCCAAATTCAACTTCATCAGTATCAAATCTATGAGTTTCAATATTCTCCAATCTATTTTCTTTTAGTAAATTGATACTGTCAAAATTTCCATTACTCTGATCACCAAGTGTGTTCACAAAATTTGTCTGAATGTATTCCCTTTCACTAGTTTCTATCAAAAGTTTTCTTCCAACCCAATCAAATGCTGTATTTACTTTTACTATCCAATTCATACCCAAAAGAAAATCCTCATTAAATTCCTGAATTACAAAACATCCATGTGTGAACAACTTGCCTTCAATTAAAAATGTCACTAAAGCCTGGCTTTTTACCAATTTACTGCTCTTCCCAGTAGCACCTTTTATCTTTACCCCAACAACTGGCATTTCAACATAATCTTTCCCCACTTTCAATTTCTTGCTTAACCTTTCAGATATTCCCGAGATCTCACTTCCTGTATCAATTAAACATTTACCAATCCATGACCCAATTTGAACTTTTATATAAGGACTGCAAAATTGATCACTTTTCTCAGAACCTGTATCCTCCTGTAATAAATCACTTTCAATTTCCCCAAACCTATACTTATCAGAATCATATGGTAGATCATTACATGTATTATTTGTCACAGTTATAAAATTTGCACAAGATACAAAATTGTCATTAGTACTCTCTATTATCTCAAATAGCCAAGAATTTTCATCCAAATCACATTGTATACTATTGAAGTGCTTATCTTTCAGCTTTTCAAAAATAAAATATCTCATCTTTTTCCACCACTCAGGACATACAGTTTCATATACATTAATAAGCATCTTTCTAAAGTTCTTGTCAAAAGAAATAGTTTCACTGTTCAGCCATATATTCATAAGAAATGTGTGTGTATCATTAGTATCTGTAAAAGTTTCACTTAGGCTAGAAGTTATACATGTGTCATCGTTATTTGTGTAGTCAGATTCTTTACCAACAACATCAAAATTCACGCTTTCACATACATCCAGCTTGTGAGCTTTATTCATCCTGGTAACATCCCTGGGAATTTCTATAATATTCTCACTATTTAATCCATTTTCAACCATGTGTATACCCAACTCCCTATTTAAACAAATGAAATACCTTTCCTCAACATCATCATCAATACCATCACCATCATTATCAACTTTATCGTCAACATCATTATCATTACACATATTCAGGTCATACACATTTAAATTATCCCCCAAAATAGTATTTCCCCTTTCTAAAGTTACCAGATTCCTTTCACTAACATTTTCATTCTCACAGCATGCATTCTCTCTTTCATTCACACACATCTTTGAACTACTACATATTACATCATCTGACAAAGTGTTGTTCTTTTCTGCCCAAGTGTAAAACTCTGTTAAATTAAATGAATCACAATTACTTTTATCTACTGTATGTTCTTGTGTACTGAAAATGTTATCTTTATCATCATTATTTTCCTCTTGAAATTTCTTCAATAAGTAACAACTAATGACCTCATGTGATAGCTTAGGTTTGGAACTGTCATGTTTGGGTTTATGATAGTCACATCCGTTGGTCCTTTCATCATGCTCACCTTCTGCCTCAACCTTGCGGACCTTCAAGGGGGCGTCTACTCGTTTTTTATTTCCGGTTCCTGTTTGAACTGCTGATTGTGGTTCTGCCAATGTCTCTGATCAACATTTCTGTTCCCATTCCTATGCCAATCGTTACCTGATTGTTCGTAGTTTCTATTGTACTGATCTCTAACAAAATTTCTGTGATTTTGATCCCCAAAGTGTTCTCTATTTTGTTGATTATTTCCGCGAAAATGTTGTTCTTGTTTTGGATAAAAATTATGGTCCCTCTTTTGAAAATTGTTATATCCGCATGAATTTTGACTGACACTGTGATAATTGTTTTGTTCCCTTTTTTGAAAGTTGTCATTTCCCCAATTTTGACCATTACCTTTCTGAGTAAACCCACTGTGTGTTCTTGTTGTTACCCTATCCAACTTTTCAATATAATTGAGAAACTGCTCTACATTACTATCAGGACAATGAACTAAACTCAACTGCATTGTTGATGGCAATCTTCTCTTTAAGGTATCAATTTTGATCAAGTCATCCAAAGGTTTTGTTAAATGAATAAGTTTTTGAAGTTCACTTTTGCAAAATTGTTTCATGCTCCCATCTCATTCTCTATAGTTTCTCCCATTCAAAAATTCACTTTTGATTCTAGTTTGTTGAAGATCATCTCAAAATTTTTCCAGAAATTTTGATTCAAATTCTGAAAAGGTCATCCCCAAAGTTACAATCTGGTTTGCCCAAGTCAAAGCTTCCCCTTCCAAGAATTTTTTCACAAATTTAATTCTCATATCATCTGGTGAGTGAGGTAAAACACAATCCTTACAATACTGTATAAAATCAACAGGAAATAAGGGTCCATCTACCGAAAAGTGCTTCACTGGAATATTAGATACAAGATTGCATGTGTTGACATTGTGATTTGTGCTTTGAAATTCAATGTCAAAACTTCCAAGTTTTTCGTTAAGTTCTCTGACAGATTTTTTGTTTTCTAAATCATTGCACTCTATTTTTTTCTAGAGTAACCAAACGATTGACAGTTTTTTGTTGTACATTTTTTACTAAAACTTTTGTGTTCTCATCCAAATTTTTAATTTCCCCTTTTATCTCATTAAATTCAATTAAATTCCTTTCCCTATCTACCAGTAACTCATTTTTTACAGTATTAATTTCACCGCTCAATTTAGCATCAATTTCATTTACTTTTGCTTCCACAGATTCAATTTTTTCCTCAACACTGCCAACTCTGTTCGAAAGATCACCCACTTGGGTATTGACTGCTTGGCCTTGCAACAAAATGTTATCAATTTTTTCATCCCAGTAAGTCTTATTGTCGTCAACTGATTGTTTAATTTCTTTCGTGAAATTTACAAGAAAACTTTTTAAATCAAATTGATCGGTTCTTTCTGTTTCATTTGACCTGTCCTGATTTTCGAAGTCTATTAAATTACTACTTTCTACTTTAGGCACAATACTCTCGAAAATCTCATGTCATTGTGAAGAACAAAAATTTATACACAACAATACAAAACAAGATAAAAATATTGTTTTAACAAAATACGAGGGTTTCGTGACTTATCTGGAACACTCTTCTACTGTTGCAAATCCACGTTTTCCATCCATGTGATTGTTGACCAAAATTCTTGAAGTATTTTCTTATGTCGAAAATTATATTTTTTGCCGAAACATTTCTTCTCAAAACTTTTACTTCCCGATGAACACAAATACTGTAACACACACGCTGAAGAAACTGGTATTAACACACAAAAATTTTATTCCTCATAGCACTGTTGAAGATCTCGTGAACACAATATCCCAGCTACAGTCCCCAGTTGAAATATTGTATCCCGGCTAAGACACAAGTTGAAAATATGGTCACTATTTTTTATTTACTTAAATTTGCCATATTTCGTGACAGTACCTTTTCCGTTAGACGTTTGCAAGGCGATATTAGTCTTGGCTTCAGTTGTCTAAGTATGATTCCACAATGCATCTTTGTCGGCTGCAGAAAAAACGTGGTTGAACGTGTTTGCCTCATTTTCGTGTTTCAAATACCATTTCTTCAAATGTAGTTTCTTTTTTTTATGGTTAATACAAAAAAATAGTAACATAATTCAAAATTACACTCCTGGAAATGGAAAAAAGAACACATTGACACCGGTGTGTCAGTCCCTCCATACTTGCTCCGGACACTGCGAGAGGGCTGTACAAGCAATGATCACACGCACGGCACAGCGGACACACCAGGACCCGCGGTGTTGGCCGTCGAATGGCGCTAGCTGCGCAGCATTTGTGCACCGCCGCCGTCAGTGTCAGCCAGTTTGCCGTGGCATACGGAGCTCCATCGCAGTCTTTAACACTGGTAGCATGCCGCGACAGCGTGGACGTGAACCGTATGTGCAGTTGACGGACTTTGAGCGAGGGCGTATAGTGGGCATGCGGGAGGCCGGGTGGACGTACCGCCGAATTGCTCAACACGTGGGGCGTGAGGTCTCCACAGTACATCGATGTTGTCGCCAGTGGTCGGCGGAAGGTGCACGTGCCCGTCGACCTGGGACCGGACCGCAGCGACGCACGGATGCACGCCAAGACCGCAGGATCCTACGCAGCACCGCCACTTCCCAGCAAATTAGGGACACTGTTGCTCCTGGGGTATCGGCGAGGACCATTCGCAACCGTCTCCATGAAGCTGGGCTACGGTCCCGCACACCGTTAGGCCGTCTTCCGCTCACGCCCCAACATCGTGCAGCCCGCCTCCAGTGGTGTCGCGACAGGCGTGAATGGAGGGCCGAATGGAGATGTGTCGTCTTCAGCGATGAGAGTCGCTTCTGCCTTGGTGCCAATGATGGTCGTATGCGTGTTTGGCGCCGTGCAGGTGAGCGCCACAATCAGGACTGCATACGACCGAGGCACACAGGGCCAACACCCGGCATCATGGTGTGGGGAGCGATCTCTTACACTGGCCGTACACCACTGCTGATCGTCGAGGGGACACTGAATAGTGCACGGTACATCCAAACCGTCATCGAAGCCATCGTTCTACCATTCCTAGACCGGCAAGGGAACTTGCTGTTCCAACAGGACAATGCACGTCCGCACGTATCCCGTGCCACCCAACGTGCTCTAGAAGGTGTAAGTCAACTACCCTCGCCAGCAAGATCTCCGGATCTGTCCCCCATTGAGCATGTTTGGGACTGGATGAAGCGTCGTCTCACGCGGTCTGCACGTCCAGCACGAACGCTGGTCCAACTGAGGCGCCAGGTGGAAATGGCATGGCAAGCCGTTCCACAGGACTACATCCAGCATCTCTACGATCGTCTCCATGGGAGAATAGCAGCCTGCATTGCTGCGAAAGGTGGATATACACTGTACTAGTGCCGACATTGTGCATGCTCTGTTGCCTGTGTCTATGTGCCTGTGGTTCTGTCAGTGTGATCATGTGATGTATCTGACCCCAGGAATGTGTCAATAAAGTTTCCCCTTCCTGGGACAATGAATTCACGGTGTTCTTATTTCAATTTCCAGGAGTGTATTTATGACGGCGACCTTCACATTGTTCTTCCGTCAACACACACCAAGAGTTAGCTGCCGACTGACTATAGTCAAAGACGACTCCAGCGTTAAAGATATTTTACACAACACACAAGCTTCCACTTGTAATCAGTCTCTTTGCTATTCTTCGATACATTCACTAATAGTAATCAATATGCTTTCACTCTCAAAAACATAAGTAAATTAACATATAATAAGGCAAATTACAATAAATTCTGACAAAAAGTATAAAAAAAACATTTACAATTTGGTCTCGACAAATACAGTAAAAAAATAACATCTCCCAGATCCATTACACACTTATGACTTTATTGTCTCTTTTCAGTTGGTCGAATTTTACACACTACGACGAGTTATAGTGATCAGCTGACACAAATCAAAAGTTTTTGTATAGTGATTGTGTTGTATAAAGTTAAATGGGTACAGTCTGGTGACGCAATATGAGACAGCTGCTAAGATAATGGGTCTTGATCTTTTTCTGCCATTTGGATTTACGGTTCAGGATAAGCCCAAAAAATCCATGTCTCGGTTGGGAATGTGGAGGGTACACAACAATATGCAGGTACCATACCACACTGCCGAAATCTTATTTAGCTCTGTCTAAGGCAGGCGAATCCTGGAGTTGGCTCCACCTAGACTACGCCAGGCCATATATGAGGGCTAAGTGGCTTTTCTTGTGGACACTAGTTATCCTAGAATCGTGAGAACGGGCAGTACAGGGGCACCTCAAATGGCCCACACCTTGAAACAGATATTTGCAGTGGAAGATCTCCCAACAGCTGTTGTTACAGACAATAGCGTCCAGTTTTCTGCTCAAGAAATTGAGTATTTCTTCATGGACCATGGGATTCAGCACCTTCACAGTGTTTCATTTCATCTGGATCAAACGAGATCACAAAACATTTCGTTTGGACATTCAAGGCAGAAATGTAAAAAAAAAAAGTCATTGCTGACTACACTTTAGAGGGCGCCTTGTTGAATTTTATTTCTTCTTACAGAAGCTCTCTTCATAAGAACGCATCTCCCATGGAGATTTTGCACAGATGGAGGTCCCTTATATCCCTCGTGTCAGCTCGCCCACCAGAAAGCACCATTACCATCGGGTATCCAAACAAAACACTGAATTTTGAGGTGAATGCAAGGTCTTCTGTTCCAAAGAGTAGAAAGAAGGAGTGGTATCCTGGGACCGTGGTCTGTAGCCTGGGCAACGCTATGTACGTCGTGCAGATGGCAGAAGGGGACGCACGAGTCGCCGCCACGAATGTGACTCGTGAGACGAGTCCTGGGCGATGCGCCGCGGCTCTCAGTCTGGCTGGACACTTCCCCCATCAGCATGGCACGCCGTCTGAGCTCGAGGAGCGCAAAGAGGGGGACACTACTAAATTGTCTTATTTCGAAGGCTATGGGATTACAATGTACGTGACTTAGTTTCATATTTCATATTACTCAACGACGTAGGTTGCAAATGAATCTAATTTTCAGAGTTATTTAGTTATTTTTGAGACGCTGAAGACTTAATAGCCGGCCGCGGTGGTCTAGCGGTTCTGGCGCTGCAGTCCGGAACCGCGGGACTGCTACGGTCGCAGGTTCGAATCCTGCCTCGGGCATGGGTGTGTGTGATGTCCTTAGGTTAGTTAGGTTTAAGTAGTTCTAAGTTCTAGGGGACTTATGACCTCAGATGTTGAGTCCCATAGTGCTCAGAGCCATTTGAACCATTTTGAAGACTTAATATAATTTTTACCTGTTGCAAACTGTCGGCATTTCGACAGACGCGGACAGTCTCACAGATTTTCGCACTCAGGTTGCCACGCAATCATGATTTATTTAGTTTTATAATCGAGAAAGATATTTCGCACACATATGTTGATCAAAATACTGTAGCATTTATGCAACCTCATTACGGAGACTTGGAAGCTCTACCTGAGGTAACTCAGTTCCATCTGCACAAGCACAAATGCTCTTTCAACTGGCAGTGTCTTCAAAACGTTTATAAAACTATCCTTTTTATTCTTTTAGGGCCACAATGAATTCTTCAAACTTTGCATTTTCTTTGACATCGGTGAGCTTAGGAAACCAGACTTTGTTTTTTTTTTTTGTCAGAATCTGTCCCTTCTACAATGCGATATTCTTTTAGTTTTGTTGTGTTTTAGGCGCTAAAACAACTAGGGTTATACGCGCCCATATCACAACGGTAGAACAGGAACACAAAGAGAGGTGTTAAAAACGACTGCACGTCAATTCCAATCGACGAGAGAATAGACAGCTAAAAACAGGAAAGGCCGATAAAATACGCCTTTGAGAAAATGGTTCAAATGGCTCTGAGCACTATTGGACTCAACATCTTAGGTCATAAGTCCCCTAGAACTTAGAACTACTTAAACCTAACTAACCTAAGGACATCACACACACCCATGCCCGAGGCAGGATTCGAACCTGCGACCGTAGCAGTCCCGCGGTTCCGGACTGCAGCGCCAGAACCGCTAGACCACCGCGGCCGGCACGCCTTTGAGAAACGGAGGTCCAGAACAAAAAATAAATGGCCTTCGCCATATTGCTACGACGGATATAAAGTAAAACGCGGTCGAGAAACCCCGCATCGTTCGCGAAAACAGCCGATAACTTAGACGGCAAACTCAGGCGGGGACGTAAGCGGTTAAAGAAGGGCATTGCGTCAGGAAATGGTGGACAGTCAACAGTCGAAAAATGTTAAAGTGTGTGTGAATTCCTATGCGACCAAACTGCTGAGGTCATCGGTCCCTAGACTTACACAGTACTTAAACTAACTTATACTAAAGACAACATACACACCCATGCCCGAGGGAGGACTCGAACCTCGGGCGGGAGTGGTCAACAGTTGAGCGCAATGGGCATAAAGTGGTGGGGGAGCACAACTTCTCGAATGGCGATGGCTAAAAAGATAGTGCCCAATACGTAACCTAGCTAAAATGATCTCGCGGCGAGAGGAATGAGAGGAGGTCGTCCAAGCCGCTGGGACAGCCTTAATAACTCGGAGCTTGTTCCCATGAAGGCAGAACCAACGGTGATGATGAAGTGACACCGCCTGCCGACAGCAACACAGAGATCATCGGACGGAATGTAAGAACTAGCAGCCTCAGGTACGAGGACTGCAGCCTCGGCAGCAGCGTCACAGCCTAGTTTCCTGTTAGACTGACGTGACCAGGAACCCACATAAATATCACAGTGGCTCCATTAGGAGTGCGCAAGTGACAGCTTTCCTGGACCCCTTGCACTAAGGGATGGACGGTGTTCAGCATACAGAGGCTTTGAAAGGCGATGAGAGAGGCTGAGCAGATGACGCAACTGAAAAGCCTGTGTCGCCGGATGTGCTGTGTGGCCTGATAGAGGGTGAAGAGCTATGTTGTAAACATTGAGCAGTGTTCCGGAAGCCGAGGGGCACTAGTGTACATAAAGGTAACTATCGCGAATTTCCATGCGAAAGTCGTGGAACTGAGGGCGATAGAGCGAGGCTGGAGTAGTGTTCTTAGGATACGAACGACGGCCAAGATGAACGCAGGTCGCCGCACGAAGCCAATATGGTGAAGGGTTTACAGACACCGGAAAAATAGCAGGTAGCGTATAGTTAAGCTTCCGGAGCAAGAGCCGATAGTGAACTACAAGGAGGTTACAGAGAAGAAGGAAGCGCCCAATACTGGCGATCAAAGGAGTCATAGAAGAAGGAGGCATAGGATGGGCAGACAAACGGCACGCATATCTGCTGAGGAGAAGTCACGGCGGTAGGTTAGCGGTAGTCCGGCATCTTCTGCTTACGGACTCTCAACCGCGATAGTAAAAAAGGCGCCAGTGGCCAAACGGAGGCCGCGGTCGTGGATAGTATTGAGATGGCGTAAGAGTGATGGACGTTCAGACGCATAAACGAAACACCCATAGTCTAGTTTCGAGCGGACAAGGGACCGGTGCAAACGCAGGAGGATGGTTCCTCTGCACCCCAGGAACTACCATTGAGGACATGTGGGACATTCAGGAACCGCATACAGCGGCCTGTCAGGAAGACACGTGGGAGGACCAAGAAAGTTTCCTGTCGATCATGACCCCAGGAATTTGGTAGTTAGAGAGTACGGAGCATACCAGTCCTCCAGCAGGTGTCGTAGGCTTTGTCCAAATCGAAAAACACGGCCACAGTCTGGGATTTTCGCAGAAACCATTCATGACATGGGTGGACAAAGTGACGAGATAGTCAACTGCAGAGCGGCGCGCTCGAAATCCACACTGAGCAGTGGTTAGTAAATTGTAAGACTCGAGCCACCATACCAGCCGGGCATGAATCATACGTTCCATCATCTTAAAAACACACATAGTGAGAGAAATGGGGCGGTGGCTAGAAGGAAGATGTTTTTCCTTACCAGGTATGACACTAGCTCCACATCAGCGTCTGGGAAATGTACCCATGCCCAGATGCGGTTGTACGTATGAAGCAGAATGTGCTTGTCCCCAAGAGAAAGGTCCTGCAACATCTGAATGTGAACAGCGTTTGGCCCTGAGGCCCAGGATCTGGATGAAGTGAGAGCATGATCTAGCTCCCTCAGAGCAAAGGCGGCATTGTAGCACTTTCGATTCTGAGAAGAGAAGGGTAACGCCCTAGTCTCCTCCGCTCGTTTCCGATGGAGGAAGCAGGCAGGGTGATAGTGGTAAGAGCTCGAAATTTCCGCAAAATGGCGGCCCAAGGTGTTCGAGATAGGAATAGGATCCACTATGACATCGCCTGCTACTGTCTGATCGGAAATTGGGGAATGGATCTTGGTCCTAGAGTGTCGTCGGAGGTTGGCCCACATGACAGAAGAGGGCCTGGAACTGTTAAAATAACTAAAACATGAAATCCAGCTAGATTTTTTGCTATTCAGAAGAACGTGACGACACTGTGCACGAATATGTTTATAATAAATTCAGTTTGCCTGTTGTGTTGGCAGAAGAGGCAATACCGTGTTACGAATGGAGGCCGAAATGCACGCGTTTTAGCTCACGCAGGCTGGCGTGAGGAGGGAAGAACTGTACTGACGTGAGGTCTGGAACATGACAAGGAATGAGAATTCAGAAAGCGGACGTAGTTAGTTTGATACTTAACTTTAATCCATTAATGATGAACGTCGCTCTTGACAGTACGTGAGTCACAATATTATCTGTTCAGAATACATTCTTGAAGTAGTAACAGAATATGGCGCCTTGCTAGGTCGTAGCAAATGACGTAGCTGAAGGCTATGCTAAACTGTCGTCTCTGCAAATGAGAGCGCATGTAGACAGTGAACCATCGCTAGGAAAGTCGGCTGTACGACTGGGGCGAGTGCTAGGGAGTATCTCTAGGCTAAACCTGCCGTGTGGCGGCGCTCGGTCTGCAATCACTGATGGTGGCGACACGCGGGTCCGACGTATACTAGCGGACCTCGGCCGATTTAAAGGCTACCACCTAGCAAGTGTGGTGTCTGGCGACATTCCCATCGTAGGATGTTAAAAACGCGGAGAGAACATCGCCCCGCGCGAAATGCGTCGCGGCACGGCTCAGTCCATCAACGGGCTGGGACACGGCGTGGTAAAGAGGAAGAGCGAGGAATGAAACGTTCTGCCGCGGTAACGTTTGTAAGTTATTCCACCTGGTCATCACAACTGGAGAAATGTTGTTCGTCGAAGGTCGCCAGGAAGGTGTAATGTCTTCAGTCAGCCTTAGTAAGCTGCCATTTGAGTGTGCACGTAGGTGGAGCAGAAGTCAGCAACTGGATAGCACAAGTAAAATGGTCGCTCAAGGCGATGGGCAATCTGGCAGCGCAGAAGGATAGGTCCAAATGGAAAGAGGTGTGCATGGAGTCTGAAAGCAATGTGGATGCTCCTGTGTTAAGGCAGGTGAGGTTAAGGTGACTGAGAAAGTCAGCCAAGAGGGCACCTCTCGGACAGGTTCTGGGAGAACCCCGAAGGGGATGGTGCGCATTAAAGTCACCGAGCGGCAGAAAGGGATGAGGGAGTTACCCAATAAGCTGGAGAAAGTCTGCCCTGGCGACATCGAATGATGGAGGGATGTAAAATGTACAAAGGGAAAAGGTGAAGTGAGGAAGGAAAAGGCGAACTGCAACAGGCTTTCTTCTGCTGTCGGCCTGCGGAGTCCAGTGCAGAAAAATGGTTGGTGGTGCACTTCAGCGATACGGACGTCGGCCTGGCGAGGTCATCACGTGGCGACACCGTCGAAGAGGCTCTTAGATTCGGCGAAGGAGAAGACCGTTTGCCTTAGTTTGCAGAGCAAGACACAAGTGTCGGTTGGCTGCAGGTGCATAGGAAGTCATCATGGGAGTACTCTTTCTGTGCTCTCCGGCCTGCCAGTTGTATAGCTGGTGATTTCGTGAAAGTTTTGTGGCGTGTTGCACAGATGGAGGAGATGGGGACACTACCATAGAGCAGGGCGATTTCACAACAGCGGTGCTAAATTTGAGATCGCATATCTACGTGGCCATATCCTTCGTGGAGCGAGATATAGTAAGAACAGTACTGTAGGTGCCAGTTGATAGGACACAGGGTTTCCGACGAGCCAAAAACTTGCGAGCGACTGGGTAAGGAACTTTCTCCTTTACCCGGATCTCCTGGACGGCCCGCTCATCGAGATACACGGGACAATCACAGGAGGAGGCACCATAGTCGCCATTGCAGTTGATACAGCAGGGAGAAGGAGGCAGACAATTGCCCTCACGTTCATCCCTACCACAGGTTACACATTTGGCTGCGTGTCGACAAGGCGTTCTAGTGTGGTTGTAACGATCACACTGGTAGCAGCACATTGTGTTCGGAGTGGCCGGGTCTGACTGTGATAACTTCGTAACCTGCTTTGATCTTTGACGGAAGAACTATTCTATCGAAAGCTAGAAACAGAGTGCGTGTAGGCACTAAGGAGGCATCTACTTTTTCATCACCCAATTGACGGCAGTAACACCCTGCCGGCCGAAGTGGCCGTGCGGTTAAAGGCGCTGCAGTCTGGAACAGCAAGACCGCTACGGTCGCAGGTTCGAATCCTGCCTCGGGCATGGATGTTTGTGATGTCCTTAGGTTAGTTAGGTTTAACTAGTTCTAAGTTCTAGGGGACTAATAACCTCAGCAGTTGAGTCCCATAGTGCTCAGAGCCATTTGAACCATTTGAACCAGTAACACCCTGAACAGAGAGGTACTATTGGATTTCAGCTTCGGTCAGACCGTCGAGCTGCCTAGTGTAAATAACACCATGTGAAGAATTCAGAGTTCAAAGGGCCTCGACACGAACAGAGCAGTCATGGAGAACTGAGGCGGCAAGCAGTTGTTGCGCATGATCAGAAGTAGTCTCCAAAAGCAAAGTGCCATTGCATAAACGAGAGCAGGATTTCACATAACCAGCAACGGCATCAACACCTTTCTGAATAATAACGGATTTACCGTAGCACAGGACTGACTGTCTTCAGGACGTGAAACCACTAGGAACTTCCTGGCAGATTAAAACTGTGTGCCCGACCGAGACTCGAACTCGGGACCTTTGCCTTTCGCGGGCAAGTGCTCTACCAACTGAGCTACCGAAGCACGACTCACGCCCGGTACTCACAGCTTTACTTCTGCCAGTACCTCGTCTCCTACCTTCCAAACTTTACAGAAGCTCTCCTGCAAACCTGCAGAACTAGCACTCCTGAAAGAAAGGATATTGCGGAGACATGGCTTAGCCACAGCCTGGGGGATTTTTCCAGAATGAGATTTTCACTCTGCAGCGGAGTGTGCGCTGATATGAAACTTCCTGGCAGATTAAAACTGTGTGCCCGACCGAGACTCGAACTCGGGACCTTTGCCTTTCGCGGGCAAGTGCTCTACCAACTGAGCTACCGAAGCACGACTAGTTTGGAAGGTAGGAGACGAGGAACTGGCAGAAGTAAAGCTGTGAGTACCGGGCGTGAGTCGTGCTTCGGTAGCTCAGTTGGTAGAGCACTTGCCCTCAAAAGGCAAAGGTCCCGAGTTCGAGTGTCGGTCGGGCACACAGTTTTAATCTGCCAGGAAGTTTCATATCAGCGCACACTCCGCTGCAGAGTGAAAATCTCATTCTACCACTAGGAACCTTGGTGCAGCTGGAAGGGTCTTGGAATCGTTAACCTCGTTCCGTTTACGTTTCGTAGGCGTTGACGGTGAAGATGATTGGCTCATTGCGAGAAAATCCCCCGTGACTGCCAGCATTTCCGATGGCGTGCGGGTTCGGCATGCGTCAGATCGAATCCAGGTCAGTGAGTACTTCGCCTGTGTCCCACGGTGGCCACTAGCGGCTGCCACACTACCCTGCCCGTCTCAGTGGCGCGTAGCAATCAGGCAAAGGGGTGACGTCACGCTACCTAAGGAGCCAATGAGCGGATATGTGACATCGCTCAGCGGCCACAGCTAATTCCCAGTATCAGTCCAGACCCCTATTTAATTTGCGCCTCACTGAGTTAGCAGCGTCTTGATTCAGCAGTAGCAGTCTACAGTCGTCATACGGAGTCTTCACTCCAGAGCTACGGCGACTGCCGTAACAACTTCTCGAGAATGGCCATATTCCATATTGGACTTAGCATCAGCTAAGACAGATTAAGACTAGTGTTGTACCTAAACATTCGTTACGGTTCTATGTTGTTGTAGAAAAAATGCGGGCATTAACATTGAAGTAATTGCCTGGTAGCAGTGTTTCAAGCATTCTGCTACTGAACACCAGGTATTTTTCATTGTACATAACGAAGATTAAAGGGAAAATGCTTAGAAACTAGCGAAAATATTACAATTAGCAAGCTATAGAGAAGTACAAATGAAAATAGGCACCAGGAAGTGACATCAGAGCAATCATTAACATAATGTCACTTGTCAAAGTCGAAGTTAGTATAGCAAATTCCTCTCGATCCCATCAATTGCACATGTCGTGGTGCACAAATTTTGCAGTTGATTTTAATTTAAATTCCTGATACGCTAGAGACTAGAAATTTGGAACGAAGCTCAGAACTGAATGAAATAGCAGTATTAACTCTCTTTCTTGTAGGGGTAGGGGTACGGATGGAAAGCTTAGTAACCACTGAGACCAAATGACCATCAGGATAAGCCTGTTGTGCGGACACATTTACAGCTACATCTATCAACATACTCTGCAAGCCATCCTATGGAGCATGGTTGGAGGGTGCCTTGTATTGCTACCGTTCATTTCCTATACTGCTCTACTAGCAAATGGGGCGAGACAAGAACAACTGCCTATACGCCTCCGTGTAAGCGCTAATTTCTATTGTCTTATATTCGCGTTCATTACGCGAAACATACACTAGCGGCAGTAAAATCGTTTTGCAGTCAGCCCCAAATAACAGTTCTCTCAATTTTGTACTATTGTTCCGCGAAGAGAACGTCTTCTCTTCAGATAGTCCAATCTGAATTCACGAAGCATCCCCGAAATACTTGCCTGTTAATCACACCTACCAGAAACAAATTTAGCAGCATGCCACGGAATTCTTTGATATCTTCTTTTAATCCGATTCGTCTCTAGCCCCACATCCCAAATGCTTCGAGTCTCTTCTGTTCCGGTTTTCTCACAGTCGAAGTTTCACTAGTATACAGTGCTGTGCTCCAAACGTATATTTTCAGAAATTTGCTCCTCAAATTAAGGCTGATGCTTCATACTAGTAGACTTATCTTGGCTAGGATTGCCCTTTTTTCCGGTGCTAGTCTACTTCTTATGTGTTCCTTGCTCCGTCCATCATGGGTTATTTCGCTGCCTGGATAGCAGAATTCCTTAATTTCGTCTAATTTGTGATCCCCAGTTCTGATGTTAAGTTTCTCGCTATTCTCATTTCTGGTACTTATCTTTACTTTAGTCTTTCTTCGATCTATTCTCAATCCGGGTTCTGTACTCTTAGATAGTTCATTCAGTTCAACAAGTCTTGTAATTATTCTTCTTCACTTTCACCCAGGACAGCAATGCCATCATCGGATCTTATCACTGATATCCTTTCATCTTGAATTTTAATCCCAGTGTTGAATCTTTCTTTTATTTCCTTCGTAGCTTCTTCAGTGTGTAGACTGAAGAGTAGGGGCGAAAGACTACATCTCTACCTTACATCCTTTTTATTTTTTATTTTATTTACACCTCAAGTTCCGTAGGATCAAATGGAGGAGCAAATCTCCAAGGTCATGAAACGTGCCAGTACATGAAATTACAACATAAAAGTAATAACAGTTAAAATAAATGTTCATGAACCTGAAAAAAGTCATTCCATAAGTTTAAGTAAACGCTATCAGCAATACAATAAGAATCAGCTTAATTTTTCAAGAAACTCTTCGACAGAATAGAAGGAGTGACCCATGAGAGCGTGGATTACTGAAAAGATTTTTGAATTCGAGTGGAAGCTTATTGAAAATGGATTCAGCAGTATACTGCACACCTTTTTGCACAAGAGTTAAGGAAGTCCGATCCAAATGCGGGTTTAATTTCTGCCGAGTATTAACCGAGTGAATGCTGCTTATTCTTGGGATTAAACTAATATTGGTAACAAGAAACGACAACAACGAATATACATATTGAGAGGCCAATGTCAAAATACCCAGACTCGTGAACAGAGGTCGACAAGAGGTTTGTGAACTCACACCACTTATTGCCCGAACTGCCCGTTTCTGAGCCAAAAATATTCTTGTAGAATGGGAAGAATTAACCCAAAATATAATGCTATACGACATAAGCGAATGAAAATAAGCAAAGTAGACTAATTTTCCTGTCGAAGTATCACACACTTCTGATACGGTTCGAATAGTAAAAATGAAAGTATTAAGTCTTTGAACAAGATCCTGAACGTGGGCTTTCCACGACAGCTTGCTGTCTGTCTGAACACCTAGAAATTTGAACTGTTCAGTTTCACTAATCATATGCCCGTTCTGTGAAATTAAAACGTCAGGTTTTGTTGAATTGTGTGTTAGAAACTGTAAAAACTGGGTCTTACTGTGATTTAACGTTAGTTTATTTTCTACAAGCCATGAAATGAGGTCATGTACTGCACAGAAACCGAGCCAATGTTGCACACAACATCCTTTACTACCAAGCTAGTGTCATCAGCAAACAGAAATATTTTAGAGTTACTCGTAATACTAGAGAGCATATCATTTATATCAAAAAGGAATGGGATTGGCCCCAACACTGATCCCTGGGGCACCCCTCACTTGACAGTACCCCACTGAGATCCCACATCACAGCCTTTATCACTATTGTGAATAATGACCTTCTGCTGCCTGTTGCTAAAGTAAGAGGTGAACCAATTGTGAGCTACTCCCCGTATTCCGTAATCGTCCAACTTCTGGAGAAATATTTTGTGATCACCACAATCAAATGCCTTAGTTAAATAAAAAAATACGCCAAGCGTTCGAAACTTTTTGTTTAGCCCATCCAGTACCTCACAGAGAAAACATAATATAGCATTTTCAGTTGTTAAACGTGAGAGGCACCCACATGCCTTGCTCATACTGTGGCATCAAGCAGTCAGGCCTGCAAGATGAGTGGTCTGCCAAGCGAGTGCCTTTATTCATATTTCTCAATGACTGATTATGAGTTATAGTACTCATAATTAAGCTACAAATTATACTCCTGTTCGAATATTACGCAACGGAAACGGATAACGCACATCTGACTATTAGTAATTTACACAACTCTGATTGTTCACTGCGCTCTGGCAATACCACATTTTCTTTCTTATCCAACGGCTTTGACCAACACGTGGCCATCGCACTGAATACGAATGGCGCACACATTATGAATTCTGGGTATCATGACTTCGCACTACTCGAAGAACAAGGCCACCAATCCTATTCTTTTCACTATCCTTTATATTCCGATAAATTATATTCTGATTCAAAGATTAGACACACCATTACATTTTATACAACAATTACACATGAGAAACTCCACCCAGTGGGCATGGCTTTACATTGGTGATTCTCTATCTTATGGTCTCGTAATTATTTAACGCTACAGTGCACTATCTGGATAGGATGGTGGATCTTTTGCCATATCTCACACTTCGACTCTCACACCCATCATCACGAAAACTTCCTCCAGACTGAGTAGTACAAAAAGGAACATGCATAACCCACTGCCTCTGAAACTATCTTGCTACTCTCCCATGCAAACCACACATACTTAAATTACATGAAATACACCACACTGGCAACATGGAATACAACACAAGGAATAGTCACAACGTTATAATCACATCACTTTCAGCTTTCCCACTTCAAATAGTATTTATCCCAGTTTCACACGACACTGCCCCACTTCGTAACTTTTCTTTCCTACTATGAACTCTGGAGGATATATGCACGTCTTCCTGTGCAATGCAAGCCAAGTGGCGTTGCTGGATAGACGGCTGACTCACCTTGCTTCACTCTCAGAGTATTATAGTTTGAATCAAGTGTCACACGGAAACATAACACGCAAAGTAATATTAAGAACATATTCATCACACACGCGAGTCCTCAACTGATACCATGGACGAGTACTTCTCTTTATCCTTTGTCTCATATACAGATTGAGACTCACACAGTACTCACCGCGTGGAAGTACTCGTCTCTAATTTCAAGTCGTGCACACGCCATTTCTTAAATATTTCCAACTTAATAGTACACACGCCAGTAATTCAGCTTAACTTAAGCACTCGGAAGTATTTCAACTTAGTGCTACACGCGCTTTCATTGTGACCGTTGGTCACTTCCGAAGATTACTACGATCCCCTTAATGTTACCTGCCTGACATTTAATTCTCCTGCCGGCCTCGGTGGTCTCGCGGTTCTAGGCGCGCAGTCCGGAACCGTGCGACTGCTGCGGTCGCAGGTTCGAATCCAGCCTCGGGCATGGATGTGTGTGATGTCCTTAGGTTAGTTAGGTTTAAGTAGTTCTAAGTTATAGGGGACTGATGACCACAGCAGTTGACTCCCATAGTGCTCAGAGCCATTTGAACCATTTAATTCTCCCCACAAAAGTTCCTGAAATACAGAAATTATTATTCTAAACTACTCTTAAGTATTCCACATGCATACCATTCTCGCCACTCTTACGGAGCGCACCTAAGACAGGTCTTACCAACACAAGAGCCACCGCCAGAGTGCTGAAAACATGGCCGTTCTTCAGGTCGTCTCGCACCTCTCCCGAAGTGGGGGAGCACCTTGCTCCCGTATTGGTCAGCCACATTTCAGGAGCTCAAAGCTCAGGTAAATTTCATCTCTTTGGTTCCACCAAAGGTGACCAAAGGACCGTCTCAAAGATGATCATATATTGCACCTTCACTATCTGCGGTTAGCAGACGACCATACATTCATTCATTTCGCAGATCTCACCAAACTGAGTGTAGGGATTTATTTTGTGGGAGTGCACATGTGATCAATTATATAAATAAATTGTCATTTTTTCCTACACTGGTATCCGGCTTCGGTGTATTAAGTGAAATTGAGTTATTATTACAAAAAATATGTTGTTCCGACAAGAATAACGAAGAATGTTGTACCTTATTTCAATGTCGGGCGGTACTGTACCCTTTCAAACGACTTCTAAAGCCGAACTGTACATTTGATATAAAATGATCAATTAACGTTATATACACAGCCTTTTCAATAACTTTTGCAATCACTAATGCCATAGAAATAGGTCTAAAATTATCTACATCATCCCTTTCTCCCTTTTTATAAGGTGGCTTTACTAATGAGTACTTTAATCGCTCAGGAAACTGACCATGCCGGCCGAAGTGGCCGTGCGGTTAAGGGCGCTGCAGTCTGGAACCGCAAGACCGCTACGGTCGCAGGTTCGAATCCTGCCTCGGGCATGGATGTTTGTGATGTCCTTAGATTAGTTAGGTTTAACTAGTTCTAAGTTCTAGGGGACTAATGACCTCAGAAGTTGAGTCCCATAGTGCTCAGAGCCATTTTTTGAAACTGACCATTCCTAAAGGAAAAAAATTACAAATATGGCTAAATACAGGGCTAACGTGTAAAGCACAGTACTTTAATATTCTGATAGACACTGCATCATAACCATGAGAGTCCTTAGTCTTCAGTGATTTAATTATTGACTCAGTTTCTCTCTTGTCTGTATCACAGAGGAGTATTTCAGACATCAATCTCAGAAAAGCATTTACCAAGAAAGTTATATGATTTCCTGCAGAAAGTAAACTTTTATTTAATTCACCAGCAATGCTCAGAAAATGATTGTTACTTACTGTACATATATCTGATTTATCAGTAACAGAAATGTTTTTACTGCGAACTGACTTTATATCGTCGACCTTGTGCTGCTGACCGGACACTTCCGTCGCAACTGACCATATGGTTTTAATTTTATCTTGTGAATTAGCTATTCTATTTGCATACCACGTACTCTTTGCCTTCCTAATAACAGTTTTAAGCACTTTACAATACTGTTTGTAATGGACTACTGTAGCTTGATTGCGACTACTTCTAACATTTCGATATAATTCCCGCTTTGTTCTACATGATACCCTTATCCCCCTAGTCAGCCACCCGGGCTGCCCATTACTCCTAGTGCCGCGTTTAGAATGTTCTAATGGAAAGCAACTCTCAAAAAGCATGAGAAATGTGTCAAGGAATGTTTATCATCTATGTTATCAACACTATAAACATCCTGCCACTCTTATTCCTTGACAAGTTTTGAAAAACTCTGTTTTGTTGTTGGATTAACTTTCCTACATAGTTTGTAATTAAATATGACGTTGGTTTGAGTACAAAATCTTTTTAGTGTACTTCCTACAAAGTGAATCAAGAACCCTCTCTAGCTTGAGCAGAAATGATCTGAAGTCGGAGTTAGGGGACCTATAAACAACAACAATTAGAAGTTTAGTGTCACTAAATTCAACTAACGCTGCACAACATTCAAATATCTGTTCAGTGTAGTGTCGTGACACGTCTATGGACCCAAATGGAATGCTGTTTTTTACGTACAGAGCCACTTTAAGTCTTATTTAAAAAGTGATATAATATAATCTCATCTTTATTTAAATAATCTTTGCTCGATACTATTCAATAGATACTTTTACTCATAAGAGTACTTTCGTATCGAATAATGATTTACTTCATTTTTATTATTTTGGCGCCCGCAGCTCGTGGTCGTGGGGTAGCGTTCTCGCTTCCCGCGCCCGGGTTCCCGGGTTCGATTCCCGGCGGGGTCAGGGATTTTTCTCTGCCTCGTGATGGCTGGGTGTTGTGTGATGTCCTTAGGTTAGTTAGGTTTAAGTAGTTCTAAGTTCTAGGGGACTGATGACCATAGATGTTAAGTCCCATAGTGCTCAGAGCCATTTTTATTATTTTCGCTACGTGACTCATCACCAACATTTTCAGCAAGTGAAGACGCAATCACCAACAGACCACTATCTGAACGAGTGGGGTATAAGCAAGCGTCTGTGTCTAAAAGCTTTTGCTATTTTCGCTACTCGACTTACATGTTTCTTTTTATGTTGTTGTTTAAAACAGTTTATCTGCAAAAATTACTGAGTCAATAGACAGAATGTTGCGTATCAAAAGTGAAACTTGGCAGCATATTAATAACATGTGTAACATGAAGTAAATGCAAAAAATGTTTCAAAAACGTGCAGTCTTCGAGAAATACTCTAGACGTGGAAACGAATTTAAGAAAATATCCCAAAACAGAAAGATAAAATTATTTACTTAACAAGGTAGTAACAGATTGTATAGAACGTTAGAAGTTGATTAGCGTAAATACATGACGAAGAGGGTGGGAAAAAGGGCGTAAATCAGAAAATAATAATCGAGTTTGAAAAATTACGGTATTAAAAGAAGACATAATGAGCCTTAATTTGGCAACACCTGCGTCACCTTTTGTGGGCTGACTTAAATGATCTTCGAATGTTTATTGTCAGAGGGAGGCAGCACGTTGTCAATGTTACACAACCGAATATCAGTGAAACGGCTGGATAAAACATACCGTCTGGTCAGAAGTGTCCCCACCGTGTTAGGGGACGTTAAAATGGGGTGAGTCCACCCTTCGCCTTTATGACGGCTTGAACTCTGTTGGGTACATTTTAGTGAGGTGTCTGAATGTCTGTGGAAAAACAGAAGCCTATTCTTCCTCAAGGGCCGAAAATGGAGAAGATAGTAATGTTGGATGCTTAACTCTGGAGCGAAGTCGTAGATCTAAATAATCCCAAAGACGTTCCATTGGGTACAGGTCGATAGTCTGGTCTGGTTAGTCTATTTCAGGTATGGTATTGTCCGCAAATCATTGTCTAAGAGGTGCTGCTTGATGACAGGCTGCATTGTCGTGCTGACACAAACAGTCGTCTTCTGCGAACTGCTCCTCTTGTAAAATGTAAACTTTCACCGTCGGAAATCTCGCAACTAATAAAATGTTCTGGGCTATTATGCCGTGGTAGAATGAATTTCGACTTAAAACTCAAACTTTCGTCCCCATCTGCGGAGAACATTTTTCAAAGGGGATCGGAACTTCTTTGAATGTCCGATTCACACCCTGGATCGCTACTGACTACAGCACAATTCCTCTTCCGCACATTGGCGTGACGTCACATGTTTTGAATACGCGAGCGCAATTGGTCATTGTCAACTGCTGTTGTCCGCTTTTGATATCGCGCCATCTTATTCAGCACTGGAATCCAAATGTCATTCGATTTCACGACCTCTTCCTTCCTACTGAAATTCCTGATGTGTTTTGCAATATCTTTGCCCTCTCTGTATAACCTTTCATGACATCCGTTTGTGGCTTCCAGAACTTGAGTCCTATCAGAGTGAATGTGCGGTCCCGCAACACCTGACCTGTCAATCTTCCCTCTTCTGCAATTGCCTTTGTGCTATTCTAGTCGTTTTTGACCGTAGTACCCACGTACACCTCCGCAAACCTACTCGGAGTGCTACAAATTCCTGCCTTTCTCAACGGTTGGCGAACATCCTTGACCGATGTTAGGTTACCTTGTATCTTGCGGGTGGATTTGAAGATTACCGCGTTGTTCTGATTTTTCAAGATTTTTCCTATGCGGTCAGTAACGTCCATATCAGTAAATTAAATGGCATAGTGGTACAGCCTGACGGTTAGTTAGTTTCGATCTGGTATCGATATTCACTATGTTTCCGCTCAATGAAGTGTTGCAACAGCTGAAACGAATTTTTCCTTCCGGTGCCGCAGAGCTGTTTAAATATTGCCTCACAAACACGTATTTCAAATGGAACGATGAGTTCTGTGAAGAGGCGGATGGTGTCGCTATGGCGAGCCCGTTAGCGACAGTTACAGCGAACACCTTATTGAAAAATTCGAGTAGCAGGCATTGGAAACTGCAAATAAGAAACCGAATATCTGGTTCCTCAACATGGATAAACATTTGTTTTGTGGCGGCATGGCAGGGAGGAACTGGGTCGTTTTCACAAACATCTCAACGCGATCAATCCGAACTTCCAGCTTACCGTGAAGGAGGCAGTAGGCGGAAGATTAAATTTTCGTGATGCGTTAGCTTTCGAAAAAGAAGGTTGTAGTTGGAGCCACACTATTTACCGAAAACCCACGCACTTAGACCGTTACAGACACCTGGATTCGAACCACTACCCACAACAAAAGGGAAGCATCATTAAAACGTTGGCGGATAGGGCCAGGAAAATTTGTGAATCAGAGCTGTTTGTGGCAGAGTTTAAACATCTCAGCAACGCATCACTCAAGAATGGTTATTAGTTTGCTGAGGTGAAAATAGCGTTAAGACTGCCGCGTTGAAATCATAGCGATGCTCAAGGGCCGGTGAAATCGGAAGTTTTCCTGCCTTTCATTAAGGACGTTACTGACTGCAAAGGAAAAATCTTGAAAAAGCGGAACATCGCCGTAATTTACATACCCACACGGAAGATACGATATCACCTACAACCGGGGAAGGGTGCTCGCCAACTGTAGGAAAAAGCAGAAATTCGCAGGATTCCATGTAGTTGCGAGAAGGTTTACGTGGGTACTAGAAAACGAACGCTCGAGAAACGGTTAGAAGAGCTCAAGGGCAATTGCAGAAGAGGGGAGATTGACAGATCCGCTGTTGCGGAAGATGCTTTTCAGCCAGGAGACCATCGCATTCAGTTTGATAGGACTTAATTACTGGAAGCCTCAAACGCATACCGTGAAAGGTTATACAAAGAGGTCATAGAAATAATAAAACGTGCCAGGAATTTCAGTAGGAAGGCAGAGGGAGTGAAATCAAATGACATTTGGATTCCGGTGCTGAAGAAGATGGGGTGATATCAACAGTGGACGACTGCAGTCTACGACGGCCAATTGCGATTGCGAATTCAAAACATGTGACGTCACGCCACGGCGCGGAAGCAGAATTTTGCTGTAGTCAGTAGCGAACAAGGGAATGAATCGGACATTCAGAGAAACTACGTTCTCCCTTGAAAATGCCCTGCGCAGATGGGGACAAACTTTGCGTTTTGAGGCGAAATCCATTCGACCACGGTATAATAACCCCGAACATTTTATTAATTGGAACTATTGAACTCAGTACACAGTGCTGTAAAGTGTGTTGCTATCCTACCGCATTTAGCGTTTTATAAAGCGCAGTAGGGAGGCCACACCCTAGCCACGGGCAACAACCTCATACTGTAACAGTAAGCACTCAGGTCTTCACCGTCGGCACTACCCATGATAGCTGGAAACGTTCGCTAGGAATTCGGCAAATCCAAACCCTTCCATCTGACTGCGGCAGAATATGGCGTGATTCATCATTCCAAATATCTCGTTTCGAGCCATCCACTGTATAGCCGAGTCACTCTCTGCACCAAGTCAAGCGTCGCTACAGAAATACGTGGCTTATGAGGACCTGATCGACCACCGCATCCCGTTTCTTTCCATTCACTTGGTACAGTCAGCTTGGTAGCTGGGCCGCTGGCAGCACTTTGTAGCTCACGTGTGATTCCCTCCGTTGATTCACGCCAATGTTTCACAACCGCTCTCCGCAGTACTCGACTACCGCTGTCTGTCTGGCCTTGATTTAGCCGCGGTTGTTCCTTCGCGTTCGCATCACCAACAGTTCGACCTGGGCAGCTTTAGAACGGTATAAATGTCCCTGATGAGTTTGTTACTTAGGGGACATCGAATGGCTAGTCCACGTCTGAGCCACTGAGCTCTCCCGATCAACCCTTTGCGCTGTCACTGCCTCTCTACTGACAGCATAATACCTCTTCTCTCCTTTTACACTGGTGGGTCTGCCTCTCGTGACATCTGGTAACACCGAGCGAGGTGACGCAGTCGTTACAACACTGGACTCGCATTCTGGAGGACGGCGGTTCAAACCCGATTCCGGCGATTCTGAATTAGACCTCCCGTTATGTCCCTAAACCGCTTCAGGAAAATACCGGGATGGTGCCTTTGACAGCGCACGGCCGACTTCCTTCCCCGTCCTTCCCTGATCCAACGGGACCGAGGACCTCGCTGTTTGGCCTCTCTCCCCAATCAGCCAACCAGCCATCTGGTAGTCAATTTCGTATTACATAGGGGTGTTCGGATACTTCTGATCTTTTAGAGTGATGGCACAGAGGAAGTGTGGAAACTTAGGCAAGATTTAATTTATTCACTTGTTGTTGTTGTTGTGGTCCTCAGTCCTGAGACTGGTTTGATGCAGCTTTCCATGCTACTCTATCCTGTGCAAGCTTCTTCATCTCCCAGTACTTACTGCAACCTACATCTTTCTGAATCTGCTTAGTGTATTCATCTCTTGGTCTCCCTCTACGATTTTTACCCTCCACGCTGCCCTCCAGTACTAAACTGGTGATCCCTTGATGCCTCAGAACATGTCCTACCAACCGATTCCTTCTTACTGGTAGTATTCAGCTGTTTTTCTGATAATCCGTTCTGTAATATCATGTTTCCCAGTTCAAAAATGGTTCAAATGGCTCTGAGCACTATGGGACTTAACTTCTGAGGTCATCAGTCCCCTAGAACTTCGAACTATTTAAACCTAACTAACCTAAACACGTCACACACATCCATGCGCGAGGCAGGATTCGAACCTGCGACCGTAGCGGTCGCGCGGCTCCAGACTGTAGCGCCTAGAACCGCTCGGCTACACCGGCCGGCTGTTTGCCAGTTCGAAATATTTAAAAATTCTATTGAGTAATGAGAATAAAAGCACTGAATGATTCAACGCTTGTATTGTTCTGTTTAAAACTTGTGAAAACAGATCCCCTACCTCTGTTATATTTATTTATTTATGCATTTATTTTACCTGGCAAGATTAGGGCCTTCAGGCCCTCTCTTACACCTAACCAGGCATACTCAGATTGAACGAATATCAGTTTGTACAGAACATTATAGACATATCACGTGTTATACAGTACTAATGTTAAAGACAAAATAGAGATTATAACAGTAGTACAAGGATAATAATAACAATAAAAAACAATTATAACAATCAAGAATAATAATTATAATAATAATAATAGTAATGCATATTTATATGAAAGTAAACATATTTTTCTTTTATGAATGTCAGTCCTATTGCTAGTTATACATTGCTAATTATAGATACATTTCAAAAAGAGACATAGAGGTGTTTCAGACGATAGAGATTACCTCAATCTTTTCTATAAAAAATAAGTGTTGGTAGCTCAAAGTATCGATTTTCTTCACACGACACCGTGGCCGCACCTCCGGTAGAAGTTTACCACAGGGCTTTGGTGTCTGACTGCAAGGCCAGTACTCTGGAGTTCTACGCGGGATACAAGCCGGATCGGCCTGAGGAACGCACATCTTGCGTGCACACGCGTTTTGTGCGTGTCTTCATGTGTGTGTGTGTGTGTGTGTTGCGAGTCCACGATTTTCCTTTCCGCCGGCCGGCCGGAGCGATCCGCCTCGTTCATTAGGCACGGTAATTGCTCCCGATCTAGATCCGGCCTTCTAAGGAAACGCTCGCCATTCGCAAAAACGCAATCCCGCCGCGGCAGCGGCCGTGTAATTAATAAGGCCCGATAAGATGCCACGACGGATCTAATTTGAAACGTAATGTGTTTCTCTGCTCAGGGCCTCCCCCCGTGAAACAATATTCCGCCGAGACGGCGCTCCCTTCCGGTTATTACCTCGACTAATTATAATCGCCGCTAATGAAATGAGCCACAATAAATCTCGCATCTGGCGCGCGACCTATCGCGCCGTTCGATCTCTCGCCGCCGCCCCCTCCCGCGCCGCAATCAGACGATTCGAGGAGCGGTGGAGGGGGAAGGGGGGGAGAGTAGGGGAGGGTCCAGGAATCTGCAGCTATGCTTACACAAGCACACACGCACACACACTTAAAACAGAGCACAGCAGGTGCACGACCAGCTAATAACCAGCTCCGGCTCTGCTCTGTGCCTCGAAGGCCCAGAAATGTTTTACTCGGCGAGGTAGTAAAGCAAAAGGCTTGCTTACCTTCATTACCCGCAGAAAATACGAGCGCGGGTAGTTAACAACTGAATGGGGCTCCCCCTGCTCCCTCTGACCAACTCTCATCTCACTGCAGGCTGACAATTAAGGACGTTCGAAGATGACTGATGTTTACAAAAATATACACGTTTGGAATTTCAAAATCCTTGTCATAATATCGACTCTTAAGTCTGTTAAACAACTTAATATCGATGTTTAACACAAAATATGGACCTTGGATACTGTAAGGAAACTAGGCTACTTGCTACTACTCTCAATCATATTTTGATCATTTAAACGAATCTTTCTCTGGATGTGTCACATAACGTCGCCAGTGCAACTCGATTGCGACTTGTTGTACGTGGGGAAAGTCGATGTCTGGGAGGGAAGAGAGGGGGGTGAAGGTGGTCGGGTGGGGGGGTTACACTTCTCCTTTTAGAGATTTCCTTCTGTCGCAACTGAGTAACGAGGGGCACAAACGACAACACGAACAGTTTAAATATTATGAAAGAGATCTAATGGATGTCTTTCAATTCCTTGGGCAACTTTCAGTGAATACTTTTTGAGTCTATTCGGTTGTAGGAGGCAGTTGTAGCACTTTATTTCCAAAAAAGAGTGCAAAAGAGCAGCTCTCATCCTCTGTTTCAAAAGTTATTGCTTAAATATCGAAATTAATTGGCTAAATACAAATACTAATTGTAAATTGCCGGTGCAGGCAGTCACCCCACCAACGTGTCCCGCACTTCTACTGTTATTGCATGAAGTTCGACATTAGTAGAACGTTTGTTTGAGTAGACGGTAATGTTGCAGAAAGGGCAGGAAACCTGCCTCAAAAGCCGTAAGCTAGTAAGAGGGTAGCCAATTTTGTACGTCAGGCGAAGTGATACTATGCCGTCCCGACAGCCTGGCACTGAGGGCCCTGAGAACTGAACCCTTCCGCTGCCTTCGGCACTACTTGGCCACTATTTGCCCACTGTGCAGGGGTCACGCCATTGGCTTCGACTAGGGAAGAGTCTGGGGCTGTTCTTTCAGATTACGCCCGTTTGTGTCGCTATCTGAAGCTAGGTGGAGGCGCCTTGCTCAATGGAAACAACCGAAATGCGAGTCTGTAAAGCCACCATCTTCGTATTGTTATCTATCGTTCTTACTGGTAGTTTTTCGCAGTTCTTAGAATGTTAATATTGAGAGGCACCCACATGCCTTGCTCATACTGTGGCATCAAGCAGTCAGGCCTGCAAGATGAGTGGTCTGCCAAGCGAGTGGATTCATTCTTATTTATCGAGTAACATGAGCTCTAGTACTCACAATTAAGTTACAAATTATTCTCCTGTATGAATATTAGGCAACGGAAACGGAAACGCACATCTGACTATTAGTAATTTACACAACTCTGGCTGTTCACTACGCACTGGCAATACCACATTTTCTTTCTTATTTAACGGCTTTGATCAACACGTGACCATCGCACTGAATATGAATGGCGCACACCTTATAAATTCTTGGACATCATGACAACATACAATTCGAAGGAAAAGGCCACCAATCTTTTTCTTTTCACTATCTTTTTTTTTATTCCGATAAATTCCATAACCTAAACACACAAATTCTATAACCTACAACAATAACACATGAGAAATTCCGCCCAGCGGGCATGGCTTTACATTGGTGATTCTCTATCTTATGGTCTTGTAATTATTTAACGCCGGCCGCGGTGGTCTTGCGGTTCTAGGCGCTGCAGTACGGAACCGTGGGACTGCTACGGTCGCAGGTTCGAATCCTACCTCGGGCATGGATGTGTGTGATGTCCTTAGGTTAGTTAGGTTTAAGTAGCTGTAAGTTCTAGGGGACTGATGACCTAAGATGTTAAGTCCCATAGTGCTTAGAGCCATTTGAACCAATTATTTAACGCTACAGTGCACTTTCTGGATAGGATGGTGGATCTTTTGCTATATCTCACACTTCGACTCTCACAACCATCATCACGAAACTTTCCTCCAGACCGAGCGGTACAAAAGGAACATGCATAATCCACTACCTCTGAAACTACCTTGCTACTCTCCCATGCAAACCACACATACTTAAATTACATGACATACACCACACTGCAACATGGAATACAACACAAGGAATAGTCACAACATTATAATCACATCACTTTCAGCTTTCCCACTGCAATTAGTACTCATCCCAGTTTCACATGAGACTGCCCCACTTCGTAACTTTTCTTTCCTACTACGAACTCTGGAGGATGTATGCACGTCTTCCTGTGCAATGCAAGCCAAGTGGCGTTGCTGGATAGACGGCTGACTCACCTTGCTTCACTCTCAGAGTATTATAGTTTGAATCAAGTGTCACACGGAAACATAACACGCAAAGTAATATTAAGAACATATTCATCACACACGCGAGTCCTCAACTGATACCATGGACGAGTACTTCTCTTTATCCTTTGTCTCATATACAGATTGAGACTCACACAGTACTCACCGCGTGGAAGTACTCGTCTCTAATTTCAAGTCGTGCACACGCCATTTCTTAAATATTTCCAACTTAATAGTACACACGCCAGTAATTCAGCTTAACTTAAGCACTCGGAAGTATTTCAACTTAGTGCTACACATGCTTTCATTGTGACCGTTGGTCACTTCCGAAGATTACTACGATCCCCTTAATGTTACCTGCCTGACATTTAATTCTCCTGCCGGCCTCGGTGGTCTCGCGGTTCTAGGCGCGCAGTCCGGAACCGTGCGACTGCTGCGGTCGCAGGTTCGAATCCTGCCTCGGGCATGGATGTGTGTGATGTCCTTAGGTTAGTTAGGTTTAAGTAGTTCTAAGTTATAGGGGACTGATGACCACAGCAGTTGACTCCCATAGTGCTCAGAGCCATTTGAACCATTTAATTCTCCCCACAAAAGTTCCTGAAATACAGAAATTATTATTCTAAACTACTCTTAAGTATTTCACATGCATACCATGTCTCCACTCATTTGTCTTTACGGAGCACACCTAAGACAGGTCTTACCAACACTAGATCCAGCGGCAGAGTGCTGAAACGTGGCCGTTCTTCAGGTCATCTCGCACCTCTGTCGAGGTGGGGGAAGACCATGCTACCCATTGGTCAGCCACATTTCAGGCGCTCAAAGCTCCGGTAAATTTCATCTCTTTGGTTCCACCAAAGGTGACCAAAGTACAGTCTCAAAGATGATCATATATTGCACCTTCACTATCTGTGGTTAGCAGACGACCATACATTCATTCATTTCGCAGATCTCACCAAATTGGGTGTAGGGATTTATTTTGTGGGAGTGCACATGTGATCAACTAAATAAATAAATTGTCATTCTTTCTTACACTGGTATCCGGCTACGGTGTATTAAGTGAAATTGAGTTATTATTACAAAAAATATGTTGTTCCGACAAGAATAACGAAGAATGTTGTACATATTTTCAATGTCGGGCGGTACTGTACCCTTTCAATATAACTGAGAAACTGCAGGGACGGATTCCTGACTGGAAATGGAGGACATGTTTTCGAAAAAACGGTGTGCGTGCAACGATAACAAATCGTCCCGGAACACAGTGCAGAGCTGCATCGCATCCATGTCACAACAGATGCTCAAAGTGGCCTCCGTCGGATTGCAGGTGATAGGGGTACTAGCGGTGGTCCTACGGGATACACATAATCGTACTTTTGCTCACAATGTTGGGGGGCCACTTGCCTGGAGCTTGTACTAGGGTTCGTCTCAATATCCCGTTGAACCCTGTTCTCCAAATCTGGTGTACGCACAGTCCGTCACCTCTCTGCAAGTGCGTCTGTCTGAACGGACCCATTATCGCGCAAACACCCCAAAAGAACTTGCAATGTTTTGTGATTTGGCTGGCGTCTGTTGCGTTGTTTCGCTTTAGGTCGCAAAAAACAACTGCGATCATACGCGCCCAAAGTCAAAACTATAGAACACGAAGACAGAGAGCAGTTAAAAAACCACTATATGTCAGTTCCAATTCACATAATAGAAAGCTAAAAACAGGCACTTGGGAAATGGCTAAAAAAGGCAGCATACGGAAACTTAAAAATTAAATGTCCTTCGCCATATTGCTTTGGCGGATAAAAAGTAAAACGCGGTCGACAGCCCGCGCGTCAATTGCTAAAACGGCCGATAACAGGCGGCAGATCCAAGCGGGAACGTAAACGATTAAAAAATGGACATTCCATCAGGAAGCGGCGGATAGTTAAAACTTGGGCGCAATGTGTACAAAGTGGTGAATTAGCGCCGCTTATCAAATGAAGATGCCTAAAAAGGTAGTGTCCAATACGCAGCCTAGTTAAAATGTACTCCTACCGGCGGAGCGGGAGGGCCGAGAGGAGATAACGAAGCCACTGGGAGAGGCTTAATAAGCCGGAGCTTATTCCCGTGTAGGGCGCACCATTTGCGATGCCAAAGGGCCACCAATTCCTTTCAGACGGCAACACAGATATCATCGGAGGGAATATAGGAACTCGCGGGCTGAGTACGAGGACTGCAGCCTTGGCAGCAGCATCAGCAGCCTCGTTTCCTGGCAGACCGACATGACCAGGAACCCACAGAAACATCACACTGGCTCCACCAATAGAGATTAAGTGACAGTTTTCCTGGACCCGCTGCACTAAGGGATGGGTGGTGTACAGCGCACATAGACTTTGAAGGGCGCTGAGATAAGACTGAGCAGAGGACACAATCGAAAAGGCTGTGTCGCACGTTGTACTCCGGGGTCTGATGCAGGGCGAAGAGCTCGGCTGTAAATGCTGAGGAGTGTGCCGGAAGCCGATATCGAAAGACACGGGTGCCATGACAAAGGCACACCCGACCCCACGCTCAGTCTGAGAGCCATCGGTGTATTCAAAGCTACTATCGCGAAGTTCCATGCGAAGGTCATTAAACTGAAGGCGCTTCATGAAGCCAAGGTGGTGGAGGGTTCACACCCACCGAGAAAGGTGAAGGTAGTGTGAAGTTAAGCCGCCGTAGCAAGTGCCGAAAGCGGAATTCAGAAGGTAACAGAGAAGAGGGACGCGTCCCATACTGGCAATCAAAGGAATCATCAAAGAAGGAGTCATAGGATGGGTGGCCAAGCATGGCAGCATACTTGCTGAGGAGAAAGTCACAGCGGTAGGACACTGGTAGTTCAGCAGCTTTACCACACAGGCTCTCAACCGGGCTAGTGTAAAGGGCACCTGTAGCCAAACGGATACCATAATGGTGGACAGTGTTGACACGGCGTAAGAGGGATGGAAGTGCAGACACATAAACAAAGCACCCATAGCCGAATTTCGAATCGACAAGGGAGCGGTACAAACAAAAGCGGGTGGTTCGATCGGCACCGCTGGGAGTACCATTGAGGACACATAGGACTCTGAGGAACCGCGTACAGTGCGCTGCCAGGTAAGACACATGGGAACACCAAGAAAGTTTGCTATCGATCATCAGCCACAGCAATTTCGTAGTTCCAACGAGCAGAAGGGCAAGACGTAAAGATGGTAAGAGAAACCAGCTGCGTATCCCGAAATTCATACAGACGGTTTTGTCAGTGGAAAAGCTAAAGCCATTGTCGATGTTCCAGGAATAACGACGATCAAGACATCACTGAAGACGCCGCTTCAGGTCCGTGGAGAACTGTAATAGATGGCAAAATCGTCAACAAGAAGAGAGATGGAGATGCCCGGCGGGAGGCTGGCCGTTATAGGATTAATGGTGATGGCAAAGAACGCAAAGCTGAGGATGGAACCCTGAGGCACACCGGTTTGCTGGATAAAGGTGTCTGACAAGGCAGAATCGACACGCACCTTGAAAGCTCGGTCTTTTAAAAACGCCTGAAGGAAACAGGGAGGCGGCGACGGAAACCCCACGCGTAAAGATTACGGAGGATACCAGTCCTTCGGCATGAGTCGTAGGCCTTCTTCAAATCGAAAAACATGGCCACAGTCTGGGATTTCCGCAGAAAACCATTCATGACATGGGTGGAAAAAGTAACGAGATGGTCAACTGCAGAACGACGCCCTCGAAATCCACAGTGTGCATTCTTCAGGAAATTGCGAGACTCGACCCACCATACCAGCTGGGCGTGAATAATACGTTCCATCACCTTGCAAACGCAGCTGGTAAGAGAGATGGGGCGGTAGCAGAAGGAAGGTGTGTTTCTTTAACACGTTTAGGTATGGGTATGACGGTGGCTTCACGCCTGCGTCCAGGAAATGCCCAGTTGCGGTTGTACGTGTTAAGCAGAAAGTGCGTGCCCTCAAGACGAGAGTGCTACTGCATCAGAGTGTGGATGGCGTCTGGCCCTGGGGAGGAGGATCGGGATGAACTGAGAGCATGATCTGGCTCCCTCATAGTAAAGGCGACATTGTAGCACTCACCATTCGGAGAAGAGAAGGGTCTCCCCCAGCCTCCTCCGCTAGTTTCCGATGGAGGAAGGCAGGGTGATAGTGGCAAGAGCTCGAAACTTCAGCAAAATGGTGGCCCAAGGTGTTGGAGATAGCAATAGGGTCCACGATAACATCGTCTGCTACTGTCAGGCCGGAAATTGGGGAATGGATCTTGGTCCCAGAGAGCCGTCGGAGGTTGGCCCACGCGACAGAGGAAGGGGTGGAACTGCTAAAAGAACTAGTGAATGAAATCCAGCAAGTGTTTTTGCTAACTCGAACGACGCGACGACACTTTGCACGCATCTGTTTATAATGAATGCAGTTTTAAATTGTAGGATGACGGTTAAAAACGCGGAGAGCACATCTCCGTGCGTGAATTGCGTCGCGGCATGCTTCAGTCCACCAGGGGACTGGGACAGGACGTGGTAAAAAGCAAGTGCGAGGAATGGAATGTGCTGCAGCAGTAAGGATAACATTTGTGAGATATTCCACCTGGTTATCACAGCTGGAGAAATCTTGTTCTTCAAAGGTCGCCAGGGAACAACAGCTGGAAGATAGGTAGTGACGGAGATGAGTTGAATATGAACATCATCCAAACAAAATGAAGTTCAACAGCAATGTTAATAATCAAATAGCATTGCGCTACTTCTTAAATGAGAACTCACTTGTTTCATTTATTTATATTGCATTTGGGAATAGCAACATAAAAATATTCAGAACAAAAAACCTCTGACTCCAGTGAGCAGCATGACGTCCCCATGAGATGGAATGCTGACCTCAGGCGAAACGTCAAAATGAATCGGTAAGTAATGTGAAAGCTCAGAGCAGCCGTGAGGGCGCAGTTTCGTTTTCTGAAGGCAGAGTACCAGGGGATGCTGCAATGCTAAAAGCAGCCGTAAATCCTCTTTGTGCGACCGAAAGCCGCAAACGTTCCATTGGAGGAGAGTCATGATGAGGGAGAGACGTAGGGGTGTCACCTCGGCCGTTGCCGAGTGACAGCCAGGGGAGAGTCGCTACTAGAGGGCACAGAAGGAGAAAGATCCTGCTCCATGGGGCCCGCAGAAGCATCAGCTTACTTACTTGTGCGGTCGGTCTGTGGAGTCCAACGCTGGTGTGCACCAGCGATATGGAGGCCGGTCAGGCTAATGTATCGTGTGGCGACACTGTCGAACAGGATCTTAGAGCTGGCGAAGGAGAAGACCGTTTGCCTTTGGTGGACTTCTTTGACCCTTTCCAGTTATAGGATGACTCGGGTGTTGTTCGGCTGGAGGAAGTCTTCACAGGAGTACTCCTCTCTGTAATTTCCGGCGGTTGTGTAGCTGGTGGCTTCGCCCCTTGAGGCGAGAGTTAGATGGCTTCTTGCACAGCTGGACGGGGGGGATGGCGATGCTACCTTGACACTGGGCTATTTCACGATCTCAGAGCTGAATTGGAGGTCGCAGGTCTGTGTGGCCACGTCCCTCATGGAGCGAGGAGGAAGAAGAGCAGAACTATAGGTGCCAGATGGGAAAACGCGTCGTTTGTGACTAGCCAGTAGCTTGCGAGCGACTGGGTAAGGAACTTTTTCCTTTACCCGGATCTCCTGGACGGCCCGCTCATCGAGATACACGGGACAATCACGGGAGGAGGCACAATAGTCGCCATTGCAGTTGATACAGCAGGGAGAAGGAGGCAGACAATTGCCCTCACGTGCATCCCTACCACAGGTTACACATTTGGCTGCGTGTCGACAAGACGTTCTAGTGTGGTTGAACCGATCACACTGGTAGCAGCACATTGTGTTCAGAATGTACGGTCTGACTGTGATAACTTCGTAACCTGCTTTGATCTTTGACGGAAGAACTATTCTATCGAAAGTTAGAAACAGAGTGCGTGTAGGCACTAAGGAGGCATCTACTTTTTCATCACCCATTGACGGCAATAACACCCTGATCAGAGAGATATGTTTGTATTTCGGCTTCGGTTAGACCGTCGAGCAGCCTAATGTAAAGAACACCAGGGGGCTCCACACAAACAGGACAGTCATAGAGAGCTGAGGCGGCAAGCAGGTTTTGCGCATGATCAGAAGTAGTCTCCAAAAGCAAAGTCTCATTGCGTAAACGAGAGCAGGATTTCACATAGCCGGCAATGGCATCAACACCTTTTGAATAATAAACGGATTTATCGTAGCGGAGGTCTGACTGTCTTCAGGACGTGAAACCACTAGGAACCTTGGTGCAGCTGGGAGGGTGTTGGAATCGTTAACCTCATTGCATTTACGTTTAGTAGACGTTGACGGTGAAGATGATTGGTTCATTGCGACAAAATCTCCATGATTGCCAGCGTCTCCGATGGCGCGCTCCTTGCAACTGGGGGACCTCTTCAGAAGGTGGCGCACCCGCCTCAGGTGATTATTCACGTCTCAGGCATACCTCCCGAACACCTAACAGAGAAACTAATCGGCAATTTGGGAAGATAGCAGTTCAGGCAATCACCCCTCCCTGGACCTGGCCTGTACCAGGGGTACGTGTGAACCCTACCTGGGGCTGGGAATTACGCATTACCCAGTCACCTTTTATACGTGAGATGCATGGGCTGGCCTTCAGGAGCACACAGGGAGGAAGAAGAAAAAGAGGAACCCGAAACGCCGAAGTGAAGGAACGAGAAGAATCAAAGAAAGAAAAAGGGTGAGAAAAACTAAGGTGACACTATTCTTACGCTAGCGACAGACAATGCAGAACATTCCCTATGACACTCTAGACATGTTCTCTAAGGGAGGGAAAAAAGAATAGCCAGAGAATAGACATGCAACACAGAAGGGAAAAAATGCTGCAATGGTAGCCAAGCGCAAATGCGCCAAAGAGGGGTGGAGGGGAGGGAAGGGGGGTGTTGGTGTCTGTGAGGGTACTTGTTTCGGTATAGTCATGCTGCCTCTCGACCGTTTCCATCTGCTTGGCCATACACAGACACAATCTCTGCTTTTCCCAACATGAATACTTGACCATTCTGTTGCTTACAGTACACTGCATTAATCACACAGCCTGAAACATATAAGGAACACACGGTACGTAGTCCTAGGAACTGTCGTTCGCCGGCCGAAGTGGCCGTGCGGTTAAAGGCGCTGCAGTCTGGAACCGCAAGACCGCTACGGTCGCAGGTTCGAATCCTGCCTCGGGCATGGATGTTTGTGATGTCCTTAGGTTAGTTAGGTTTAACTAGTTCTAAGTTCTAGGGGACTAATGACCTCAGCAGTTGAGTCCCATAGTGCTCAGAGCCATTTGAACCATTTTTTTGAACTGTCGTTCGTCATCCATCTATGTGGCAACGATGAGTTTCTGGACACACGTTCATAGGACCTTTTTTCCTCCATTTTCAGTCAGGGATGTCTCCCTGTAGTTTGTCGGTTTTATTAATGTTCATGCATATATAATGATTTGGAAGCCATTTTGGCGAACACGATTTTTAAGAATTATAAACTCTATTGAAGAATTGGCACAAAAGAACGGAGGGATTAAATTGCCAGTACCAAAGGCCTGCAGTTTATACAAAAGTCAGCCTTGCTACAATAGTATGCATCAAAAAGGATCCAAGATGCTTCTCCAGGAGGCTGTACAATGGATTTTCGCAACGGGAAATACTGAATGCGAAAATGATGATTTGGCCCTTTCTGACTACCGCCTGAAGTAGATGTTAGGCTCTCTTAATGGTGATATTATCTCCTCCTTCTTGTTCTTTAACATAGTAATTACAACAGAAACATAAATGAATGGTTAAGGGAACTAATAACTACAAAATGATAAAATGCTTATACATTTATTGTTGATTAAACCACTTTATATATTACAGATGTTAATAAATCAATGTCTAATGGACATAAAGAGATACAAATGAATTTCCTAACTAATATGATTGATCAACTGCCCAAATCTGCCTCTTTTTTATGGCTACGCGATCTAATATAAATAACACGAAATGACTGACGTGATCTACGTACCAAACACTAGAAGACACTAGTTTCGAAGATGATCTACAGTGGTGTGCAACCTCAGTGGAAATAAAATTTACGTGATCACAGATGTTTAGCTTTATAGCCCTAATAAGCCGAAGCAATTAGCAATATCATCATATGTACTGCGTCCGGTGCATCGGAGTGATGGTTCTCGTACACGTTTGCGACGAGGAAAGAACTCAAGCTACAAAATATAAAAAAACCTCATTCAAACATTAGGAGGGCAGAAGACGGTCCTCTGACTAGTGTAATCTAATACTGTCTCCTCCTCTCTGTGTTCTACAGACGAGAAACGCGAACTCCCATCCACAAGGATGGAGTTCAGATAACGCCTCATCGTGAACGTAGGCAGAAGCAGTGCTCTCAATCACTGAAAGCTGCGTACCGGAGGAGAAGTCCAGAATCGTATAGGTTCGCAACAGTATAGTGCTTGACCTTTCTAACTATAAAATCTCCTGAGAGCAAAGACAGAAAGTCCGTCTGTAGCAACAAAGCTCATACTGAGGGATTGTCAAACATGGGTGCTCAAATGGAAGATCTCGTTCTCTCCATCGCTGGCTTCCCACGAAAGCTCGGCTGCCCTCCCTCGTGAAAGCAGAAGGCGAATCATATTCTCGAAACCACGGTATATTCTCCCTCTCTACAGATTTTTCCAAATGCCGACCAATCATATTTTAGTATTTTGTCGTCCAGCATGGAAAATTTGCGAGGAAATACCCATTAATTAGGAATACATACAATGGTACGCTTCTCAGAGTAAAAATCCTTAGAAATAACCCTGCCTGCTTGTTTTCCGAGGTAACGCTTCCTCGTTCCTCTCTGCTGGGTCCAAGATTTTCAGAGTTTCCGAAGTATTATCCGGTTATCCTTCCGGGCCAATTACAAAACCTGGCCGGCCGCCGCTGTAATGTGCTTTAGTGCTCAGGTGGCCCGCCCGTCCCTTTTGGGTTTCTTACTGTGTTAAGCAGGACCGATACACCTGTGGGGGCTTTTCCACCCAGGGCCTGAGTTACGCCTGCCGTTTCATTTCCACTGGCGTTCCAACCTCTACTGGTATAGACAATCATTTATCACTTTTCATACAATAAGCGTTAACAATTATTTACAAGGTGTACGTGACAATGTCAGTCTTCTTTAAATATTCATATATACGAAGTACATCCTATCAAATGTACGTAAATCACGGCAAAGTATGTAGATGAGTGCTTGTAAGGTGTAAAATTATAGCCACCTACAAGGAATGCAAAAATAAACCACTTGGGAAGTAGTCCATGATTGTAAACAGCTTTCCAAAGTCGGCAATTCGACAGACGATGTGGCACTTTTACATAGATGAAAAGATAGTGCCAACATTACGCAAAATACTTGCTGGTGTAAGACAAAAAATCCGTTTTCCTTGGAAGAAAGATATTTTGCCCAAGACACTGTGTGAAATGGGATTTATCTGAAAGGGACCTCTATGTAAAAGACTGATTTTGGTAGAGAGATATGATGTAATTAACTAGCGATGCAAATGCTTGTTGCATGTAAGGAGATTAAGAGAACAAGACGGTAAGTTCTTTTGTATCAGGGACAAAACTTGGGTGGAGACAAACAGCATTATTAAACTTGTGAGTAGTACTCCTTGTTGAGCGTTTCTCTTCGCGGCAAGAAGTCACGGTTCACTATGCCGTTAACTAGTAGAGGACTGTGAAAAGCATAAGATTCACTCTTGACCACACTCGTAGGGCGTTTATCTGTCTTGACGATCCAGAATGCTGTCACTGAGACGACTGAATCGTAGTTTGAACGCCATATCTGTTAGCTCATGATTTATCTCCAATTTTTGTCTCATCAACACCTCCTTCGAAACGGTTATATCCTTGTTTTACTCATAGCAACCTCACCAAAAGCAATATTTAACGTTTCTAAAACTTTGATGCAATTTATTCCGTTCTTACCGCAGAATTTAATTCAAATGTTCTGATCAATTTTTAGATGTTCAAATGTGTTGGAATTCCTAAGGAACCGAACTGCTGAGGTTATCAGTCCCCAGATTTACACACTAATTTAACCTATGCTAAGAACAACACACACACCCATGCCCGGGGGACGACTCGAACCTCTGGCGGGAGGGACCAAGCAATCCGTGACGTGGCGCCTCTAACTGCGAGGCCACTCCACGCAGCTCCATTTTTATACAAAATATGTAATCGCCGATAGTACTAAAGCACCTGAAACCTTTTTAACCGATGGCAACAGACTAAATTCTGATGTGCCTATTGTACAGTCGGCAGTGTAACGGGACGTTTCCGTCTGACGCTACCAGCGGTCGCACGGGATCTGGCGGATCCAACAGTGAGCGCCCACTGAGCCACACTCCTGCGGCTCTAGACTACGAGCGCCCTTGCCACCATGTGATCAAAAGTATCCGGACACCTGGCTGAAAATGACTTACACGTTCGTGGCGCCCTCCATCGGTAATGCTGGAATTCAGTATAGTGCTGGCCCACCATTAGCCTTGATGACAGCTTCCACTCTCGCAGGCATAAGTTCAATCAGGTGCTGGAAGGTTTCTTGGAAAACGATTGCCCATTCTTCACGGACTGCCGCACTGAGGAGAGGTATCAATGTCGACGTTCCAAAACATCCCAAAGGTGTTCTATAGGATTCAGGTCAGGACTCTGCGCACGCCAGTCCATTACAGGGATGTTACTGTAGTGTAACCACTCCGCCACAGGCCGTGCATTATGAACAGGTGCTCGATCATGTTGAAAGATGCAATCGCCATCCCCGAATTGATCTTCAACAGTGGGAAGCAAGAAGGTGCTTAAAACATCAATGTAGGCCTGTGCTGTGATAGTGCCACGCTAAACGGCAAGGCTTGCAAGCCCCCTCCATGACAAACACGACCACACCATAACACCACAGCCTCCGAATTCTACTATTGTCACTAAACACGCTGGCAGATGACGGTTCACCGGGCATTCGCCATACTGACACCCTGCCATCGGATCGCTACATTGTATATCGTGATTCGTCACTCCACACACCTTTTTTCACTGTTCGATCGTCCGATTTTTACTCTCCTAACACCAAGCGAGGCCGGTGATGTGTGGCTTATGAGCAGCCGCTCGACCATGAAATCCAAGTTTTCTCACCTCCCGCCTGTCATAGTACTTGCAGTGGATCCCGATGCAGTCCCCTTCTTCAACTTCGGTGGTCTCTGCCAGTCAACAGACGAGTTCGGCCTGTACGATTTTGTGCTGTATGTGTCCCTTGACGTTTGCGCTTCACTATCACATCGGAAACAGTGGATCTACGGATATGTAGGAGTGTGGAAATCTCGCGTACAGACGTACGACACAAGTGACACCCAATCATCTGACTACGTTCGAAGTCCGTGAGTTCCGCGGAGCGCCGCATTCTGCTCTCTCATGTTGTCTAATGACTACAGAGGTCGCAGATATGGAGTACCTGGCAGTAGGAGGCGGCAAAATGCACCTAATATGAAAAACGTATGTTTTTGGGCGCTCTCTGGATACTTATGATCATATAGTGTACTTCCACTAACGTTTCGAGCCTCTTTGCTGACAGACACTACGTTGACCCCACCTCGTAGCCTCATCCTTGGTGACACTGAGAGGTGGACATTATTTCTTGCTGCCTTATTTGTAATGAGTCTTTGTGCACTTCGAGAAATACAAGTTAAGTAAGTCTTCTGTTTACTATGTCAGCTCGTTCGTTAATAATTTCTGCTCATGTCCAGTTTTCCTATGACGACAGTTGCTGCACCAGACTTTAGTCTACCTCTCCTTTTCGTTGAGTACAAATTCGTACACGGCAAGATACTTTTCAGAAATATTTACCAACAGATGACAAGAATATACATATGCATTTGAAGAGATAGTAGACGAAGATGCATTGACATGAAAAGGCATTTGGTTCTACACACATCAAAAAAAGTTTTACATCACCTCGGTTCCAAGAGCCGGTCGGAGTGGCCGAGCGGTTCTAGGCGCTGCAGTCTGCAATCGCACGACCGCTGCGGTCGCAGGTTCGAATCCTGCCTCGGGCATGGATGTGTGTGATGTCCTTAGCTTAGTTAGTTTTAAGTAGTTCTACGTTCTAGGGGACTGATGTCCTCAGCAGTTAAGCCCCATAGTGCTCAGAGCCATTTGAACCATTTTTTTCGGTTCCAAGAGTTCCGGAACCTGTACAGAAGATTGGGATAGACATCAACATTAACGTCATTTCCGCCCTTTTTATTGCTCATGAAAACCACACATTGCATGTTGTACCACCAAACACCGAGACCTTCAGAGATTCTGGTCCAGATTGCTATACACACCGGTAGCTCTAATACTAAAAGTACGTCCTCTTGCATTGATGCATGCCTACATTCGTCGTGGGATACTATCCACAAGTTCGTCAAGAAACTGCTGGTCCAGATTGTCTCACTCCTCACGGCGTAGATCCCTCAGAGTGGTTGGTGGGTCACGTCGTCCATAAACAGTCCTTTTCAGTCTATTCCAGGCATGCTCGATAGGGTTCACGTCTGGAGAATATGCTGGCCGCTCTAGTCGAGGGATGTCGTTATCCTGAAGAGAGTTATTCACAAGAAGTGCACGATGGGGGTGTGAATTGTCGTCCATGAAGACGAATGCCTCGGCAATATGCTGCCGATATGGTTGCACTATGGGTCGAAGGATGGCATTCACGTATCGTACAGCCGTTACGGCGCCTTCCATGACCACCAGCGGCGTTCGTAAGCCTCACATAATGCCACCCCAAAACAGCAGTGAAACTGCTGGTCCACCTTGCTGCACTCGCTAGACAGTGTGTCTAAGGCGTTCAGGCTGACCGGGTTGCCTCCAAACACGCCTCCGACGATTGTCTGGTTGAAGGCATATGCGACACTCATCGGTGAAGAGAACGTGATGCCAATCCTGAGCGGTCCATTCGGTATGTACCGCGCTGCATGGTGTCGTGGTTACAAAGATGGACCATGGACGTCGGGAGTGAAGTTGCATATCGTGCAGCCTGTTGTGCACAGTTTGAGTCGAAACACGACATCCTGTGACTTTACGAAAGGCATTATTCAACATGGTGACGTTGCTGTCAGGGCTCCTTCGAGCCATAATCAGTAGGCAGCGGTCATCCAGTGCAGTAGTATCCCTTTGGTGGCCTGAGCGAGGTATGTCATCGACAGTTCCTGTCTCTCTGTATCTCCTCCATGTCCGAACAACATCGCTTTGGTTCGCTCCTAGACGCCTGGAAACTTGTCGAGAGCCCTTTCTGGCACAAAGTAACAATACGGACGCGATCGAACCGCGGATGTGACCGTCTAGGCATGGTTGAACTACAGACAGCACGGGCCTTGTACCTCCTTCCTGGCGGAATGACTGGAACTGATCGGCTGTCGGATCCCTTCCGGCTAATAGACGCTGCTCGTACATGAATGTTTACATCTTTGGGCGGGTTTAGTGACATCTCTGAACAGTCAGTAGGACTGTGTCTGTGATACAATGTCCACAGTCAAATGGTTCAAATGGCTCTAAGCACTATGGGACTTAACATCTATGGTCATCAGTCCCCTAGAACTTAGAACTACTTAAACCTAACTAACCTAAGGGCAGCACACAACACCCAACCATCACGAGGCAGAGAAAATCCCTGACCCCGCCGGGAATCGAACCCGGGAACCCGGGCGTGGGAAGGGAGAACGCTACCGCACGACCACGAGATGCGAGCTGTCCACAGTCAACGTCTATCTTCAGGAGTTCTGGGAATCGGAGTGATGCAAACTTTTTTTGATGTGTGTATATCTGCAATATGTGGACCTAGGGATATTTAGGAGTGTGGAAATCTCGCATACAGACGTATGACACTTTAAATGGACACAGAATATCCGTAACACGTGGGAAAGACGAAATTAATAATAACTATAAAAACACTAACTTGTGCCCGTATTCCACAATGGTAAGAGCGGAACTTGTATATGCACGTGAATGCGTCTGTACTCCAGTATGTAACCTATTTATCTAAAAATATACGCTGCCCAGCTGTATTTGCACACTTTGTCGCCACTGATTTTAAGCGACCTCAGCAAAAGGACCTACACCACGTTGTGAAACAGCCCATAGAAGCACCCGGTGACGTAGCTGGGTTGGCAGAGTGGGACCCACTCGCTCATGAGTTTACCGACAGGCTATATTTATGGTCGCTTGTTTCTGGACTAGCGCCGACTTACCTGGCAAACCAGTGCGCCTCTAGCCGCGCCTTTCCATCCGCCATCTCTCTTACTTTCAAATTACGTGCTTGAATTTTACGTTATGATGCATCAGATTACATTTCATACACGTAATTGTACGTGTCTGCATAAAGGAAACCAATATATCCGTATTTCTGGTTTTCTAGATGTCTGTGTTCTGTCAGTTGTCGAACAATTTTATTCTTCTATTTTGTTACTTTGAAAGATAATTATTACGAATAATAAACGCTTTCAGCACTGTTCCACTTTCACACGGTCTATGTTAAGATTGAAAATGATTACGAAAGATTAAAGCAGTGTATAAACGTCATATTCGCTGGCGAGCGATGTCAGAGCGTGTTGTCGATACGTTATTTTCTATTGTTTAGCATTTACATACTTATAAAAGGCATTACAAAAATGAAGCAGAATTTCGTGATACGGTAAATGAGGTTTGACCGATAAGATTCAGGTTATACATGGATCATTACTGGAAGTTTCAACAAGTAATAAAAAATCATTACAGTCTGTAGGCAGATGGTTTTCGTGTGTCTAATGTCAGTTATTGCTGTAATTATTGATTAAAATTTGGTTTTACATTGTTTTCACGTTTTATAATTTCATTAATTAATTTGGGTCGATTATTGTCGGCCATCGATACTTAGACGATGACGATGAAATTGTAATCAGCTTCCATAATTTTCCAACACTGCACAAACCTAGTCACAGTTCAGTTGATTAATCCTCAGGATCATTATAACACGTTAAATGGACACACAATATCCGTAACACGTAGGAAAGACGAAATTAATGGTTCAAATGGCTCTGATCACAATGGGACAACATCTGAGGTCATGAGTCCCCTAGACTTAGAACTACTGAAACCTAACTAACCTAAGGACATCACACACATCCATACCCGATGCAGGATTCGAACCTGCGACCAAGGCAGCAGCGCGGTTCCAGACTGAAGCGCCTAGAACCGCTTGGTCACAACGGCCGACGACGAAATTAATAATAACTATAAAAATACTAATTTGTGCCTGTATTCCGCAATGGTAAGAGCTGAACTTGTATATGCACGTGAATGCTTAACAATCGACTGTACAGGGTGAGGTATTTAAAATTATTTTTGAAATATTTGGAAAACTAAAAAGCGAATTAAAAGAAAGCTTGAGGTAAAAGTTGTTCATCTCGAAGGCGCACATCCAATGACACGAAACTCGGCCCCCTACCCCACCCACCAGGCGGCGGGAAGGGATCAACTTCGAAATTTCTTATAGGAACTCCCACTTTTCTATTACGGATTCTCCAGGAAAAATTACGTAAGTTTTGTATTTAACATTCTTATCGTTGCGTGATGGATGGCGCTGTAACTCACAAAAATTGAAATGAATTAAAATCGTTGAAAAATGGTAAGCAAATTTTAGACATGGAAAATATTTTCTGCAATACGTTTTTTACCACTCCAATTAGTGTCTATAAACCACGGACTCCGATCTTGCGTAGCAGTCCGTGGTTAGACTCTCACTGTAGGCTTAACACTCCCACTTTCAAGGAAGTAGTTCTATTGCTTGGAGGCCAACTGTGGCCGCATCGGGAATGTACTGAGGCGGGAAAAACATGGGATTCTTCCTAATATCGTGTCGGACCTCCTTCCCCCCCCCCTCCCCCCTCCGTGTGTAGTGCGTCAGCTCGAAGTGGCATGGACTCAACAAGTAGAGGGTCTTCTGCAGTATATTGACCCATGTTACGTCTATAGCCAACCATAATTGCGAGAGTGCAGGATTTTTTGCATGAAATGACCTTTCAATTATGTCCCATGAATGTTTGATGGGACTGGTGTCGGGCGATCTGGTGGCCAAATCATTCGCTCGAACTGTCCGGAATGTTGTTCAAACCAGTCGCGAACAGCTGTGGCCCATTGGCATGGCACATCGCTGTTTCACATGAAGTCCATGAATGGCTGCAAATGGTCTCCAAGTAGCCGAACATAACCACTTACAGTCAATGATCTGTTCAGCTGGACCAGAGGACCGAGTCCACTCCACGTAATCGCCTACACCATTATGGAGCCACCACCAGTTTGCACAGTGCCTTCTTGACAACTTGGGTCCATGGCTTCGTGGCTTCTGCGCCACACCCGAACCATGCCGTCACCTCTTACCAACTGCAATCGGAATTAGTCTGACCAGGGCACGGTTCTCCAGTCGTCTAGGGTCCAACCGATATGATTAAGAGCCCCGGAAAGTCAATGGAGGCGCTGTCGTGCTGTTAGCAAGGGCACCCATGTCGGTCGTCTGTTTCCGTAGCCCATTATCGCCACATTCGGCCGCACTCTCCAAACGGATACGTCTCATATTGGTTTCTGCTGTTATTTACGCATGTAGCACTGACAACTCTACGCAAACGCCGCTGCTTTCGGTCGTTGAGTGAAGGCCGTCGGCCATTGCGTTGTCCGTGGTGAGAAGTAATGCCAGAAATCTGGTATTCTCTGCACATTCTTGATACTATGGATCTCTCAGTACTGAATTCCCTAACGATTTCGGTCGTGCGGCCATGATCACGTGGGAAACCTTTTCACATGACTCACCTTGGTAAAAATGACAGCTTCGCCAACGCACTGCCCTTTTGTATCTTATGTATGCGATACTACAACCATGTGTATATGGGCATTTCGCTCTCCAGTGATATTTGTCATCTCAGTCTATATACAGAAAACATCAAAAGTAATGACGAAGTGTTGGTTAATCTATTTTGTACACAGAATAAATAAGAACAGGCAAACAAAACACATATTGCTGCGTTTCACGAAAAAGAAGTCTAGAATAGCATGGATTACAGATATACGAAAACAACTAGAAAGAAAAAGGCAAACAATCGATAATACCGAAACGAAACTTGAACAATGAATTTACTTTCAAAATCTTTTCTTAAAGAATTTACTTATTTACTAGTGATTCACCAAGAACATTAACACATTTAATCACTCTAGGTGAGCGTGGAAGTAGTTGCCAGGAAGTAACTGATGAAAATGAAATTACCTTTAACAAACGGGAATTTTATTCATAAAAGCCTTTTCAAAAGCAGATTTAAAATTTATAAGCAGAAAAGCACCCTCTAAATATCAAGTTACAATTTTATTTAGAGGCAGAAATAACAATATTGACTTTATGATCCTTCGGGCTGAGAAACTTGCCGCTCCCTTTCAACACGGCCGTAGTCACGACCGCTCACAACAACCTCTGAATGACTACACTGGTGCAAATCTGCAACACACCAGATTACTTTAAACTAAAAATTTTAACAACTCACACAAACACATTAACTATGCACCCCGTAAGAGGGATGGAAATGGTACAAACACTCACACTAAGAAATTATTTGCCACCGAAAGTGCAATTTGTTTTTAAAACGACTCTTACGGTTGAAGGGTGGCAACCTTATAACTAAAATGACTATTTAAATAAAACCCATGAAATTCAGACTTACATAAAATGTACAACATGTTCTAATTACACATATACCGCCTCGCAAGATGATAGGCCAGATAAAAACATATTTCAGGAATTCGGCCTTTACATCTTAATTCTATAAATTCGTTAACATCGAATCCGACAAACATGACAGAGGCAGCTATTAACGTATGGCATATTGACAGAGGGATTACTGAACAATCCGAACCGCAGATTGCTCTAACCCTCCCCAACTCCACAAGGGAAAAACGGACCACCCGATTCACAAATAACTACCTTCCCGCGGGTGGGCAAACGGAGAAGAATGGTGGGACGACCCCAAAACAAAGCGGCTGGTGACATCACCAAGAAAACAAGTAGAGTTTAACAAGTAAATGAAACAACATATCTGCAATCACTTAATTTCTAATAAACTGCGATTTCTGGCGAAGACCTGGCGCAGCACCCGAAAGCTCTCCCGAACCGTCCGCTGCCAGCCGCGTCAACGGACGCAGGAAGCCGCTCCGATCTCCCGTCTCACGGCGTCGCAGCTCGCACCGGCCAGCCCGATGTCGTGGTTTCACTCCTGTTGCTCTCGTGTCAACCGCGAAGCCACTATTCCTTTCTACACGGCGCGGCCCACTGGACTCACGTGGGGACCTCACATGCGCCGACGCTCAAGGCGGACAAGTCATCTCGTGTTTCAGTGCGCGACCGACCAACCGACCGATCCAACCGCCAATGACCGTTGCCCGAGTAACTCGAGTAGATTGGCGGCCTAACGCGCAGACTCAGATGCAGGAACTAAGCCCCGACCAGGTGATCACTAGCTGAGTTCTGTTACTGGCGGAGTGGCAAGACTGTCATTTTCTGGCTTAAAGTTTGATCCAAACCACAGACATACTAGCACTCCGACGACAGACAGACACTAACTGCCGCACAAATGCGAACGAGAGACAAACCAGCAACTGGTGACGAGTGACTGACCCAGACTCACTCCGACTGATCCCCTGTCGAGCTCATAGCGCCCCTTAAATGCACGTGAACAGGCAACCTTTCCGCTTTCCCACCAGAGGAAGACACCAAAGCTGCGATTGCCACAGCGGCGCCACCGCCAGAAACGGAGGGCGACTGCTTCACACAACGCGCTGAGGCGCGCTCTTCAAAATAGCAACTTTTTACCACGGCTCAAAACTATGTTAATAATAAAATACCAAATTTACAATTTTATCAATGTACAAAAAATAGGAAATCAAGAGCAACATGGACTGAAGGAAGTATAAGACAGTTTGCGGACCACAAGAGGAAAAACTAGAAAAATAGGAGAAATCATAGAAAGAAGAGAAACGAAAGCCGTCATTTATCTCACTTGTTAAATACATATTTAATGTGCCTTTTTCTCTTTGCTTGCCTAGCAATTCATCGGCAGTGCGAATAGGGGATATAATATGCGTTTAATTGTAAATATTTATGTGCAAGACCAGTTATGCTACATTCGCATGGATAGCATGCTTGTATCAACGACTGAATACACAGTGGATATAACCAACAACATGTGAAATTAATTAATGAGATAGTACAAAGAGAAACGCAAAAGCCAAGCTTGTATATCACGGAATGGCACGTAATGAATATCGTATAGATCATATAATTTCCTATTACATGCCTACCCCTTACTTTTAGATCCTTTAGATTAATTCTCTTTTTTGATTATTTATGACACGTAAGAGCGAAAAAAAGATCAGGTGATAGCAAATCGGGTACCGAAACATAATGATTCTTTTGATACTGAACGGTGATGATTTATTTATAGAAACAAGTGAAACAAGTGTGATAGTCACCAACAGAACTTTACAGCACTTTTACCGAGTAGAAATGCAAATGACAAGTAAAAACATGTTTTTGCATAAGACTGTTACATGGAGGAGCCTCGGAATATTACTATAATTCAGCTACTAGAGTAGGGGAATGCAGGTTGGATTCAGACTTGCATCAGAGAAACTAAAATTCCCAACAGAATCACCACAAAGAATCACGTAATGTTTGGACTTTTGCACGATAACTAAAGCGGGCAAAGATTTATTTTACTCCCACTGGCTATTAAAACAAGCAGAGAAAGGAAGAGAACGTAAGAAGCCGCCGCTCAGGGAGACATTCAACTTCAAAAAGCGACGAGAACGTCAAAGGTGTAAGTGCTCTTATGAGATCAGACCGACGTTTAACAATAATGATGATGAGTTTTGTAAAGCTGTTTGAAAGGCTCAGGATAAGGATGAATCGAGCGAGTCCGCACTTTGCAGACAAGTGGATGGTACATCATCACATGGCCCCACGTAACACGGCCGCTTCCATCACGGCAGTTTTTTACCTCAAAAGGCATTCCTGTTATTCCACAGTCCACTTATTCACTTGATCTAAGCCTTTGTGACTTTTTATTTTCCCTAAACTGAAAAACGTCTTAAAACGATATAAATTGGGACTCTGGAGAATATTGAAAATATTGATACGCTAAAGGGCGTTCCAGTTGAAGCCTTTGAGCGCTGTTACCAAGACGAAAAAGCGACTCCGCCCGTGTATAGCTGCCAAAGGGATCTACACTACTGGCCATTAAAATTGCTACACCACGAAGATGACGTACTAGAGACGCGAAATTTAACCGACAGGAAAAAGATACTGTGATATGCAAATGATTAGCTTTTCAGAGCATTCACAGAAGGTTGGCGCCGGTGCCGACACCTACAACGTGCTGACATGATGAAAGTTTCCAACCGATTTCTCATACACAAACAGCAGTTGACCGGTGTTGCCTGGTGAAACGTTGTTGTGATGCCTCGTGTAAGGAGGAGAAATGCGTACCATCACGTTTCCGACTTTGATAAAGGTCGGATTGTAGCCTATCGCGATTGCGGTTTATCGTATCACGACATTGCTGCTCGAGTTGGTCGAGATACAATGACTGTTAGCAGAATATGGAATCGGTGGGTTCAGGAGAGTAATACGGAATACCGTGCTGGATCCCAACGGCCTCGTATCACTAGCAGTCGAGATGACAGGCATCTTATCCTCATGGCTGTAACGGATCGTGTAGCCACGTTTCGATCCCTGAGTCAACAGATGGGGACGTTTGCAAGACAACAACCATCTGCACGAACAGTTCGACGACGTTTGCAGCAGCATGGACTATCAGCTCGGAGACCATGTCTGCGGTTACCCTTGACGCTGCATCACAGACAGGAGCGCCTGCGATGGTGTACTCAACGACGAACCTGGGTGCACGAATGGCAAAACGTCATTGTTTCGGATGAATCCAGGTTCTGTTTACAGGGTCGTGATGGTTGCATCCGTGTTTGGCGGCATCACGGTGAACGCGCGTTGGAAACATGTATTCGTCATCGCCATACTGGCGTATCACCCGGCGTGATGGTATGGGGTGCCACTGGTTACACGTCTCGGTCACCTCTTGTTCGCACTGAGGGCACTTTGAACAGTGGACGTTACATTTCAGATGTGTTACGACCCGTGGCTCTACCCTTCATTCGACCCCTGAGAAACCCTACATTTCAGCAGGACTATGCACGACCGCATGTTGCAGGTCCAGTACGGGCCTTTCTGGATACAGAAGATGTTCGACTGCTGCCCTGGCCAGCACATTCTCCAGATCTCTCACGAATTGAAAACGTCTGGTCAATGGTGGCCGTGTAACTGGCTCGTCACAACACGCCAGTTACTACTCTTGATGAACTGTGGTATCGTGCTGTTGCTGCATGGGCAGCTGTACCTGTACACGCCATCCAAGCTCTGATTGACTCAATGCCCAGGCGTATCAAGGCCGTTATTACGGCCAGAGCTGGTTGTTCTGGGTCCTGATTTCTCAGGATCTATGCAACCAAATATCGTGAAAATGTATCACATAGCAGTTCTAGTATATTTGTCCAATGAATACCCGTTTATCATCTGCATTTCTTCTTGGTATAGCAATTTTAATGGCCACTAGTGTACTTTGAAGGGGTAAATATTGTTGTTTGAAAACAATAAAACTTTGATAGATAAAATGTCTGTCTCATCACTTGTGTGACACACCTCATCTACTTTACTCACCACGTCACTTGCCCACAATGCTACATGCCGGCACTTCACCTAGCGGGCGGCAGTGGTCATAATGTTTCCGCTTCTCACTGAATCCGTGCGCTGTTATTCTAATGTAAATTCACCTTCTAGCCCGTCTGTACTGCTGCATTTCAAACGCTTGCAGTGTCTTTCTCTCTGCGGTTTTTCTCGGGTCCACATTTGACCCCGATATCAAGCTGCGCTCAAGACACAAATTTTCGTAAACATTGTCCGCAGTTTCATGTCAATATGTGACGCCAGCACACGTCTACTGTTGGAGAGAAATTCCTTCTTCTACACCGAGCAGGGTGACGGTGTGTAGCTTTTAAGTCACTGCACTCACACTCAGCAGGACAAGGATTCAAAAGACAGTGCCGCTATTAATATTTAGGTCCGCGCGGTTTTCCCCGAATCGGTTTTGACGAATGCTGGCACGTTTCCTTTAAAAAGGACAGGATTCGTTTCCTTACCTGTATCTGTCGTGTCCAAGGCTGTTCTCCGCCTGCATTCCGCTAGCTGCCAGCGGTACCACGCGTTAGTTGCTAACCTTCCTGTTGCCGATTGTCCTGAGCCGATCTGTTGCTGGCGTTCCTTCCTTCCTTCGTCCGCAATCTTGCTCCCTGTGTAACAAAATTATTCTACTTCCTTACGACGTTTCCCCTAGTTATATTGTTTTCATGGAGGACCGTCGAAGAGTCACGGAACGGTAGGTCTTTATCTCTGACTTCGGTCTGTTGTAAAATTGTGAAACGTGTTTTATGTTCGCTTATTATGACAGATCTGGAAACGGGAAATCTCCTCTGTAGAAGTCGATATGGGTTCCGGAAACAACGACAGTGTGAAACACAATTCGCTCTATTTGCCCATGGAAAAAGATGCGGTCTTCCGTGGCTTGTAGAAGGCGTTCGGTACATTTCCGCGCTGTCGCCTGATGAACTAAATACGAGCGTACGGAATATCAGAACAACTCTGTGATAGGAATGCAGTATTGCAACCAAACAAAATATAGGAGAAAAAGGTGAGAAATCTTCAGATGTAAAAGCGACCCCAAGGAAGTATTATAGGAGTATTACTTTTTGTAATATTCAGGGTGATTCCGTGATGATATTACAAATTTTCTGAGATGATTGAGAAGGGTAAATGTATCAATTTGAGGTACGGGCCTCTGGCCCGGAAACGACCGAGTCGAAAGTTAAACGAGAAAATACATCTGACTGTGGTGTACAGCCGGCAGTTCTAGGCGCTTCGCCGGCCGAAGTGGCCGTGCGGTTAAAGGCGCTGCAGTCTGGAACCGCAAGACCGCTACGGTCGCAGGTTCGAATCCTGCTTCGGGCATGGATGTTTGTGATGTCCTTAGGTTAGTTAGGTTTAACTAGTTCTAAGTTCTAGGGGACTAATGACCTCAGCAGTTGAGTCCCATAGTGCTCAGAGCCATTTGAACCATTTTTTCTAGGCGCTTCAGTCTGGAACCGCGTGACCGCTACGGTCGCAGGTTTGAATCCTGCCTCGGGCATGGATGTGTGTGATGTCCTTAGGTTAGTTAGGTTTAAGTAGTTCTAAGTTCTAGGGGACTCATGACCTTAGAAGTTAAGTCCCATACTGCTCAGAGCCATTTGCACCATTTTGTGGTGTACATTAACCGGCACTGTTGTTACTCAGGTTGTAAGGTAGGCAATTACATTGTTATTTTTTCGTTTTTTATGATTTTATAGACAAGATTAGCACGTATTATTAGTTTTCAAATGGTGTATTCAAATGTCCATTGAAATTAAACTCTCCTTGTGTGTGTTTTGTAATGCGGTAATATGTTGGTAAAGACGTATGGCAGATTTCTTGTTGCGTGCTGTTGAGTTCGTTGAAAGTTGCCATGTTTATCTGCAGGTTCGTTCGCCAATCTGCCCAACGTCTCCCCAACTCTACGTCGACGTAGCGTAGCTGAAACTTTCTGTAGTTACTAGACTGACTACAAAGAGCCTTACCTAATTATTTATTAGGGATAAGCACCCGTATATTTCTTTCTTGAATACAGCTTTTCCTCTTTCTACCGACTTAAAATGCATAATGTTCACAATTATAAGTTGCCTTCGTCTTTATCAGAACAAGCACAAAATCTTAGTCATTAACATTACATTAAAAAAGACAGACAATAAAAATCAAAGATAATGCAATGATAATGTTTGCTTTTCTTATGCGAGGAGTAAAGACTTGGGTTCCTACACGCAACACAGTATCTGAACACAGTTATTTACGTAATAACGTGTGGTTCAAATGGTTCAAATAGCTCTGAGCAGTATGGAACTTAACGTCTGAGGTCATCAGTCCCCTAGAACTTAGAACTACTTAAACCTAACTAACCTAAGGACATCACACACATCCATGCCCGAGGCAGGATTCGAACCTGCGACCGTAGCGATAACGTGTGACATTATACACTGAAGAGTCAAAGAAACTGATACACCTGCGTAATATCGTGTAGGATCGTCGCGAACACACAGAAGTGCCGCAACACGACGTGGCACGGACTCGACTAATGTCTAAAGTAGTGCCGGACGGAAATGACACCAGGAATCCTGCATAGCTGTCCATAAGTCTGTAAGACTACGAGGGCCTGGAGATCTTGACGGGCCCAGGCGAGGCGTAAAGCTTTGTGTCGTGCTGTCATCAAGGGTACACGAGTGGGCCTTCGGCTCCGAAAGCCCTTATCGAAGATGTTTCGTTGAGTGGTTCGCACGCGGACACTTGTTAGGGGCCCAACAATGAAATCCACAGCTATCTGCGGACGGGTTGCATTTCTGTCACGTTGAACGATTATCTTCAGTCGTTGTTGGTCCCGTTGTTGCACGGTCGGAGTCTGATGTTTTACCAGATTCCTGATATTCACGGTACACTCATGAAATGATTATATGGGAAAATCCTCATTTCATCGCTACCTCGGAGATGCTGTGCCCCATCGCTCGTGTGCCGATTATAACACCACGTTCAGACTCACTTATATCTTGATAACCGGCATTGTAGCAGCTGTGACTGATCTAACAACCCCGCTAGACACTTTTGTCTTATACAGGCGTTGCCCACCGCAGGGCCTTATTCTGTCTGTTTACATAACTCTGTATTTGAATATGCATGCCTGTACCAATTTCTTTGGTTCTTCAGTGTACAATCCCGAAGAGCACTTAGGTGTAAAGGTTGGGATAATAACTCAATTACCCCATTTCAGATGGTGTACTGATTACTGACATCAGCATTGCTGATGTACAATATCTGTACTGTGTTTACAGGCTGAAGCGCTAACATCAATCAGTCCCAACCAAACGGAGCTCTACACGGTGACAGAACTTGATGACATGATTTTTACGTACGGATAAGCGTATGTAAACAGCACAGAAGCGGAAAGGTTGTAGGGGACAAAATATTCGAGTAGAAGATATCCGACTCACACCATGTTTCCAGGACGTCGTCACAAGAACAATGAAAGCTTCTTAAAAGTAACGGAGAAATGTGGTTTACGTGAAGCTGAAGTTAGCAAAAAACATTGCGATACGGTTAATTGTGCGATCTGCGTAACGAAATGCATCATTGCTGTTGTGAACTCGCCGCTCAGTTAATTTGTGCAAGCGAGTCTCGCACTTTGGTCGCCCTACACTAAACGTTTCAAATTACGCAAGGCGATAGTCTGGCAGTGTGCAGCGCCGCAGAATGTATAATGATAGCTTAGCTTAGTCGAATTACAGGCAGGCGAAGATTACCATGAATCTAGGCGCCGGACGACCTCAGCTGAGCTAGTGATCGTAACGGATAGATTACCCTTCGCAAATGCCGTGAAATTATCCACAACAGCGTTGAACAATTTACAATAAGCAACGAGATAATCACAAATTGAAAGCTACTAAAAATTACACTCAGTAAGCCTAATTGAATCTGACTGTAAGAAGTAATTTCGACAGAGGAATTATTTAATACGTACCAACGTGCGTAGTAGTAAACGCATTCGCAGACAGCCAATTCGAAATTGGGCGGTGGATAAAATTTTCAGCACCAGTATTTGGCCCGCTACGGGAAGAAGCCCCCCCATGAACCATGGACCTTGCCGTTGGTGGGGAGGCTTGCGTGCCTCAGCGATACAGATAGCCGTACCGTAGGTACAACCACAACGGAGGGGTATCTGTTGAGAGGCCAGACAAACGTGTGGTTCCTGAAGAGAGGCAGCAGCCTTTTCAGTAGTTGCAAGGGCAACAGTCTGGATGATTGACTGATCTGGCCTTGTAACAATAACCAAAACGGCCTTGCTGTGCTGGTACTGCGAACGGCTGAAAGCAAGGGGAAACTACGGCCGTAATTTTTCCCGAGGGCATGCAGCTTTACTGTATGATTAAATGATGATGGCGTCCTCTTGGGTAAAATATACCGGAGGTAAAATAGTCCCCCATTCGGATCTCCGGGCGGGGACTACTCAAGAGGATGTCGTTATCAGCTATTAGAGAAAGAAAACTGGCGTTCTATGGATCGGAGCGTGGAATGTCAGGTCCCTTAATCGGGCAGGTAGGTTAGAAAATTTGAAAACGGAAATGGATAGGTTAAAGTTAGATATAGTGGGAATTAGTGAAGTTCGGTGGCGGGAGGAACAAGACTTCTGGTCAGGTGACTACAGGGTTATAAACACAAAGTCAAATAGGGGTAATGCAGGAGTAGGTTTAATAATGAATAGGAAAATAGGAACGCGGGTAAGCTACTACAAACAGCTTAGTGAACGCATTATTGTGGCCAAGATAGATACGAAGCCCACACCTACTACAGTAGTACAAGTTTATATGCCAACTAGCTCTGCAGATGACGAAGAAATTGAAGAAATGTATGATGAAATAAAAGAAATTATTCAGATAGTGAAGGGAGACGAAAATTTAATAGTCATGGGTGACTGGAATTCGAGTGTAGGAAAAGGGAGAGAAGGAAACGTAGTAGGTGAATATGGATTGGAGCTACGAAATGAAAGAGGAAGCCGCCTGGTAGAATTTTGCACAGAGCACAACTTAATCATAGCTAACACTTGGTTTAAGAATCATGATAGAAGGTTGTATACACGGAAGAACCCTGGAGATACTAAAAGGTATCAGATAGATTATATAATGGTAAGACAGAGATTTAGGAACCAGGTTTTAAATTGTAAGACATTTCCAGGGGCAGATGTGGACTCTGACCACAATCTATTAGTTATGACCTGTAGATTAAAACTGAAGAAACTGCAAAAAGGTGGGAATTTAAGGAGATGGGACCTGGATAAACTGAAAGAGCCAGAGGTTGTACAGAGTTTCAGGGAGAGCATAAGGGAACAATTGACAGGAATGGGGGAAAGAAATACAGTAGAAGAAGAATGGGTAGCTTTGAGGGATGAAGTAGTGAAGGCAGCAGAGGATCAAGTAGGTAAAAAGACGAGGGCTAGTAAAAATCCTTGGGTAACAGAAGAAATATTGAATTTAATTGATGAAAGGAGAAAATATAAAAATGCAGTGAATGAAGCAGGCAAAAAGGAATACAAACGTCTCAAAAATGAGATCAACAGGAAGTGCAAAATGGCTAAGCAGGGATGGCTAGAGGACAAATGTAAGGATGTAGAGGCTTATCTCACTAGGGGTAAGATAGATACTGCCTACAGGAAAATTAAAGAGACCTTTGGAGATAAGAGAACCACTTGTATGAACATGAAGAGCTCAGATGGAAACCCAGTTCTAAGCAAAGAAGGGAAAGCGGAAAGGTGGAAGGAGTATATAGAGGGTCTATACATGGGCGATGTACTTGAGGACAATATTATGGAAATGGAAGAGGATGTAGATGAAGATGAAATGGGAGATACGATACTGCGTGAAGAGTTTGACAGAGCACTGAAAGGCCTGAGTCGAAACAAGGCCCCCGGAGTAGACAACATTCCATTGGAACTACTGACGGCCTTGGGAGAGCCAGTCCTGACAAAACTCTACCATCTGGTGAGCAAGATGTATGAAACAGGCGAAATAACCTCAGACTTCAAGAAGAATATAATAATTCCAATCCCAAAGATAGCGGGTGTTGACAGATGTGGGAATTACCGAACAATCAGTTTAATAATCCACAGCTGCAAAATACTAACACGAATTCTTTACAGACGAATGGAAAAACTAGTAGAAGCCGACCTCGGGGAAGATCAGTTTGGATTCCGTAGAAATACTGGAACACGTGAGGCAATACTGACCTTACGACTTATCTTAGAAGAAAGATTAAGGAAAGGCAAACCTACGTTTCTAGCATTTGTAGACTTAGAGAAAGCTTTTGACAATGTTGACTGGAATACTCTCTTTCAAATTCTAAAGGTGGCAGAGGTAAAATACAGGGAGCGAAAGGCTATTTACAATTTGTACAGAAACCAGATGGCAGTTATAAGAGTCGAGGGACATGAAAGGGAAGCAGTGGTTGGGAAGGGAGTAAGACAGGGTTGTAGTCTCTACCCGATGTTATTCAATCTGTATATTGAGCAAGCAGTAAAGGAAACAAAAGAAAAATTCAGAGTAGGTATTAAAATCCATGGAGAAGAAATAAAAATTTGAGGTTTGCCGATGACATTGTAATTCTGTCAGAGACAGCAAAGGACTTGGAAGAGCAGTTGAACGGAATGGATGGTGTCTTGAAGAGAGGATATAAGATGAACATTAACAAAAGCAAAACGAGGATAATGGAATGTAGTAAAGGAGTTTTGCTATTTGGGGAGCAAAATAACTGATGATGGTCGAAGTAGAGAGGATATAAAATGTAGACTGGCAATGGCAAGGAAAGCGTTTCTGAAGAAGAGAAATTTGTTAACATCGAGTATAGATTTAAGTGTCAGGAAGTCATTTCTGAAAGTATTTGTATGGAGTGTAGCCATGTATGGAAGTGAAACATGGACGGTAAATAGTTTGGACAAGAAGAGAATAGAAGCTTTCGAAATGTGGTGCTACAGAAGAATGCTGAAGATTAGATGGGTAGATCACATAACTAATGAGGAGGTACTGAATAGGATTGGGGAGAAGAGGAGTTTGTGGCACAACTTGACCAGAAGAAGGGATCGGTTGGTAGGACATGTTCTGAGGCATCAAGGGATCACCAATTTAGTATTGGAGGGCAGCGTGGAGGGAAAAAATCGTAGGGGGAGACCAAGAGATGAATACACTAAGCAGATTCAGAAGGATGTCGGTTGCAGTAGGTATTGGGAGATGAAGAAGCTTGCACAGGATAGAGTAGCATGGAGAGCTGCATCAAACCAGTCTGAGGACTGAAGACCACAACAACAACAACACGGGAAGAAGATGATGCGGAATAAAGTTGCTGATCACCAGACCACGCATCAATATCCGGGGTTGTATTCCAGAAATGCCCGCTAAACCGGCTGGGCAGAACAGGTGATTAGGATTGTGGAAAGGGCCAAATAAGGTTGGGGTCAGGTTCACCTTAAAACTGTAATTTATTGTAATTTAATAACAGTTACAACCAAAGCGGCACATAGCCGAACCTGTCGAACTACGAGTTTCAAAATGCATTTATTTCACGGTTGAAGGCCACCAAACAAGAAATCTTAAAAATCAACAAGATAAAAAGGCAGTAAAAAAAAAGAAAAGAAAATTAAAATATGTGTTATCACAGCTAGGTTGAAAGCCTCAAGGCAAGGGTGGATAGACAACATAAACTAGATCTAGATGCAATACAAACGTCTGAAGGCCCACAATAAAAAATTCAAGATTTTAAAATAAATTACCATAACCTTCCAAAGGCAGAAGCCCGCAATTTTTAAGCTTGAAAGATAAATTTTAGAATAAGGTTCCAAGCCGCAATGTTTAAGCTTGAAAGGTAATTTTAAAAATAAGGTTCCTGGGCTGAAGGCCCACAATTAATTTTCCAAAATTTAAAAAAAATATAACCATAAGCCTTAAGTTTTAAGTAGCTGAAACCAGACTAAAAGAAAAGACAACACAACGGCAATAACCTTTCAGCAAATATCCACTTGTCGGAATTCAAACTTATTTACATGAAACACAGTAAAACCAAGAAATTTTTATCATTGGCTATAATAGATTATAAACAGACAATTAAACACTGGTGAGAAAGACAGTGAAGACAACACCACTCAGAAGACTCCAGGGGGTCGGTCTGTCCTCGTTCACTTAGGTGAGACAGGTGGTGAAAAAAATAGTTCAAATGGCTCTGAGCACTATGGGACTCAACTACTGAGGTCATCAGTCCCCTAGAACTTAGAACTAATTAAACCTAACTAACCTAAGGACACCACACACATCCATGCCCGAGGCAGGATTCGAACCTGCGACCGTAGCGGCCTCGCGGTTCCAGACTGTAGCGCCTAGAACCGCACGGCCACTCCGGGCGGCGACAGGTGGTGAGCCCAACTACACTTGATCCGTCGGAACCCAATCAAGGGACAGCCACGGACCAGCCGACAAACGAATTGCTTGCCACCAATCGGTACTTGAGAATTCAAACACAAAATGTTACGGGCGTGATTACCCACAATCAAATATGTATATGTATTAAGCTGTCAAAACTACACACCATGTTGGACAACGACAACAGGTGAGGAAAGGACACAGCCTGAAATTACGTTAGTGGCCAGGGCAGGTAACTGGAACACTAACGGCCACAAGGCAGAAAATTCCGCTGGTGCACTTGAATTGCAGTCAACCGATATAGTTAATTCCACCACATGGCGGCTAAATTTCAGCAATACAAACACTTGCTGTTGCTCACAGGAAAACCTCCCCAACAGTGAACCACCGAAACGAACCACAACATGACGTGGCTTGGGTACTTGAAACCACTACTCAACTTTGATGTGAACCACGAAGCTCGTAGCGATCGGACAGCTCCACACACGCTCTGACACTGCGCAGGGGTCCGCAGCTCGTGGTCGTGCGGTAGCGTTCTCGCTTCCCACGCCCGGGTTCCCGGGTTCGATTCCCGGCGGGGTCAGGGATTTTCTCTGCCTCGTGATGACTGGGTGTTGTGTGCTGTCCTTAGGTTAGTTAGGTTTAAGTAGTTCTAAGTTATAGGGGACTGATGACCATAGATGTTAAGTCCCATAGTGCTCAGAGCCATTTGAACCATTTGAACTGCGCAGGGACCGCCAGCGGACCCTGCCGACTGCACCGGTCTGAGATAGCTTCCCTGGTGCGCGGCAACCGACCGACTGCCCGGAGACCCCCTAGCCAGAAACTATATGCACACAACCAAAGATGGTACACGGTGCAAATATCGATACACGTCGCTGCTGCGACACGTAGAAGGAAGAAAAACCACGGCGTGACCTCAACAAGGGCGGGCAACTAAACACAGATGTACTGCCAATTTCACGAAAACGCTTAGTTGGGAGACAGCACGGCTCAGTCTGCACAGTGTCTCGTGGAGGGGACGATGCTACCCTGCTGATGCTGATCCTCGCGCCAGATCGAGGTGTTAACCTCCGCGGCCATATCGTTGCTGTTGGAGAGGAGTAGGCTGCGTACCAGCACCGAGTTCCATCCCTTCGTCGGCTACACAAACCCGACACTAAACCTCTACACGTAGTGGTCAGAGCACCAGTTAGTCTGTGCATTAAGGGCCCTATAGAGAAACTTCGCGATGGTAATGGCATCTACATACCTTAAGAAAGGAAACCATCCCAGCTAGGGAGCTGATGTTAAATGTAGGAGACTCTCAGGCAACAAGGTTCCACATATTATCTACAGCGTTGGCCAGTTACAACTCAGCATGCCGTAAGCACGATGCAACAAAAGTCACGAATGTGATTTTCATTCTGCAGGGAAGCGTACACTGATGTGAAACTTTCTCGCAGATTACAACTGTGTTCCAGACAGAGACTCGAACTTCATTTCCTGGCCCCTCGCTAGATGGCAGGAATCAACCTTAGCAGCCGCGCGGGATTAGCCGAGCGGTCTAAGGCGCTGCAGTCATGGACTGTGCGGCTGGCCCCGGCCGAGATTGGAGTCCTCCCTCGGGCATGAGTGTGTGTGTTTGTCCTTAGGATAATTTAGGTTGAGTAGTGTGTAAGCTTGGGGACTGATGACCTTAGCAGTTAAGTCCCGTAAGATTTCACATACATTTGAATAACCTTAGCTTTCTCTGTGTTAACGCTGGCTGGAGCTCTGACAACACGCCGGAGCATGTCCAGAGGGGGTGTCTGGGTACGTGGCGAGAGGGCAACATATACGGTGGTCGGTCCGTCGGCAGTGAGGGCCGTTGGCTCGGCCTGTGCGGAGACCGGTTGGTTGCGAGTGTACCGTTAATGATTCAAATGGCTCTATGCACTATAGGACTTAACATCTGAGGTCATCAGTCCCCTAGACTTACAGCTACTTAAACCTAACCAACCTAAGGACATCACACACATCCATGCCCGCGGCAGGATTGGAACCTGCGACCGTAGCAGCAGCGCGGTTCCGGACTAAAGCGCATAGAACCGCTCGGCCACAGCGGCCGGTGTACCGTTAATGCCTGCATCGAAGTTGTCACCACGCCACTCAGTGTGCTTCAGCTGGATTGTTTTTCCTCATGTCCATGCTGTGCGCTTCTGGATACTGACGTTTTCCACTGAGCTGAAATTATGGAATAACGACTTCCTGAAGTAGCAATGGCTGGTATCTCTCACGCTGTGATATGCCGCCTCTGTGACTCTCGCTTTATGGATCTCAACAAATTTTTTTCACGCGTTGTACTTATTGTTAATCACGACTGGTCCCTCTGAGTTTGATCCATTTAACGTTTAGTGCTTGTTCCGGACGTCTAACGGTGGCTCCTTGATGTTGTAAGTGCTATGTGAGGTTTTGCCTTGTAGTTACTTCAAAAATGGCTCTGAGCACTATGGGACTCAACATCTTAGGTCATAAGTCCCCTAGAACTTAGAACTACTTAAACCTAACTAACCTAAGGACATCACACACACCCATGCCCGAGGCAGGATTCGAACCTGCGACCGTAGCAGTCCCGCGGTTCCGGACTGCAGCGCCAGAACTGCTAGACCACCGCGGTCGCCCTGTAGTTACTTCTTTACGCCACAAGCTGTCTGGTACCTCAAATCTGGTGGCTTTCAAACCAATGTTATTTTCCTGTGATCCGTCAGCACACCTAGCGTTTAATAAAACTGGATTTTTAGTGCTGTTAAATTGCTCGTAAGCTCTGTGGTAAATCTGGTTTATGAAGTGGTTGTTTTTAACGCCTTTCAATATTTTCTTGGATTTATTACTTTACCTTTTGATTATTTTAAGGAAATTTGTCGAACTAATGTATGCTGTTCACATTGTGTTTTAAATCCTTCTGAATTCTAAGTGCCATGGAAGAGAGCCTTATTTCTAAATGCTACCAGTTAAGTACCACCTCCTAAAGGTGAGCTGTTTCTCATACAAACTTCAGTTTGATGTAAACAAGTCTCTCGCTGTGTAGTCTAGGCGACTTATTAACCGTTTTTCTATTTCAAGTAACTTTCTGAGATTAATTATTTCACACTATTCAGTTAAGTTGTTTTGTGGGGAGACGATTATTACGCCATCTTTTTAGCTTTCTATGTTATTAAGCGGTGTTTGCTCTGTGCCATTTGGAGTAACATTACTCTTTGATTATTATGGCTGATTTGAAGGCTTTATGCCATTAAACTATTAACGCGCGCGCCGGCCGGGGTGGCCGAGCGGTTCTAGGCGCTACAGTCTGGAACCGCGCGAGCGCTACGGTCGCAGGTTCGAATCCTGCCTCGGGCATGGATGTGTGTGATGTCCTTAGGTTAGTTAGGTTTATGTAGTTCTAAGCTATAGGGGACTGATGACCTCAGAAGTTAAGTCCCATAGTGCTCAGAGCCATTTGAACCATTATTAACGCGCGGGCGCATTACATTTTCTTAACTTGTATCTCTTAGTTCATATCTCACATGAGTGTTGTTTGTTAACAGCTCTTAGTTTGGCGGTTTGCATGTCCGCTGAGTGGCGGTTGGTCGCGGGGACCTGTTACTGTTACACATCTGCAACGTGTTTTTTGGGAGTGTTTATGGCTGCCCGACATTACCTTAGTGGAGCTCTTCGCAATAGCAGCACATTCCTTAAGTTTGTTTAGCCTGCGCTCTTATTTATAAGTTCTTATGTTAATACTTTCCAGCAAATATTTTACGTCTCTCCTGAAATGAGTAGTATTATCCGATTTGTGATTAACCTTCAGGTTTTCCAAGTCAAATTATTTCGGCCTGTACTTATTGTGCTAGTGTTTGCAAAGTTTGGGCTCGCTTTCTCTTATGATCAATACTTGAGGTGTTCTTCTAATTATATTGCCAACACTTCCGAGTTGTATTCATTCCATGCATGTACAGAAAATCTTGCTCTACCGTAACTGTTGGCACTTAATATAACTTTCATTGTTGGTCTGTTCTGAAGCCCGGACGTTTGGACTTGTGGTTTAGTGATCACAGGTGCAGATGTTCCTTTCCAGGGGTAGTCTGATTAATATTGAAATTAATTTAAATTTCTTTTTAAAATCCTTTTGAGACGTGTAAGTGGCTGTTTGTTCTTAACGTTTTCTGAGACTAGCTCTTTTAATTATTACAAGGCGAAATTACTTTAATTAGGAAATGCCTTACCTTATTACCCTGCAATTAGCATTTATTACTGTTCTGGCGTAACGATTAGCAACGGCATGAAGATGAAGAATGCAAGAGCAGAGAAGGCTCTGAGACGACGTCAGCCAGTAGCTCGCTGAGTAGGACCGCACCACGACAGGAACTCTCTCTAGCCGAAGAGGATATCAGCTCCGCTCCTGCCAACCTCGGCCGGACAGTAGAAGACGGACACTAGTAGAAAATGGTTCAAATGGCTCTGAGCACTATGGGACTTAACATCTGAGGTCATCAGTCCCCTAGAACTTAGAACTACTTAAACCTAAGTAACCTAAGGACAGCACACACATCCATGGCCGAGGCAGGATTCGAACCTGCGACCGTAGCAGTCGCGCAGTTCCAGATTGAAGCGCCCAGAAGCGTTCGGCCACTCCGGCCGGCACACTAGTAGAAACCACGCCTTAGAAGAGAGCACAACCATAGCCATTATTAGTGATCCACAGACTGTGTGACAAACTTGCATGAACGTTGTATATAGCAAAGGACACTGATTGTTTGCATGTCACCTACTGCTTGAGATACGTTCTTGTCAATCAAAATTAAATATAGTCAATCTTCTTTATTGTAATAAAAACCATTAATGTGATTTGCTTGAATTGTTGTATAGCTATCAGAGAAAGCAGCATCCTTTAGGGACCCTGTAAGAGACGAGTGGGCGGGACCCCACGTTGGCGACTAGTTATACGACTATCCTAGCGCCTGGCGGTCACGGAATATTTTGTCTTTTACTGGAGCCTTAATTCTCTCTTGTCTTTCCTTTGAAGTGGCAATACTTTAACAGCCTCTTTTGTTGATCAGTGTTTCCAGGTGGGCGTTGTTTTGTATCCCGCCTAGAGGGCGGCGCGTGGGTCTGCTCCTGAAAACTGAAAGGTTGGCCGAATGAAGGAAGTGAGTCGGAGCAGGAAAAGGTAAAACACGTCGGTACTGTAAGTAAGAAAAGTGATTTACTGGTGCATGAATATACAGGGTGTTACAAAAAGGTACGGCCAAACTTTCAGGAAACATTCCTCACACACAAATAAAGAAAAGATGTTATGTGGACATGTGTCCGGAAACGCTTAATTTCCATGTTAGAGCTCATTTTAGTTTCGTCAGTATATACTGTACTTCCTCGATTCATCGCCAGTTGGCCCAATTGAAGGAAGGTAATGTTGACTTCGGTGCTTGTGTTGACATGCGACTCATTGCTCTACAGTACTAGCATGAAGCACATCAGTATGTAGCATCAACAGGTTAGTGTTCATCAGGAACGTGGTTTTGCAGTCAGTGCAATGTTTACAAATGCGGAGTTGGCAGATGCCCATTTGATGTATGGATTAGCACGGGGCAATAGCCGTGGCGCGGTACGTTTGTATCGAGACAGATTTCCAGAACGAAGGTGTCCCGACAGGAAGACGTTCGAAGCAATTGATCGGCGTCTCAGGGAGCACGGAACATTTCAGCCTATGACTCGCGACTGGGGAAGACCTAGAACGACGAGGACGCCTGCAATGGACGAGGCAATTCTTCGCGCAGTTGACGATAACCCCAATGTCAGCGTCAAAGTTCCTGCTGTACAAGGTAACGTTGACCACGTCACTGTATGGAGAGTGCTACGGGAGAACCAGTTGTTTCCGTACCATGTACAGCGTGTGCAGGCACTATCAGCAGCTGATTGGCCTCCACGGGTACACTTCTGCGAATGGTTCATCCAACAATGTGTCAATCCTCATTTCAGTGGAAATGTTCTCTTTACGGATGAGGCTTCATTCCAACGTGATCAAATTGTAAATTTTCACAATCAACATGTGTGGGCTCACGACAATCCGCACGCAATTGTGCAATCACGTCATCAACACAGATTTTCTGTGAACGTTTGGGCAGGCATTGTTGGTGATGTCTTGATTGGGCCCCATGTTCTTTCACCAACGCTCAATGGAGCAATTTATGATGATTTCATACGGGATACTCTACCTGTGCTGCTAGAACATGTGCCTTTACAAGTACGACACAACATGTGGTTCATGCACGATGGAGCTCATGCACATTTCAGTCGAAGTGTTCGTACGCTTCTCAACAACAGATTCGGTGACCGATGGATTGGTAGAGGCGGACCAATTCCATGGCCTCCACGCTCTCCTGACCTCAACCCTCTTGACTTTCATTTATGGGGGCATTTGAATGCTCTTGTCTACGCAACCCCGGTACCAAATGTAGAGACTCTTCGTGCTCGTATTGTGGACAGCTGTGATATAATACGTCATTCTCCAGGGCTGCATCAGCGCATCAGGGATTCCATATTTCCTGTAACAAAGTGTTTGAAGTCACGCTGGTACGTCCTGTTGCTGTGTGTTTCCATTCCATGATTAATGTGATTTGAAGAGATGTAATAAAATGAGCTCTAACATGGAAAGTAAGCGTTTCCGGACACATGTCCACATAACATATTTTCTTTCTTTGTGTGTGAGGAATGTTTCCTGAAAGTTTGGCCGTACCTTTTTGTAACACCCTGTATACAGAAGCATACATAACTTTGTAAGTAGGTGCGAAGTCTTAGACCCGTCGTAAGTAGAGCAAAGTCTCAATAGCAAGCTGAGGTTGAAGCGGTGTGTCCCGGCCTTCTGCTCTTGATCAAATGGGCAGAATCTCTAGCGGAGCTCGTAGACCTATCCTGCGCCGGCTAGAGGGCGCTGTCGTCGGTGTATGTCGTAGTGCAAACCCAGCAGAGCGCACCTACGTTGTGGCATCGAAGCTATCGATACCACACGTTGCAGAAATTTTCTTTGCTTTTGTCCTTATTTTGCTTGCCGTGTCTGTTTGGTGCAACTGTCACCACCTACATACCCACCCCACCTATCCCGCCCCCTGCTCAGGCGCCACAGCCGCAAGCGTTACATGCCACACAGCTAACGCAGAAGTTTCAGCTCCAGACGCAGATATCTGCGCTACTTAACACGGCGCAGCAGCTACGGGCCAACGCTGCGCGCTCGACGGAACAAAAACTGCCTACTACAGCTATTATACCACCTTTTCGACAGTTATGTGAACAAGATCAGGAATGGCTCGAATGGTTGTCCCACTTCGAGGCATACCTACTAGCTCACAGTGTACCAGGTACTGTGAAACTTCCGTATCTATTATCCACAGTGCAGTGCAGTGTTCCGATTAATTCAGAAGTTGTAACAGATTTTTAGGGTATGAAAAGGAAATGAAAATTCAAATGTGCTTGCAGTGCTTTATATTCAGACGTTATGTTGCGTGATGCGATCGTGTATAATGTACCTGATGTCACACTCAGAGAACAGATTTTGAAACAGTCCGATCCTTCAAGTCAGCAGGTGGTGCAAATACTAGATCACTACGATTCCGGTGTCTTGTTGGCTCATACATTTGAGCAGCCAGTTATTAGTCGGGTTGAGTCCCTTAGTTGCGATGGGCCCATTCGGCGGCGGCAACAGTTCGGCACGCCGAGTAAACAACCTTCCCCGCCACGTAAACGCGCGGCTACAGAAGCGGACAGAATTAAGTCTTGCCCTCAGTGCTATTCGCGGCACATACGCCAAGACTGCCCCTCCTGACAAGCTCAGGTGTTACGCTTGTGGTAGGAAAGGACATGTGCAATCCGTATGTTTGCAACGGAACAAACATAAGAATTCGACCCAGTCACATACGACTAGTCACAAGGCCCATGTCACTAATGCAGTATATTCTACAACAAGCATTAGCAAAACCAGCAAGTGTGCAGTTTCTTCAGTGGCACGCCAGTCAAACTAACGTTTTGTTCATTTACATTTCAATTGGACACGGGTGCCGCTGTCACATTGCTAAATCGTCACATATATGGTCTATATTCTCCCCACGCCCGTCTAAAACTAACACGAAGCTGACGGCTTATAATGCACAAGACATTCCCGTTCTCAGAACATGTATTTTACCTGCCATGTGTCGCTCGCATACGCATACTTTTACAGTGCTACAATCACGCGATTGTGAGAACATATTTGGTCTTCATTCTTTTGATTTCTTTGGCTTTAGCATTCAGGACAATGTGTTGTCAGTGTCTGCATTCCATGCAAAAGACAGTGTCGCTTGCTTGCTAAAAGAATTCTCGGAAATCTTTTCTGATGGTTTAGGCAAAACTAACAATTTTGTTGCACATGCGAGTGTTACTCTGAAAGACAATGCTCAGCCGAAATTTTGCGGTCCAGAACTGTTCCCAATGCATTACGGGACAAGGTCGCTGCTGAACTTAAAGAATTGCAAGATAACAGAAGGAATACAAGTGCGCCGGCGACGAGTCTGATATCGAAGCAAATGATATAATAAAGTCAGTTCTTCCGTCACCAATGAACGTGGCTTGCATTGCATTTTCAAACCTTCCATTTGTATCCTATTCAAGGTCACCAATTTTTCCATTACACGCCTAACATCCACAGTTGAACCACTGTGCGATCCACTGTACGATCAGCGCCAGACAGGACATATAAAAGAACCAACGGAAGATTAAAAAGTTGACAACCTATGCCCGTGCCAGAAACCATCATTTCCACCTCAGCAATTGAAATGCCTTCGCGAAAGAATAAGGCGGTCCCCTCAGAATATTCGGGTGCTGCATTAAAGATAATACGACAACTAGGTAAGCGGAAATGCCTAAATGACGCCTCCTATAAGAATAATATGTCCATACATGAAACATAGATGAACTGACACAGTGAAGCCAATCGGAGTTCTGAATCTACTCAATTAACGTTTAAGGCTTGGGTCATTGACGACAACTACACGAGGATGTACGGAAGGTACCGAGAAGGATTACTTAGACAGCTGAGCGCCAATGTCCATCACGGATTCCACAGACGAATAAGGCATCGGGGGACCAGACCCCCGCCATCGCAAACTCCTTTCTTAAATTTCTTACGTGCCACCGTAAGGTCGGTTCTATACGCTGTTTCTGCCGGCTACGTGGCATGGCGGCCTCTGCAGACAGAGATGAGGGAGGGCTCCTCAGAACAGGGGACATGTAAAGGAGATCCAATCATTAGGGAAGAAGCATTCTGCAGAACGACCAAAGCAACACATGATACTTTGTCGCTAGTTTTATTTTCTTCTGAATTTGCTGTAGGCGGCAAATTAAAAAATAAAACATCGGCCGCTGCAAACGAAGGAGCAGCAGGACATTGCCACGTCACAAACAGTAACGGGGACACAAAGACGAAGGGCAAGACCCCACTTTCTCTCCACACAGAGGCAGCTCATAAGGAGTCATTTCGCGAGCAGGAGGGATGCTGGAGATACACTATGCGATCAAAAGTATCCGGACACCTGGCTGAAAATGACTTACAAATTCGTGGCGCCCTCCAGCGGTTATGCTGGAATTCAATATGGTGTTGCCCCACCCTTAGCCTTGATGACAGCTTCCACTCTCGTAAACATAAGTTCAATCAGCTGCTTGAAGGATTCTTGGGGAATGGCAGCACATTCTTCACGGAGTACTGCACTGAGGAGATGTATCGATGTCGGTCGGTGAGGCCTGGCACGAAGTCGGCGTTCCAAAACATCCCAAAGGTGTTGTATAGAATACAGGTCAGGACTTTGTGCATGTCAGTCCATTACAGGGATGTTATTGTCGTGGAACCACTCCGCCACAGGCCATGCATTATTAACAGGCGCTTGATCGTGTTGAAAGATGCAATCGCCATCCCCGCATTGCTCTTCAGCAGTGGGAAGCAAGAAGGTGCTTAAAACATCGATGTAGGCCTGTGCTGTGAAAGTGCCACGCAAAAAAAAGGGGTGCAAGCTTCCTCGATGAAACACGACAACACCATCGTCTCCGAATTTTATTGTTGTCACACACGCTGGCAGATGTCGTTCGCCGGGCATTCGCCATTCCCATACCCTGCCGTCGGATCGCCATATTGTGTACCGTGATTCGTCACTCCACACAACGTATTTCCGCCGTTCAAGCGTCCAATTTTTATGCTCCTTACACGAAGCGAGGCGTCGTTTGCCATTTACCGGCCTGATGTGTGGCCTACGAGTAGCCGCACGGCCATGAAATCCAAGTTTTCTCACCAGCCGCTTATCTGTCATAGTCCTTGCTGTGGATCCTGATGCAGTTTGGTTTTCCTGTGTGATGGTCTGGATAGATGTATGCCTATTACACATTACGACCCTCTTCAACTATCGGTGATCTCTGTCAGTCAACAGATGAGGTCGGCCTGTACGCTTTTGTGCTGTATGTGCCCCTTCACAATTCCACTTCACTATCACATCGGAAACAGTGGACCTACTGATATTTAGGAGGGTGGAAATCTAGCGTCAAGACGTATGACACAAGTAACACCCAATCACCTGACCACGTTCGAAGTCCGCGAGATCCGCAGAGCACCCCGATCTACTCTCTCACGATGTCTAATGACGCTGAGGGCGCTGATATGAAGTACCTGGCAATACATGACAGCAAAATGCACCTAATATCAAAAACGTATGTTTTTCGGGGTGTAAGGATACTTTTGATCACGTAGTGTAACTACTTCGCCACTCACTGTGAGACAGCCGGGATGTACCATATCATCGAGAGGAGTAGTGAACAAAATCTATGCCGTCGAGATTGGGGCAGAAGAACGCACAACCAAATTCTCAAAAAAATGGTTCAAATGGCTCGGAGCACTATGGGACTTAACATCTACGGTCATCAGTCCCCTAGAACTTAGAACAACTTAAACCTAACTAACCTAAGGACATCACACAACACCCAGTCATCACGAGGCAGAGAAAATGCCTGACCCCGCCGGGAATCGAACCCGGGAACCCGGGCGCGGGAAGCGAGAACGCTACCGCACGACCACCCAAATTCTCACCCTCAGTATCGTGAGTACGACTTCTCTTGTTTCCCACTATTTCAGGTTCTGTCCTGGGAGACAATGGGATTCTGATCCTGTCGCAAAGGCAAAGACGAAAATTCATGTACACGATTATCATCTACATGTACATCATCCACATATAAATGGATACTACGCAAATCATACTCAATTCGTCAGTGTGAGAGTGCAGGGTCACAGTAAACTCGCAGTGGTGCATCAGAGAAAAGATACTTGACTCCCAGAAGAACATCCATGCAGTGACCGTAGCCAGGTTACTCGCTTGAACAGAAGTCGGCATGGATCCTTTAGTACTTAATAGCGACGCAATGTCATTGTGAATACGTCAATGTGAGGGTGTGAGAGATATAGTAAACTAGCAATGGCGCATAGGAAAAAAATACTTGACTGCCAGGCGAAGATTCATACGTTGACCATAGGTGTGTTACTCGCTTGGGGAGAAGTCGGCATTTATCCTTTAGTATTTAACAGCGACGCAATTTCTGTTTTAGCCGTCAGTGTGAGAATGTGATGGATACAGTATACTGGCAGTGGTGCATGGGCAAAAACATACTTAACTCCCAGGAAAAGATAAATACGTTGACCGTATCCGAGTTAATCACCAGCTGTGAAGTCAGGATGGACCATTTAGCATTGAATAGAGATGCAATTTCTGTGTTAAACAGTCAACGTGCTGGTGCGAGGGATACAGTATACTGGCAGTGGAGCATCGGAAAAGTATACTTGACTCCCAGGAGAAGATCAAAACGTTGACACTATCCACGTTACTCGCTTTCAGTGAAATCAGGATGAACCCTTTTGCATTGAATAGCGACGCAATTTCTGTGTTACTTCGTCAATGTGAGGGTGCGAGGGATATGGTAAACTAGAAGTGGTGCATCAGAAAAAAGATATTTACTCCCAGGAGAAGATTCATAAGTTGATCGTAACTGCGTTACTCGCTTGGGGATACGTCGGAATGGGATCCTTTACTATTTAATAGCGATGCCATTTCTATGCTTAGTCGTCAATGTGAGGGTGTAATCTTTACATTGTCAGTGGTGCATCAGTAAAAAGGTAATTGATTTCCAGAAGATCCATACGTTGACTGTAGGCCGGCCGGAGTGGCCGTGCGGTTCTAGGCGCTACAGTCTCGAGCCGAGCGACCGCTACGGTCTCAGGTTCGAATCCTGCCTCGGGCGTGGATGTGTGTGATGTCCTTAGGTTATTTAGGTTTAATTAGTTCTAAGTTCTAGGCGACTGATGACCTCAGACGTTAAGTCGCATAATGCTCAGAGCCATTTGAACCTTTAGAACCATTTGACTGTAACCACATTACTTGCATGGGGGGAAGTCGGCTTGGATCTTTTACTATTTAATAGCGACGCAAATTGTGTGTTAAATCGTCAATGTGGAGGTGCGAGGGGTACAGTAAACTAGCAGTGGTGGATAGAAAAAAGGTGCTTGACTCCCAGGAGAAGATCCATGCACTGACGGTAGCTGCTTTACTTGCTAGGGGATATGTCGGTTTCGATCATTTAGTATTTAATAGCGTCGCAATTTCAATGTGAATTCTCCAATGTGAGTGTGTGAGGGATACAGTAAATTAGCAGGGGTGCATCGGTAGAAAGATACTTGACTACCAGCTGGATATCCATACATTGACCGTAGCTGCTTTACTCGCTTGGGGAGAAGTCAGCATTGAACCCTTAGGATTTAATAGCGACGCAATTTCTGTGTTAAACCGTCAATGTGAGGGTGCGATGGGTACAGTACACTGGGAGTGGTGCATCGAAAAAAAGATACGTCACTCATAGGAGAAAATCAATACGTTGACCGTATCTGCATTACTCGCTTGCAGTGAAGTCAGGATGTACCCTTTAGCATTGAAGAGCGGCGCAATTTCTGTGTTACGTTGCCAATGTGAGGTTACGAGGTATACAGTAAACTAGCAGAGATACATCGGAAAAAAGATACTTATCTCCCAGGAGAAGATCCATACATTGACTGTAGCTGCGTTACTAGCTTGGGGATAAGTCGTCATGGATCCTTTAGTATTTATTAGCGACGCAATGGTACTGAAAAAATCGTCAATGTGAGGTTGAAAGGGTTACAGTAAACTCTCAGTGGTGAAACGGAAAAAAAAACTTGACTCCCAGGAGAAGATCCATACGGTGACAATAGCCACGTTACTTGCTTGGGGAAAGTCGTCATGGATCCTTTAGTTTTGAATAGCGACGCTATTTCTGTTTTAAATCGTCATTTTGCGGGTGCGAGGGCTACAGTATACTGGCAGTGGTGGATCAGAAAAAGTATACTTGAATCGCAGGAGATGATCAATACATAGACCATACTTGCGTTACTCGCTTGCGGTGACGTGTTTGGCTCTTTTCCATTGAATATCGACGCTATTTCTGTGTTAGTTCGTGAATGTGACAGTGCGAGGGATAAAGTAAACTGGCAGTGAAGAATCGAATAATAGATAACTGACTCCCAAGAAAAGATCCGTACATTGACCGAAGGCACGTTACTTGCTTGGGGATATGTCGGCATGAATCCTTTAAAATTGAATAGAGACGCTGTTTCTTTGTTAAACCGTCAATGTGTGGGTGCTAGGGATACAGTAAACTGGCAGAGGTGCATCGCAAAAAACATACTCTACACTCAGGAGGAGATCCATACGTTGACAGTAGCCACATTACTCGCTCGGGGAGATGTCAGATCCATTAGTATTGAATAGCGACGCAATTTCTATGTGTATTCAACAATGTGAGGATGCGAGCTTAACATTGTCGGTGAGATGATCCATACGTTGAACGTAGCAGCGTTACTCCCTTGGGGAGAAGTCGACATGGATCCTTTAGTATTGAATAACGACGCGATTTCTGTGTTAAATCACCAATTTGAGAGTATGAAGGTTACAACAGACTGGCAGTGGTGCATCAGAAACAAGATATTTGAATGTCAGGAGAGGTTACACAGCTCGCCGGTGTGGCCGAGCGGTTCTAGGCGCTTCAGTCTGGAACCGCGCAACCGCTACGGTCGCAGGTTCCAATCCTGCCTCGGGCATGGATGTGTGTGATGCCCTTAGGTTAGTTAGGTTTCAGTTGTTCTAAGTTCTAGAGGACTGATGACCTCAGATGTTAAGTCCCATAGTGCTCAGAGCCATTTGAGGTTCCACACGTTGATCGTACCTGCGTTACTTGCTTGGAGAGACGTTGGCATGGATCCAATAGTATTTAATAGCGACACAGTTTCTGTGTTAAATACTCAATTTGAGGGTCGTTTGTTACAATATACTGGTAGTGGTATATCGGAAATTAGATATATGACTGCAAGAGAAGTTCCATACGTTGATCGTAGCCACGTCACTCGCTTGGGGATAAGAAGTCATGGGTCCTTTAGTATTTAATATGGGCAAAATTTCATTGTGAAATAGGCAGTGTGTAAGTGCGAGGGATACATTAATTAGCTATGGTGCACCGGGAGAAAGATACTTGACTACCAAGAGAAGATCCATACGTTGACCGTACCTGCATTACTCGCTTGGGGAGAAGTCGGCATGGATCCTTTAGTATTGAATAACGACACTATTTCTGTGTTAAATCGTCAAATTGAGTGTATGAAGGTTACAATAGACTGGCAGTGGTGTATCAGAAATAAGATATTTGAATGTCAGAAGCGGTTCCATAAGTTGACCGTAGCCGCGTTACTCGCTTGGAGAGACATCAGCATGGATCCAATAGTATTTAATAGCGACGCAGTTTCTGTGTTAAGCCGTCAATGTCCCGATGCGGGGGTACAGAATACCGGCAGTGGTGCATCAGAAAAAAACATACTTGACTGCCAGGGTGTGGGCGGTGGGTGGAATAATTGTTAATGTTCCTATTATTTATTTAATGCTGTTGTTTGCCGTTCTCAACACTGACTCTCTAACTACAATATTGGCAACCAGAAAGTGATTAGCAAAACGTGAAGCCTGCAATTAGAATTCCTAGTGCCCACTTCATCTGAGAAATACATTTATAGCTACAGCTTATAGCTCTGAGGAATTAGGAGATTGTCTGGGATTCATAATCAAAAACCATTCTCTCTAAAATGTTCGCTATATTCTGAAAGTCGCAGACCAAAAAGAATCAACACAATCCAACTACCAGAGCAGTTCAGAGTTTAATGCGCTGATGCAACTATAATTGTTCAAATTAAATGTTTAAGTGAATGCTCACAATAATTTGATGATAATGTTCATAAAACGCCCCGCTAATAACGGTAGAATGTCTGTACTGTGACGGCACGTGAAAATACGACATACGCAAACTAAAGATAGATCATTAACGTCATCCCAAAATTAACACTTCACTCGAAAACAATTTCATGATTACGCGTATCTCGAGTAACTTATTACTGCATCCGAGGCTGTTTATATCAACGATACCGACGCGACGCGACTACCGGCACAGGTGGTGCGCTAATCAGCGTCTGGAGAAAACTGGGGCCTTCCTTTTCTCGCGCAGCGTTCTTACATATAAAGCCGCGGTGCGGACAGCTAAGGGAACGCCTGATCAAATCTGCTCTCCCGACTAGCCACTGGGCTATTAATGCTCCACTGTAAGTTATCGAATAAATCATTGCTTCCTTTGCTGATGGCCGATGAAGTTTTCAATTTAATTGTGCAATCAGCACACAGATAAGTAATCATAATAAAAGTCTGACGTGGCTAAGTCAAATATTTTGGGCGAGAGAATTAATTTAATTACACTACATGCAGTAGACGAGCTCTGAACTTGGTCTTTGGAGAAACGCTATAGCTATAGTTTTATAGTTATTCTGCTGAAACTTCTCACATTTTTATGATTATAGCGGATCTCCCTTCTACTTAAATTTAAACATCCTAGCTTTATTTATTCGCCTACTTAATCTATCTTGCTTCCTTAATTTCTAAGACAAAAAACAGAAAATCATGAATTTCAACTAAAATTTTAATTTGTGAGATCCAGAATACTGTTTCTACTAAATTATTATGCAAAAGGAATCTAAATATAAATTTTTAAGTTTCTAGCTCTTTTCTGTTGCGCCAATGATTTTTACAGAAAAACATCCAAATTTCGAAAATGGTTAAAGTTATTGAACTGATATCCAACACATATTGATTTTGTATTACTCCTGACATGCTAGAAACGTTTCAGGTTATTTACTTCATTTTAAAGTATTGCGCAATATTTATGACGTCAGAGCTAGTTACAGTGGACTAGGCTGTCACACAATGGAAAGACTGATGTGAATTTTATAAGGCGTGAGTATGCTGCTTCCCTACATCACCCTCTACTTAATTTTTTTGAATGTAAATGAGAAAAAATTAATTACAAAAAGGGAACCAAGAGTACAGCTTAACTCCCTATGAAAATTAAAATTGAAATGTAAACATATAGATTAAAAGAAAACTTATTACCTACTTCAATTATTTAAATTGCTGGCATGTTCACTGCTTCTTAAGCAACATTATCACTCAAAATTTAAGCAAAATCAATGAAACACTTTGGCATACATACTGCCTTAGACAGACAAGCACATAAAAATATGTAAAATTATGAAAATCTTAAGTCCATTAAATTGTCTGTAAATATTTTTACACACACAAATTCAAAGAAAACAACACAGTTATTCATGAAACATAAACAGATAATTATATCTTAGCAGTCTTTTCTAAACCTGAAAGAAAATTTCACAAATCATGACAATTTCATTTTTACACACGTGGTTGTAGCCGCTTTGACTGGCGTTCTACACTTCCATTCACAAGGGTAGAGAAGGGGAAGCTGCTATGGTGTGCGTCCTTCACGTTCACTCTAAATTACATGGGGAAAGGGGAGGCGTCACTGTGAGTTGTGTCCAAGTCACTCCACGCTTTCATGCAGCTCCAGGCTGCCATTATCTGGTTTGTCCTGTAGAACAAACAAAAAGAGTGCCTCAGACTCTGTTCACTTAATATCTAAGGGTGGCTCGCAATGAAATGGGGATATATACATTTTATCTTTCAATATGTTACTGGAACAAAGTTAACAGAACTTTTTCAATTTTACTCTCGCGATTACTTAACTGTCATAAAATCGGTAAACAAATGGCTCAAAACGCCGTTAGTCACGTACTAGAGAAAATTTATGCTCAAGGCATACAGTCATTATTCCTATTTCATCTCAATTTATTATTTCTGGGCCAGAACACTGAACCAATGCTCGGTACATTCTTGATACATTTGTATTTTATTTACTTAGCTGACTCATCTTCGATTACCTTATTCTTAGAGATAGTATGAGTATATTTAATTAGTAGTTGTCTTCTCAGCTTCTTTGTACATGTGAGTAACTTGTGGTAATAGTACAGTTCTGAGTGTTCAAAACACACTACGTTTAGTTGACTACTAAATCCACTTATTGGTCTTCTGCTGCTGTGTCACTTCCACATCTGCAATTATGTACTTACTTTGCTAGTGTATGAACTTAAGTAATACTCACTCCATTAAAATTTAAAGCATAGGATAGCACATTTATCTCATATCTATAGTGTATTGCAGCTTGCTCACGTGGAAATCCATTTCCACTTGATCGGACGCTGAAACCACAGGTAGTCTCTCTCGACCTACCACTAAAGTGCATTAAGTAATTATAGACGAGCGTAATGCTAAATTCCTTAAACCTATAGGACACCATGAGCTGCTCTGTCTCATCTAACTTAAGGGTACCTATGGTCGCATTCACGCCTCCAACTCATAACCTCAATACACGTAGGTGTGTCACCGCACACCCAACACCAAAATAATGGCCAGCTGCAACCTTATAAATACTTCAGGGACGTGTCCTTCACGTCTCAAACACAAACACTACTCAGTTCTATTACACTGCCATTCCCTGCTACACAAGGTGAGTTCATTTTTACAACTTATCTGTCTATTTTTCATAACACTAAGCACTCTCTTTTACTATTTATTAATTAGCTCTAATGAATACACTAGGTCTCATTGCCACTTCAGATCAGGGTTCTATACATACTTGTTACTCAAATACATTTGTGTCTTAATTACGTCATACTTCTCTATTGTTTATGTCACTGTTAGGTTTGTCACATTAGGTATTTTCTTCACTAATCGGTGGATAGAACGGTTACAGAACTCATGGCTTGATAGCCATGACGGAAAATTTTAGTATTGCAAAGAAGGAGTCGAAAATTTGGAAGATAGGAAAGATGAAGAATGAGTGAGACCTGAAAAGGAAAGAAGATCTCACACAGCTGGGACTGCACAGCTGCCACACTGTGTAGAGGTTACAGAACAACCTCCTCCCTACAGAATTCATTAGTTTATTATTGGCTTGATAACAATAACGGAAAATTTAATGTGTTGGAAAGAAGAGGTCGAAATTTGAGGTGGATAGAAAAGATGAAGAGAGAGTGAAATCTGAAATGGGAAAGAAGATCTCACACAGCTGAGACTGCACAGCTGCCACACTGTGTAGAGGTTACAGAACAACCTCCTCCCTACAGAAAGCATTCACTACCTATGAACTTCTTTAGGTCGATCACGTTCCTGAGACCTAATAGCTTTTTACTCTTAGGGTACTCTAGCCTATATGCATTGGCATGTGGTTTTCCTATGCTCCTGAAAGGTCCTTGGTATATGAACATGAATTTCTTTGTTTCTGCATTTATTTTCTTTGATTTTTCCTTGGTTTTGACAAGGACTAACTGACCTATTTCAAAACTGGTGGGTACAGCTTTTGCGTCATGACGCTTCTTCCTTTCCAATGCTCTTTTTCTTCTCGTCTGTGGATATTTGCGTTAGAATAGGGAATTCTACCATATCTGCAATCACATTGTGCGGTTCTTGGCCAAACATCAATTCGCAAGGCGCAAAACCAGTTGCATCATGCCTTAAGTTGTTAATTACATTCTCTAAATACTTCATGTGCTCTGCCCAAGACCACAATAAGTCCTTCAAAGCCTATTCAATTCTCTCATAATACGTTCACTCATATTTCCTTGGGGGGAAATACGCAGATATTTTCAAATGTTTCACTCCGGCCTTATCCAGACATTCTTTAAATCTATCAGAAGTAAATTGAGGCCCATTGTCTGACAGGAAACTCTTCGGAACGCCAACGTTCCTGAAGAACTCTTTTTCCAACTTTTCTACCAACGTTTTTGCATTTGCTCTTTTAATTGGGAATAGCTTAACATATTTACTAAATCCATCCACAACAACAAAAACATGGGTGCACCCACCTCTCGAAGCAGGAAGAGGGCCAAAAAAATCACAAGCCAGTAATTCTAGGGTTTCAGTTGGCTTTACTGAATGCATATCCCCTTGTATTCTGGTGTTAGCAGCACGAACTTTCTGGCACACTACACAAGATGCTAGACGCTTGGCAACACGGTGGTACATGTTGTCAAACACAACTTTCTCTTTTAATTTTGCAAGGCACTTCTTTGCACCATAGTGCCCATACCTCAGGTGTACATAGTCGATTAGTAAGTCTACATGTTGTGAGGGAAAGCACAGGTTCCACTCAGAAACACCTACCTTTTTCCTCCTAAACAGAATAACTTTATGCAGACAGTAGTATTGCGAAACCTTATGATAGTTCGCATCCCCCAAATAGCTCTTCACTAATTTCAGTTGGTCATCTGCATTCTGCTCACGTCTCAAGTTCTTAATCACTCTCTTTAATGCACTTTCTTCCTTTACTTCGTGCAATGCAAACATTCGAACTTCATTTAGGTCTGTTGCTGTAATTCCCGCGTCATCACAGAGCTCCGCACTTCTAGATAACCCATCAGCTACCAGATTGTCTCGCCCTTGAATATATCTAACCTCAAGGTCAAACTGCTGGAGATACAATGACCATCTTACCAAACGAGCATTCCTCAACTTACATGTCTTTAAAAAGGTCAACGCTTTATGGTCACTGTAAACAATTATCTTGTGACCTAATAGATACTGCTCAAATTTCTGTACCCCAAATACAATTGCCAATGCTTCCAGTTCTCAGATTCCATAATTTCTCTCTGCTGCCTGTAAAGATCGACTTGCGAAAGCTATAGTCTTGTGCACTTCTTGTTCGTTCTCTATTTCTACTTGGAATATCTCCACAGCTATACCATAGCCACTAGCATCAACAGACATACAGAATGGTTTTTCAAAATCAGGATGATGTAAAATACGACTATTAATTAAAGATTGTTTAAGCACCTCGAACGCCTGTTGGCATTCTGCTGTCCAAACCCAAGGGGTATTCTTTTACAGCAGGAGGTGAAGACAGGGCGCATTAAAAGCCTGATCACTAACAAAACGCCTATAGAAGCCGAAAAGACCGAACATCGATCTCAACTGCTTCTTGTTTCTGGGAACCTCAAATTTTTCAATGACTGCTAGCTTGCCTGGGTCAAGCAGAATACCTTTTCCACTTATATCCCAAGAAACCTATTTCCTCTTTAATGCAGTCTGTCTTTTCAATCTTTAGTTTCATGCCACCTCTCCCAATAGCCTCTAACACTTCCTCTAATAAAACTATGTGTTCTTCCCAGGTAGGAATTGCTATTAACAGATCATCTACGTAGACTGTTATTTTATTACTTAAGGCTGGTCCTAAAACACGGCACATCACACGTACGAAGGCACAAACAGAGATATTAAGTCCGAAAGGTACCACACGGTATTGGTAACAAACTCCTTCGTACAAGAAAGCTGTGTACTTCCTTGAACTTTCCGCCAGTGGCAAATTCCAATATCCACACGTGATGTCCATAGAGGTTAAGAATTTAACTCCCCGGAATTTTTGCAATAACTCGTCCATGTTCTGCGGTCTATCACTTTCCCTAACCACTATTTCATTCAACCAACGAGCGTCCAAGATCAATCTGACACTCCCGTCCCTTTTTGGTACAACAACAAGAGGATTATTGTACTCACTGAACGCTTTTTCAATCACACCCCACTCTAGTATTCTCTGTATCTCCTTTCGAACCGCCTCCTTCCTAGCTACATGTGTTTGGTATGGCTTCCTGAAAAACACTTGGCCAGGTTTCACCTTTAATTGACATTCATAACCTTTGACCACGCCAGGTCGATTTTAAAATACCTTATGATGCCTATTTAAAACCTGTCTCAGTTCTTCCTTCTGATTAGCTGAAATTTTATTGATTTCCTGCAATTTAGCTTCTATTTTTTCCAAAATAATTGCTTCTTCTTCTTCTGTGTTTAGCTTACTTTTACTAAGATTAACACCTTCGTCCCAATGTCTCCTATTTTTCAGAACTCGTATAGGCAGCTCCCAAGTTTCATCATTAGTTACTACATGTTTATCAGTAAAAGGTACCGTAATTACTCCGGTTATCGGCAAGACCATTTTTAACTGGCTTCTTTCAAAGTCAACAACACTCTGATATTTTGACAAGAAATCTATGGCAATTAAAATCTCAATACTGAGATTATTTACAATTAAGCATGGATGATCAATTAAATTACCATTAATGTTAAAGGGCAGCAAAGCTTCTTGTTTTACCGTTTTTGACACCTTGACAGTAGCACCAATTATTCTTAGTCCTGGTACCTTCATTACGGTAAGCTTGTCTTTACTAGGTAATGCATCAAAGAAGGACTGAGATATCGCACTCACCTCACTTCCACTGTCTAAGAGACAACGTACATTGATACCTAACATATTCACTATTATTATAGGGTGGCTTATTCTAGGTTGTACAGGTGGTTCCTCAAACTCATCCAACAGTTCCTTTTGGATTTGTCTCCAACTAAAGTGATCGACATCTGTCTTCATTACACTTAGGTCAAAGTGTGTAGGGGTTTCCTGAACTACATTTTCAGCTGCCTTTTCCAGTCGGTCTATTAATTTCAAATCGAAACACCGCGCGACTTCATTACATTTAGTTTGCTGAACATGACCCAAATTACTGTAGTCTGAGCGATTCTTCGCCTCCAGACCGGGCATAACGCTAGTTACAGCTAAACCACTTTCACTATTATCGTCGGGTTCCTTCTCCAGTGACAACTGGTCACAGCTACTGGGTTCATCGACCCCCAACAGGCTATCCTCTACATTCTCACTTACCTCCTGTCCTAAATCTATTAGTACAGTATCAACATCCTGCACAGGCACTTTAGATAAGAGCACATCATCCTCATCGTAAATATAAGCATGAATTTCTTCTGCTTCTTCACCTGACAATTTAGTATTTTGTAGCTCTTCCCTACCGTTACACTGCTGCGCCTTCTCTTTCTCTTCCCACTTAGAAAGCGTCTCTAACATGGTATCTATTAAATACTGTGAGTGATCTAATATTTCTGCTGTATCCTTAGATGCTACCGACCCCTCATCCACATGTTCAGTCTGAGTATTCTGATCTGTCTTACCAATTACTGTAATTACTGGCTTAGGAAAAGTAACCGCCTGGTGAGCGCCAGTGTCCTCATAGACGGGAACTAGTTTTCCTGCCTCGGCCTACTACTATTTCCTTTATTTCCTTTATAGTTAACTGGCACAGCATTGCTTTCCGCACTGTTGTTTACCTGCATAATTTTGTTTGGAACAAAATTACTATCATTTGGATGCCATTGTTGGTTCTGATAATTATTTCTCCAACTCCTACCTCTCTTAGGATGGCGAACACCTACTGTTCTGATGTTACATTGTCATTCTGCTCGTTCTTAAAATTACTACTAGTGTTATTACCATTTCTGTTATTACGTGCTTGCTCCTCATTGGCAGGAACACGCTCTACACGTTCCAAATACTCAATGAAACGATCAAGATTGTCTCTAGGGGCAGATATAATTCTAGTTTGCCAATACCATGGCAGTTTGGCTTCAAGACCTAGTATTATCATTTCAGGTTTCAGCTTTTCCGCCAAATGTAACAAATGTGAAATCCATGACCTAGCAAACTCTTTAATATATTCGTTGTGTGCATTGAAGCGTTTTCCACTCCAAAATTCTCTCAACACTTCATTTTGCTTATTGCTAGACCAATACTCATTATTGAAAGCTGTTTCAAATTCCGCTAATGTTTTACACTTCAACATAACATCAGCTGACCAACGCATAGCGTCACCTGCTAAGTGGCTTCCAATAAATGAGATTTTCTCTCGTTCAGACCAAGTTGGTGGAATCACATCTTCAAAATCGTTCCAGAAATCTAGCGGGTGGATATTTATATCTGGATCGAACCGCAAGAACTGCCGACATCCGATAAATGCGGCGTTTGCAGCTACAACTTGTTGTATACTACCATTACCAGAAGTTACTGAAGCTACTTTACTCTCAATGTTAGCAATGTTAGTACTAATATTTTCTACTCTCATTTCAACATTATCTACTCTTTGCACAGTATGAGTAGTATCAGTTTTGATTGCATCTACTTCTGCTTGACATATGTTTACTTTTGTATTAACATCTTTAAACCTATCTGAGCACAGTTCAGATTCCGCCTCGATCTTTTCTGTTAACTTGTGCTCCAGCTTCGCATCTTCCACTTGGAAGTCTTTGCAAACCTCAGCAACTTCGGATTTTACTGTTTTATACATTTCAGAAAATTGTTGAGCAACCTTTTTCTTAATACCCTCATGATTGTAATCAATTTTATAATTCAAACTGTCCAGATCCTCTTTCAACTTATTGCAACCAGCCTTGAAGGTATTGTCCATTACCTCCAATCGTTTATTAAAATTAGTTTGGCTGGCCACAATCTCATACTTTAATTCAGCATTACTGCTTTTGAGCTCAGTTATTTCAGATTTTAATTCAGCTGTGATTTTAGCATTACTGGTAGCTATTGCTTGTAATACAACATTTAAATCAATAGCCCCAGTATCTTTGGGTTGCTCACTAGCTGGTTTTTTTTATCACACCCAGGTGACGAAAAACTAGCTCCAATACCAGAATTATCAAAACGAAATGAAACATCTTATTGATCAGTCATATCTAACTTATCCTTTTTAAACTCTACCACCTCTGATGACTGTTTCGTTTTTAACTCATCAGATAAACTATCATCCAATAAATTAACAATTTCTAATTTCTGCTTTACTACAGGGGTCTCTATTATTGAATAATTGCCCCTTTTCACACTACTGTCAGGAGACAATACTTCATATTTCACTTTAACATTACTATTTTCATGCGTATTTCCACTTGAACCGTTGTCTGGATTTACAGTTCCCTCAACAGACATAGGTTCTGATTTAAGTTTAACCTCAGTTTCTTCTGGCGGTTCCTTCGCCGACAGTTTTTTAGTGCAGGTTAGCAAAAATTTTAACAGCTTTCACTTAACTTAGTTCCTTCTACATGACGTATGGCGTTGCCGGCGCGGCGTACCAGGATTACTGATGCGACTTGGCGCGTTGAACTACAGACGGCACTTCGACGGCTGCTGTGTGTTTGCGTGGCCCGCAACTGCAGTCGCGGCTCCGGTTGCTCCGGCGGACGACTGCGATGAGGCGAAACTGGCTTCTCGCGATGCCGGCAGCACCGCTAGACTCAGTGCCAGCTCTGTCAATCCAGATGCGTTGTTAATCCAATTGCGTCGTCCACATGCACACGTAACACTATCACTGTCCTATTACTCAGTTGCGTGTCGCATTTCACTTTCACTTTTACTCAGTTTCTTTCCCGGCCGATGCACCATATGTGGGGGGGGTGGGTGGAATAATTGTTAATGTTCCTATTATTTATTTAATGCTGTTGTTTGCCGTTCTCAACACTGGCTCTCTAACTACAATATTGGCAACCAGAAAGTGATTAGCAAAACGTGAAGCCTGCAATTAGAATTCCTAGTGCCCACTTCATCTGAGAAATACATTTATAGCTACAGCTTATAGCTCTGAAGAATTAGGAGATTGTCTGGGATTCATAATCAAAAACCATTCTCTCTAAAATGTTCGCTATATTCTGAAAGTTGCAGACCAAAAAGAATCAACACAATCCAACTACCAGAGCAGTTCAGAGTTTAATGCGCTGATACAACTATAACTGTTCAAATTAAATGTTTAAGTGAATGCTCGCCATAATTTGATGCTAATGTTCATCAAACGCCACGCTAATAATGGTAGAATGTCTGTACTGCGATGGCACGTGAAAATACGACATACGCAAACTAAAGATAGATCATTAACGTCATCCCAAAATTAACACTTCACTCGAAAACAATTTCATGATTACGCGTATCTCGAGTAACTTATTACTGCATCCGAGGCTGTTTATATCAACGATACCGACGCGACGCGACTCCCAGCACAGGTGGTGCGCTAATCAGCGTCTGGAGAAAACTGGGGCCTTCCTTTTCTCGCGCAGCGTTATTACATATAAAGCCGCGGTGCGGACGGCTAAGGGAACGCCTGATCAAATCTGCTCTCCCGACTAGCCACTGGGCTAGTAATGCTCCACTGTAAGTTATCGAATAAATCATTGCTTCCTTTGCTGATAGCCGATGAAGCTTTCAATTTAATTGTGCAATCAGCACACAGGTAAGTAATCATAATAAAAGTCTGACGTGGCTAAGTCAAATATTTTGGGCGAGAGAATTAATTTAATTACACTACATGCAGTAGACGAGCTCTGAACTTGCTCTTTGGAGATACGCTATAGCTATAGTTTTATAGTTATTCTGTTGAAACTTCTCACATTTTTATGATTATAGCGGATCTCCCTTCTACTTAAATTTAAGCATCCTAGCTTTATTTATTCACCTACTTAATCTATCTTGCTTCCTTAATTTCTAAGACAAAAACCAGAAAATCATGAATTTCAACTAAAATTTTAATTTGTGAGGTCCAGAATACTGTTTCTACTAAATTAATATGCAAAAGGAATCTAAATATAAATTTTTAAGTTTCTAGCTCTTTTCTGTTGCGCCAATGATTTTTACAGAAAAACATCCAAATTTCGAAAATGGTTAAAGTTATTGAACTGATATCCAACACATATTGATTTTGTATTACTCCTGACATGCTAGAAACGTTTCAGGTTATTTACTTCATTTTAAAGTATTGCGCAATATTTATGACGTCAGAGCTAGTTACAGCCGACTAGGCTGTCACACTATGGAAAGACTGATGTGAATTTTATAAGGCGTGAGTATGCTGCTTCCCTACAAGGGAAGATCCGTACGTTGACCGTATCCACGTTACTCGCTCAGGGAGAAGTCGTGATTTATCCTTTAGTATTTAATTGCGAAGCAATTTGTGTGTTAGATCGTCAATGTGAGTGTGCAAGGTTTATAGTAACCTTTCAGTGATGCATCGCAAATAAGATACTTGACTCCCAGGAGAAGATCAATACGTAGACCGTAGCCATGTTACTCGCTTTTGGAGAAGTTGGCATGGATCATTTAGTATTGAATAGCGACGCCATTTCATTGTGAATTCGTCAATGTGAGAATGTGAGGGATATTGAAAATTAGCAGTGATGCATCGGTAGAAAAATACTTGACTACCAGGATATCAATACGTAGACCGTAGCCATGTTACTTGCTTGGGGAGAAGTGGCATGGATCCTTTAAAACTGAATAGCGACGCAATTTCTGTGTTAAATCGGCAATTTGATGGTGTGAGGTTTACAATAGACTGGCAGTGGTGCTTCGGAAAAAAGTTACTTGTCTCCCATGAGAAGATCAATCGTTGACCCTATCCATGTTACTCGCTTGCAATGAAGTCGATGGACCCTATAGCATTGAATAGCAGCGCAATTTCTGTTTAATTCGTCAATGTGAGGGTGCGAGCGATACAGTAAACTGGCAGTGGAGCATCGGAGAAAAGATAGCTGACTCCCAGAATAAGATCCATAGGTTGACCGAGGCCTTATGTACAATCGTCAGTGTGAGGGTGCGAGCTTTACATTGTCAGTGGTGTATCGGTAAAAAGCTACTTGACTCCTAGGAGAACATCCATATGTTGACCGTAGCTGTGTTATTCTCTTGGGGAGAATCGGCATGGAACCTTTAGTATTTAATAGCGACCCAATTTCTGTGTTAAACCGTCAATATGAAGGTGCGATGGATACAGTGCATCGGAAAAAAGATAATTCACTCCCAGGGGAAGACCAATGCACTGACCATATCCGTGTTTCTTGCTTCCAGTGAAGTCATTATTGACCCTTTGGCATTGAATAGCGACGCAATTTCTGTGTTAAAGCGTCAATGTGCGGGCGCGTGGGATACAGTAAACTAGCAGTGGCGCATCTGAAAAAAAGATACGAGGGCAGTTCAATAAGTAATGCAACACATTTTTTTTCTCGGCCAATTTTGGTTGAAAAAACCGGAAATTTCTTGTGGAATATTTTCAAACATTCCCGCTTCGTCTCGTATAGTTTCATTGACTTCCGACAGGTGGCAGCGCTGTACGGAGCTGTTAAAATGGCGTCTGTAACGGATGTGCATTGCAAACAACGGGCAGTGATCGAGTTTCTTTTGGCGGAAAACCTGGGCATCTCAGATATTCATAGGCGCTTGCAGAATGTCTACGGTGATCTGGCAGTGGACAAAAGCACGGTGAGTCGTTGGGCAAAGCGTGTGTCATCATCGCCGCAAGGTCAAGCAAGACTGTCTGATCTCCCGCGTGCGGGCCGGCCGTGCACAGCTGTGACTCCTGCAATGGCGGAGCGTGCGAACACACTCGTTCGAGATGATCGACGGATCACCATCAAACAACTCAGTGCTCAACTTGACATCTCTGTTGGTAGTGCTGTCACAATTGTTCACCAGTTGGGATATTCAAAGGTTTGTTCCCGCTGGGTCCCTCGTTGTCTAACCGAACACCATAAAGAGCAAAGGAGAACCATCTGTGCGGAATTGCTTGCTCGTCATGTGGCTGAGGGTGACAATTTCTTGTCAAAGATTGTTACAGGCGATGAAACATGGGTTCATCACTTCGAACCTGAAACAAAACGGCAATCAATGGAGTGGCGCCACACCCACTCCCCTACCAAGAAAAAGTTTAAAGCCATACCCTCAGCCGGTAAAGTCATGGTTACAGTCTTCTGGGACGCTGAAGGGGTTATTCTGTTCGATGTCCTTCCCCATGGTCAAACGATCAACTCTGAAGTGTATTGTGCTACTCTTCAGAAATTGAAGAAACGACTTCAGCGTGTTCGTAGGCACAAAAATCTGAACGAACTTCTCCTTCTTCATGACAACGCAAGACCTCACACAAGTCTTCGCACCCGAGAGGAGCTCACAAAACTTCAGTGGACTGTCCTTCCTCATGCACCCTACAGCCCCGATCTCGCACCGTCGGATTTCCATATGTTTGGCCCAATGAAGGACGCAATCCGTGGGAGGCACTACGCGGATGATGAAGAAGTTATTGATGCAGTACGACGTTGGCTCCGACATCGACCAGTGGAATGGTACCGTGCAGGCATACAGGCCCTCATTTCAAGGTGGCGTAAGGCCGTAGCATTGAATGGAGATTACGTTGAAAAATACTGTTGTGTAGCTAAAAGATTGGGGAATAACCTGGTGTATTTCAATGCTGAATAAAACAACCCCTGTTTCAGAAAAAAAAATGTGTTGCATTACTTATTGAACTGCCCTCGTACTTGACACCCAGGGGAAGATCCATACGTAGACCATAGCCAACTTACTCGCTTGGGGAGAAGTCGGCATGGATCCTTTAGTATTTAATAGCGACGTAATTTCTGTGTTAAAACGTCAGTGTGAGGGTACGAGGGTTACAGTAAACTGGCAGTGGTGCATCAGAAAAAAGATACTTGATTCAAAAGAGAAGATCCATACGTTGGCCGTAGCTGCGTTACTCGCTTGGGGAGTAGTTGTCTTGGACGCTTTAGTATTTAATTGCGGCGCAATTTGTGTGTTTAATCGTCAATGTGAGGGTGCGAGATTTAAATTAGATTGGCCGTTGTGCATTGGAAGAAAGCTACTGATTCCTAGGAGAAGATCCATACGTTGACCGTAGCTGCGTTACTGGTTTGAGCAGAAGTCGGCATGTATCCTTCAGTATTTAATAGCGACGCAATTTGTGTGTTAAATAGTCAATGTGTGGGTACGAAGATTACAGTACACTCGTAGTGGTGCATCGGATGTAAGATACTTTACTCCCAGGAGAAGATCCATAAGTTGACCGTAGCCGGGTTACTCGCTTGGGCATAAGTCTGCACGGATCGTTTAGTATTTAGTAGTGACGCAATTCCTGTGTTAAATCGCCAATGTGAGGGTGCGAGGGTTCCAGTAAACTAGCAGTGGTGCATCGGAATAAATCTACTTGACTCCCATTAGAAGGTCCATACGTTGGCCGTAGCCTCGTTACTCACTTGTGGAGAAGTCGGCATGGTTCCTTTAGTATCGAATAGCGACGTAATTTCTGTGTTAAACCGTCAATGGTGCGAGTTTAACAGTGGTGCATCAGAAAAAACATACTTGACTCACATGAGAAGATCCATTCGTTGACCGTATGTGCGTTACTCGCTCGGGGAGAAGTCGGCATGAATCATTTAGTATGTAATAGCGACCCAATTCCTTTGTTTAATCGTCAATGTGAGGGTGCGAGCTTTACATTAGACTGGCTGTGATGCAAAGAGAGAGAAAAAAAAAATTGTTCAAATGGCTCTGAGCACTATGGGGCTTAACATCCATGGTCATCAGACCCCTAGAGCTTAGAACTACTTAAACCTAACTAACCTAAGGACATCACACAACACCCAGCCATCATGAGGTAGAGAAAATCCCTGACCCCACCGGGAATCGAACCCGGGAACCCGGGCGCGGGAAGCGAGAACGCTACCGCACGACCACGAGCTGCGGGCGATGCAAAGAGAAAAAGCTACTTGACCGTATCCATGTTACTCGCTTGCAGTGAAGTCAATGGACCTTATAGCATTGAATAGCAACGCAATTTCTGTATTAATTCGTCAATGTGAGGGTGCGAGCGATACAGTAAACTGGCAGTGGAGCATCGGAGAAAAGATAGTTGACCGTAGCCGCGTTACTCGCTTGGGAAGAAGTCGGCATGGATCCTTTAGTATTTAATAGCGGAGTTTGGAATGAAGAATCTGGAGTGTCAGACATTTGCCTTGTGGAGAGGAACGTGGTCAATGTGGCACAACTTCGTTTTACGTGCAAGGAGAGGCACACAGCAGTCAGTCGCAATCTCATAGTTTTAATTGTGCTTGCAAATGTTGATCTCGGCTATAAATAGCCACATTCAGTGGATTTTCGTTACAGCTCAACAGATTTGCGGCAATTTATGTCACCATAAGTGCTATAAGGTGAATAGGCCTATACAGTTGTAAGAAGAGATGGTGACATGAAGCGCCACGAGTCTGTTGAAGTGTAACGAAAATGCAATGAAGTTGCCTATTTACGGCCAAAATCTAGATTTGCAAGCATCATTAGAACTAATTGAATTGCGCGTGACTGCTTTTTGCCCCTCCTTCATTACAATCTACGATCGTTGTGCACAGCGTTTTCTGATGGAATCAAAGTTGCATAATCGATTTACGTCACAGGCAGAACTTACAACTGTATAGAATTAAACTCCGTAGTTGATCGGCTTTCTTTATCAGAGAGTACTTCTATGAAGACAAGCTGTTTCAAAGCAACATCAAATTGAAAATCTCTAGAAAAAGCGTCATTTAAGCTACGATTTCTTATAATTCAGTGACAGGAAACTATCTGTCGGTATATAAAGGCTTCCTGTGTTCAGTGTTATAAACTCTTTATGACTTGTGTGCTGTGAAAGTATGCTATCTCAGTGCTACAGCACAGTGATGATTTATCAAAATGGCGTCATTTTGATATAATATGCCAGAGTTAAATATCAAATAATGATATACGTAAATACTGAGGAAGTTGGATAATTTTTTGTTTCGTCCAATTCAGTTGCACTGATATAAAATTCAGCTGTAGTGGTTGCCAATTTTGGACTGATACACCCATTCTCAAACTATACATGTAAATTTACGGAGTACATGTATACATGTAGTATTACAGGTAGTCATGTGCTTATAGACATACCTGGTAACAGCAGTAATTATTCATACAATATGGTGCCAAAAGGCACAAACACTCTTGTCAGCAAAGTATACAGTTGCAACAAGTACCCTCAGTGACCCTAGTCTGTGTGTCCGTTGCTACTGACTGACATAACAAACTGACAAATGTTACCTGCAGTAGTCAACAGGATACCTTTGTAAGTGTCGCCCTTATACATACACACACGCACATATGACCGCCTATTAGCTTTCTATGGTGCTGCCGCAACCATTGTCATTTATTAATAATTATTTTGAAAATTAAATTAATATCAATTGTACAACTGGTGACGATTTTGTTTTACAAAATAACGTAGCATCCAAATGAAAATGTCAATTTTACATTACAGGAAATGTTAACAATTTTTAGTGCAAAATAACGTAGTGTCCATATGGAACATACAAAGTCTGGATGAGACGACATAACGCGCCCTCCTATTTTTATAGCAGAGTATAGTACCAAGCTTTACTACCTTTATACAAGGAGTCAATGCTAAGAACTAAAATATGCTATTCATTGTTGTACGTTAGCCACGCACTGTTCAATAATAAAATATGGGGAAAGACATGAAACAGTTATAGCTTTGCAAATGACGTTATTACTGTAAGCTCTGGTTCCAAATCCAAAGTAACGCATTAAATAAACATTGCACAGCACCTTCCTGAGCATCATCAGATGCAATCATAATTCATGGCACTAAGGCCCCATTCAACCTTATTTGTGCATTGATGATATACACATAATAATCGCTGCTAAAAGAGTTATATAAAATGCCGGTAATTTTCGTCACACACGTATGAAGAAGTGTACCAAACGATTAGTTATGCGCGCACCGTAATTGTGCTGGTAATATAACAACATATGATTTATGATCAGAAAGGGGATAACCATAAGTACCAGTGACACATACGGCACAGCACATTTTTTTGTGACCAGTGTGTACTGTATCATACAATACTTGGATTGTACACTCCTGGAAATTGAAATAAGAACACCGTGAATTCATTGTCCCAGGAAGGGGAAACTTTATTGACACATTCCTGGGGTCAGATACATCACATGATCACACTGACAGAACCACAGGCACATAGACACAGGCAACAGAGCATGCACAATGTCGGCACTAGTACAGTGTATATCCACCTTTCGCAGCAATGCAGGCTGCTATTCTCCCATGGAGACGATCGTAGAGATGCTGGATGTAGTCCTGTGGAACGGCTTGCCATGCCATTTCCACCTGGCGCCTCAGTTGGACCGGCGTTCGTGCTGGACGTGCAGACCGCGTGAGACGACGCTTCATCCAGTCCCAAACATGCTCAATGGGGGACAGATCCGGAGATCTTGCTGGCCAGGGTAGTTGACTTACACCTTCTAGAGCACGTTGGGTGGCACGGGATACATGCGGACGTGCATTGTCCTGTTGGAACAGCAAGTTCCCTTGCCGGTCTAGGAATGGTAGAACGATGGGTTCGATGACGGTTTGGATGTACCGTGCACTATTCAGTGTCCCCTCGACGATCACCAGTGGTGTACGGCCAGTGTAGGAGATCGCTCCCCACACCATGATGCCGGGTGTTGGCCCTGTGTGCCTCGGTCGTATGCAGTCCTGATTGTGGCGCTCACCTGCACGGCGCCAAACACGCATACGACCATCACTGGCACCAAGGCAGAAGCGACTCTCATCGCTGAAGACGACACGTCTCCATTCGTCCCTCCATTCGCGCCTGTCGCGACACCACTGGAGGCGGGCTGCACGATGTTGGGGCGTGAGCGGAAGACGGCCTAACGGTGTGCGGGACCGTAGCCCAGCTTCATGGAGACGGTTGCGAATGGTCCTCGCCGATACCCCAGGAGCAACAGTGTCCCTAATTTGCTGGGAAGTGGCGGTGCGGTCCCCTACGGCACTGCGTAGGATCCTACGGTCTTGGCGTGCATCCGTGCGTCGCTGCGGTCGGGTCCCAGGTCGACGGGCACGTGTACCTTCCGCCGACCACTGGCGACAACATCGATGTACTGTGGAGACCTCACGCCCGACGTGTTGAGCAATTCAGCGGTACGTCCACCCGGCCTCCCGCATGCCCACTATACGCCCTCGCTCAAAGTCCGTCAACTGCACATACGGTTCACGTCCACGCTGTCGCGGCATGCTACCAGTGTTAAAGACTGCGATGGAGCTCCGTATGCCACGGCAAACTGGCTGACACTGACGGCGGCGGTGCACAAATGCTGCGCAGCTAGCGCCATTCGACGGCCAACACCGCGGTTCCTGGTGTGTCCGCTGTGCCGTGCGTGTGATCATTGCTTGTACAGCCCTCTCGCAGTGTCCGGAGCAAGTATGGTGGGTCTGACACACCGGTGTCAATGTGTTCTTTTTTCCATTTCCAGGAGTGTAGAAGCGAATCCCTTACGACTTTCATATATGAATCAAAAATTTTCTTATTAAAACAAAATTCCTTCTTTCTTATGGAATAAAATATCAACGTTTTATAAAAAATATAGTGCATGTGTAGGTCCAATTATGCCAACAACGTCATCATATGTGATACCTTCCAAAATTTCAATACACAAACAGTTATTGTACGCTAATTTCTGCAGATAGCACTTACGGTATGGTGCCATATACAGGATGTTTCACTGAATGTGTTTGCCTCTGTAAGTTACGAAGTAATATGCGACGGAAATATTTATTGTGGTAGGTCACCATAAGAAACGTTAAAATGTCTGTGAAGCTATGAACATAGTTTACTGTGTTATTATCCAAAGAGTTACAGCAAAAAGATATAATTTTTTAAATGGAGCCGGCCCGAGTGGCCGAGCGGTTCTAGGCGCTACAGTCTGGAACCACGCGACCGCTACGGTCGCAGGTTCGAATCCTGCCTCGGGCACCTATGTGTGTGATGTCGTTAGGTGAGTTAGGTTTAATAAGTAGTTCTAAGTTCTACGGAACTGATGACCTCAGCAGTTAAGCCCCATAGTGCTCAGAGCCGTTTGAACCATTTTAAATGGAACAATGGTTCTTTCTACCAAGCACTGGAATCAGTAACACCATCTGTGTATACATAAATTTAAATTACATTCCTATTACTTTTAGTTTGGGAGCTACAACCCTCCAAATTCTCAAGGGCAGATTCCACACACACTGCGCATAATGCAATGCGTCTTCTAAATGTGGTGCGGCCGAGTTGTAACGTCGCCGGTGTCACGAAGCGACAAGCTTCATCGATGCGCTGTTAGGCTGCCGACTGTCGCCGCACACGGCCGTATACCCGACAGTTCGAGCCACGCAAACAAACGGGGCTCAATATACCACAGTTACCGACATCGGGTGAAGATGACATACACGAACAACGAGTACGTTGACATGTTGCTGATGCTCGGCGAGTGTCCACGCGATACCACTGAAGCAGCCATGGCGTACGCCGTGAGGTATCCTAGGCGAAGAGCTCCGGCAGCCATTATGTTCTTACGTGCCGAACAACGACTCTGGGAACCAGGCAGCTTGGTAATGCGCCACAGTAACACACAAAGAACTGCAAGAAGTGAGGAGACGGATGTGTTTCTTTTAGCTGAAGTACACCACGATCCTTATGTCAACTTACGAGCCGTTGCTGCAGTCGTTGGTGTCAGTCTCACATCTGTGTGGCGTGTAGTACACGGCCACAGGTTTCATCTGTACCACCTGTCACTGACCAAGGAGCTGCATGGGAGCGATTTCCGTGTGAGAGTTACATCCTTGAATGGGCCATGCGTAATTTCACGCTGGAGTCTTTACAAGGTGTTATATTCTCTGACGAGTCCACGTTCACAAATCATGGTGCAGTGAATCGCCATAACGTGCACTACTGGGCCGCAGACAATCCTCGGTGGGTACGACCTGTCGACCGTCAACGTAGGTGCTCTATTAACGTATGGTGTGGAATCCTTGGGGATGAAATCATCGGTCCACACTACTTCCCAGGTACACTGACAGGTGAGTTATATCGCGCGTTTATAGTCGACAGTTTGGGTTGTCTCCTTGAACATGTGTGTCTACACACGAGAGTCCATATATGGATATAGCACGTTGGTCACCCAGCCCATTCTGCGCGTGCTGTTGCGGAAGAACTAAACAACAGGAAGGTGGTTGGGGCACCACTGTCTTCATTCATGGCCCGCAAGGTCACCCGATTTAACACCATTAGATTTCTTTTTGTGGGGATAGCTAAAGGATCGTGTTTATGTCAATGAGCCCACATCCCCAGATGATGTAAAACGGCGCATCGAGGACACATGTTGCTCTGTGACGCCGGCGATGTTACATCTCGTCCGCAGATCCTTTAGACGGCGCATTGCATTGTGCATTCAGGAACATGGGCACACATTTGAATATCTCATTTAAATCAACTTCCCACCGCCAGAACATCCATCACCCTCCACACAGCCATGTCTTATGTACAGAGTGTGGTATCTGCCCCTGAAAGTTTGAAAGGTTGTAGCTCCCAAACCAAAAGTGATAGGAATGTAATTTAAATTGATGTATACACAGCTGGTGTTACTGGTTTCAGTGCATGATAGAAACAACTATTGTTCCATTTAAAAAATTGTATCTTTTTGCTGTAACTCTTTGGATAATAACGCAATAAACAATGTTCATAGCTCCGCAGACACTGTAACGTTTCTTATGGTAACCTAATGCAATAAATATTTCCGTCTCTTATTACTTCATAACTTACTGAGGCAAACACATTCAGTGAAACACCCTGTATGTATCATAGCGCCTTAAAGTGCATTATCCTAGTTATTCCTAGTGTTACACAGTCTACTGAATGGTGGTGCTGTCCCTTAACACCCATCACAGATTTTTCGACTTAAACTCCCAACCCCCCTTACATATCTTGTGCTAGCTACTATGTATCACGAATATTACAAATTACTTGTAGCTTACACTGCAATTTGAATCCATTTTCAATTATAAGTGGCTACCTATGGCGTTGTTACATGCTGTTAACAACTAAAACTACCTACCAAATCATATCTGATCCAGACAAGAAAGAATAACCCCATGTAGACGGTGGTACATATAACTAAGGTGATGTTGACAGTTAAAGATCAGATGAAGTGCAAAGATATGCCAACAGGTTAGTCATGGTCATGGACCCTGTACCATACGAATGTGGCACGTACACAAATCACCATATTTATCTGTTACAACCAAATGGAAAAAATCGTACACTATAGTAGCGACTGCTTCGCAGTTTGCTATGGCCATATTCGTTATTATATCATACAGTTTCAACGTCAACTCCTAAGCATACAATAATGACGTTAGATACATAGAAAACATCTGCATCTACTCATTATCTATGTACTACAAATCTTTACCGTGGGCCAAATCCACTCACATCCATGTACTCGGCGCAAGCCGAGTACCACCTCTAATGGTACTAATACCCTGCAACTTCAAGCTCACAAGATACTGGCAAGGAGTAACCATCACGTTTTACATAACAGTGCCACCCCTTATTACGGCATCTGAACCATACGCTTCATACACTATAATATATTTTTAAAGTATTTAAAAAATCTACTATACTTAATTTCTGTCTGCTCATTTAGCAGTTTTTCAGGCTGTTTGACCTTCACCCCAAATATTTACAACTTTTGAAACACATTAAATTCCCCCCCCCCTCTTTTTTTTGCCTGGTGAAAAATGCTCATCGTATTCTCTACGGTACCTAGAGCATCTTCCTCAGTTCTGACATGCTGCCCTGTTCTGTTTGACGGGTTGATATACTCTTTGTATAATATCTCGAAGCACCTACCAGTCTGCCCTATGTAGTACTTATCACAGGTGCAACATTGTAATTTGTAGACATCCGAATTTTCGAACTTATTTTATTTTTTACCCTCAGCTGATTGACCTAGAGTGTGTTTTAATCTAGTCTTTGCCGTACAGAAACTGTTCACGCCTTTTGGCATCATATTGTATGAATAATTACAGTCTGTAGACAGTGTATATCGAATATGGAGGCATGCGTACGGCGCGGAAGTCGTAGCTAAGTTGACAGCATTGTGAGCGGAGAAGCGAAGGTATGTCTCTCTTGCATATTAAAAAAAAAAAAAAAAGTTGTTTCACTTTTTGTTTTTAATAGCTTTTGAGTCTTCCTTATTAATTTAATACAAGTATTAACTGCAGAAGTCGATCTTATTTATTATAAATAATGTATTTCTGCGATTCTTGTTGCCAAGACCAACTACTGGAATGTTTCGCTAGTGACCAGAAATGTTAACGTGACTGCCAGTCTACGGCTGAAGGTTAATTTTTGATTTCATTAAACTTTACATAAAATATGTATATGTACCCCTTGGTTTATGGACTGCCTCATGTTTGTATCTTGTCAGTAGATATCTTTTCCAGTATGGTGAGCAGCTTCGAAGAAATCTCCTCTTCCATGCAAATGAAATTATGAAACGAATCTCGATCTTGAAATCTGTGTGGTGTACGCTACTTCAGAGTGGTGGTAATCAATGTAACATCGAGAATGTTGATAATGTGCATGCATTATTTTTTTTCTTATTGTTATTTCATCAGGGTGTGAGCTGTCAGCGGTACAATACTCCGCTCTTCAGCAAGAGGATTCTTACAGATACAACAAACATGAGAGAAAAAAGAATATGACGACTGTTCTCACTTTAAATTAAAAAGAATATTAACAGACAATAAAAGAACGAAAAATATGTACAATTAAAAAACGATCACACACACACAAAATTGCAATGTGGTGATATTCTTCAACGAAGAAGCTCACTGGAGCACAATTCTTTCACTTAACATCTGGGATAGACCCGTGGTCTAGGGGTAGCGTCTTTGATTCATAATCAAAACGTCTTCGGTCCCGGGTCCGATCCCAGCCACTGCCTAAATTTTGATAAATAATCAGCATTGGCGGCCGAAGACTTCCGGCATAAGAAGTCAGCCTCATTCTGCCAACGGCCTTGTCAAAGAGGGCGGAGGAGCGGACAGAGGTTCAGGGCACTCTCTTGTCCTAGAGGTGGGAAATTGCCCCTAAAGGCGGAAGAATCAGCAATGATCAACGACATGAGGATGCAGAAGGCAATGGAAACCACTGCATTAAAGACACGTAACGTGTATCCACAGGAAATGTGGCCTGTAATTGAAGAAGTGTCATGATGATCTCTCCATTGGCAAAATATTCCGGAATAGTCCCCCATTCGGATCTCCGGGAGGGGACTGCCAAGGGGGAGGTTACCATGAGAAAAAGATTGAATAATCAACGAAAGGATAACTTTCTACGAGTTGGAGCGTTGAATGCCAGAAGCTTGAACGTGGTAGGGAAACTAGAAAATCTGAAAATGGAAATGCAAAGGCTCAATCTAGATATAGTAGGGGTCGGTGAAGTGAAATGGAAGGAAGACAAGGATTTCTGGTCACATGAGTATCGGGTAATATCAACAGCAGCAGAAAATGGTATAACAGGTGTAGGATTCGTTATGAATAGGAAGGTAGGGCAGAGGGTGTGTTACTGTGAACAGTTCAGTGACCGGGTTGTTCTAATCAGAATCGACAGCAGACCAACACCGACAACAATAGTTCAGGTATACATGCCGACGTCACAAGGTGAAGATGAACAGATAGAGAAAGTGTATGAGGATATTGAAAGGGTAATGCAGTATGTAAAGGGGGACGAAAATCTAATAGTCATGGGCGACTGGAATGCAGTTGTAGGGGAAGGAGTAGAAGAAAAGGTTACAGGAGAATATGGGCTTGGGACGAGGAATGAAAGAGGAGAAAGACTAATTGAGTTCTGTAACAAATTTCAGCTAGTAATAGCGAATACCCTGTTCAAGAATCACAAGAGGAGGAGGTATACTTGGAAAAGACCGGGAGATATGGGAAGATTTCAATTAGATTACATCATGGTCAGACAGAGATTCCGAAATCAGGCGTACCTAGGAGCAGATATAGACTCAGATCACAATATAGTAGTGATGAAGAGTAGGCTGAAGTTCAAGACATTAGTCAGGAAGAATCAATACGCAAAGAGGTGGGATACGGAAGTACTAAGGAATGACGAGATACGTTTTAAGTTCTCTAACGCTATAGATACAGCAATAAGGAATAGCGCAGTAGGCAGTACAGTTGAAGAGGAATGGACGTCCCTAAAAAGGGCCATCACAGAAGTTGGGAAGGAAAACATAGATACGAAGAAGATAGCTGCGAAGAAACCATGGGTAACAGAAGAAATACTTCAGTTGATTGATGAAAGGAGGAAGTACAAACATGTTCCGGGAAAATCAGGAATACAGAAATACAAGTCGCTGAGGAATGAAATAAATAGGAAGTGCAGGGAAGCTAAGACGAAATAGCTGCAGGAAAGATGTGAAGACATCGAAAAAGATATGATTGTCGGAAGGACAGACTCAGCATACAGAAAAATCAAAACAACCTTTGGTGACATTAAAAGCAACGGTGGTAACATTAAGAGTGCAACGGGAATTCCACTGTTAAATGTAGAGGAGAGAGCAGATAGGTGGAAAGAATACATTGAAAGCCTCTATGAGGGTGAAGATTTGTCTGATGTGATATAAGAAGAAGAAACAGGAGTCGATTTAGAAGAGATAGGGGATCCAGTATTAGAATCGGAATTTAAAAGAGCTTTGGAGTACTTACGGTCAAATAAGGCAGAAGGGATAGATAACATTCCATCAGAATTTATAAAATCATTGGAGGAAGTGGCAACAAAACGACTATTCACGTTGGTGTGCAGAATATACGAGTCTGGCGACATACCATCTGACTTTCGGAAAAGCATCATGCACACAATTCCGAAGACGGCAAGAGCTGACAAGTGCGAGAATTATCGCACAATCAGCTTAACAGCTCATGCATCGAAGCTGCTTACAAGAATAATATACAGAAGAATGGAAAAGAAAATTCAGAATGCGCTAGGTGACGATAAGTTTGGCTTTAGGAAAAGTAAAGGGACGAGAGAGGCAATTCTGACGTTACGGCTAATAATGGAAGCAAGGCTAAAGAAAAATCAAGACACTTTCATAGGATTTGTCGACCTGGAAAAAGCGTTCGGCAATATAAAATGGTGCAAGCTGTTCGAGATTCTGAAAACAGTAGGGGTAAGCTATAGGGAGAGACGGGTCATATACAATATGTACAACAACCAAGAGGGAATAATAAGAGTGGACGATCAAGAACGAAGTGCTCGTATTAAGAAGGGTGTAAGACAAGGCTGTAGCCTTTCGCCCCTACTCTTCAATCTGTACATCGAGGAAGCAATGATGGAAATAAAAGAAAGGTTCAGGAGTGGAATTAAAATACAAGGTGAAAGGATATCAATGATACGATTCGCTGATGACATTGCTATCCTGAGTGGAAGTGGAGAAGAATTAAATGATCTGCTGAACGGAATGAACAGTCTAATGAGTACACAGTATGGTTTGAGAGTAAATCGGAGAAAGACGAAGGTAATGAGAAGTAGTAGAAATGAGAACAGCGAGAAACTTAACATCAGGATTGATGGTGACGAAGTCAATGAAGTTAAGGAATTCTGCTACCTAGGCAGTAAAATAACCAATGACGGACGGAGCAAGGAGGACATCAAAAGCAGACTCGCTATGGCAGAAAAGGCATTTCTGGCCATGAGAAGTCTACTAATATCAAATACCGGCCTTAATTTGAGGAAGAAATTTCTGAGGATGTACGTCTGGAGTACAGCATCGTATGGTAGTGAAACATGGACTGTGGGAAAACCGGAACAGAAGAGAATCGAAGCATCTGAGATGTGGTGCTATAGACGAATGTTGAAAATTAGGTGGACTGATAAGGTAAGGAATGAGGTTCTATGCAGAATCGGAGAGGAAAGGAATATGTGGAAAACACTGAAGGGACGGGATGATAGGACATGTGCTAAGACATGAGGGAATGACTTCCATGGTACTAGAGGGAGCTGTAGAGGGCAAAAACTGTAGAGGAAGACAGAGATTGGAATACGTCAAGCAAATAATTGAGGACATAGGTTGCAAGTGCTACTCTGAGATGAAGAGGTTAGCACAGGAAAGGAATTCGTGGCGGGCCGCATCAAACCAGTCAGTAGACTGATGACAAAAAAAAAAAAAAAGAGAAGTATCGTGGAAGGAATGAGCTGGGGTTCCATTAGATGGGGAACTGTGGAGATGATAGGTAGGAGGTGACGTGGATAGTGGGAATACAGACAATGGAAAAGACAGAGGGTGAGAAACAGTAAGGTGTGTGAGGAGGGGAGTGGTATGAGAAGAAATGGGTAGGCGTGAATGGACAGGGATAAGGAGAGAGGGGCCCTGATGTGGAGTGGTATAGGTGGGGAAGGGTTAAAGGCGGTACAAGGGATAAACATTGGGGGGGGGGGATCTCATTGTTTGGGAGAGGGTGTTGGTTGAAGCAGCGTTGAGACGGGATATGGAGTTGTGGAGGCGTACGGATTGAGGGATGTATTTGTGGAGGGATGGCAGCATACTGGGGTTAGTGATCAGAGGCCAGACGATGGGGTGATTTAAATCTAGTTTGTAGATAGTATAGGAGATGAAACATATGTTCTATGTTCGATGTAGTTCAGAGTAGCTCATCAGAAGATTATCTTGGGAATTTGTCACCGTATAGAGTAGGGTAGACATAGTCATGTGTAGGGACTGTGGTTGTTGTGAGCGGACGCAAGGAGAATTGGCCACTCTTCGGGGGCAGGTGGAGGCTTTGTCTGTTAGGCTCATCGAGCTCGAGGCGCAGGCGTCGGCTCGTAGTGGCGTTGGGGCAACTGTGGTGAGACCTATGCCTACTTCGGTGGCCTTGGAATCACATGGAACCCCTGATGTCGCTGCGTCTTCCGGCAGTGAGCATCTTACCGGTCAGCCATCACTCCAGGGTGAATGGCGGACAGTGGTGGGCTCGCGCGTGCCTGGCCGAAAGGCGAAGGTGGGATCTGGCCGCGTGGCAGCTGCCTTACCCCTTTCCAACAGGTACGGGGTGCTTCCTAGTGGTGATGACATCGTTTCCGAGCCACCACAGGATGCCTCGCCTGTTGGGCCAGTGGCCGATTCTCCGGCAAGGTCCCGACAGTCACAGAGGGCGGGCCTATTAGTTATAGGGAGCTCCAACGTTAGGCGGGTTATGGAGCCCCTCAGGAAAATAGCGGGTAGGTCGGGGAAGAATGCCAGTGTGCACTCGGTGTGCTTGCCGGGGGGTCTCGTCCGTAATGTGGAGGAGGCCCTTCCGGCAGCTATTGAACGCACTGGGTGTGACCGGCTGCAGATAGTAGCACATGTCGGAACGAATGACGCCTGCCGCTTGGGTTCTGAGGCCATCCTTGGTTCCTTCCGGCGGCTGGCTGATTTGGTGAAGACAACCAGCATCGCACGCGGAGTGCAAGCTGAGCTTAATATCTGCAGCATAGTGCCCAGAGTCGATCGCGGTCCTCTGGTTTGGAGCCGTGTGGAGGGTCTAAACCAGAGGCTCAGACGACTCTGCGACTATAATGGTTGCAAATTCATCGACCTCCGTTATTGGGTGGAGAACTGTAGGGCCCCCCTAGACAGGTCAGGCGTGCACTACACACCGGAAGCAGCTACTAGGGTAGCAGAGTACGTGTGGCGTGCACACGGGGGTTTTTTAGGTTAGAGGGACCCCCCCTTGGGCGAAACGATAAAATACCTGACGGCTTACCAGAGAGAACATCAGCATCGTTGATAAAGAACGTCCGTCCTCAGAGACCAAAAACAGGAAAAGTTAACGTAATATTGGTAAACTGCAGGAGTATCCAGGGCAAGGTTCCTGAATTAGTATCGCTTATTGAAGGAAATAGTGCGCATATAGTATTAGGAACGGAAAGTTGGTTAAAACCGGAAGTGAACAGTAACGAAATCCTAGACACAGAATGGAATATATACCGCAAGGATAGGATAAACGCCAATGGTGGAGGAGTATTTATAGCAGTAAAGAATTCAATAATATCCAGTGAAGTTATTAGCGAATGCGAATGTGAAATAATCTGGGTTAAGTTAAGTATCAAAGGTGGGTCAGATATGATAGTCGGATGCTTCTATAGACCACCTGCATCAGCAACCGTAGTAGTTGAGCGCCTCAGAGAGAACCTGCAGAACGTCGTGAAGAAGTTTCGTGATCATACTATTGTAATAGGGGGAGACTTCAATCTACCAGGTATAGAATGGGATAGTCACACAATCAGAACTGGAGCCAGGGACAGAGACTCTTGTGACATTATCCTGACTGCCTTGTCCGAGAATTACTTCGAGCAGATAGTTAGAGAACCAACTCGTGAAGCTAACGTTTTGGACCTCATAGCAACAAATAGACCGGAACTTTTCGACTCCGTGAATGTAGAAGAGGGTATCAGTGATCATAAGTCAGTGGTTGCATCAATGACTACAAGTGTAATAAGAAATGCCAAGAAAGGAAGGAAAATATATTTGCTTAACAAGAGTGATAGGGCACAAATCGCAGAATATCTGAGTGACCACCATCAAACGTTCATTTCTGAGGAAGAGGATGTGGAACAAAAATGGAAAAAATTCAGAAACATCGTCCAGTACGCCTTAGATAAGTTCGTACCGACTAAGGTCCAAAGCGAGGGGAAAGATCCACCGTGGTATAACAATCATGTACGAAAGGTACTACGGAAACAAAGAAAGCTTCATCATAGGTTTAAGAGTAGTCGAATCATAGCTGATAAGGAAAAGCTGAACGAAGCGAAAAAGAGCGTAAAGAGAGCAATGAGAGAAGCATTCAACGAATTCGAACATAAAACATTGGCAAACAATCTAAACAAGAACCCTAAAAAGTTTTGGTCATATGTAAAATCGGTAAGCGGATCTAAATCCCCTATTCAGTCACTCGTTGACCACGATGGCACCGAAACAGAGGACGACCGAAGAAAGGCAGAAATACTGAATTCAGTGTTCCGAAACTGTTTCACTGCGGAAAATCGTAACACGGTCCCTGACTTCAGCCGTCGCACGGACGCCAAAATGGAAAATATTGAAATAAACGATATCGGAATTGAAAAACAACTGCTATCACTTAGTAGCGGAAAAGCATCCGGACCAGACGAGATACCCGTAAGATTCTACAGTGATTATGCTAAAGAACTTGCCCCCTTTCTATCAGCAATTTATCGTAGATCTCTGGAAGAACGTAAAGTACCTAGCGACTGGAAGAAAGCGCAGGTCGTTCCCATTTTCAAGAAGGGTCATAAATCAGATGCGAATAATTATAGGCCTATTTCGCTTACGTCAATCTGTTGTAGAATAATGGAACATGTTTTATGTTCTCGTATTATGACGTTCTTAGATAATACAAATCTCCTTCATCATAACCAACATGGATTCCGCAAACAGAGATCATGTGAAACTCAGCTCGCCCTATTTGTCCAAGAAATTCACAGTGCCGTAGACACTGGCGAGCAGATTGATGCCGTATTCCTGGACTTCAGGAAGGCATTTGATACGGTTCCGCACTTACGTTTAGTGAAAAAAATACGAGCTTACGGAATATCGGACCAGGTTTGTGATTGGATTCAGGATTTCCTAGAAGAAAGAACACAACATGTCATTCTTAACGGTTCAAAATCTGCAGATGTAGAGGTAATTTCGGGAGTACCGCAAGGAAGCGTGATAGGACCTTTATTGTCTACAATATACATAAATGACTTAGTTGACAACATCGGTAGCTCCGTGAGGCTATTTGCAGATGACACGGTTGTCTACAAGGAAGTAGCAACATCAGAAGACTCGTACGTACTCCAGGAAGACCTGCAGAGGATTAATGAATGGTGCGACAGCTGGCAGCTTTCCCTAAACGTAGATAAATGTAATATAATGCGCATACATAGGGGCAGAAATCCATTCCAGTACGATTATGCCATAGGTGGTAAATCATTGGAAGCGGTAACGACCGTAAAATACTTAGGAGTTACTATCCGGAGCGATCTGAAGTGGAATGATCACATAAAACAAATAGTGGGAAAAGCAGGCGCCAGGTTGAGATTCATAGGAAGAATTCTAAGAAAATGTGACTCATCGACGAAAGAAGTAGCTTACAAAACGCTTGTTCGTCCGATTCTTGAGTATTGCTCATCAGTATGGGACCCTTACCAGGTTGGATTAATAGAAGAGATAGACATGATCCAGCGAAAAGCAGCGCGATTCGTCATGGGGACATTTAGTCAGCGCGAGAGCGTTACGGAGATGCTGAACAAGCTCCAGTGGCGGACACTTCAAGAAAGGCGTTACGCAATACGGAGAGGTTTATTATCGAAATTACGAGAGAGCACATTCCGGGAAGAGATGGGCAACATATTACTACCGCCCACATATATCTCGCGTAATGATCACAACGAAAAGATCCGAGAAATTAGAGCAAATACGGAGACTTACAAGCAGTCGTTCTTCCCACGCACAATTCGTGAATGGAACAGGGAAGGGGGGATCAGATAGTGGTACAATAAGTACCCTCCGCCACACACCGTAAGGTGGCTCGCGGAGTATAGATGTAGATGTAGATGTAGATGTGGGTAAGGAAGGGTGGGAACTTGACGAGATGGTAGATGATCCATGTGTGGGAAGATAAATGGATACAGAAAGTTAGATGGAGTGCATGGCAATTGAGGATTTGGAGGGGCTTTCAGAACTTTGGTGGGGCGGAGATCCATGCAGCATTCGCGTAGTAGAGGATGGACTGATCAGGGTTTTAGATGTGGAGAATAGTGGAGATGTCTAATATCCAAGTTCGGCCAGTTAGTAGTTTTAATCTATTGTCGTAGATGGTGAGTAGAAGTCATAGAGGCGGAAGGTGCCGGTGGTTCGTCCTATAATTGTTGCTGGATTTGTGGAGGGGTTGATGTTGAGGAGCCAATGGTTACACTAGGAGGTAAATTGATTGAGGTATGCAAGCGCTAACTGACATTAGACACTACAAATATATTCAATCTAAAACTGAAATTGGGATGAAGAGTCAGTTGAGTTAACGCATAACTTCTACTAGCATGTATCTCAGATCGCTGTACAGTATCTTTCGCTGTTCAAGTCCTGATTCTTCTCCGACGTTTCATCTGCTCTACCTCCAAAATCGCTAACAGAGATATTTTTCGCGCGTCCATTTTCGTAAAGAAACTGTTTGTTAGGTGCCAGATGCCGCAAACTGCCACCGGAGAGCGCTGACGGCGCAAACTACGGTAACCAGCTCCTCCGACGTGCGACGTCGATGTTTCTCGTGAGGTGGGATGCCGCGTCCGCGTCAACGTTAGCTACCACGTCCCGTGTGAGAACAGCTTAAGGCAGTGAAGTCGTGTGCGCCACCGGTCTGCGAAACGCATAAACTGTGTTCCGTGTGTCACCGTGTTTTAACAGTTTGCGTATCGTGTTGTCTGCGCCGAAATTAGGGAACCAGCCCAGCTTTTGGCGAAAAAGGCGTGGAAAACCACCTAAAATCCGCACTCGGGCTAGTCGGCATAATAAAACAGCGGTCGTTAATCCGCCGCTCGGACTAGATCCGGGTCTGACTCCCTTCCCTGACTCGCAAACCAGCGCGCTCCGCCTTACACTAGACGATCAGGTCGTTTTAGTACCTGTATAATGGGCAACAATTTAGCAACATATGTATCAAATAAATCTGTATCGTTTAAAAAGGAAAGAAGATCTGTTTTTACGACGGTGGAAAAACTTCATAGAATCATACAGCAGAATTAGTGACAAATTTTTAAAGCATATAAAATCGTTTAAGCACCTAAGAGTAACGCTTTTAAGTGGTGTGAAATGATAGGAACACTTGAAATTAGTGGCAGAAAAGCACATAAAGACACAAATAAATTACATATACGATTCAGTGTTGGTGGTTTCTTTTGTAAGTATAAAGTACTTCCGCTAATCAGAGTCGAAAGAATTCGCTGTTATTGCACTCATCTGTTCATTTGATATTTCTCTTATTACAGCTTAAGTATTGCAATAATTTTACTGCGAGCCGGCCCGTACCACCGCTCGTTTACTCGGATGCGCACTTTACGCCGTGGAACAGTCTCCCTAATCGTCCCGGACGCACAGGACACGTTGTACTTGGAACGGCTCTGTGGTGCACATAAAATCCTTCGGAAGGAAGCGTCCAGCGCGGTCGTGCCGTTTTACGGCGCATCGTAGCACCTCGTGGCACACCTGCATCCTGCACATTTGCAGGAGAACAATTACTTTTGGCCACACGCCGAATGGCCGCGAGCAATTACAAGGCAGCGTTAATTAAGGCCTGTAAAGGCCAAACCAACGTGTCGTTTTCCCTATGACTCCCAGCGAGGCAACTGCCCGCCGACCACTTATTTTCTGTACTCTGCTTTAACGTCTTTCCCACAGTCAGGTCGTTCCAGAGGAAGTGCCAAGTTACTTAGAATGGACGTGCGAAGGAATCGTCGCAGGGTTGTCCTAAGTTCTCAGGGGTGAGTTTAGCGAGACTGCGAGAAAACTGAAGTCGGTTCGGCCGCCTTGGGGTCGCCAAGGATTCTGGAGCAGGAGTGTCCCATGATTTACAAAATATCGACGTTGGGAGTTATTGAACAGCGTCGCACAGAACATGAAGGATGTTTCCGCCTTGTAGCGGAACACGCACTGGAAAACTGACACTGAATTGCATTCGACGAGACTTCTGTTACTAAATGGACCAATGACTTCCGAGATAGCGTATTAAACGAAGCAGTAAAGATCAAAATATCAAGCAACACCTTCAGTAAAGTCGGTGCCTAGCAACTGAGTACGTCCTGGAATCCTATGATTCGAGTCTCGGTCCAGCACACAGTTTTAATCTGCCAGGAAGTTTCATATCAGCGCACACCGCTGAAGAGTGGAAATCTCATTCTGGAAACATCCCCCAGGCTGTGGCTAAGCCATGTCTCCACAATATCCTTTCTTACAGGAATACTAGTTCCGCAAGGTTCGCAGGTGAGCTTCTGTGAAGTCTGGAAAGTAGGAGACGACATACTGGCGGAAGTAAAACTGTGAGGACCGGGAGTAAGTCGTACTTGGGTAGCTCAGATGGTAGAGCACTTTCTCGCGAAAGGCAAAGGTCCCGAGTTCGAGTCTAGGTCCGGCACACAGTTTTAATCTGCCAGGAAGTTTCATATCAGTGCACACTCCGCTGCAGAGTGAAAATCTCAGTCTGTAAGTTTCCTATGATTGGGGAGTTGAAGCGGGCGCGACAGGCGCGCCACCAAAACATTACCATACACGTATATGGTGCGTTTAGGCGCCAGTGACGTCTCTGGCACCGCCGCGGCTGTAGAAGCATGGCTGCGGCATTCAGTCAACGACGATGGCAGAGGAGATATCTGCCGAAAGCTCTTTATTAATGGATATCGCCGCGAGAGCAATCATTCGTACACAAATCACAATTTCTACACGACAATAATCAATCCAGGAAGTTTGTCAATCTCTGCAGTAGGTTTTTTCTATCAAATTGGGTGTATTGCCCAAACACGATATCTGAGTTTTCCAAATTCTATTTCTACTCTTTTAACCACTGCACTGATTTCGTTACAGAAATATATTCAGAAAAAGATCCATTTAAATGTGAGAAACCTTAATGACAGTGGAAGTTACCATCGGGGTTCGATATTTTGTCTTTAGAATCGATGTTACGATATTGCACAGACCTACACTGTATTTTGTATATTCTCGTTGTTTCTCCAATCCATCTGTGGCATACAGCAAACCAGTGCTAATCGTATTTGTTAAAAACAGTCTTGGTTGCAATTTTTATTTGTTTTGTTTTTCAACTACGCGAGTTTAAGATGTACTACCTGTCCATGAAGGAATAAAGTAAAAATGAGAAACGTGTGGTACTGCAAAAATGTGAGTTTAACGAAGACGATGTTGGCCTGATGTATTCGACGATGCCCTTTGGCTACACTGTTAAAAGGATCGTTCTACGAAATATCAATATCAACCTGAAGATTCCTAAACAAGGTGAAACGAGTACTAGAAAAATAAAAAAATAAAAATTTTAAACAAGACTGTTCTTAACCAATACTATTCTCGTTGTTTTGGGGCCAAAATTATTTTTTTTTCACAGGCCTTCGCTGGGAGCCTGAACACTGTACCGATTTTATGACTCTTCAGGAGCCGATTAAACTTCCCTGTTGCTGCGCCACAAAACAGTAATAACTTAATGTTGTTCGTGTCTTTTTCGGAGGACTTCTGCTTTCGTGACTTAGATGAAATTGCTTGCGAAATTTTTCTGTTGTTGTAACCATTTTCCTTGAAAATATTACGTAAGTGGATCACTTCTCCCGGCGACTTTTCGGCGTCTGAGACGGTATCAGCTCGATGTACCAAGGTCCTCAGAACAGTTTCTGTGCTGGGTGGTGGTAGCTGGCGGCATGCAGATACCGATCCGTGTGGTGGGCTTGCGATAAAAGCCGTTACCGAGACACCCATTGTGTTTACGGTGGACAAAGAAGTCCAGGAACGGCTAGGAACCGTCCTTCATTTCCGTCGTGTTCTTTACGTGGTTGTTGATGTCGTTGGTGTGTTCCAGGAACTCCTTCATCTTTTCAAGTCCATATGGCCATATCTCAATTATTGGAGGGCATCGTGGAGGGTAAAAATCGTAGGGGGAGACCAAGAGATGAATACACTAAGCAGATTCAGAAGGATGTAGGTTGCAGTAGGTACTGGGAGATGAAGAAGCTTGCACAGGATAGAGTAGCATGGAGAGCTGCATCAAACCAGTCTCAGGACTGAAGACCACAACAACAACAACATGGCCATATGACGACGGTATCATTAATGTAGCAATAAGAACAGCTAGACTTTGTAGGAGTCGTGTCCAGGACGACGTTTTCGAAACACTCCATGTCTTCGAAACACTCCATAAATAGGTTGGTTACAACTGGAGTTAATGGGCTTCCCATCGCGAGAAAATCCACCTGTTTGAAATATTCTCCACCATATTAAAGAATCAACGACATTAGGGGTATGTTTAGATAAATCCACGATGGTGTTGTCAAGGAGCCGGGACAGCAAGCCCATAGAGTCTGTGATGGACACACACGCGAATAGGGAAACCACAGCAAAACCCACCATAATATCTCCAAGGCGTAGACGTTTAATTCCATCGACGAAGTCCGTTGTACTCTTTGTATGGTGCACATAATGTCCGCCGTCGTCGAGAAGCGACTGTCCAAATGCTTTAATGCTTTGCAAGTCTATAGTCGGCGATCCGATGGTGCTCACTAAGGGCCTTAAAAGTTTGTTCTTCTTACGCACCTTTGGCAGACCGTAGAACGTAGGTGGTCTGGGAGCCTGAGAGACACTTAGAGAAGCTCCAAAGTCTTCCTCACCATTCTGGATGTGGGATCCCGAGGCAGTTTTTGGTACGTATCTTCATCCAGCATCCGTCGAAGTTTCGCGTCACGGTCGGCTGATTCCATTAGGACGGCAGCATTGCCCTCGTCAGCTGGCAGGACGACGGTCAGAGGATCCTTGCGGAGAGCACGGAAGACGTCGCGCTCAGCTCTAGTCATGTTTGGAGCTGGAAGCTTCGGCTTTAAAAGGATGGTGCTAGTTCCCCTACGAACAAGCAGTTCCTAAGTTCCCCAGTGTAACGGCAGAAGAAATTCTACAAGATATGCATTCAGCGAGACTTTTGTTATTGAGCGGATCGACGGCTTCGTAATTGCGTAATAAACGAAGCAGTAGGGATCCAAATACAGAGCAACACCCTCAACAAAGAACGACAGACTGGAACTGAGTACGGTCTGGGATCCTGTGATTAGAGAATTGAAGAGGACGCAGCAATAGCGCCACGAAAACATTATCATACATGGTTCAAATGGCTCTGAGAACTATGGGACCCAACATCTGAGGTCATCAGTCCCGTAGAACGTATAACTGCTTAAACCTAACTAACCTAAGGACATCACACGAAAATGGCTCTGAGCACTATGAGACTTAACTTCTGAGGTCATTAGTCCCCTAGAACTTAGAACTACTTACACCTAATTAACCTAAGGACGTCACACACATCCATGCCCCAGGCAGGATTCGAACCTGCGACCGTAGCAGTCACGCGGTTCCAGACTGAAGCGCCTAGAAGCGCTCGGCCACACCGGCCGGCATCATCTATGGTGCAGGACTGAACACCAGTTACGTCACTGACGGCGGCGTGCCTATATAAGCACGGCAGCGCATTCGCACGACAGTCAACTGCTTGATAGTGGCAGAGGAGATCTCTGGTGAAAGCTCGTGGACACTGAACTATTTGACGCGGCTTGAAATCTGAGGATATTTTATTAATTGATTGTAATGTAGTTCAAACCAAGTCAAGTAGCAAATTATGAGCTAAGAAATACAGATATATCGATGAATTTGTCTGAATGTAGAATCATTCCAATAGACAACTCCAAAAGTTCTTGGAAAATGCGAACTGGCATACTAACATAGACGTCAGTACGGAGTTAGAGGATTCCATTAGTAATACCCTACAGATCGACTTACATATACAAAAGAGAAACCATAAATTTAAAATTTACCAGAAAGACTCCTTTACTGACATATTCATGGCAGATTCTCCAACAACCTAGAAAGATGCAGCATTCCACCACACGATTCTCTGTTTCATTTCTATTACCGTGCCACAAGAATATTTTCACCGATAACGTCTTACATTAAAAGCAATAGTTACAAATAATGCATTTAAATCCAACATGATTGATAACAATAAAAAACTAAAGTAGCGAGCCATATCCCTACTGTATCCGGTAAAGAACATAGACAGGCCAAAAAGGAACATGCTGCATTGGACATGTATATATGTAACATTTGTAATTGGATAAGCAAAATTTTAAACTTAAAGGAGTTCTCTGTGCTTCTCTGTGGTGTCTCAGACATTAGGTACGTAGAAAACCAGCCATCATGAAAAATGGGATTTATAAGATGATCTGCCAAGAGTATAAATCCTGCTTTATAAGACAGATCGAACAGTCAGCTTGTGCTAGCCTCAGGGAACATATAAACTGGAGATTAAAGAAACCAGATCAATCATCGTAGGCTTTCTGGGCGTAATAAATCTTGAAAGTCTCTTCGGGTTTGCTGCCGAGTCGTAAAATCAACTTGATTCGATATTTCGGCGATCCAACTGGTCGCCCTCTTCAGGAACTTTCGACCGAGTACACCTGGGCCACCGTCCAGCGGTGACCACATGTCAATGATCGAGGAGTACTCGGTCGAAAGCTCTTGGATTTTAAATCAGTTGACGTAGTCGTATGCTCGAGACAATTCTATCACTACATATCGCAACGAAACTATGCATTCATGTATAGTAAGGCAAGAAAGTGTTTCGGTTAGGTAACACACACATAATGTTTCACCAAGAACCCACAGTTGAATCAATTAAAAAGAATTAGATGTCAAAGTAATTCAAGAAGTATCCACCAAAAGAAATTCAACGTTCTGTATGAGCGAAAGGTTCGCCGCCACAGCTGGGTGGTCAGAGCGGTTGACTGCTGTCTTCTCCTACAGATGAGAAATATGAACTCCCAGTCACAACGACGGGGTTCAGATAATGTGTAAACATGAGTATAGGCAGAAGCAGTGCTCTCAATCACTGAATGCTGCGTACTCAATGACGACTCTCTACCCGAAGTCCAGAATCGTATAAGTTTGCAACAGTACAGACCCCTAACCGCTCTAACTATTAAATCTCCAGAGAGCAAAGACAGCAAGTCCGTCTGTACCAACAAAAGCTGATATTAAGCGACCGTCCAACACGGGCACTCAAAGGTAACGCTTCCTCGTTCCTCTCTGCTGGGTCCAAGATTTTCAGAGTTTCCGAAGTATTATCTAGTTATCGTTCTGGTCCCGCTACAATACCAGCCAGCCGCCTCTGTATTGTGCTTCAGCGCTCAGGTGCCCCGATCGTCCGCCTTGGGTTACTTCGTGTGCCAAGCAGGACCACGACACCTGTGCAGGCTTACTGTCTGTGTAGTACTGCAGCGACTTTCCAATAACAATTTCTTGCAATTCACAAGCACTCATCTACATACTTTGCGTGATTTACAACCGGAATTAGGTATCATTTGATAGGTTATACATCGTATATATGAATATTTAAAGCAGAATGACATCGTCACGTACTCCTTTTAAATAGTTGTTAACGCTTATTGCATGAAAAGTGACGGAGTGTCTTTATTATAAAACCGCCTAATGAATGATTGCCTATACCAATAGAGGTTGGAACACCAATGGAGATGAAACGGCAGGCGTAACTCAAGCCGTGGGGGGAAAAGCAGTTGTCAACATCGCTGGATAGAAATGATGTTATGCCCCGTCTATCCTTACGTATTTCCAAAAACTTTGGAGGGATGGCCTAAGAAGGTGATGAGAAATGTGATTGGATGGGCTGGTATGACAATAACGAACTGAGCTGCGGCTGGCTTAAATATGTGTAATAAAACTGGCTTAATAGCTCTGTAATTGACCTTTTTCCAAGAAACTGGCGTAGTTTAGGAAGTAATTCATAATATAATTGGCTGTTTCGTTTTTAAGACAGTGAAATACTGTGACTGGGATAGCTAAATATGTGTGTTGTCTTCTAAACTTCCTGATTGACCAATTTCCAAGAAAGTTGTGTGGCTTGGGAAAGAGGAGGGGAAGGAGTGTCGCTTAGGAGTTGGGGGGGGGGGGAGGGGGCGAGAAGGCTGAGCGGATTGGGGAAGGGGAAAGTAGGGAGAAGTGAATGGAGAGGGGATGGGGAGTGACGTCAGGGGCGCTAGTTGCATGGATTTAGTCCGAAGAGTACATTATTCTCCTGTTCACTAGGCAGAGCTAGTATAATTACATCGATTATATTGTAACAAATAAGCCCTCGGACACAAATATTAAGTCAAAATTGACCTGGTTTCGACGCTACTATGAGCGTCGTCTTCAGAATTAGACTAACTCTACTAAAACATTAGGTATATAGTACATTAATAAAATTAAAGTTTGTACTGACTCGAAAAGATGCAGTACTTACAAGTCACATATTAAAAAAGATCTAAGCCGGAAAGGCGACGTCATGAACACTTGTGAGATGGCGAGCCGCTAAGGGCTGCTCGTAGTGTGGACAATGCCATTTTGCCACACACGGTGCACTTCAACGAGGGTAACACTTGAACAGTTTACAAACTTAGCTTTTTCGGAAATGCTTCCATCCCTGGCTCGAAAGACCCTATTAATGGCCGCTCGGGGTAGCCGCGTGGTCTAGGGCGCCTTGTCACTGTAAGCGCGGCTCGCCCCGTCGGACGTTCGAGTCCTCCATCTGGCATTGGGATGTGTGTTGCCCATTAAGTTAGATTAAGTAGTGTGCAGCCTTAGGGACCGATGACCTCAGCAGTTTGGTCCCATAAGACCCTACCACGAATTTCCAAATTTCCCTATTCATGCTGTTTTGGACTTCAGGTAAATCGCTTCCTTTCTGATTTATGAGAAAGACTGCACTGATTTCCGCCTCGTCCCCTCTCCTCCTCCCCCCTCCTCACACCCCGACACAATACATATTACACCCTCCACTGCTAGTGCTGCCACCTGCTATCTGTGAGTTGTTTGTTACATATTGACGTCGAACATTACCGGTGGTCACATTAAATGACTGGACCATGTATTTGGTGAATGTGTCAAACAATTCTGGGTTTTAGCGGTCTCTGTGGTGGGAGACGTATCTTTTGGCGGATGAATGGCCTATTTGAACGTTTTGTAGTGGAAGTAAATTCTCGTACGTGCGACATGTAGGAGCCGACTGACCTTACCAAAGCCGTCGGCACACTGGAAGAGGCAGCAGCTGTTGACGTAGATGCAGACGGGAAACCAGACACCAAGGTACAGCGCTATCGGCATACGGACGATCTCGTTAACGTGATTTTGCGCTCTTAGCGCTCTGCAGTGGCTGTCGTTTGCCTTATGTGGTTGGCATACCACACCGTCTGGTTAAGAAAACGTACGAGTGTAAAATTCCTATGTTAGCTCTATTAAAACGTTCGTTTCCTACATTGTCCATATGGTAGTCATTTTGATCCGTCTGTAGTATACATACATGAAAACTCTAATATCCACAACACGTAATAAGACGAAAAGGAAAGGTATGGGTCGAGTCAGTAAGGTCATTATTGATATTTCCATTAATTATATGAAATGAAATATAGTGTAGCTAGGGCCTCCCGTCGGGCAGACCGATCGCCTGGTGTAAGTTTTTTGAGATGACGCCACTTCGGCGACCTGCGCGTCGATGGGGATGAGATGATGATGAAGACAACACAACACCCAGTTCCTGAGCGGAGAAAATCTCCGACCCAGCCGGGGATCGAACGCGGGCCCCTTAGCATGCCATTCCTCCGCGCTGACCACTCACCTCCGAAGCTGACTTAATTTAATAATAATGTACCACACCCTTCTAAAAAACACAAAGGTGAAGGAAAGAGAGAGAGAGAGAGAGAGAGAGAGAGAGAGAGAGAGAGAGAGAGAGAGAGAAGCTGGTTACAGCAGGGTGCGTGCTTGCTACCCACGGATTTGTACCACTGTGGCGTCCGTACCAAGAACTCTATGCTGAGATTCTTCTTTGAAAGACCTTCCATTTTATGTTACGGACTTCTGAAGGCTTTAACTACCGATATGTAACTGACATTCAATTACATAAAATTCTACCAAAAGTGATACGTTCTTCACGAGTATTCAGTGTACAGTTGCCTTAAAACGGCCTATTTCATGACATGCGTGAAACGGAATTGTTTCCAGATTTCGAGTTTCCAGTGTGTCCATCATCTGTACCACTCGTTGAGCATCTCGCCATTCTATCACAATAAATCGTAACAGTTACAACGCGTTCTCGAGAGATTCGGTGTATTGGTGCTTAAACACAGCATATATCCATATGGTGTAAGTCATAACATAAAACCTACCAATTATGAGCTTCATCTGAACATGTATAAATACAGTATGGCACCTCGAAAGTTCCACATATGGCGTAGTGAGCATTCTTTCTTCTTATTGGCTCTGCTATACGTGGCACGTTGCCGAAATATCGTAGAACTTATTTTGTGTTTCAGGTAACGAAATGGATCCACAAGAGAAATAGTAGCAAATGGCGACACATAATTAGTAGGGCGCCACGTCAATGTTAGGTAACTCGTCGGTTCAAGTGTGGAGCCACACTGTGACTGGCTGTTGTGCGGCGCCCTCTGAATACGAGGGTTGTTCAATAAGTAATGCAATACATTTTTTCTCTGCCAGTTTCGGTTGAAAAAAATTCAGAATTTGTTGCGGGACATAGTGGAATATTCCCGTTTCTATACGTAGACCTCAAAATTGCGTCAATAAGGGTGTGCGTTCCAAGCAGTGAGCTGTCATTGAGTTCCCTTCGGCGATAAACCAGAGCACTGTAGATATTTAAAGGCGGTTATAGAATATCTACAGAGGTCCGGTAGTCAACAAAAGCTCGATGAGCCGTTGGGCGAGGTGTCTGTCATCATCGCAAGGTCGCGCAAATGTATCCGATCTCCCACGTGCCGGCCGCCGCACACAGCTGTGACTCCTGCAATGTTGGAACGAGAGGACACTCTCATTTGATGTGATCGACGGATCTGAATCAAACATCCTGCCGCTCAACTGGACATCTCTGTTGGTAGTGCAGACACACTCCTCCACTAGTTGGGCTATTCAGAGATATACGCCCGCTGGTTTCCTCGCCAGCCATCTAAGAGAACACCATAGAGAGAAATGAAGGACCAATCTGTATGGAAATTCTTGCTCGTTACGAGGCTGATAGTAACAATTTTTTGTCGAACACCGTCACAACGAAAGTAGCGAAGCTCATCCGGTAACCGATAAAAGCATATACTTGTGGGAAAAATGTCAGACCAGCAACAGAAATCAACTCTGTACACACGTCAGATCCCTTTTGCTGATCCCTACACGATAGAATGGAAGTCAAATGAAAATGTAGAACTTGCATTAAGTGCATCATTAGAAGAGTCTGCAGACAAGCTCTCTGATGTGTCATAGCGGTACACGGAACTGTTGCCAGATTTCGAGTTTACAGTGTATCCATCATCTGTACCACTCTTTGAGCCCCATTTAGATACGAAGCGAGTATTACTATACCTTTCATGATCGTGCTATCCAAACATAATGGCTCTCAAATGGCTCTGAGCACTATGGGACGTAACATCTACGGTCATCAGTCCCCTAGAACTTAGAACTACTTAAACCTAACTAACCTAAGGACACCACACAACACCCAGTCATCACGAGGCAGAGAAAATCCCTGACCCCGCCGGGAATCGAACCCGGGAACCAAAAATAATGCGTGTACATCTTCGAGAAGAGGGGAATTCTTAGGATTCTTAAGTGGGCTAGTGTATAAGGCACTCAAATATTCTCGTATAAAATAAAAAAAAACGTATGGTTATGTCAGCAATATGATCATATACACATGGAAAACCATCGAAAAATATGAAAAATATAAAATCGGAAAAATTCGGGAAAAACCTGTTATACTTACGACAAATTGATGGGAAATGCGTATAATTGAGGAAAATACCAGGATATATCTAAAATCGCGAAAACCTAGCAAAATTCTGTAGGCTGACTGAGAATACATGAACTTAGAAAAAAATACAATAAAATGCTGGGAACTGAGGTGTGTTTAGGGGTTACCGGACACTCAAGATGGGGAAAACCTTGAAAGTTGTGCTCTGTTTCCCCTCCCCCTGTAAACTACATCAGTTTTCGCAACACACACTTCAACAAAGGCGACCTATGTGTCGCACTGAAACGCTGTATTGAAGCATATGTGTCCCAGTCCAAGATAGTGTTCTCACATATGCAGTCGAATATAGATGTCACCGAGTTAGGGGCGCTTGTCAGAAGCAATTTTATTCCATACGTATTACGGAGATGAACCAGTTTGTTTATCAAAGCCTTTCTCTAACGTGCTGTGTAGCAGAATGGACTGGTGCCACATATTTGTGCCTTAATAGTATGAGGAGGGTGTGCTCTAGAGACGTGGTGTTAGGACGAAATTGATATATTATCCTACGCATGAGCAAAGCTACCTGACAGCAGACCGTGACTTCTTTGTGCACGAGGAATGCTACCAGAGCTGTGGTGATGCTACTGTAGACAGTAATAAGACTGTTACGTCTCCTTTGGCTACTGATCGTGGTGTTTACTCCCTCGTAAGAAGTCTGTTTCTACGTGTGCATTTTCATGCAGCTGGGCGTGGCTGGTAACTCAATGGATCAACTGTAGAAATATTCATGTAGTTCTTCCTCGCTCTATTTCCTAGTGAGGTACGGCCGTGTCCATCAAAACCGCAACTGCTGCTAATAAGCACGACTGACGCGGGAAATGTGATATAGGAAACGTACGTTTCCGACTTAAAAAGACGTATAAAATCTATCAATTTTCTAAGAGACAGAACAGCAATTTCCTGACTTCGATCTAGTTGGTTTATAAGCATTCATGAGGGTGGTTGTATGTCAGATGATGGATATCTGCGCCCTGTGTTAAAGTATTAAGAACGTTGCATTCCACATGAGCGCTCCATAAACCAAACATCATCATCATGCTCTACGATCATTTCTCTCTTGCTGGTACCTTGTTGGTACTAACTCCAGACACTGGAATAATATTCCAAAATTGATACACGGTTGACTTACATAAAATATTTCAAACTCCATCCATCTGGAGCTCCATCATGCATAAACCACGCATTTCTTCTTAACCGTCTGTTATATCACAAAAACACTCTCATGTCTACTGTATATCGATAAGGGGTACTACCTTCCACAACATGCATACTTTTGGAGAGATATTGTGCACTTGGATGGGTGTCGTGAGTTAGATTGGTCCAGAACAGTCTTCGCTGAACAGCAGTTGTGGACACAGCTCGCTCTGTTCTTTCATGAGACGCGGAATGTAGTGAGTATAGCACCCTCGTGTAGGGAGGGATGGTCAAGGATAATGTGGGGAGATCTTTCAGTCTCCAACTTTATCCTATGAATGTGAGAATAACGTGTGACTCCCATCCACGTAGAGATAGGCGGACTGTTGTATTCGTAAAGTCCGCACTATGATTGATGTGCTAGAAATATGCAGATACCTAACTACGTTGGTATAGCACGCTGTCTGGTATACTTTGGTGTATATGATCGAGTAGAGCTACTACACAGCCACCTGTCTGTATTTGCACTCTAGTATATGGTACTCACAAACTAGTGAAGGGTCCGCAGCTCGTGGTTGTGCGGTAGCGTTCTCGCTTCCCACGCCCGGGTTCCCGGGTTCGATTCCCGGCGGGGTCGGGGATTTTCTCTGCCTCGTGATGACTGGGTGTTGTGTGCTGTCCTTAGGTTAGTTAGGTTTAAGTAGTTCTAAGTTCTAGGGGACTGATGACCATAGATGTTAAGTCCCATAGTGCTCAGAGCCATTTTTTTGAAATAGTGAAGGGGTGGCTTAGCAATGATACAGAAATTGGGAAGCATTCTGTTGTGTCACTTGTTGGCATTGAAATCATGGAATAATTGATAAAATTGCTAAAATTGATCACGTTATCAGCTGTTGTGCTTATTACAATACATAGTTTCATATTAACGGTGGCTCTTCCATCACATCCATCCCCTGGTGTGTTGTTGATTACCACATAATGATTGACTGACTTCACTTTTTGAGCTGGAGAGAGCTTTGGCGGAACACTGGACATCTGCTACTTGTCACTGTTGAACATGGGGTTAAATTTAGAGACCATGACCTTCACATTGGAGACGTTCCTCAATGCCGCGTACTCATCCTCTTTCCATACGCTGTGATGCCCACCACATATTTTTCTTTCACCAGTAAGACAACAGTATATCTTTTTATTTCTACTACCCTAAATGTTTTGCAAATAGCACCTTCCTGGAGTAGTCAACCCGGAAACAGTTATAAACTCTTTCAGTTTCCATATGTTGCGATGTTTCCACATTTTTGACAATAAGAAACATCGCCTCTGTGTATTATTTCTACCATCCTGTGTGTTGTGGGAGCAGCATAGTTTACACCATGTGATGTTCAGCTTTCTGTGAGAGCCAGTGGATCGAAATGTGTTGATGTCGGTTTAGCACGTGACACATATGTACCTCGAAGTCATGGAACAAAAACAAAATGTATGGCGGTGTACAAGGGTCGTTGAACATATAACACATCGCATCAACATAAACAAAGCTACAGGGGCGGTGTTCCTGGACATCGAAAAGGCTTTCGACCGTCTATGGCACAACGGCCTCATCCGCAAACTCAGCGACGCGGGATTCCCGGACGGGCTGCTGCGTCTAATTACACTCATACCTCACAGACAGGAGTTTCAACACTGACGTGCAGTGAAAACAATCAACACGACACGGTATACACGCGGGAGTACCCCAGGGAAGCATCCTAGGGCCCCTACTGTTTAACCTCTACATAAACGATCTCCCAACCACACACAACACAACGATGGCCATCTACGCGGATGACACAGCCATCCTCGGGTAAGATTGGAAACCATCAAACATTACGTCACGCCTACAGATTGCACTCAGAGTGGCCGAGCCTTGGTTGGAGAAATGGCGTGTTAGAGTAAACGTCGACAAGTGCGAAGCCGTTCTGTTCACTAGAAGACCGAAGCAACTGCGCAAACACCGATACTGCAGACCAATAACTCTACATGCACGCCCAATACGTTTCCGCGAGAAAGTCAAATACCTCGGTGTCTGGCTCGACCGGAAATTACTCTGGGGGTACCACATACAACACATGACCAACCGAGGTAGCGCGAGGCTCAAACAGCTCTACCCTATGCTCAACAGGCGTTGCACACTGAACAGAAGGGTGTCGAGGTCCATGTACATGACACTTATCCGACCCCTGATGACGTACGCAGCTCCTGTCTGGGGATACGCTGCGCCTACACGCCTGCGCCGTCTGCAGCTCATACAAAACAAAGCACTCAAAATCATAAGCAATGCTCCACGATACACACGCATCGCGGACCTTCACCGGGAATACCGACTTGAGACTCTCACGGAGGTAATCCACAAACTCACCACAAGACTATACAGAAACTCCAGACATTCGCAGAACCCGTCTACTCTGAATTTGGGGAACTACGACCACAACCATAGACGGAAACATAAAAGACCAAAAGACATGCTTGTAAGGACCTAACATCTATGGCCAAGCATACGCAAACATAACGGTACAGGTGAGCCCCTGTTAATCAAACGCCATTACTGGATATCCAGCTGGAATACACTGCCGAATAACTGGAACTACGCAGGGAAGCCGTACCGTACACTGCATGCAGACAAGCTCCACACATCCCCCACACAGTGAGATGATCTATGGCCGATCTCCCACTACTGTATAACGATCTTGATTGTTCCAGGAATGTAGCGGCTGCAGCAACTGGGACACATCGCCATCGCTTGTCACGGTAATGATGCATGATACCCATACTAACAAATCCAACCTTGCATGAGCTATCGCAGCTAGTAAGCCACTACTGCTCTTACTACCCATCCCACTGTCGCAGAGGTTTTTTTCCCACGGCACGAGCCATGGCACTTTTTTCCCTCTGCTCTTCAAATCGCTACCCTCACTCGCGTTTCGTCTACTATCTATCACCTGATGGACCGTGTTACTGCGTATCGATACGCAGGCTCACGGACAACATCACAGCCCAGCATCCTGTGATCCACTTACTAGACAACTAACATGTTTACGGAGGTGACAGTAGAACTTTTGGTTTGGTCACCACGTTGGTGCGGGCGTGGAGGGGCCCTATCTCTTTTTAAGGCTGTAATCACATATTGCCTAGATGTGTTACAACAGAAAAACAATGTATCGGACTGCTTATGAAAGACGAATACAGGAACCCTCTTGTGACTGATAGTCTGTGGGATATGGTCCTGCTCCAGTACAGGTGACAAAACATTACACAGACCTGTGCAAGCGGCTTTGATCACTAGCCAGCAATATATGTATATGTAATATGGCCAATGTCAACATGCAGACTGTAATTTTCTTTTTTGGTATATCAGAAGAGAGAGATGTAGTAATATTTTATAGGAGGTGCTATTATAAGGAGTGGTATGACTCAAAGTTTGGATACAGTTTGTGTGGTGTCACCGCTAGACACCACACTTGCTCGGTGGTAGCTTAAATCGGCCGCGGTCCATTAGTACATGTCGGACCCGCGTGTCGCCACTGTGTGATCGCAGACCGAGCGCCACCACACGGCAGGTCTCGAGAGACTGACTAGCACTCGCCCAGTTGTACGACGACGTTGCTAGCGACTATACTGACGAAGCCTTTGCTCTCATTTGCCGAGAGACAGTTAGAATAGCTTTCAGCTAAGTTAATGGCTACGACCTAGCAAGGCGCCAATTGTATCAGTGCATGTATCTTACGAGTCTCATTTGTATAGTCAAGAGAGATGTATCACAAGGAGTGATTAAAAGTTAAGTATACTCCAAAGCTACGTATTTTCTTTATAGCAGTCATAACGTATCCTGTTCCAGACTTGACGCCAGTCGGCGTGTGTGTACGCGTGCCTTTCGGCTTCCTTCTCAGTGTGGCGTAGCTGGCTTGTTACGCCACAACAGTTTGTTCATATCTTTTTTTTACCTGCTCTGGATGTTACAAAATAACGATGGCGAGTGCCCTCGAATGTAGTAAATGAATGTATAGATGCTGATCTGAGTCAGTATTTCATATGTGTGAAATGAATCCAATGCACTCATGCAAGACAATTTGTAATTTGAACACATGGGATGCTCTCAAACTATACAAATTTTGCTCATAAGACTAAGAGGAATTGGCTGTATCTATTCTCATGGAATCATGACTGTTTTTATGATTACCACCATGATTGTGTGTTCAAAAATATCTATTACTACATGTCCTGTATTATTTCTTATTTTATAACTGCGAACTATAAAGTGACCACCACTTGAATTATAGTTCTTGTGGAACAGAAAAATGATAGTATTTTTCTCGACATGTGGTTAGATTGTGTGAAATTGTTCTGTTGAGACCAAACTGCTTACGAAACTACAACACAAGAATCTGCTACTATTGCGATTGATGGTCTTACTGAGTGGCGGAAACATTACACACAGGTCGGCAGAGACGAGTTATGGAGCAAAAATTTCAGATATCTGCACACAGACGATATTTGTTTTCGATGTATCAGAGAAATTTTACAGGGTTCTCTACCGCAAGATGTTAGGAGGTTAAATTACAAGACATGCTTTCATGATTTGTCTTTTACGTTTCGTAAATGTCAGCAAGATACACCACTTCGCTGGTAAAAGAGAACCTGCCATAGTGTACAAAACATCCTCCTGAATTATTTTACGTGTCTGAAATGATTGTAATATCCATGTGCCTGACAATTAATTTACAGGTACTGATTTGAACGCCAGGGACGCTCACAAATCATGTAATTTTATTCGTCAAACTGAAAGGAATCGCTTAACATAGACGTTTAGCTAGAGTGTGTGGCTGAGAGTTTAAGTTCTCGCTTTTTCTTTACTCAAACGGAAGTTACGAAATAACGAGGACTTTATACAGTGATCGGTAGCTTTCGCAGTTAGTGGAAGTTTTTTTCGATTTTACACAGGGTGAAATGTTCAGGAGGTATGAGATATGTTAATACATCTGTTAGTTGTCTTGTTATAGAACTCAGACCTCAACAGCTGGGTCATCTGTAATCGCCGGCAGTGCTGTAGTTTTTTTTTTTTTTCACTTTTTTGGATGTCGCAAAATAACGGGAGGTGGGGTGGGAGGGAGAGATGTGAATTGTATCCTGCAGCTTAAAATAAAAAAATGACTGTGTAGATGCTCTTCTATATTGATAATTTAATTACCAGAAAAGAATGTAATGCACTCGTGCATGACAATTTATAATTTGAACATGATGAATGCTCTCAAACTATAATGATTTTGCTCATAAGACTAGAAGAAATTGGACTGCGCCTACTTATGTGGAACCAAGACTACTCTTTATTGTCATCATGATTGTGTTTCATTAATAGATGCTCGCTTGCAGGAGGTGTGTTTACGTTAAATACATTTGGTACAGTGAAGTGTATTCCATCAGAGAACGGCGCGCTCTTACAGGTTGTGCTACTGGAGGCGTAGGGTGGTGTTCCACACACAGGTGGACACAGCTGCACTTTTAGACAAACGACACGCAGCGAGGAAAGCTGCCATTTACCTTGATTTCTTCTGTGGTCCACTGGTGTCGCAGCCTGTTGTGTTTGTGCAGCTTTTGACGGCATCGACAACACCGACTGCCTGGACCGCCTGCTCAGCTGGAGAGGCAAAGCCTCCAGTTACAGCTGGACTAAGATACAGCACGGGCTGCGGGCAGCAGAGCTGGACGCAGCTGCCTGTTTCCCAATTAGCGGACATTAGAAAAAATGATCTGGAGAGTTCTCCGGAATTTGGTTGTTGTTCCAGGGGCAGGGGATGGGGGCAGTCTTTCCAAGAAATACGTGCAATAGGTTGCAGGAAGCGTCCAGAGCTTTTTGTCTATCTGTCACTGATTTCTGAAGACGGGAGACGGTATATTACTGCCACCAGATGTCTCTCTTTGTGGACCATCGGTGACAGCATAGAAAAGGTCTGTATCCCTACCTGTGGTGAGGAGTGGAAGGGGTGAGGTGCGGTAGGGGAGAGAAAAGACTGGCTCTAAGTTGGTTAGTTTGTAACCACACATTGACGAGAACACAAATGAAACTGTCGCTCCTTTCTCCTGGTGTGATCTTTTGGTTTCAGTTTTTGCGGTAGTTGTGTTATTACAATGATTTTCTCCATCCTCAGTACATTTGCGCATTATGGCCCGTTGTTTACGAGTGCTGACAATTTCGATGTCTAAATAGAACTGTGAAGCATTTTCCATCATTTGTGGTAGCTTGTATCGGCCTTCCTGAATTTCGAGCATCAGGCCTGCAGGGTGTTTAACGAGCAATGCAGCGGGAGATGTCTGTAGAGAACTCCGACATTACAAAGTGACAGATGCAGTTCTCAGCTGTATGCTTACAGATAATACACTTATTAAACCCCTCTATGTCCAACACTAACATCTCATCAGGTGAACATATTCCCTGTCAAAAATACAGATAGTACATTCCACTCCATTCTTTTCCTGCCTGCTTGTAGGTCAAGGGATCATCCTACGTAGAGTTTGAATATGTCTACCACTGTTTTCGAGTGCTATTGCGATTTTTTTTAGGCAGCTGGATAACACAAGTTGTATGACATCGTCAATTTTTGAGCTGTGTTGCGATTTGAAGCGCTCCTTGTTTAGCACTATGCATATAGATGTGCAATTAGGCCCAATCTTTATGCTTAATTACGTAATTAGGAGTGATCTTTACTTCAGTTTCTCACTCAACATAAATGAAGTACACTAACCTAAACTTCCTCTCCTGCATCTGGGCAGTTTCCCTGTGTAGGGAGACGCACTTGGGATTTCTGCCCAAAAGGACTGGGGTTTAAGTCCCAGAAAGGGCACTGCCATTGTGAATTTCCCATCAGTTCCCCTGGGGGGTGGTGGTGGTGGTGGTGCGTGTTGGGTGGGGGGGGGGGGGGTTGGGTGGCACGTGACGTCAGAAAAGCCTTGGGACAAGGAAATTCGTGCCATTTTTTTAAATTCCCACAAAAAATTCAAAATTATCGCCAAAATTCGAAATTTCTGCCAATAGGGCAGGAAGGCAGGGGGAGAGAAGGAGAGGTGAAGGGGACGAGGACTCATGTGCGATTTTCGGAAAACCCATGACGTCATTTTGGGCTAGGAGTGCGGGGTGGAGGGCAATTAATTGATCAATTAATTAATTTAATAAAAATCTATTATCAAAATTGAGTATTGGAGCCTCATTACCCCACTATTTCTATGGAGTGGTTGTACATCACCTCCGAAGAAAAAAGTTGCACCTTCTGCCGCTCAAGTCATGGCAATGTCTTCTGGGACTCCGAAGGGGTTATTCTGTTTGATGTGTTCCCTCAGGGTGCAACGGTCAGCTCAGAAGCGCATTGTGCTATCCTTAGGAAATTGAAGAAACGACTTCATAGTGTTCATCCCCACAAAAAGGCAAACGACCTTCTCCATCTTGGCCGAACGGTTCTAGGCGCTACAGTCTGGAACCGCGCGACCGCTACGGTCGCAGGTTCGAATCCTGTGTGATGTCCTTAGGTTAGTTAGGTTTAAGTAGTTCTAAGTTCTAGGGGACTGATGACCTCAGAAGTTAAGTCCCATAGTGCTCAGAGCCATTTGAACCATTTTTTTGGCCATCTCCTTCTTCATGACAACTCAAGACCCCTCACATAACTTTGAGCACCAAATATGAGCTTACAAAACTTTATTGAAGTGCTTTCCCCCATCCACCCTACAGACCGAATGTCGCACTTCACAACTTCTATCTGTCTGACCCAATGAAGGTACACTCCATGGGGAGCAGTACGTGGATTGCAGAACTGAAAGCGCGCCATCAAGTCCAAATGGCCAGTAACGTTGGATGGATGGCACCGTTCTGTTGACCACATGTTGCCAAGGTTGTTTCGAATACGCTACAGAAGCTGGGAAGCTGACACACAGTCTTCATACAGACCCGATCTCTCCCCATGCGATTTCCATATATGTAGAGGCCTGAAGAAAGACATTTGTGGCCGTCTGTTTGTTCAGGCCGAAGAGATACACGCCTGGGTGCAATCGTGATTCCGCAAACAACCGCAAACAGTTTTCCATCAAGACATGGACCATCTTGTGCCACAGTGGCATACAAGTATTAGTGTTATCGCTATTACATTTGAAATAATAAAGTTTTTTTTTGCTTTTTTCTTATGTCTCGATTTCCTTTGACTCCCCCTTGAACAGCACTGGAATTTGTAGAAGCAAGAATGTTTACAAATGCTGCACAACGTAGCATTATGTCTCACACAAATACGAAAAACACAGTGGAAAATACAGGAATCTTCTTATGATGGTCTCTAGTGTTCACACCTTCATGTGATTAGAAAACCTGTCACTAGATTGAGAAACGGACCAAGAAATATAATTTGATCCCACGTACACTATCCTCCAGGAACAATATTCTCCCCTAGTACGCCGACATTACAACGGACCACCTGCGTTGCTTTGTAAGGTGCCAGGACATGGGCACTTAACGCGTTAGCTTACCAATATTAGTATTAATAATAAAGGGACTGGCAAGGGCATCAGATCATGACTATTGAATTATGATAAATATGAGGCACTCTCGAGCAGTATTCCCTGAATGTCTGCATGACTGGGCCACTAACTTAAAGCGCTGGTGAAAAGTGTCGGAAGTTCAGAATCGTGCAATGTAAAGTCTACAGATGGCCGTAGCTCGCCGGCCCGCCGTGGGCGGCAGGTAGCGCTCACCGGAAACGCGGAACAATACGGAGCTTTTGGGGATAGCTCGGCATCGGGAGCCACCTCTGCTGGGCAACACGTGGCGAAGACCGGAATTTCGTTTGCCTAGGGGCGTTATGACCTACTCGATCTCAGAAATGCAGTTGGAGGAATTTCGGCGATGATAGAGCGTTCGAGATTGGTCGAAACTGAGTATTCTTCCACCGCGTTTTTGTACGCGTGGGAGACGGGAGAATTGTGGAGAGAGTGGACTTCGCTTTCAGCCATCGAGAGGTACGGAGTTGCAGACGGCGTCTTGGCTATCGTCTTCGAAGGGAGAGATACGGTCTGTATCGCAGCATTGCACCAACGCGTGTTCCGTGTAGAGTTCTGCTGTTAGAGCTCTTTGTGTGCTCAGAAGCGAGATTTTCACCAACGCTTAACCACTTCCAACAACTTACCTAATGTTCTTGATCTGGTAGTTATCCTTGCGAGGTGCTGAGTATTTATCAACGTAGATGTCGGTAATAGGGGCGCGTAATTGCAAATTGTTAATGTGCCATTCTCAAGAGTGTGTGGGTGGACAAAGAAATTCACTTTTTTTTTTTGTAAATTTTGTCAGTTGTGGGGGATATCAAATGAAAATGTCAGTGTTACAATCGAATTACCGACTTCATTGTAGCTAGCATTTACGCTGTCCCAGTAAGCTTTACATGTACTCTAGTCACTGCACAGCTTTCCCAGACGGGAAGGAAAAAAGGTTTGCGGTCTTCTATGTCAGCGACGGACAAATAAGCTTACAGATTTCTGTCTGGTATTTTCCCCGATGGTGACAGCATCCTCCAGCTGGACACCTGTGCGTGCCACAAGGCCAGAATCCTGCTACAGTGGCTTCAGGATCATGATAGTGAACTCACGTCGATACGTTGGCCCTCAAATTCACCTACCGTGAATCCGATGTAACACCTCTGAGATGCCATCCAGCTCCAGCTCCACGCCCACGAACCACCGGTCAGTAATTCACGGGAACTGGGTGACCTATTCACAAACATCTGGTGTGACATATCTCTGGAAACCTAATGAAGACTTTTTGAATCCATGTCAAACTGTATCATTGCTGCACCTCGTTCCGGAGGCGGGCCAGCAAGCCATTAACCAGGTGGTCATAATGTTTTGCAGAGTAGGCTACCCTCTTTTTGAGTCTTTCTTCTAAAATAAGTCGTACGGTCAGTATCGCAACGGCTTCTGCTACATTTTTGTGCGAAAAGATGTCGTAGCACAGTAGAAAAGAAAAATAAGTGACTAACTCATCCATCAGAAATGACGTTCCACAAGTGAAGTGACTGTGCCGAGGTTTTGATGTGGAAATCTGCCCACTGGTGTCTTATAGGATGCCTAGGAACCTCTCGGATAGCTAGACGACATACAAGCAAAGCATATTAATGGAGTTCATTACAGTAAATAAATTGACAATACTTAACTTTCGTTTCTACATGATGAGTCGCAAGCAAATGGCGACATGCAAATAATCAATGTCCCTTGATATACACAATTTCCATGCAAGCTATTCACAAAAGTTCATAAATCACTGCTATCGTTAATATTGTTTGGAATGAGAAACAGTCCACAGTTGCACTAATTTTGTTTATACTACAACTTGACCATGGTTTCAACTGTAATAATATAGCCTTCAGAAGTCATAAGCTTTTAAAAATGAAAAACGCCTTAGCCCAGCGGCTGCGTTACAATCAATAAAACAAAATAACTTCAACAGATATAAGCCAGTTTCGATCATAAATAGAACTACAGGCTTATGTCCATTGAAATTATTTTATTTTATTGATTGTGACGCAGCCGCTGGGCTAAGACGGTTTTCATTTTTTAAAGCTTACGACTTCTGTAGACGCTGTATTATTATAGTTAAGACCATGGTCAAGATGTAGTATAAACATAGTTAGTGCAGCTGTGGGCTGTTTTTCATTCGAAACAATTTCTTAACGGTTGCTGGTATTGCTGCCATGATGAAAATAATGATCGTTAATATCTTTGCGGCTCTTCTAGTGCCCTCTTCTAGTCTGCGTTTGCTAGGGCCTCCCTTCTAGTGCCTCTCTTGTAGTGCGACCGCGGCTAGGCGGCTCATTCTCTTCGTGTAGCTGCCGCTCCTGTCGTGGTGGCGCCATAGTCAGCGTGCTATTGGCTGACGTCATCTCATAGCCCTCTCAGTTGTATCGTTCCTGATTTTCGTTCCGGCACTTGTCGTTACTCCGGAACATTTGATATTAGCTAATCCATCACGTTCTTGGTCGTAACATAACAAGAGGCACTCCATTGCATTCCCACGTCCCCTTTATTCTATAGAAAATAAGAGTAAGTAGGTAGCACGAACAACGAGAATAGCTTCTCGCAGATTCCGCCTTTCTTGAAGAGAAAAAGAGCGTACTGTGAAAGCCAAGAATCGTGTGAACGCGTTTTCCCCGGAACAGAGACTGCATATCCATTTATGCGCTTGCCTTGTTGTGAGCCCTGATACCGAGATACGCTGGCGACAAGATCTGAAGTTCCTGCGCTCGTAAAGCTGGAAGCCTGACTTCGGGGGGTGGGGGTGCCTGCAGCGTGCTGCCTACCCACTGCACACGTGGGCGGCCTAGCGGGAAATACGGCAGCCGCTCTCGTCCAGTAACTGGAATTAAATCCGTTTTTTTAGGTGGCTTGGCCTGCAGCGAGATAATGCCTCATCCACATAATACAATTCCACAAAATTAAAATCTTTGATCCGAGGTTTACATTTTCTAGGAGATCTATTTATGTTTTCAAATTGTTAACCAGAAAAATTTTATCAGTTATTTACATATCACGTCAGGGCGTTTGGCAGAGTTGAAAAGGATATAAGGTGTAAACTGGAAACCGGGGGAAGGTACCTCCATTATTTTATTTTTTCGATGAAAACGAAAAGTGTATATGGCCTTTATTTCTTTCCTTGTTGGTCGACCATATGTTCTTCTAAAGGATCGTCATGTACCAGCAATTTGCCATCAGTATTGTCCTGCATCATCCCACCCACCTGCTCCATATAACTGATGTGCCAATGAAGCCGTGTCTCGTTTCACTTTTTACTCTTAAGTAGGCAGGAAAAATTTCAGAATATAAAAGCAGGAGAAATAATTCTCGGGGCTCATACCGAACTGTTGCGGCATCTTACTCGTAATTCCTGTTTATTCCAATGTGCTGGGCTAAAAATAGAGCGCCCTTAAACGACTAAACGTTTTATTGCTTTCCTCTAACGTATATCTAAATTTTTCGATAGCCTGACAACTTTTGTGATCTTAGATCACAGATAGAAAAATTACTTCCGTCCTTGCACTATGCTTCCACCATTGTTTCGAAAGTTAGTTCTTTCTGTTATGCTTTTATGATCAGATCAATCTGACAAACCAACCACTTCTTTAAATTAAGGAACACCTGGTACAATATTAAATATAGGCGTAGGGTCCCACCTCTCCGCACGTCACCCCATCACCTCCTTCCCTCTCATATCTCACTTGTTTCAATCACTTCTCGCACCCTTCGTTCCCTTCACTTTTCCCTCTCTCCAAGTCCTCACCACTTATAACGACGCTGAACTCTCAACACATCTATATTAGTAAATGTATAATAAAGTTTATGGTGCACGAACCCAGTTGGAGGTCTATGTAACTGCTACCGGGGTCAAGAAAAGTTCGATTTTTACTGACAATTTAAAATTTAAAACAGATCATTATCTAATTTTACGTTAAATGTTTAACATAGTAATTCAAGTAGAAGGGGTAGCGAAATGAAAACGAGGCAGGTGGAAAAAAGTAAATAAACTATTTATTATTTCAAAAGTAAACGCCATAACTCTTAAAATATTTATCCCATTGCGAGACAAGACGGCCAATGGCTTTATGGAAAAATATTTGTGCAAACCTATGGAAAACCTAGGTGAAAATACGATCAGTAATGTTTGAGATTTCGATGTACAATGGGACAGGAATGATGATGGAAATAGGATCACATTTGAGGAAATGGAGAAAATGGTCAATAGACTGCAGTGCAATAAAGCGAATGGGGTGGATGAAATTAAGTCGGAACTCATCAAATACAGTGGAATGTCAGGTCTTAAATGGCTACACAGGATAATTGAAATGGCGTGTGAGTCGGGACAGGTTCCATCAGACTGGACGAAAGCAGTAATCACACCAACATTTAAACATGGAAACAGAAAAGATTGGAACAACTACAGAGGTATCTCTTTAATCAGCGCTGTGGGTAAAATCTTCTCAAGTATTGTTGAAAGGAAAGTGCGAGTATTAGATGAGGACAAACTGGATGAAAATCAGTGTGGGTTTAGGCCCCTTAGAGGTTGTCAGGACCAGATCTTTAGCTTAAGGCAAATAATGGAGAAGTGTTACGAGTGGAACAGGGAATTGTATCTATGCTTTATAGATCTAGAAAAGACATATGACCGGGTTCCTAGGAGGAAGTTATTGACTGTTCTACGAGATTATGGAATAGGAGGCAAACTTTTGCAAGCAATTAAAGGTCTTTAAATAGATAGTCAGGCAGCACTTAGAGTTGACGGTAAATTGAGTTCATGGTTCAGAGTAGTTTAAGGGGTAAGACAAGGCTGCAACGTGTCTCCACTGTTGTTCATATTATTTATGGATCATATGTTGAAAACAATAGACTGGCTGGGTGAGATTAAGATATGTGAACACAAAATAAGCAGTCTCGCATATGCGGATGACTTAGTTGTGATGACCGATTCGATTGAAAGTTTGCAAAGTAATATTTCAGAGCTAGATCAGAAATGTAAGGACTATGGTATGAAGATTAGCATCTCCAAAACGAAAGTAATGTCAGTGGGAAAGAGATATAAACGGATTGAGTGCCAAATAGGAGCAATAAAGTTAGAACAGGTGGACGGTTTCAAGTACTTAGGATGCATATTCTCACAGGATGGCAACATAGTGAAAGAACTGGAAGCGAGGTGTAGCAAAGCTAATGCAGTGAGCGCTCAGCTACGATCTACTCTCTTCAGCAAGAAGGAAGTCAGCACCAAGACTAAGTTATCTGTGCACCGTTCAATCTTTCGACCAACTTTGTTGTATGGGAGCGAAAGCTGGGTGGATTCAGGTTACCTTATCAGTAAGGTTGATAGCAGGTACTAGTAGATGGGAAAAATGGCAGGAGGTTGTCCACAATGAGGAAATCAAAGAAAAACTGGGAATGAACTCTATAGATGTAGCAGCCGGGGCGAACAGGCTTAGCTGGTGGAGTCATGTTACACGCATCGAAGAAGCAAGGTTACCCAAGAGAGTCATGGGTTCAGCAGTAGAGGGTAGGAGGAGTCGGGGTAGACCAAGGAGAAGGTACCTGGATTCGGTTAAGAATGATTTTGAAGTAATAGGCTTAACATCAGAAGAGGCACCAATGTTAGCACTGAATATGGGATCATGGAGGAATTTTATAAGGGGGACTATGATCCAGACTGAACGCTGAAAGGCATAATCAGTCTTAAATGATGATGATAATGATGACGAAACGTATGGAACGATAATCGTACCCAGGCGTGCTTCTCTTCGTCCGAAGGAAGTCGGCGGCCACGAATGTCTTTCTTCATGGTCCAAAGAATATGGAAGTTGCATGGGCACAGATCGGCTCTGTATAGATGACGTGGCGGACCCACGTGCTGCCAAGGTTATTTCGACAATGCTGCAGAAGTTTCTTTGAGAAATCATTACATATCCTCCAGACAGGTCGAATAACGTATTTTTGGAGTCCCAAAGAACGGTATTTGTGGGCGTCGATTTACTTCCAACGAAAAGGTGCACAGCCTGGATACAATCGTGGTCCCGTAGCCAGCCGAACAATTTTTCCATGACAGCACTGTCTCAGTGAGATAAACGTATAAACAGTTACTGTGGTTACTGTTGTGGCCGTGCCCTCTTGTAATGTTTTGTGGTTCCTGGCTGGATGAGGAAGGATGGTATCATAGGTGGGTGAACGGTTTTCTCTCACTACACACAAAATGCACACGTGGTTAAAATACACTTTATTACAAGAACCAAATGGAGTACTTAACTTCAGTTAGGTCCAACATGAAGTTCTATGGTCAACAGCAATCAAATAATGAGTCTTGTCCATGTCCATACCACAACTATATACAATGAGTAACGTTCCCTGCCGGCCGGTGTGGCCGTGCGGTTCTAGGCGCTTCAGTCTGGAACCGCGCGATCGCTACTGTCGCAGGTTCGAATCCTGCCTCGGGCATGGATGTGTGTGATGTCCTTAGGTTAATTAGGTTTAAGTAGTTCTAAGTTCTAGGGGACTAATGACCATGGATGTTAAGTCCCATAGTGCTCAGAGCCATTTCAACCATTTTTTAACGTTCCCTCACAGCTAGCTTTTAGTGCGAGGCGACGACTATCACTGTGAAAGACTAGAGCACAGAACGACGTATTGAGTTGTAATGCGAACTGAGTCTCGAGGTTACGTACTGAGGTACTGAGGTTGAGAGACTGAGACAGCTCGGTCGGCGGCGGCGGCCTGTATGCACGCTTCCCAGAGGGCGTTGTCGGCGCGTATCCTGGGCACGTGTCTCGGTTGTATGTTGTCATAGGCGGGCGTAGTTTAGCGTCTGCTATACATTGTTTCCTAGTGTCGACCGGTGTGCTGGCGAAGTTCAAGCGGAGTCCTCGAAATACATTTGGACCTCCAATTAGTTGTTGTTTATTAAACTGTCCAGCAAGATCAATGTCTGTCGCCTTCAAAGAACGATAAACAGGAACGCTGCGCCGCCAGCGACGACGGTAACCACGTCGCCCAGGCATTGCTGTGGCACGTTAATACAGCGTTCCTGTTTATCGTTCTTTGAAGGCGATAGACATTGATCTTGCTGGACAGTTTAATAAACAACAACTAATTGGAGGTCCAAATGTATTTCGAGGACTCCGCTTGAACTTTACATGTGATGTACAAGCTGTGTTTGGAGGTAGTACATGGCTTACACTTCCAGTAGTATGGGGCAATCATTGTGATTATGGTGGCCTTGAAGCATTTCCAGATGCAAATATTCTTACATGGAACACGTGGAGTATAGCAGAGACAACAGGACTTTTGGCTAAACAGCCGTATGGTACACTTGTTCCAAGTATGCCATTTGTGTTGACTACTAGAAGAAAGAAGAAATTGAATGCAGATGAATACCTGTTTATCTGGGCTAAAGTTGGTAATGGAAATTGTAAAATAACGATTAATGGTGACTGTATGTTATATTACAGCACAGTTACTTCTGAAACGATAAATGGTTCACGTACTTTTTTTCGATCAGTCTCGTTTTCATTTGACTGCCGCTTACATTGAAGTGTATATGAGTGTATATGAATAGACGCCGTGTAACTGAAGGCGCGCAAATTACCTAGACTATATTCAGGCAGTACATGGAAACGAGAGCACTTAGCGACTACCAATAAACTTGGCAGATAATTTCAAATCTTTATGAAACTTTGTCTAGCTGATATCCACCACAAATTGAGGAAAGAAAAAAAATGTTATATGTTACTATATTTTCACTCTTCATGCAGTAAAGCTTCAGTATCAGGCAGGAGGTATTAATTTATTACTTCTTTATCGCCAACTATATTCGCAATACATCTTGCAGGCAGTATCCGCGTATACCACCTGGAAAATTATATCACTGTGCGACGCATAGTTCACGAGATACATCGTACATATTGAGATACGCCGAAACCTAGGGTTTAGCCTGACCTCGAGTATTTAACACGTTAGATCATTTGCAAAAAATCAGACGTTTGACGTTGTTTTATACGAGGGAGTGCGATTCTATCAAGAATCGGAGGTAGAAGTGGTTACAACGGCATATTCTAATACCATTGCTTATCGGTATTACTCATGAATGTCTGCAACTTTTTATGCACTCCGTCGTCAGGCCACGAGTGGCCTACCGGGACCGTCCGACCGCCGTGTCATCCTCAGAGGAGGATGTGGATAGGAGGGGCGTGGGGTTAGCACACCGCTCTCCCAGTCGTTATGATGGCATTCTTGTCCGAAGCCGCTACTATTCGGTCGAGTAGCTCCTCAATTGGCATCACGGGGCTGAGTGCACCCCGAAAAATGGTAACAGCGCATGGCGGCTGGATGGTCACCCATCCAAGTGCCGGCCACGCCCAACAGCACTTAACTTTGGTGAGTCCACGGGACCGGTGTATCCACTGCGGCAAGGCCGTTGTCTAATTTTTTATGGGAGCTCCGCTATTTGTCTCCATTCGTGCGATGTACACTGTTGCCTTAAATGTACGAATCTTTGGACTCATAAAGGATTATTAGCGTATTTTTAAACAGCAGAAAATATAATGTTCCGAGCCGTGTTGCCGAGACTGCTACAAAGTATACGTTGCGGACATTTTCGTTTCTTTGCATTCCTCCGACCATAAGAGTGCCTACGTGTCAATTCAGTCACTGAAGCGACAGCTGTAGAGCCGGGCGACAACAATTACAGGCAATTGTGGGCTCGGTGTCGGGTCGGCGCGGCGTGACAGAGGAGCTCCGCCACGCTCCTCGCCGAGTGGACAAGGCGAGCGGCGCCGCGCAGAACGCGCCGTCATCACAGGCCGGACAGGCAGCACACAGCGCCACACGCGGCTGCACCGTTACCGCGGCCAGCTCCGCGTTCTCCAGAAACGCCGTATCATCCCGCACGCCGTCAGCAGGTACAGGCAACACGAGAAACACGACGAAACAGTTGTTACCTTTCAGCTCGATAACTCTTACAGGCTCCCACTTACTAAGGTAAAGATTACGGTCAAGCTTCCTGGCATGTGATCCAGTTTGGATATGATTGCGTAGAGTCCTTCTAGGAATTTTATGTACTTCTGAAGCCCTTTTCACACTCATCCCTTCGTTTACTGCATTGACTTCAGCCTTCAACTGTTCTTCTGACCATAATGCTCTTTTTGGCGTCTAAAATGAAAGAAAATGCCATTTAGAATAGTTACGGCAGTTTTATGCAATATGGCTGTTTTAGTATTGTAAATATATAAAATGAAGTAAAGAATAGTAAGTAGTGTACCATAATTGTAATAACGTAAATCTTTTGTATGTAGACCTATAACGCCATTATAATGGAGACCTATAACGAACGCCACTATGGCGTTCAAGTGCTACCATACACCTCAGCAGAGTATACATTCGTTTGTCTAGTATTACGAAGTATTATTACAAATTAACGTTTGGAACCTTAAATATGAACCTTGAAGGATCACGAAAATATATTGTTCTTTGCACTTATTCATTAATACACTGGCTAAAACGATCAATAATGCTTACCTTGATATAATAGCAACCGTCCAGCTGAGTGACATAAGACACAGTGGCGTATGTACCGTTGAGGTGAAGGGTGATGAGGAACTTGTAATACCTTTTTCTGCCGCTAGCTGGCATCACAAAACCGACCTATACTAGAGAGCCTGTATACAGAGAGAGTGGCCATAGGTGAAGTTGCCCGTGATTGGTTGATTAGCTTTAGCGCCATTTTTCTGCCAAACGTCTCTCGCGCTTCCTATGTTCGACGTGCTTTTGAGTTGAATTGAAGTTCAGAGGACTTTTGGAAACGATTAAAACTTATTTGAATTATTGAGAGACTTGTTACGCGTTGTGCATGCATATTCGGTTTAGTTGTATATCGTTTTCAGTACGTAATTAACGTTTGCGTGTATACTGGTAGCATCACAAGCTTTTCTGAAGCCAATATCTGACAGTCCTTGCTGGAAACGGAAAGTTCCTGTAATTGTTGTGCCATGCTCATTCGACTTTACAGCGTCAAACTTTATTTCGTTCCGAATCAGAACACTAGGCAGTTTTTTGGTTTCCGTATTATTGCCTGACTGTTGACGCAGGCAAGTTGTAAGCATGTTTTCCGCAGCTGTCGTGGTTGCTGAAACATTATTCGTAGTAAATAAATGTAGGTACTCTTGAAGACAGTTTTTAATAGGCCTACTTACTGTGGGGTAGAAGGGATACGGTAGTTTTCTTGTTATATTTGCTCGTTATTATAGTAGCCTACATTTAACATTACCTAATTGTTGTAATCTTTTTCGTTTGTTATCTACGAGAGGTATTTTCTGCCAAACTGCGGGCGGGACTTTTGAATGGCCAGTAGTGGAGTAGTGGACTACACACTCACCGAAACAAAAGCACAAGACAATACGGCGAAATCATTCGTTAAATGCCTTTCTTTACAGCTATAATATACTCATAGTAGCCTACTACGTACAGCACAGGAAAATTTGATACAGTGGCTGCAAAAATTATTCGTTACTTGCATTTGTCTCCGTTAAAGTTCGTTTACTAGACATATTGCAATGAAAGTAACGCAAATAAAAAATATAGTGTTAAGCATTTGTTTGGTATCGGAAGTGCATAACGCTAAAGATTTAACGTACCTATATTACATCAGATGAATGAAAGTCGTAAGCAGTTGTTTACTTGTGACATGCAAAGAGTGTGAGACGTATTAGTACTTCTTGTCACGTCTTCAAACTTTTTGCATGCAAGTAAACAACTGCTTACGACTTTCTTTCATATATATACATATATTATAGCAAGGCGTTTAACGAATGATTTCGCCGTATTGTCTTGTGCTTTTGATTCGGTGAGTGTGTACTCCACTACTCCACTACTGGCCATTCAAAAGTCCCGCCCGCAGTTTGGCAGAAAAATGGCCGCCTTATCGTCCGGTTGGCCACTCTCTTCCTATACAGGCTCTCTAACCCTATACAGCAAACTAGCTCTATCTGGTACGATTACACGAAATTACATGCCTGGCATTAGAGGTGTACGTGACACTATTTTGTCGCGATATCTTATGAATTTAGCTGAAACTAAAGTTGATCCCTGTGAAATTTAATTAAAGAAGGAATCTTTTTTCTACTCTATTTGGTTTAGCCGAGTCGCACTGGATTTTTTTTTGGTCATCAGTCTACTGACTGGTTTGATGCGGCCCGCCACGATTTCCTTTCCTGTGCTAGCCTCTTCATCTCAGAGTAGCACTTGCAACCTACGTCCTCAATTATTTGCTTGACGTATTCCAATCTCTGTCTTCCTCTACAGTTTTTGCCCTCTACAGCTCCCTCTAGTACCATGGAAGTCATTTCCTCATGTCTTAGCAGATGTCCTATCATCCTGTCCCTTCTCCTTATCAGTGTTTTCCACATATTCCTTTCCTCTCCGATTCTGCATAGAACCTCCTCATTTCTTACCTTATCAGTCCACCTAATTTTCAACATTCGTCTATAGCACCACATCTCAAATGCTTCGATTCTCTTCTGTTCCGGTTTTCCCACAGTCCATGTTTCACTACCATACGATGCTGTACTCCAGACGTACATCCTCAGAAATTTCTTCCTCAAATTAAGGCCGGTATTTGATATTAGTATACTTTTCTTGGCCAGAAATGCCATTTTTGCCATAGCGAGTCTGCTTTTGATGTCCTCCTTGCTCCGGCCGTCTTTGGTTATTTTACTGCCTAGGTAGCAGAATTCCTTAACTTCATCGACTTCGTGACCATCAATGCTGATGTTAAGTTTCTCGCTGTTCTCATTTCCACTACTTCTCATTACCTTCGTCTTTCTCCGATTCACTCTCAAACCATACTGTGTACTCATTAGACTGTTCATTCCGTTCAGCAGATCATTTAATTCTTCTCCACTTTCACTCAGGATAGCAATGTCATCAGCGAATCGTATCATTGATATCCTTTCACCTTGTATTTTAATTCCACTCCCGAACCTTTCTTTTATTTCCATCATTGCTTTCTCGATGTACAGATTGAAGAGTAGGGGCGAAAGGCTACAGCCTTGTCTTACACCCTTCTTAATACGAGCACTTCGTTCTTGATCGTCCACTCTTATTATTCCCTCTTGGTTGTTGTACATATTGTATATGACCCGTCTCTCCCTATAGCTTACCCCTACTTTTTTCAGAATCTCGAACAGCTTGCACCATTTTATATTGTCGAATGCTTTTTCCAGGTCGACAAATCCTACGAAAATGTCTTGATTTTTCTTTAGCCTTGCTTCCATTATTAGCCGTAACGTCAGAATTGCCTCTGTCGTCCCTTTACTTTTCCTAAAGCCAAACTGATCGTCACCTAGCGCATTCTCAATTTCTTTTTTCATTCTTCTGTGTATTATTCTTGTAAGCAGCTTCGATGCATGAGCTGTTAAGCTGATTGTGCGATAATTCTCGCACTTGTCAGCTCTTGCCGTCTTCGGTATTGTGTGCATGATGCTTTTCCGAAAGTCAGATGGTATGTCGCCAGACTCGTATATTCTGCACACCAACGTGAATAGTCGTTTTGTTGCCACTTCCCCCAATGATTTTAGAAATTCTGATGGAATGTTATCTATCCCTTCTGCCTTATTTGACCGTAAGTCCTCCAAAGCTCTTTTAAATTCCGATTCTAATACTGGATCCCCTATCTCTTCTAAATCGACTCCTGTTTCTTCTTCTATCACATCAGACAAATCTTCACCCTCATAGAGGCTTTCAATGTATTCTTTCCACCTATCTGCTCTCTCCTCTGCATTTAACAGTGGAGTTCCCGTTGCACTCTTAATGTTACCACCGTTGCTTTTAATGTCACCAAAGGTTGTTTTGACTTTTCTGTATGCTGAGTCTGTCCTTCCGACAATCATATCTTTTTCGATGTCTTCACATTTTTCCTGCAGCCATTTCGTCTTAGCTTTCCTGCACTTCCTATTTATTTCATTCCTCAGCGACTTGTATTTCTGTATTCCTGATTTTCCCGGAACATGTTTGTACTTCCTCCTTTCATCAATCAACTGAAGTATTTCTTCTGTTACCCATGGTTTCTTCGCAGCTACCTTCTTTGTACCTATGTTTTCCTTCCCAACTTCTGTGATGGCCCTTTTTAGAGACGTCCATTCCTCTTCAACAGTACTGCCTACTGCGCTATTCCTTATTGCTGTTATCTATAGCGTTAGAGATCATCAAACGTATCTCGTCATTCCTTACAAGGGAACCTCCCCATCGCACCCCCCTCAGATTTAGTTATAAGTTGGCACAGTGGATAGACCTTGAAAAACTGAACACAGATCAATCGAGAAAACAGGAAGAAGTTGTGTGGAACTATGAAAAAATAAGCAAAATACACAAACTGAGTAGTCCATGCGCATCATAGGCAACACAAGGAGAAGATTAGCTCCGCAGAGACCTGGTCCCGTGGTTAGCGTGAGCAGCTACGGCACAGAGGTCCTTGGTTCAAATCTTTCCTCGTGTGAAAATTTTAATTTTTTATTTTCAGTTTATGTGACAAACTCTTACGTTTTCATCACTTTTTTGGGAGTGATTATCACATCCACAAGAAAATCTAAATCGGGCATAGTAGAAGAATCTTTTTACCAATTCGCAAAGTGTACAAGTTAGGTGAGTGGACAACATATTCCTGTCATGTGACGCACATGCCGTCACCAGTGTCGTATAGAATATATCAGACGCGTTTTCCTGTGGAGGAAACGGTTGACCTATGACCTTGCGATCAAATGTTTTCGGTTCCCATTGGAGAGGCACGTCCTTTCGTTACTAATGGCGCGGTTTTGCGGTGCGGTCGCAAAACACAGACACTAAACTTATTACAGTGAACAGAGACGTCAATGCACGAACGGACAGATCATAACTTTGCGAAAATAAAGAAAGTAAACTTTTCGCTCCAAGGGGGACTTGAATCCAGGACCTCTCGTTCCGCAGCTCCTCACGCTAACCACGGGACCACGGCGCTCCTGAGCTAACATTAGCCTTGGTGTTACCTATCTTGCGCATGGACTACTCAGTTTGTATATTTTGCTTATTTTTTCATAGTTCCACAAAACTTCTTCCTGTTTTCTCGATTGATCTGTGTTCAGTTTTTCAAGGCCTATCCACTGTGCCAAACTTATAACTAAATCTGAGGGGGGTGCGGTGGGGAGGTTCCCTTGTTAGTACTTCCGTATCCCACTTCTTTGCGTATTGATTCTTCCTGACTAATGTCTTGAACTTCAGCCTAATCTTCATCACTACTATATTGTGATCTGAGTCTATATCTGCTCCTGGGTATGCCTTACAATCCAGTATTTGATTTCGGAATCTCTGTCTGACCATGATGTAATCTAATTGAAATCTTCCCGTATCTCCCGGCCTTTTCCAAGTATACCTACTCCTCTTGTGATTCTTGAACAGGGTATTCGCTACTACTAGCTGAAACTTGTTACAGAACTCAATTAGTCTTTCTCCTCTTTCATTCCTCGTCCCAAGCCCATATTCTCCTGTAACCTTTTCTTCTACTCCTTCCCCTACAACTACATTCCAGTCGCCCATGACTATTAGATTTTCGTTCCCCTTTACATACTGAATTACCCTTTCAATATCCTCATACACTTTCTCTATCTGTTCATCTTCACCTTGTGACGTCGGCATGTATACCTGAACTATCGTTGTCGGTGTTGATCTGCTGTCGATTCTGATTAGAACAACCCGGTCACTGAACTGTTCACAGTAACACACACTCTGCCCTACCTTCCTATTAATAACGAATCCTACACCTGTTATACCATTTTCTGCTGCTGTTGATATTATCCGATACTTATGTGACCAGAAATCCTTGTCTTCCTTCCACTTCACTTCACTGACCCCTACTATATCTAGATTGAGCCTTTGCATTTCCCTTTTCAGATTTTCTAGTTTCCCTACCACGTTCAAGCTTCTGACATTCCACGCCCCGACTCGTAGAACGTTATCCTTTCGTTGATTATTCAATCTTTTTCTCATGGTAACCTACCCCTTGGCAGTCCCCTCCCGAAGATCCGAATGGGGGACTATTCCAGAATCTTTTGCCAATGGAGAGATCATCATGACACTTCTTCAATTACAGGCCACATGTCCTGTGGATACACGTTGCGTGTCTTTAATGCAACGGTTTCCATTGCCTTCTGCATCCTCATGTCGTTGATCATTGCTGATTCTTCCGCCTTTAGGGGCAATTTCCCCACCCCTAGGACAAGAGAGTGCCCTGAACCTCTATCCGCTCCTCCGCCCTCTTTGACAAGGCCGTCGGCAGAATGAGGCTGACTTCTTATGCCGGAAGTCTTCGGCCGCCAATGCTGATTATTTATTTATCAAAATTCAGGCAGTGGCGGGGATCGAACCCGGGACCGAAGACATTTTGATTACGAATCAAAGACGCGACCCCTAGATCACGGGTCTCTACCGCACTGGATAACGCCGTGCAGACTTCTCTCGTAGTTATAGCGTGTCCTGATAACTGGGCTGCAAAATCTAACTACTGAGGTGCAAGGTGCAAAGCTTTCTCTAAAAACATTGCTATCATTCTTGTTTCATAATTTTTGGTAATGGTTTTAAATAAACTGCAAATTGATTGACTCATAGGATGCGGACAATGTCTCAGCGTTAAACGAACTCAATAGCAATTTCGTATCATTTGACTTAATAACGTTCAATGAAACTTAAGTAACAGTTAAGTTTTCTCGTAAATAATGTAACTATAATCCAAGAATTACAAAAATTAAACTTCACATGGATAATCTCTCCTTAAACAAAATTACAAAATCTAATACTTAATAAATCCATTTCTCTCACAAGATTGATAAATCCAAACAAAAAAGTGAAAAGCAAGAAGATTCCTGACCTGGCCGTCTGACGAACCAAGAATGCTACATTGTCAGACCACTGCCGCAAATAAGTATAATCGTACCAATGTAAAAATCAATTCTTTTTTTGTCAATAATAAATCTTCCATTATTCCATAATATAATTCCCAAAAAATTCCATTCTTTGCTGCGTACTGTTACTAAACAAAAACTCGACTATTCACATCTAATGCCAAAGCTCATCTGTCTGTCTCCTTTCCTTTCCTCTCCTCTCCTTGCGACCAACGGATCAATCTGGTGCGCATCTTTGCAGAGCAGAGATCACATCTAACTCATCTCTGTACACCGCAGCTTCTCTGCCGAGGCTGGGCGCCCATGTCTAACCAACTCAAATCTTACGAACCCCATTCCAGACATCCAGAAAAAGGAAAATTTCTATGAAAATTTACACACCTTGCAGTAATACTAAGCGAATACCCTGGAGCATGGAACTACTCACCACTTACCTGTTGCCTGTCTAACGATGTACCAAGGTCAACAAGAAGTTTATTTTCAGTATTTCATGCGATTAGTGATCGGCTTTAAAAATTTAAAATGCTCACATGATATACCTATCAGAAAGCATAAACTTATGTGGAAAGTTCAACACAATAAGTATTACAGTTATAAATTGTAAAAATCAACGTGCAGAAATACCCTGACCGTATTCATTCAGTATTTAAGAATGAGACCACTTAGTGACTTGCAAAACCTTAATGAAAATTTTTCTCGCTTACAGCCCCCCCCCCCCGCCCCCACGCACGAAGTAGTGAAGGGAAAAAAGTTTACCACTTAGCATTTTTTGTTGTTCATGCTGTAAAACTGCCACACTACGCATTAAGCTTTAGTTTATTACTTCTTTACTATTGTCTGTATTCACAAGGAATTTTGTAGATGGTATCCACATAAACTAGCGAATTCGTACAAATTTATATGACTCTACGATACGTAGTTTAGGTGATATGACGTCATAAATACTTAGGAGGCTGAAAAACTACTTTTACAAGCTTTTACTGTTGGAAACTGTGTGTATGTCTTGACAACGTACGAACAGACTATATTTATCCATTATTCGAGAACGAGAGCACTTATTCACTTGCAGTAATCTTTACACGTAATTTCAAACTTTTACGAAACAAATTTGTTGTTTTACGGGCTATTGGTAGCTACCGGTATATGATAATAATAATATTAATGACGCATATGACTATCAAAAAATTTACAAGTTCGTACGAATAACTACACCCAAAGACGATCTCAGCTTCAATGGAAAATTCTATGCGCTATAGTATACTTTGGATAGAAAATCACATACGCGACCTCACCACTTACAGCCACTAATTAAATCTTCCAGTATGTAACTGTACTACACTACAACGCACCTCGCTAAGCAATGACGTAACAGAAATATTCAACTAAAAGGGAACGAGCTGTCGTGCTCGATAATACTGTATAAATATCTTTCCAGTTCAAAACCACAACCAAACTGCGTAGAACCACCTAATTGCAGTGAACGTGTCTGCACTTTTAAATAATATTTATTTTATGTCGCACTTGTATAGGTATAATTTACTCTCTTGTTTGATTGACAGTATAAACCAGAGATAACTTCTGTACGTAGCAGCCAAGTTACAATAACATCGTTGCTTAACTTGAATACCAATGTATTAATTCCTTTTATAATCCTCACACTCACATCAATAACTGAGTCATCTTCCTTTCACGAATTAATCATCATTCTCTTTAAGTAAAAAATATTGGAGATAATTTCTCTCTTTCTTTAAGTTATCTTTGACTTAGTTTTACCACTTAAAGTATTTGCAAAGTATTCGGTTGCTATAAAATTGAACTTTACTTTTAAAATATCCTTGAATGTTACATGTGGGGCAAATGAGACTCGGGACACTATTTTTATTTTTAAAACAGGAACTGTTCTGTCTTTATTGCATGGTTACTTTTATGTACAAGTCAGGTTTTATTTTACGAGTGCTAGCCAATCAAGCAAACCCCTCTAAGCGGAATAAACTGGATGTCAACGCCACTTTTATACTGCTTGAATTTTAAAATGGACATAAAAGTAATTCCACTTTAGGCATTGACTGCACACGGCCCCACTACTATTGGAATTACTTAAAAGACAGAAATCGCACGATAGCAGAGACAGTTACCATGCACTCAGTAACAATGGTTCTTGCTTTGTCGTTTAGGGTTTTCTAGGAAAAGCTACTAAATTCGAGACTGCGCGTGCAAAAACCCTACTAACATAGAATGGTTCGTGCTACATCACATACAAATACCAAGATGACGCAGTCCCTGTGTCTATATAGAGATTTCAAAACCTTAAATAAACTACATCGACACTCAAGCTGAAGTCGCAAAATAATCCCTAAGACAATATCGCAAAGGCACCATTTTCTAAGTGGTTGTTTTCACGTACAAATACACTAATACATCAACGCAGAGGCACTATTTCCTTTGTGCGTGCTTTCTCCACATTCATATTCAAATAAAGACTTCACATGATAACTTCACTTATCTCCCACAACAAAATGGAAGATCTCCAGTCCACCGAGATACATATCGGCTACAAGCGAGTGGGTTTCAAGTTATACTTCTTTCAGTAATTGTTTTAGCATAAAATCACCAACCACGAGAAACCTGTCCTAAACTACCACTGCTACCTCACAAATCAATCACTTGACGTTTTTCGCTCGGCAAAGTGGGATAAAAATTATCATAAATCGGAGTATATGTCTTTCAAACAAGTCGATAACAATCTGGCAGAATTCCCCTAAACGACTGTAGCGTTTGACAAACGACCTCGAGTCTAGTCCCGACTCGGACTGATGTTAGTCCGGCTACCAGCCAACAATGACTAACTGAATTTCTCATGGGACAAACCAAGAACCATTTACAATGTGAACGAACATAGCACGCTAATTCTCTCTTTTAATAATAATTGGCTTTTCTTTGTGGCTGTCGTTAGGGTCTTGTGGTGGCCAGCTGCGCCTGTAGATGCTATCTTTGCCGCAAGTTGCACCTTTGCAGTCGTCCGTGCGTAGTAAACTCGCTGACTGTGATCGGATTCTGGTGCCCATATATTTTTAGGCGACAGTCTCAACAAAATTTTACAAAAATACAAATTCTAACACTTTCCAAACAATTCACTACATCACTTTCTTTTCATAACAGCAAATTTTGATGGTAAGATGAGGCGATTCAACGCAAAAGAAATTTTGGCGCTTTATAAGATAAGACGTCATAAACATCGAGATGCGTGAGAAACTAACTTTTCCTTAAAACTGCCCACTGCCCCAGGAAATCCTGGGCCTAATCTCAATGAGGAATCGCCTCAGGAGACAATGGCAGCGCACCAGGCGTCAGTACTTCAAACGGCACATTAACAGTCTACAGGGCATCATACACGATAAAATACAAACACATAGAACACAACAGTGGAACCAAAAACTCGAAGGGCTGGACGCCGCACGACCTGGCGTGTGGCAACTAGCCCGACACTTCACCAGGGAGAAAATATACACCCCAGCGCTTCAAGGGCCTGAAGGCCCTGCATACTCAGCGGAAGAGAAAGCAGAACTAATGGCCCGAACACTCGCAGTGTCATTCACACCGAACCTGGTACCATCAGATCCAGCGTTCACTCTTGCTACTGACCAAGAGGTTACACGCATTCTAGCCCAACCATCGCGCGACGACATTCGACATGCTAGCACAGCCGAAGTCTCCTGGGCTATAATGCATTCCGCTGCTAGGAAAGCCCCTGCTCATGATGGCATTCAAAACCGTGTCCTCCAGGAGTTCACGGATAAAGAAACTGAGTACCTAACACACATAAGGAATGCCAAACTAAAACACCAACACTTCCCCGCCTTTTGGAAGACGGCCAAGGTCCTGATGTTCAGATGTTCAGGAAGCCGGGGAAAAACCACAGCCTCCCACAAAATTACCGACCCATCAGCCTTCTGAGCTCGCTCAGTAATGTTGTTGAGAAGGTGATTCTCAAACGCATCACTAGGCACTGCATAACAAATGACATCCTGAGACCGGAGCAATTCGGCTTCAGGAATCACCTCTCCACAACACAACTCTTACGGGTCGTTGAACATATAACATATGGCATCAACATAAACAAAACTACAGGGGCGGTGTTCCTGGACATCGAAAAGGCTTTCGACCGTATAAGGCACAACGGCCTCATCCGCAAACTCAGCGACGCGGGATTCCCCGACGGGCTGCTGCGTCTAATACACTCATACCTCACAGACAGAAGTTTCAACACTGACGTGCAGGGAAGACAATCAACACGACACGGTATATACGCGGGAGTACCCCAGGGAAGCATACTAGGGCCCCTATTGTTTAACCTCTACATAAAAGATCTCCCAACCACACACAACACAACGATGGCAATCTACGCGGATGACACAGCCATCCTCGCGCAAGATTGGAAACAATCAAACATTACGTCACGCCTACAGACTGCACTCAGAGTGGCCGAGCCTTGGTTGGAGAAATGGCGTGTTAGAGTAAACGTCGACAAGTGCGAAACCGTTCTGTTCACTAGAAGACCGAAGCAATTGCGCAAACACCGATACTGCAGACCAATAACTCTACATGCACGCCCAATACGTTTTCGTGAGAAAGTCAAATACCTCGGTGTCTGGCTGGACCGGAAATTACTCTGGGGGGACCACATACAACACATGACTAACCGAGCCAGCGCGAGGCTCAAACAGCTCTACCCTATGCTCAACAGGCGTTGCACACTGAACAGAAGGGTGTCGAGGTCCATGTACATGACACTTATCCGACCCCTGATTACGTACGCAGCTCCTGTCTGGGGATACGCTGCGCCTACACGCCTGCGCCGTCTGCAGCTCATACAAAACAAAGTACTCAAAGTCATAAGCAATGCTCCACGATACACACGCATCGCGGACCTTCACCGGGAATACCGACTTGAGACTCTCACGGAGGTAATCCACAAACTCACCACAAGACTATACAGAAACTCCAGACATTCGCAGAACCCGTCTATTCTGAATCTGGGGAACTACGACCACAACCATAGATGGAAACATAAAAGACCAAAAGACATGCTTGTAAGGACCTAACATCTATGGCCAAGCATACGCAAACATAACGGTACAGGTGAGCCCCTGTTAATCAGACGCCATTACTGGATATCCAGCTGGAATACACTGCCGAATAACTGGCACCACGCAGGGAAGCCGTACCGTACACTGCATGCAGACAAGCTCCACACATCCCCCACACAGTGAGATGATCTATGGCCGATCTCCCACTACTGTATAACGATCTTGATTGTTCCAGGAATGTAGCGGCTGCAGCAACTGGGACACATCGCCATCGCTTGCCACGGTAATGATGCATGATACACATACTAACAAATCCAACCTTGTATGAACTATCGCAGCTAGTAAGCCACTACTGCTCTTACTACCCGTCCCACTGTCGCAGAGGTTTTTTTCCCACGGCACGAGCCATGGCACTTTTTTCCCTCTGCTCTTCAAATCGCTACCCTCACTCGCGTTTCGTCCACTATCTATCACCTGATGGACCGTGTTAATGCGTAGTCTTACCCAGACGCACGGATAACATCACAGCCCAGCATCCTGTGATCCACTTACTAGATAACTAACATGTTTTACGGAGGTTACAGTAGAACTTTTGGTTTGGTCACCACGTTGGTGCGGGCGTGGAGGGGCCCCATCTCTATTTAAAATAACACCCAGAATATACTTATCCGGTGTTTGGTACTGAGAGCACACTGTGACTTACAAAAAACTTTAAACATAATGTCCATCCACTACTAAACTTTTTTTCTGTCATGCTTAAAGTCAATATGTAACACATTAACTCATTTGTAAAGTAATCAGTGGTTTTAAGCTATTTTACACGTGAGAGTTCGATTTTTTGAAGAGTGTGGGGTTTTTGGTACTTCATTCGTAGATATATTACATTTCATTATGATTCTCCCTAGAATCTCAGTCTGACATCTGCTTTCTTGATATGTGTTTTCGGTGGTCACCCCACATTAGGTCACTCAGGATGTTAGTTACTGCCTTCAGTGATCTGTCGCCAATAGTGTAATAGAACAGTAGCATATCTCTCCGCGTTTTTACGCACAATACGTTACGTGAGGATCGACTCTCAGACGCCGCACCCATCATCGGTCCTCTGCATGTGTCACTGCGTTTCGCTACAGTCTTCTGGAGTTACCAACGACAGTGTCTGCAAATGCCTCGGGGATCCACCGACGTTATCCTCTGCATAATACACTACTGGTCATTAAAATTGCTACACCATGAAGATGACGTGCTACAGGCGCGAAATTTAACCGACAGGAAGAAGATGCTGTGATAAGCAAATGATTAGCTTCTCAGAGCATTCACACAACGTTGGCGCCGGTGGCGACACCTACAACGTGCTGACATGAGCAAAGTTTCCAACCGATTTCTCATACACAAACAGCAGTTGACCGGCGTTGCCTGGTGAAACGTTGTGATGCCTCGTGTAGGAGGAGAAATGCGTACAATCACGTTTCCGACTTTGATAAAGGTCGAATTGTAGCCTATCGCGATTGCGGTTTGTCGTATCGCAACGTTGCTGCTCGCGTTGGTCGAGACCCAATGACTGTTAGCAGAATATGGAATCGGTGGGTTCAGGAGGGTAATACGGAACGCCGTGCTGGATCCCAACGTCCTCGTATCACTAGCAGTCAAGATGACAGGTATCTTATCCGCATGGCTGTAACGTATCGTGCAGCCACGTCTCGATCCCTGAGATAACAGATGGGGGCGTTTGCAAGACAACAACCATCTGCACGAACAGTTCGACGACGTTTGCAGCAGTATGGACTATCAGCTCGGAGACCATGGTTGCGGTTACCCTTGACGCTGCATCACAGACAGGAGTGTACTCAACGACAAACCTGGGTGCACGAATGGCAAAACGTCATTTTTTTCGGATGAATCCAGGTTCTTTTTGCAGCATCATGATGGTTGCATCCGTGTTTGGCGACATCGCGGTGAACGCACATTGGAAGCGTGTATTCGTCATCGCTATTCTGGCGTTTCACCCGGCGTGATGGTATAGGGTGCTATTGGTTACACGTCTCGGTCACCTCTTGTTCGCATTGACGGCACTTTGAAGAGTGGACGTTACCTTTCAGATGTGTTACGACCTGTGGCTCTACAATTTATTAGATCCCTGCGAAACTTTACATTTCAGCAGGATAATGCACGACCGCATGTTGCGGGTCATATACAGGCCTTTATGGATACAGAAAATGTTCGACTGCTGCCCTGGCCAGCACATTCTCCAGATCTCTCACCAACTGAAAACGTCCGGTCAATGGTGGCCGAGCAAGTGGCTCGTCACAATACGTTAGTCACTACTCTTGATGAACTGTGGTATCTACATCTACATCTACATCTACATCTATACTCCGCGAGCCACCTTACGGTGAGTGGCGGAGGGTACTTATTGTACCACTATCTGATCCCCCCTTCCCTGTTCCATTCACGAATTGTGCGTGGGAAGAACGACTGCTTGTAAGTCTCCGTATTTGCTCTAATTTCTCGGATCTTTTCGTTGTGATCATTACGCGAGATATATGTGGGCGGTAGTAATATGTTGCCCATCTCTTCCCGGAATGTGCTCTCTCGTAATTTCGATAATAAACCTCTCCGTATTGCGTAACGCCTTTCTTGAAGTGTCCGCCACTGGAGCTTGTTCAGCATCTCCGTAACGCTCTCGCGCTGACTAAATGTCCCCATGACGAATCGCGCTGCTTTTCGCTGGATCATGTCTATCTCTTCTATTAATCCAACCTGGTAAGGGTCCCATACTGATGAGCAATACTCAAGAATCGGACGAACAAGCGTTTTGTAAGCTACTTCTTTCGTCGATGAGTCACATTTTCTTAGAATTCTTCCTATGAATCTCAACCTGGCGCCTGCTTTTCCCACTATTTGTTTTATGTGATCATTCCACTTCAGATCGCTCCGGATAGTAACTCCTAAGTATTTTACGGTCGTTACCGCTTCCAATGATTTACCACCTATGGCATAATCGTACTGGAATGGATTTCTGCCCCTATGTATGCGCATTATATTACATTTATCTACGTTTAGGGAAAGCTGCCAGCTGTCGCACCATTCATTAATCCTCTGCAGGTCTTCCTGGAGTACGTACGAGTCTTCTGATGTTGCTACTTTCTTGTAGACAACCGTGTCATCTGCAAATAGCCTCACGGAGCTACCGATGTTGTCAACTAAGTCATTTATGTATATTGTAAACAATAAAGGTCCTATCACGCTTCCTTGCGGTACTCCCGAAATTACCTCTACATCTGCAGATTTTGAACCGTTAAGAATGACATGTTGTGTTCTTTCTTCTAGGAAATCCTGAATCCAATCACAAACCTGGTCCGATATTCCGTAAGCTCGTATTTTTTTCACTAAACGTAAGTGCGGAACCGTATCAAATGTCTTCCTGAAGTCCAGGAATACGGCATCAATCTGCTCGCCAGTGTCTACGGCACTGTGAATTTCTTGGACAAATAGGGCGAGCTGAGTTTCACATGATCTCTGTTTGCGGAGTCCATGTTGGTTATGATGAAGGAGATTTGTATTATCTAAGAACGTCATAATACGAGAACATAAAACATGTTCCATTATTCTACAACAGATTGACGTAAGCGAAATAGGCCTATAATTATTCGCATCTGATTTATGACCCTTCTTGAAAATGGGAACGACCTGCGCTTTCTTCCAGTCGCTAGGTACTTTACGTTCTTCCAGAGATCTACGATAAATTGCTGATAGAAAGGGGGCAAGTTCTTTAGCATAATCACTGTAGAATCTTACGGGTATCTCGTCTGGTCCGGATGCTTTTCCGCTACTAAGTGATAGCAGTTGTTTTTCAATTCCGATATCGTTTATTTCAATATTTTCCATCGTGTTGAAGCTGCATGGGCAGCTGTACCTGTAAACGCCATCCAAGCTCTGTTTGACTCAATGCCCAGGCGTATCAAGGCCGTTATTCCGGCCGGAGGTGTTTTTTCTGGGTACTGATTTCTCAGGATCTATGCAGCCAAATTGCGTGAAAATGTAATCATATGTCAGTTGTAGTATAATATATTTGTCCAATGAATACCCGTTTATCATCTGCATTTCTTCTTGGTGTAGCAATTTTAATGGGCAGTAGTGTATTTGTGTATGGTGTTTCAAAATTACAAAGAAAAACTTCGGTGGCGGGGAGGGAGGCGGGGGGGAGCGGTGTACAAGGTGCCTTGAGGAAGAAAATGAAGATACGGACCCGTGTCCGCTATGTTTATCCAACAACGCTACAGAGCTTCGAAATGTACCGGCACAGGGGATCGACTACTGAGGCGAGAAGCAATGGGCAAGCAGCGTTACGCGCCTATGCGCAACGATATCCCAACAGGTGTCAGTCGCACCACTCCAAGTCTGCTTGAAACGTGTGGTTACACAGGGCGACGACAAGACAGAGGTTGCCAAGATTTCCAGAGGATGTACAAGAAAGGTTCGACGCACACCCATCCGCAAGCACCCGCTCTGTGGAAGACGCAATGCAAAGCTCCCACTTGGCGGTTTGGCGTGTGCTGCATGAGGAAGGAAGGCATCAATTCCATCTTGAGAAGATACAGGCGCTGTTGGCCCACGATTTTGCTTCGCATATGGAGTTCGAGCAGTGGTTCCTGTAGCGTTGCGCTAGAAAAATTTGTGGTAATGTCTTATGGGACCAAACTGCTGAGTTCATCGGTCCCTAAGCCTACACACTACTTAATCTGACTTAAACTAACTTCCTGAGGGAGGACTCGAACCTCCGGCGTGGGGAGCCGCACGGACAGTGACAAGACGCCCTAGACCGCGCGGCTACACGCGAGGCGCGCTGGGCAGCTACACTCCTGGAAATGGAAAAAAGAACACATTGACACCGGTGTGTCAGACCCACCATACTTGCTCCGGACACTGCGAGAGGGCTGTACAAGCAATGATCACACGCACGCCACAGCGGACACACCAGGAACCGCGGTCTTGGCCGTCGAATGGCGCTAGCTGCGCAGCATTTGTGCACCGCCGCCGTCAGTGTCAGCCAGTTTGCCGTGGCATACGGAGCTCCATCGCAGTCTTTAACACTGGTAGCATGCCGCGACAGCGTGGACGTGAACCGTATGTGCAGTTGACGGACTTTGAGCGAGGGCGTATAGTGGGCATGCGGGAGGCCGGGTGGACGTACCGCCGAATTGCTCAACACGTGGGGCGTGAGGTCTCCACAGTACATCGATGTTGTCGCCAGTGGTCGGCGGAAGGTGCACGTGCCCGTCGACCTGGGACCGGACCGCAGCGACGCACGGATGCACGCCAAGACCGTAGGATCCTACGCAGTGCCGTAGGGGACCGCACCGCCACTTCCCAGCAAATTAGGGACACTGTTGCTCCTGGGGTATCGGCGAGGACCATTCGCAACCGTCTCCATGAAGCTGGGCTACGGTCCCGCACACCGTTAGGCCGTCTTCCGCTCACGCCCCAACATCGTGCAGCCCGCCTCCAGTGGTGTCGCGACAGGCGTGAATGGAGGGACGAATGGAGACGTGTCGTCTTCAGCGATGAGAGTCGCTTCTGCCTTGGTGCCAATGATGGTCGTATGCGTGTTTGGCGCCGTGCAGGTGAGCGCCACAATCAGGACTGCATACGACCGAGGCACACAGGGCCAACACCCAGCATCATGGTGTGGGGAGCGATCTCCTACACTGGCCGTACACCACTGGTGATCGTCGAGGGGACACTGAATAGTGCACGGTACATCCAAACCGTCATCGAACCCATCGTTCTACCATTCCTAGACCGGCAAGGGAACTTGCTGTTCCAACAGGACAATGCACGTCCGCATGTATCCCGTGCCACCCAACGTGCTCTAGAAGGTGTAAGTCAACTACCCTGGCCAGCAAGATCTCCGGATCTGTCCCCCATTGAGCATGTTTGGGACTGGATGAAGCGTCGTCTCACGCGGTCTGCACGTCCAGCACGAACGCTGGTCCAACTGAGGCGCCAGGTGGAAATGGCATGGCAAGCCGTTCCACAGGACTACATCCAGCATCTCTACGATCGTCTCCATGGGAGAATAGCAGCCTGCATTGCTGCGAAAGGTGGATATACACTGTACTAGTGCCGACATTGTGCATGCTCTGTTGCCTGTGTGTATGTGCCTGTGGTTCTGTCAGTGTGATCATGTGATGTATCTGACCCCAGGAATGTGTCAATAAAGTTTCCCCTTCCTGGGACAATGAATTCACGGTGTTCTTATTTCAATTTCCAGGAGTGTATATTATGCTGCCTATTTGTTGTTCACGAACGAGGTGTCCTTCACCTTTGAAGGTATGTCCGACGCCCACAATTGCTATGTGTGGGCTTAGGCGAACCCCACGCTACACACTAACGAGGGGATCATCAAAACTTAACCATCAATGTATTGGCTGGCTTGGTCCACTATTTCTTGACTGGGCAGTCCATGCTTCCCCCTCGACTCTCAGGCGACAGATACACAAAGTTCATCTGGGGACTGCTGCCGGAATTGCTCAAGAAGGTGCCGCTTGCAGTCCGTCGAGGTATGTGGTTCCAGCTCGATGGGATACCAACGAACTTCAGTTGAGCTGCCAGGATCCAGATCGGACGGATGTTTGGGGATCGCTGGATTCGTCGAGGTGGCCCTATAATGCAGCCTCCTCGGTTGCCTGACCTCAAGCCGCTGGACTCCCTGTGAGGCCGTTTGAGGAGTGGGGTGTGGGAAACGCCGGTGGAAGACATAGTGGCGGGAATGCATGCAGCGTGTGAGGTTGTTTGCATCATCCCCGGTATCTTTGAGCGAGTGCGGCAGTCAATGATACACAAATATCAGGCATGCTGCGACGGTGGTGAGCAGGCATTTTAAGCAACTGCTGTAATTGTATATGTGTCGTAGATGGTGAATGCATTGTAGCGGAAAGTACCAGCCATCCGCTAAACTAATTTAAACAAGCGAAGAAAACAGTCTCGATAGTAATCGAACATTTAGTGTTTAACGTTTGCGTCACATATTGTTCACCTCGTTCAATGTATTTCATTTCCTGTACCATCGGAATGGATGGTAATGTATATTCCTTGAGTCCTGACGCCTATCATGATGTCTACAGGTATGGTTCCTCGCCGCTTCCTGGTATCCACGGTTTCTGTCCTTTAAAATTAAATAAGGGTGCCGATGTCTCGCAATGTCTGCTGTTATTCATGTAATGCGGCCGACTGCCGCACACTCCAGCAGACTAGATGGCGGTGGCTGCTGCTTTGGCCGAGGTTCGCCTCCGTAATTTTGACACTGTCTGTTTCGTAATATATACTACATAGCAAAACGCCGGAGACTGTATGGAAGGTTCCGAGAGACAATACACTGCGGATAGAAGCCCACGTCGATCACCCTCAGCCACTATGGCAATAGAGTATCACATTCATAGGAGACTTGTCTATGCAGCAGCTATCTGCATTTGCTTCACTGACGATTGTGGCTATCAATCCAGTCACCGAATACAAAAAAAAAAAAAAAAACTAGTCTCGACCTGACTGTGGTCTGTTCGCGTATGAAAACACACCTGCTGCTGTTTAACGCAAACGTTAAACACTAAATGTTCGATTACTATCGAGACTGTTTTCTTCGTTTGTTTAAATTAGTTTAGCGGATGGCTGGTACTTTCCGCTACAATGCATTCACTTTTGCCAGCATTCTCAAAAATTTTAGAAAAAGTAATGTACAGGCAGCTGCTCAACCATCTGACCACAAATAACATATTATCAAGAACACAGTTTGGATTTCTGAAGGGTTCTGATATCGACAAGGCTATTTACACCTACAGTGAAAATGTACTTAATTCATTAAATAACAAATTACAAGCAGCAGGTATTTTCTGTGATTTGTCAAAGGCATTTGATTGTGTGAACCACAACATCCTTTTAAGTAAATTAGAATTCTATGGTGTCACGGGCAGTGCTGCAAAATGGTTCAAGTCGTACCTCACTAACAGGAAACAAAGGGTGTCAGTGCAAGAGACTAGTGAATTAAGTCATCAGTCATCATCAGAATTGGAAGAAATTACATGTGGTGTCCCACAAGGATCCATCTTAGGGCCATTGCTTTTTCTTGTGTACATTAATGATCTCTCATCAGTTACACTGCCAGAAGCAGAGTTCGTTTTGTTTGCAGATGACACAAGTATTGCAATAAATAGTATGTAAAGTGTAGTTCTAGAAAGATCTGCTAATGATATTTTCATGGATATTAATAAATGGTTTAAAGCCAACTCACTGACATTAAACTTCGAAAAGACTCACTATATGCAATTCAGAGCCTGTAAGAGGTTTCCACCCAGCATATGCATAAAATACGAAGAAGAGCAGATAGAAGAGGTTGACAGTCTTAAATTCCTGGGATTACAACTTGATAATAAATTCAGTTGGGAAGAGCACACCACAGAACTGCAGAAACGCCTTAACAAATCTGTATTTGCAATTCGAGTGTTAGCAGACATAGGCGACATAAAAATGAAAAAGCTTGCATACTTTGCCTACTTTCATTCCATAATGTCATATGGTATAATATTTTGGGGTAACTCTTCAAGTCAAACAAAAGTTTTCAGAGTCCAAAAGCGTGTAATACGTATTATTTGTGGAGTAAATTCACAGACGTCCTGTAGAAACCTCTTCAAAGAAGTGGGTATACTAACTACTGCCTCTCAGTATATTTACTCATTAATGACATTTGTCCTAAATAATATATATCTTTTTCCAACAAACAGCTCAGTTCATACATACAATACCAGGAACAAAAATGATCTGCCCAAGGACTTGAAAGCACTTACTTTAGTTCAAAAAGGGGTCCACTACTCAGGAACACTCATCTTCAATAATTTGCCAGTAAACATAAAAAATGTAGTTACAAATAAAGATCAGTTTAAAAGGAGCCTGAAAGACTTACTAGTGGCCAACTCCTTCTACTCCATTGACGAATTTTTTAATAGAAACAAATGATGTATTGTATATATTCGTACTATTATTATGGTTATTTCAGCTTAAAAAAAAATAAAGTAAATTGACATGTTCCACATCCACGAGGATCTCCTCAGCAAGGATCTACGGAACGAAAAACTAATCTAATCTAATCTAATCTCCTGACTGTGGTCTGTTCCCGTATGAAAACACACCTGCTGCTGGAGGGGCGGCCTAATGGCAGGAGCCGGCGCCTTGGCTTCGACGCTCTGCAGCGTCGTTGGACGACGTTTCCAGATTCGGCTTCCTATACTCATTTTGTTCCTCGAGACATTTTCTACACTAAAGCGCCAAAGCGACTGGTATAGGCGTGCGTATTCCAATACAGATTTATGTGAACTGACAGAATACGGCGCTGCTGTCGGCAACGCCTATATAACACAACAACTGTCTGTCGCAGTTGTTAGAGCGGTTACTGCTGCTAGAATGGCAGGTTATCAATACTTAAGTGAGTTTGAATGTGGTGTTACACTCGGCGCACTAACAATGGGAAACAGCATCTCCAAGGTAGCGATGAAGTGGGGTTTTTCCCGAACGACCATTTCACGATCGTACCGTCAGTATCAGGAATCCGGTAAAACATCAAATCTTCGACATTGCTGTGGCCGCAAAAAGATCCTGCAAGAACGGGACCAACGACGACTGAAGAGAATCGTTCAACTCATGAAGTAATGAGTGCTGTCGACAGGGGATGTCAAATTGATTTCATATTTTTAGATTTCCAGAAGGCTTTCGACACCGTTCCTCACAAGCGTCTTCTAACCAAACTGCGTGCCTACGGAGTATCGCCTCAGTTGTGCAACTGGATTCGTAATTTCCTGTCAGAAAGGTCACAGTTCGTAGTAATAGACGGAAAGTCATCGAGTAAAGCAGAAGTAATATCCGGCGTTCCCCAAGGAAGTGTTATAGGCCCTCTATTGTTCCTGATCTATATTGACGACATAGGAGACAATCTGAGTAGCCGTCTTAGATTGTTTGATGCTGTCATTTACCGTCTTGTAAAGTCATCAGATGATCAAAACGACTTGCAAAATGATTTAGAGAAGATATCTGTATGGTCCGAAAAGTGGCAATTGACCCTGAATAAGGAAAAGTGTGAAGCTATTCACATGAGTACTAAAAGAAATCAGCTAAATTTCGATTACGCGATACGTCACAAAAATCTGAAGGCTGTAAATTCAACTAAATACTTAGAGATTACAATTACAAATAACCTAAATTGGAACGATCACATAGATAATATTGTGGGTAGAACAAACCAAAGACTGCGATTCACTGGCAGAACACTTAGAAGGTGTAACAGGTCTACTAAAGAGACTGCTTACACCACGCTTGTCCGCCCTATTCTGGAGTAATGCTGTGCGGTGTGGGATCCGCATCAGGTGGGACTGACGGATGACATCGAAAAAGTACAAAGAAGGGCAGTTCGTTTTGTATTATCGCGAAATAGGGGAAATAGTGTCACAGACATGATACGTGAATTGAAGTGACAATCATTAAAACAAAACCGAGCGACGTGGCGCAGTGGTTAGACACTGGACCCGCATTCGGGAGGACGACGGTTCAATCCCGCGTCCGGCCATCCTGATTTAGGTTTTCCGTGATTTCCCTAAGTCGCTCCAGGCAAATGCCGGGATGGTTCCTTTCAAAGGGCACGGCCGACTTCCTTCCCCGTCCTTCCCTAATCTGATGAGACCGATGACCTCGCTGGCTGGTCTCCTTCCCCCAACAAACCAACCAACCATTAAAACAAAGGCGTTTTTCGTTGTGACGGGATCTTCTCATGAAATTTCAATCACCAGTTTTCTCCTCCAATTGCCAAAACATTTTGTTGGCACCCACCTACATAGGGAAAAATGATCATCAAGATAAAATAAGAGAAATCATGGCTCGCACAGAAAAAATTAAGTGCTCGTTTTTCCCGCGTGCCGTTCGAGAGTGGAACGGTAGAGAGACAGCTTGTAGGTGGTTCATTGAACCCTCTGCCAGGCACTTTACTGTGAATAGCAGAGTAATCACGTAGATGTAGATGTAGATGAGAACGTGGCAGTAGTGCAGCCCTTCCTCAAATTGCTGCAGATTTCAGTGTTGGGCCATCAACAAGTGGCAGCGTGCGAGCCATTCAATGAAACATCATCGACATGGGCTTTCAGAGCCGAAGGCTCGCTCGTGTACCCTTGATGACTGCACGACACAAAGCTTCACGCCTCGCCTAGGCCCGTAAACACTCACATTGGACCGTTGATGACTGGAAACATGTTGCCTGGTCGGACGAGTCTCGTTTCGAATTGTATCGAGCGGATGGCCGTGTACGCTTATAGAGACCACCTCATAAATCCATGGACCCTGCATGTCAGCAGAGGACTGTTCAAGCTGGTGGAGGCTTTGTAATGGTGTGGGACGTGTGCAGTTGGAGTGATATGCGACCCCTGATACGTCTAGGTATGACTCTGACAGGTGACACGTACGTAAGCACCCTGTCTGATCACCTGCATCCATTCGTGTCCATTGCGCATTCCGACAGTCTTGGGCAATTCCAGTAGGACAATGGGGCACCTCACGCGTCCAGAATTGCTACAGAGTGGCTCCAGGAACACTCTTTTGAGTTTTAAGACTTCCGATGGCCGCCAAACTCCCCAGGCGTGAACATTATTGAGCATATCTGGGATGCCTTGCAACGTGCTGTTCAGAAGTGATATCCACCCCCTCGTACTCTTACGGATTTATGGACAGCCCTTCAGGATTCATGGTATCAGACATTAGTAGAGCCAATGCCACGTCGTGCTGCGGCACTTCTGCGTAATCACGGAGCCCTACACGGTATTAGGTAGGTGTATCAGTTTTTTGGCTCTGCAGTGTATGTCCCCTCGAAATTTGTCGGTGTCATGTTGAAACACCCTTTATATTGTAAACAGTAATGGCCCTATAGTACTCGCTTGGGGTACTCCGGTAATTAGATTTACTTTTGTCGAATTTGTCACGTTAAGAACAACGTACTGAATTTTACCTCTTGGAAAGTGCTATAATTAATCAGAAACCTCGTCAGATAATCAGTAAGCTCGCATTTGCTCCCTAAACGAAAGTGCGGAACTGTATCGAATACTTATGTCTATAGCAAATGGTTCAAATGGCTCTGAGCACTATGGGACTCAACTGCTGAGGTCATTAGTCCCCTAGAACTTAGAACTAGTTAAACCTAACTAACCTAAGGACATCACAAACATCCATGCCCGAGGCAGGATTCGAACCTGCCACCGTAGCGGTCTTGCGGTTCCAGACTGCAGCGCCTTTAACCGCACGGCCACTTCGGCCGGCTGTCTATAGCACTCCGTATTTCTCGGAAGAGCACAGCAAGTTGTGTTTCGCAAGGTCTCTGTTTACAGGATCCATATCAACTTCTATAAAAAAAGAGTTTTGTTCCCCAGAAATGTCATAATTCTGACTACAACCGAACGATAGCCAAATCTCCGCGGCAGCAGCATAATCCAGCCGACGTAGTGTGATGGCGTGTAGCTCATTTCTCGATTTGGGCGCGGACCGTTATTTGTAGCCGTTAGCAGAATGACGATGGGTAACTACGAAAAAAATTTAGTGAACGTCACGCTTCACGCGATACGGCAACAGCGGCGGAGTAGAGTGAGGGTCATTGCATCATGGCCTGAAGAAAATCAGATGGAGTTGTTGGACTGGTCTGATGAAAACCACGTCCTGAGTTCCACAAAGCATCTTCAAGATTCAAATTTACTCCCACATTAGTACCTGGTAGCTCGCCAGTTGTACTTGAGTAGCTGCGTCGGTAAGTGTATTTTCCGTGAAAGCGGGGGTTTCGCTTTCGAGTCCCGTTCCGGCACAAAGTTGTAATCTGACAGGAAGTTTCAGTTCAGCACACACTACGCCGCAGAAAGTTTCGTTCTGGAAATATTTGAGATTAATTAGAGCGTCAGTTATGTACCAGATGAGTGAAAAAGTAGCAGCCACAATTTGCTTAGTTCAGGAAGGATGGAAAAAAAAAGGTTCAAATGGCTCTGAGCACTATGCGACTTAACTTCTGAGGTCATCAGTCGCCGAGAACTTAGAACTAATTAAACCTAACCTAAGGTTCAAATGGTTCAAATGGCTCTGAGCGCTATGGAACTCAACTGCTGTGGTCATAAGTCCCCTAGAACTTAGAACTACCTAAACCTAACTAACCTAAGGACATCACACACATCCATGCCCGAGGCAGGATTCGAACCTGCGACCGTAGCGGTCGCTCGGCTCCAGACTGTAGCGCCCAGAACCGCACGGCCACTCCGGCCGGCGATGGAAACCAACTGCGCCACTTTGAACCGTAAGTTAGCAGAAATCTTGCGATGGAGATCAAACGCTCTTGTTGCGCTAAAAGAAGGTCCTACAAATTACTCGCTGTTAAAATGGTGGTTTAAGCACCAGGAACTTATTTTGATGGAATCACCAACTCGGCACAAGTCTACTAAACCACTTTCTACGCTAAATACATAAAGCTCTTAATCCTATGATTCTTATTTTGTACCATCTTCCGATCTAAAGTTCTAAAATTGACTTTCTTTCTCATCGTTTTGGTTCAAATGGCTCTGAGCACTATGGGACTCAACTGCTGAGGTCATTAGTCCCCTAGAACTTAGAACTAGTTAAACCTAACTAACCTAAGGACATCACAAACATCCATGCCCGAGGCAGGCTCATCGTTTTCATCTGATTGTAGCCACTGTGAGACTCGCTATTTACGTCAACCTTAAAGTTCTCGCGAGGTGTATTTAATCCAAGTTGGTGAGGAGATAATATGGAAAGTCCTGACGAGCTATGGGTCTAAAACAGTACTCGACGGACTTAATTTGACATCGCATAAAGTGTGTATAAAACCTATGTCACAAAATTTCGTGGGTGTATTCATGGCATAAAAACATTCCAGAATGGTCTTATGAACTTGGCTCCGAAAATCCTTTGTTAGGGGCGTGTGAAAGGATTATTATCAATGGCACAAAATAAAACATTTAGCAAACAAATTAATAAATATGATAGAGTTTGTTATTCATGGCACAAAACTGATACATTTACCAAACACAATTTACATTTATTTTATTTTATTTATTTAACCTGGTCCGATTGGGGCCATCAGGTCCTCTCTTACATGGGACCAGGCTTTCACACATACAATATCTTTTTTTCATCATAGTTACGTAACAAATAACAATTTTAATATGACAGCTAGTATTAAAATTATATGAATGTCTAAAGTGACATGTGAGTAAATTATACTCACTACGAACTAAAGACATTAATACACTCCTGGAAATTGAAATAAGAACACCGTGAATTCATTGTCCCAGGAAGGGGAAACTTTATTGACACATTCCTGGGGTCAGATACATCACATGATCACACTGACAGAACCACAGGCACATAGACACAGGCAACAGAGCATGCACAATGTCGGCACTAGTACAGTGTATATCCACCTTTCGCAGCAATGCAGGCTGCTATTCTCCCATGGAGACGATCGTAGAGATGCTGGATGTAGTCCTGTGGAACGGCCTGCCATGCCATTTCCACCTGGCGCCTCAGTTGGACCAGCGTTCGTGCTGGACGTGCAGACCGCGTGAGACGACGCTTCATCCAGTCCCAAACATGCTCAATGGGGGACAGATCCGGAGATCTTGCTGGCCAGGGTAGTTGACTTACACCTTCTAGAGCACGTTGGGTGGCACGGGATACATGCGGACGTGCATTGTCCTGTTGGAACAGCAAGTTCCCTTGCCGGTCTAGGAATGGTAGAACGATGGGTTCGATGACGGTTTGGATGTACCGTGCACTATTCAGTGTCCCCTCGACGATCACCAGTGGTGTACGGCCAGTGTAGGAGATCGCTCCCCACACCATGATGCCGGGTGTTGGCCCTGTGTGCCTCGGTCGTATGCAGTCCTGATTGTGGCGCTCACCTGCACGGCGCCAAACACGCATACGACCATCATTGGCACCAAGGCAGAAGCGACTCTCATCGCTGAAGACGACACGTCTCCATTCGTCCCTCCATTCACGCCTGTCGCGACACCACTGGAGGCGGGCTGCACGATGTTGGGGCGTGAGCGGAAGACGGCCTAACGGTGTGCGGGACCGTAGCCCAGCTTCATGGAGACGGTTGCGAATGGTCCTCGCCGATACCCCAGGAGCAACAGTGTCCCTAATTTGCTGGGAAGTGGCGGTGCGGTCCCCTACGGCACTGCGTAGGATCCTACGGTCTTGGCGTGCATCCGTGCGTCGCTGCGGTCTGGTCCCAGGTCGACGGGCACGTGCACCTTCCGCCGACCACTGGCGACAACATCGATGTACTGTGGAGACCTCACGCTCCACGTGTTGAGCAATTCGGCGGTACGTCCACCCGGCCTCCCGCATGCCCACTATACGCCCTCGCTCAAAGTCCGTCAACTGCACATACGGTTCACGTCCACGCTGTCGCGGCATGCTACCAGTGTTAAAGACTGCGATGGAGCTCCGTATGCCACGGCAAACTGGCTGACACTGACGGCGGCGGTGCACAAATGCTGCGCAGCTAGCGCCATTCGACGGCCAAGACCGCTGTTCCTGCTGTGTCCGCTGTGCCGTGCGTGTGATCATTGCTTGTACAGCCCTCTCGCAGTGTCCGGAGCAAGTATGGTGGGTCTGACACACCGGTGTCAATGTGTTCTTTTTTCCATTTCCAGGAGTGTATTAGCGTTACCTGTACTTTCGGAGCTGCAGCCACTGGAAGTGCTAACAGTAATAATAATAATAATAATAATGACATTAATGACAATAATGATAGTGCCAGTTATAAAAAGTCTTTATATATCTACAAAATAGATGTTTTCTGACATAGCGAGTTCTGGGAAAAGGAAATTTAAGGAGACTACATCGGTTAAGAATACTGGGAAACGAGGAAGACCAGGTTGAAAAGAACGATGTACTAGGGTAACGGCTGCTTAGAGGGACAACGGTTGTCTTACTTTGCTAGCTATGTCATTACCTGTCTTCTGCAGCTCGCGATGTTGTTCACTTTTGTAATATAATGCTGTTGTTCCAGTGTTGGGTTCCTGCTACTGAGGAGGACTTCGAGAAAGTGGCTGAATGATGGAGTGGGACAGAAAAGATTTTGCTCTGATTAGAGCGGAAGTTTATGCCGTGTTGTTCAGACAAGGGCGTTAAGGTCGAAGGGAGATATGAGGAACAGCATTCGTTAAATGGACAATAGGGAAGACAGAGGTTATGGCAACCTCTGAACTCGTCCGCACGCAACCAGGATAGCTGTGATATGATGCTGAACTGTGATCAAAGACTCGAACATCACAGATACAAGGAAGACAGGCATTCACAACGGGTTCCAGGTGCCGTGAACTTTCGTGAGAAAGGCCTTGCAGGGTAACATTTCTGTAATCAATAATTGGAAGTACCACTGTTTGTACAAGTTTCTTTCTCAGGAGAAGAGGGAAGACGTTTTTATATTTTTGTTAGGCATGAAGAGATACTGATGACTTCTTGCACATTAGTTACATGCTCAGTCCAATTTAGATTTTCGTCTGTTATTACTCCTAGCCTCTTTGTTGAAGGAGAGAATTTGATTTAGGATTAAAGATGGTAGGGATTCCCGATATTTTGCGCTAGTGAGTCTAGTACTGCTCGGGTTTTGCATGGGCTGAGTTTTAACCCTATATCCTGATCCCATTCTGATAGTGCTGTTTTCAGGTTTATAGGTATTGCACTTGGATACAACGAGGTCATCAGCGTACATGTGGTATTTGCAATACGATGAATGATTTACGCGCAATAAAAAGAGTGTAGGACCTAATACTGAGCCCTGGAGGATGCTTGATACCACCTGCATTCACTGCGACTTTGTGGCACCGCACATGACGCATTGCTGGCGAGACGTCAGGTATGAGCAAAACCATTGCACTGCACTTGGCGAGGAATTTAGGCTGCTAAGTTTCGTAATTTGATTTACAGAGATTGCTCGCAGTGGACCACCTCTTGCGCCCATGTTCATGAATGATTCCACCCCACACGTTGAGGCTGAACCACTGTTGGCAGCTGTCTTGTCGCACATCATGAGTGTTTTCGTAAGCCCAAACGTGGCTGTTATGACAACTGATGACTCTATCACATGTAAAGCCTGCCTCTTCAATGAATAAGACATTCTAAGAAGTGCAGGAACACATCACACTGCCCTAACATGCTTTGACGGGAAGTCGTTCTTAGCCAAATGTCTACTTCATTAATTACTTGCACCCGCAGAAAGTGATTCGTGTACATATATTTTCATGCAGAAATTTTTAGATCGTCGTATGATTAACGCCTTTCCTACTCGCAATTCCCTTTGTACTAATTGATGGAATTTTATCCTCAGTTCCGCAGTACGGAGAACTTGTTATTCAAGCTGAACGGTCGTAGACCGCATGGGCTCTCACCATCTGTTGCTCTCTCCTCAAATGATCCTGTCTCTCGCAAGCTTTGGTGGAGTCCTACAAACCTTCTTATACGAGTTAATTGCCTCCTACGGTAACGTCCAGTATAAACTGACGTCTTGCGTTCGCAATCCCATCTGCTAGGACTTACATGTAGTGGACATCCTCATTTGAGACACTGAGTACATCGTCGTTATGTGTTGTGATTGAAGTTGCTCTAGGACAGACGAGAAAACAAAACGGATTCTATGACCAACTGTAAACATGAAAGTGAGTATAAATGCACATTTGAGGTAAACTGCACTACCAGGAGTCACAGGGGGTGGGGCGGACTGGGAGAGGTGTGGTGGTGGGGGTTGGGGGGAATTTCACGCTTCCCTAGCGAAGGATTTAGGAGCCATGTTCATAGTTTTGGGCACCCCGTGTAGCACTTTCCCCAGTTATTTTTGCGAAATATTAGGTCTACAACTATGCTTCCGCCATTTGGCGATAGATGGCGGTACCTGTAAGTAGTGGTGCAGGCGGTAGGTCATAAGTATTATACAATAATCTTAGGCATTTATAAACATAACGCCATCGAAATATTGGTCGATTTGCGATTTCATCATTAAGTTATTCTCTATTGAATATGTCAACTTGCGAACCGAATTCTCATCATTTGCGGAAAGTTTTAATTTTATGTTTCCAAATGAAATCTGCGGCTGAAGCTCATAAAATGCTGGGCAAGAGAAATGGTGGGGGTATCTATAGTGAAAAAGAGCGCAGAAAATGGTTTCAACGCTGCAAAACGGTGATTTGCAGGTCGAAGATCGGCGTAGCGGTCGAAGAGAGAAGGCTTTCGAAGATACCTAAACCGGCGGAAATCATTGCAGGAGGCCGTTATCGAAATCAGTCTATGAGTTTGAGCCGAGCACTGAAAGACAAACAGCCGAAATACGGCGGTAGACACGAAAATGTGATTTTGCAGCATGTTGCAAAACTCATCAAAATAAACTGGGAAACGTTGAAATGGGAAGTCCAACGGCAGCCGCAGCATTCTCCGGGCATTGCTCCCTCTGACTGCCACCTTTTCGACCAATGGAACACGGCCTGGCAGACCAGCACTCCCGGTCATACCAAGAAGTGAAATATTGTATAGATTAATGGATCTCCTCAAAAGACGCCCAGTTATTCCGCAGCGGGAATTGTATGCTGGTCGAAAGTTAGGAGATGGTAGTGGCCAACGATGCAAATTCTTTGAATCGTAATTTTTTTGTAAGTTTTTCAAAATAAAGCCTCGAACTTCGAGGAAAACGCCGGAAGCAGAATTGTAGACCTAATATAATGTTTCCCAAAACATTTGTGTGCGTTATAGCAATGCACCAAAATCCATCCGATAGCAGGCATTAAAAAGTAAAGGGTTCTATGCAAATTAATGACAGTCGATGCAGCATCGCTTTAGATTCAAAGTCGATAATATTACCATATAGCGTCCCTGTCATCTCTATGATTATTTTCGTTTGTAGAAAACCTTGTTTCGATATCTCTAACTGTGTGTAAATTGTCTGGCCACAATCACTTGGCCAAATAACTATAAAAATGTTTCTGTGTTTAAATTATTTGTTAATATAACAGCCTTCCCTTCTTTGCTTAGAACTGGGTTGCCATCTGAGCTCTTGATATTCATACAAGTGGTTCTCTTCTCTCCAAAGGTTTCGGTTTCGGGTTTAGGGCGCAAAACTGCTATGGTCATTAGCGTCTCTCCAAAGGTCTCTTTAATTTTCCTGTAGGCAGTATCTATCTTACCCCTAGTGAGACAAGCCTCTACATCCTTACATTTGTCCTCTACCCATCCCTGCTTAGCCATTTTGCACTTTCTGTCGATCTCATTTTTGAGACGTTTGTATTCAAGGGCGATGTACTTGAGGACAGTATTATGGAAATGGAAGAGGATGTAGATGAAGATGAAATGGGAGATAAGATACTGCGTGAAGAGTTTGACAGAGCACTGAAAGACCTGAGTCGAAACAAGGCCCCGGGAGTAGACAACATTCCATTAGAACTACTGATGGCCTTGGGAGAGCCAGTCATGACAAAACTCTACCATCTGGTGAGCAAGATGTATGAGACAGGCGAAATACTCACAGACTTCAAGAAGAATATAATAATTCCAATCCCAAAGAAAGCAGGTGTTCACAGATGTGAAAATTACTGAACTATCAGTTTAATAAGTCACAGCTGCAAAATACTAACGCGAATTCTTTACAGACGAATGGAAAAACTGGTAGAAGCGGATCTCGGGGAAGATCAGTTTGGATTGCGTAGAAATGTTGGAACGCGTGAGGCAATACTAACCTTACGACTTATTTTAGAAGAAAGATTAAGAAAAGGCAAACCTACGTTTCTAGCATTTGTAGACTTAGAGAAAGCTTTTGACAACGTTAACTGGAATACTCTCTTTCAAATTCTGAAGGTGGCAGGGGTAAAATACAGGGAGCGAAAGGCTATTTACAATTTGTACAGAAACCAGATGGCAGTTATAAGAGTCGAGGGGCATGAAAGGGAAGCAGTGGTTGGGAAAGGAGTGAGACAGGGTTGTAGCCTCTCCCCGATGTTATTCAATCTGTATATTGAGCAAGCAGTAAAGGAAACAAAAGAAAAATTCGGAGTAGGTGTTAAAATTCATGGAGAAGAAGTAAAAACTTTGAGGTTCGCCGATGACATTGTAATTCTGTCAGAGACAGCAAAGGACTTGGAAGAGCAGTTGAACGGAATGGACAGTGTCTTGAAAGGAGGATATAAGATGAACATCAACAAAAGCAAAAGGAGGATAATGGAATGTAGTCGAATTAAATCGGGTGATGCTGAGGGAATTAGATTAGGAAATGAGACACTTGAAGTAGTAAAGGAGTTTTGCTATTTGGGGAGCAAAATAACTGATAATGGTCGAAGTAGAGAGGATATAAAATGTAGACTGGCAATGGCAAGGAAAGCGTTTCTGAAGAAGAGAAATTTGTTAACATCGAGTATTGATTTGTCAGGAAGTCGTTTCTGAGAGTATTTGTATGGAGTGTAGCCATGTATGGAAGTGAAACATGGACGATAAATAGTTTGGACAAGAAGAGAATAGAAGCTTTCGAAATGTGGTGCTACAGAAGAATGCTGAAGATCACATCCACAAGAAAACCTCAATCGGGCAAGGTAGAAGAATCTTTTTACCCATTCGCTAAGTGTACAAGTTAGGTGGGTCGACAAAATATTCCTGTCATGTGACACACTTGCCGTCACCAGTGTCGTATAGAATATATCAGACGTGTTTTCCTGTGGAGGAATCGGTTGACCTATGACCTTGCGATCAAATGTTTTCGGTTCCCATTGGAGAGGCACGTCCTTTCGTCTACTAATCGCACGGTTTTGCGGTGCGGTCGCAAAACACAGACACTAAACTTATTACAGTGAACAGAGACGTCACTGAACGAACGGACAGATCATAATTTTGCAAAAATAAAGAAAGTAAAATTTTCAGTTAAGGGAAGACTTGAACATAGGACCCCCCCCCCCCCCCCCCCGTTTCGCAGCTACTCACACTAACCACGAGACCACGGCTCTCCTACGCTCACAATCTCCTTGATGTTGCATATCTTACACATGCATTACTCAGTTTGTATATTTACTAATTTTTTTCATAGTTCCACACAACTTCTTCCTGTTTTCTCGATTGATCTGTGTTCAGTTTTTCAAGGCCTATCCACTGTGCCAACTTATAACTAAATCTGAGGGGGGTGCGATGGGGAGGTTCCCTTGTTAGCCCCACGCAGAATGGGACTAACACACTGCGACAAATTGTTCTTCAGCGAAGTGAGAAGTCGCATATTATTAATTTTTTGTCTCGGTAGTACAGTTGTTATTCATACGAGGGCTATTCGGAAAGTAACGTCTGATTGGGAGCGAAATGAAAACCACAATGAAAATCCGATGTTTTGGGAAGTTTCTCCAGTATTCCCGCCTATCGCGTCATGTCGCTCTTTTCAATTCTGAGCCCACAGTGAACGCGTATAGATGCCTAGATACGTAGTGTCTCCCGCCAGGTATGAGGGGCTGCTGAGGGATTTCCCCCCATGTCATGCAAGTCTACATAACGTAACTGTCATGCAATTTGTTTTTCATGACAGTTCCTTGCCGCACACTGCAGGGGCAATGAGGAAACTCCTGCAGCGTTTTTGATGTGAAATGCATGATCAGCCACCATACAGCCCGTACTTGGCTTCCTCTGAGTTACATCCCTGCTTGCATGAACTGCTGGCTATGGAGACAACATTTTGGCACAGACAACAAGCAGTAGACTAGCGAAGAGAATTGAAGAGAAGCATAAGCGGATGCCTCCTATGACGAGGGTATTGGAAAGTTGGTATAACGCTACGACAGGTCTCTCAACCGGAGTGGCGACTATGTAGCGAAGCAGCCGGAAGGTGTAGGTAGCTAACTGTTGCAAATAAAACACTTTTGACTTTTCATTTCGCTACCGATGGGACATTACTTTTCGAATAGCCTGCATAGTATGGAATAAACGAAAATACACCAATAATTCCGAAGAACACAATGTGAAAGACGCAAAAGATCAGTATGTGGGAGCCCGAACAAGGATTCAGCAAAGTTACAAGATGTGTGTTTTTGTGTGTGTCTGTGTGTGTGTGTCTGTGTGTGTGTGTCTGTGTGTGTGTGTGTGTGTGTGTGTGTGTGTGTGTGTGTTTGTGTGTGGTTGCCTGTTAGAAGACTGAACTACTCCCATGAGTAGTGAAAGTAAAGCCGTGAACTTTAAGCTATGCAGTAAGCATGAATATTTACGCCGCGAAAAATAATTGGGAGAGGCAATCTGACCTCGTACTTTTAACAGAATGCATGCCGACACACACGCTTACATAATCTAAGCGCAACGGAAACGTACTCTACACCGCTAAAGTTCAAGCATTAATTGATCCACGCTGGTGTATCCTGTGCAAGGCTGTTTATTTCTGCATAATTAGACCTATTTCAGCTTACGTACCGGAATCAGACCTTGGTCTTCTCCTACAATTATCATCCCCTCTTCCCCCCGTCCCCCCTCCATACACTTCCCATAATTACCAAATTGAGATTGTTTGGTGTTTCAGGATGTGTCCTAAAACCAATTCCTTCCATTAGTGAAGCAGTGTCATGATTTTTTTTCCTAATTCAATTCACTGCCTCCTCATTAATTACTTGATCTACCCATCCAATCTTCTGTAGCTCCACATTTCAGAAGCTTCTATTCTCGTCCTCTCGGAACAGTTTATCGTCCAAGTTTCGCTTTCGTACAAGACTACACCCCAGACAAATACATTCAGAAAAGGTTTCCAAATATTTAAATTTGTATTCAGTGTTATCATTCTTCTCCCTTTTAAAAATGCTTTCTTTTTACTGAAAGTCTGCATTTTATATCCTCTCACCACCTGCATCTACAGACATACTCCGCAAGCCACCGTAAGGTGCGTGGTGGAGGGTACCCCGTACCACTACTAGTCATTTTCTTCTCTGTTCCATTCGCAAATAGAGCGAGGGAAAACTGACTGACTATATGCCTCCGTATGAGGCCTAATTTCTCGTGTCTTACCTTCGTGCTCCTTACGCGAAATGTATGGTGCACCCGTGGTCTAACTGATTTCCGTTTCAGCCGCGCTAGCGAGTGGACGTTGTTTCCTGCTGCGCTACACTTCCGTGTTTACATCGCTGTACTTGTGCTTCGCTGAGTGCTGTCCGTCCGTTAATCTCCGTGTTCGTTCATATTCCTTGTGATCTGATCGCTCCTTCTGGTCGTGCTGCTGCTAATTGGAATTTAGGTTGTTTAACTGAAATTTCATCGCTGCATTAACCATGGCCACAAACCTCATGAAGAATACTCTGGTATTTGATTTTGACAAGGAATCCCGTCCTGTTCAGCCGACATCTCTGGAAATTGATGACTGGATTACACAGGTAATTGGTCTCAGTTCTGAAACCGTCAATACCTGGCAAATGGATCAGGAAAAATACTGTGTTTTGTCAAGTTATTCAGTGCTGCGACTGTTGATAAAGTGTTACGAAAGTCGGGCTATGAAGTAGATTTTGTGCTTAGAAATGGTTATAAAAGTAAGATTTCCATCTATAGAGCTGATATTGATTACAAAACCGTTCATGTTTTAAATCTTCCCATTGAAATGGAAAATGATAAGATGAAGGAATCTCTTTCAAACTACGGGCACGTTAAACCAATTGCAAACGAAAGATGGTCGCTTCGCTTTAAACTGCAATGTTTCAACGGGGTCCGCTGTGTAGAGATGGACATTAAGACAAATATTCCGTCTCACATAACTGTTTGTGGGTATAAGGCACAAATTGTTTATACAGGTCAGGAAGCTACATGTTATATATGTAACGAAACCGGCCACTTCAAACAGGAATGTCCGCGGGGAACTACTGTTCTTAAAAGTCATTTGATACAGCGTCAGGAACTTACCTTAAATGATCTGTTATCAAAGAATGGCCCGGATCAACTGGTTGAGGATGTTAACACAGCGGGCCAAGCTGATGTCCCTCTTCACGATAACAGTCAATTTCCCGCGTTAACAACAAAGGGAAACCCTGTTACCACTACTTCTGAAACTGAAATGCAACCGAAAAAACGACCACTGGAAACAACTTATAGTTGTGCAGAGGACGAGCTGTCCTGTACAACTTCCTCAGTTCGCAAGCAGAAAAAGTGCGATGAAGAGGCAGAGAAACCGGAAGGTAAAATGCAAATGGAAACTGATGAACAGAAAGATAATCAACATAGGGTACCAGAAAATGAACGGGGTGTAGTCAGTATTAATTTGCAGCCGGCCGCGGTGGCCGTGCGGTTCTAGGCACTTCAGTCCGGAACCGCGGGGCTGCTACGGTCGCAGGTTCGAATCCTGCCTCGGGCATGGATGTGTGTGATGTCCTTACGTTAGTTAGGTTTAAGTAGTTCTAAGTTCTAGGGGACTGATGACCTAAGATGTTAAGTCCCATATGCTCAGAGCCATTTGAACCATTTGAACCATTAATTTGCAAGAAACAACAGGAAAAAAGCCAAGTGCAAAGATTAGCAGCTATCTGTTAATAAACAAATTCAGGGAGAGGTCGCAAAACTACCGTCTCCAACAATTGAGTGGTAGGATTGTTCTTACCAAAATCGACAGCAAACCAACACCGACAACGATAGTTCAGATGCACATGCCGACGTCGAAGGCTGAAGATGAAGAGATAGAGAAAGTGTATGAGGATATTGAAAGGGTAATAAAGTATGTAAAGTGGGATGAAAATCTAATAGTCATGGGGGACTGGAATACAGTTGTAGGGGAAGGAGTAGAAGAAAAGGTCACAGGAGAATATGGGCTTCGGACAAGGAATGAGAGATGAGAAAGACTAACTGAGTTCTGTAACAAGTTTCAGCTAGTAACTGCGAACACTCTATTCAAGAGTCACAAGAGGAGGAGGTACACTTCGAAATGGCCGGGTGATATGGGGAAGATTTCAGTTAGATTACATCATGGTCAGACAGAGATTCCTAAGTCAGATACTGGATTGTAAGGCGTACCCAGGAGCAGATATAGACTCAGATCACAATATAGTAGTGATGAAGAGTAGACTGAAGTTTAAGACATTAGACAGGAAGAATCATTACGCAGTGAAGTGCGATACGGAAGTACTAAGGAATGACGAGATACGATTGAAGTTCTCTAAGGCTATAGATACAGCAATAAGGAATAGCTCAGTAGGCATTACAGTTTAAGAGAAATGGACACCTCTAGAAAGGGCCATCACAGAATTTGGGAAGGAAAACATAGATACCAAGAACGTAACTGCGAAGAAACCATGGGTAACAAGAAATACTTGAATTGATCGATGAAAGGAGGAATCACAAAAATGTTCCGGGAAATACAAGTCGCTGAGGATTGCAATAAATAGGAAGTGCAGGGAAGCTACTCAGAAATGGCTGCAGGAAAAATGTGAGGACATCGAAAAAGAAATGATTGTCGGAAGGACAGACTCTGCGTTTAGTAAAGTCAAAATACCCTTCGGTGACATTAAAAGCAACGGTGGTAATGTTAAATGCAGAGAAGACAGCGGATAGGTGGAAAGAATACAAAATGGTTCAATTGGCTCTGAGCACTATGGGACTCAACTGCTGTGGTCATAAGTCCCCTAGAACTTAGAACTACTTAAACCTAACTAACCTAAGGACATCACACACATCCATGTCCGAGGCAGGATTCGAACCTGCGACCGTAGCGGTCGCAGGAAAGAGTACATTGAAAGCCTCTATGAGGGGGAAGATTTGTCTGATGTGATAGTAGAAGAAACAGGAGTCGATTTTGAAGAGATATGGGATCCAGTATTAGAATCAGAATTTAAAACAGTTTTGGAGGACTTACGATCAAATAAGGCAGGAGGGATAGATAACATGCCATCAGAATTTCTAAAATAATTGGTGGAAGTGGCAACAAAACGACTATTCACAATGGTGTGTAGAATGTATGAGTCTGGCGACATACCATCTGGCTTTCGGAAAAGCATCATCCACACAATACCGAAGACGGCAAGAGCTGACAAGTGCGAGAATTATCGCGCAATCAGCTTAACAGCTCATGGATCGAAGCTGCTTACAAGAATAATATACAGAAGAATGGAAAAGAAAATTGAGGACGCGCTAGATGACGATCAGTTTGGGTTTAGGAAAGGTAAAGGCACGAGAGAGGCAATTCTGACGTTGCAATTAATAATGGAATCAAGACTAAATAAGACTCTAGACACGTTCACAGGACTTTTTTACATGGAAAATACGTTCGAGAATGTAAAATGGTGCAAGATGTTCGAAATTCTGAAAAAAGTACGGGTACGCTATAGGGAGAGAAGGGTCATATACAATATGTACGACACCCAAGAGGGAATAATAAGAGTGCACGACCAAGAATGAAGTGCTCAAATTAAAAACGGTGTAAGAAAAGGATGTAGCCTTTCGCCCCTACTGTTCAATCTGTACATCGAGGAAGCAATGATGGAAATAAAAGAAGGGTTCAGGAGTGGAATTAAGATTGAAGGTGAAAGGATATCAATGATACGATTCTCTGATGACATTGCTATCCTGAGTGAAAGTGAAGAAGAATTAAATGATCTGCTGAATGGAATGAACAGTCTAATGAGTACACAGTATGGTTTGAGAGTAAATCGGAGAAAGACGGAGGTAATGAGAAGTAGTAGAAATGAGACCAGCGAGAAACTTAACATCAGGATTGATTGTCAAGAAGTAGATTGAGCCGTGGTAAAAATTGCTGTTTCGTTGAGCGCGCCGCAGCGCGTAGTGTGAAGCAGTTGCCCTCCGTTTCTAGCGGTGGCGCTGCTGTGGCAATCGGAGCTTTGGTGTCTCCCTCTGGTGGGAAAGGGGAAAGGTTGCCTGTTCATGTGCATTTAAGGGGCGCTATGAGCTCGCGAGAGTGAGTCTGGGGTCAGTCTGTGTGAGTCTCTCGTCCCCAGCTTGCTAGTCTGTCTCTCGTCCGCAGTTGTGAGGCAGTTAGTGTCTGTCTGTCGTTCGGAGTGCTAGTATGTCTGTCGTTCGGATCAACCTTTAAAGCCGCCAAAATGACAGTCTTTCCACTCCGCCAGTAAGAGAACTCAGCGAGAGGTCGCCCTGTCGGGGCTTAGTTCCTGCATCTGAGTCTGCGCGTTACGCCGCCAGTCTACTCGAGTTTCCTCAGGCAATGGTCATTGGCGGTTGGATCGATCGGTTGGTCGGTCGCGCAATGAGACATAAGATGACTTGTCCGTCTTGAGCGTCGGCGCATGTGAGGTCGCCACGTGATTCCAGTGGGCCGCGGCGTATAGCGAGGGGTAGTGACTTCGCGGTCGACACGAGAGCTACAGGAGTCAACCCACCACATCAGTCTGGCCGGTGCGAGCTGCGACGCCGTGGTGTAACTGGTTCTCCGAGCGCTTCTGGGCCCCTTCAGTTGCCATCTTGTGGAGCTTGGCTCGCTCCTTTCCTGGTGCAGGGATGTCGTTTTGCCAGTGGGCGTGTTTCCTCTGCATGGTTGGATCCGAGCCAGTATTTCCGCAGTCGTGTGTCTGGAAGTGAGTGGGAGACGCACCAGCAGTGCAGTGGCGACGTAGCAGCAGTCGCGGACGGAGCAGCGGGCAGTCGGTCGGTTGGTGCGGACCGGGAAAGACGGGAGATCGGCGCGCCTTCCTGAGTCCGTTGAAGCGGCTGGCAGCGGACAGTTCGGGAGAGCGATTTGGGGGTGCTGCGCCAGGTCTTCTCGAGAAATCGCAGTTTATTAGAAGTTAAGTGATTGGTGATATGTTGTGTGATTACTCCTGTGAAATTCTACTTGTTTTCTTGGTCAGTCTCTCGTCCCCAGCTTGCTCGTCTGTCTCTCGTCCGCATTTGTTAGGCAGTTAGTGTCTGTCTGTCGTTCGGAGCTGCCTTTGTCATGTTTGTCGGATTTGGCGTGTTAACGAATTTATTGCTTGGAGTGTAACGGCCCAATACCTGAAATATGTTTTGATCTTTCCTATGATCTTGAGAGGCGGTATCTGTGTACTGTAGAGCATGTTAACTTGTTTGGCCAACATTGTATAATTTTATATAATATTGCATTTCATGGGCATTTATTTAAATGGTCATTTTAGTATATAAAGTTGCCACCCTTCCACCGTAAGACTTTCTTAGAAGTTAAAATCAAGCTGCACCTTCGGTGGCAAGTTAATCTTTTAATTTAAGTGTTTTTGTACCATTTCCACCCCTCCTACGGGGTGCATAGTTTGTGTGCTTGTGTGAATCGTTAAAATTTTTAGTTTAAAGTAATCTGGGGTGTTGCAGATTTGCACCTGTGTAGTCTTTCAGAGGTTGCTGTGAGCGTCTTAACTACGGCCGTGTCAAAAGATTGCGGCAAGGTTCTCAGCCCTAAAGCTCATACAGTCAAAAGTTTGTTTCTTTCTGCCTCTGAATAAATTGTAACTTGATATTTAGAGGGTGCTTTCTGATTATAATTATAAATCTGTTTCTTTTAAAAAATGCTTTAGGCACCATTAAAGTGAATAAATTACCATTTCTTAAAAAGGAATTTGCTTATGATTTCATCAGTTACTCCCTGGCAACTACTTCCACGGTCACATAGTGTGATTAAATGTGTTAATGTTCTTGATGAATCGCTAGTAAATAAAAAAATTAAGAATATTCCTTGTAAATAAACCACGGTTCATAGATGAAGTTAAAGAATTCTGCTACCTAGGCAATAAAATAACCAATGACGGACGGAGCAAGGAGGACATCAAAGGCAGACAAGCACTGGCAAAAAAGGGCATTCCTGGCCAAGAGGAGTCTGCTAGTATCAAACATAGGACTTAATCTGTGGAAGAAATTTCTGAGAATGCACGTTTGGAGCACAGCATTGTATGGTAGTGAAACATGGACTGTGGGAAAACCGGAACAGAAGAGAATCGAAGCAATTGAGATGTGGTGCTGCAGACGAATGTTGAAAATTAGGTGGACTGATAAGATAAGGAATGAGGAGATTCTACACAGAATCGGAGAGCAAAGGAACATATGGAAAACACTGATAAGAGAATGGACAGGATGATAGGACATCTGTTAAGACATGAGGGGGCCGGCCGCGGTGGTCTCGCGGTTCTAGGCGCTCAGTCCGGAACCGAGCGACTGCTACGGTCGCAGGTTCGAATCCTGCCTCGGGCATGGATGTGTGTGATGTCCTTAGGTTAGTTAGGTTTAAGTAGTTCTAAGTTCTAGGGGACTGATGACCACAGATGTTAAGTCCCATAGTGCTCAGAGCCATTTGAACCATTTTAGACACGAGGGAATAACTTCCATGGAACTAGAGGGAACTGTAGAGGGCAAAAACTGTAGAGGAAGACAGGAGAGGAATTCGTAGCGGTGAGCATCAAACCAGTAGGAGACTGATGACAAAAAAAATTCTACGGCTGCAGAATTGTTCTACAGTCAGCTTCAAAAGCCGACTCTCTAAATTTTCTCCATATTGTTCCTCGAAAATAACTTAGCCTTCACTTCAGAGATTCCTATTTGATCTCCGTAATACTTGCGTCTTGTCCGAGACTAACGGTAAAAAATCTAGCAGCTCGCCTCTCAATTGCTCCGATGTCTTCCTCTAATCCGACCTGGTAGGAGTGGCAAACGTTCGAGCAATACTCAATAATAAGTCACCCTAGCGTCCTATATGAGATATCCCTTAGAGATGAGCCACACTTTCCCAAAATTCTCCTAATAAACCGAAGTCGGCCACTCGCCTTGCCTACTATAATTCTCACATGCGCGGTCCATTTCATATCGCTTTGCAAAGCTACGCCCAGATATTTAAACGACGAGAATGTGCCCAACAGGGCATTTATACTGCTGTATCTGAACATTAAGGCTTCGTTTCTCTAATTTGGGTATCCTCCGTTATTTTGCTGCCCAAATAGCAGAACTTTTACACTATCTTTAGGTATATTTCCTAATATAATTTTGTCAGTATCACCTGAATTAAATTGAGTATTTTCCTTTGCCCTCGTTATACTATTGTAAATATATACGTAACTTCTTTTCAAGACTGTATCTATTGTGTCCAAGTCATCTTCCAAGTTCTCTACTGTCTTTGACGGAATTACTAAATCATGGCAAATCTCAATTTTTTTATTTCTTCTGTAGTAACTTTAATTTCCTTTCCAAAATTCTCTTTATTCATTGCTATTTGCTCCATGTACAGACAGAATAATATCGGGGATAGACTGCCTCCCTCACTTCTGGGCCGTTGTTTCTGGTCACTCGTATCACTTAAAGATTTCAGACCACACGTCACCATCATTGAATACGTAATCAAAATTGCAGAATAAAGTTCTGGCTGGACTGCGCACGTTTCATTTGTCAGCACAAGAACGTCGCGCTACGGAGTAGGCGTGGCACGTCCAAAGCCCCCTTTACACCGCAGCTAGTGGAAGCAGACACAAGCGAATGTGCATTCGCAGACAAGTCGTCAGTGTTCACTACCATTCCTTTGTACCCGTAAGCAAGCGTTTACCCTAGTGGGAAAGGAAGGCAACACCGGAGAACGAGTGCAACCTGTGAACGCTCTGTTATTGTTATTTGGCGCTAATTATAAAACTGTACCTGCTGCCTTCAGCGTTACAAATAAATTCAAAATATTGTTCGATGAAACAAACTTTTCGTGCCTGTATTCTCGATACGGGGGTTCTGTTATTACAGAGGCGGTAGAAATAAGAATGTTCGAGAAGAGCTTCAACCGGGACAACGGATCTAATCTTAGTGATGTATGTAAGCGAGCTCTCGACTCACAGAAGTAGCAGAGAAATTCGCCACAATATTTATGCTCCTAAGGGAGCGGTGGCGCCACCATGACGTGATTGCCGACCAACTCTATGAGACCACCACATCAACAGCCACGACTGTTCACTTGTTCGTTCTGAAGACCATGGTGGTAATTGTCGAAAGCTCGAAGTTTTACCCTGAAGTCCGAGAGTATTTTATACATTTTTATTTATCACCAACAATTTGTAAGATAATAGTCATACTTCAGCCGTGTAGTTACAGGTACCATGAATGTAAGCAATGAGAATGATCACGTCTTTCATAAACTTCTAATTTCAATGAGCATAATAGATAACATAGATAAATAATGCAATAACAGTAACGAACGCAGAGTAAGTGCGGCATATGGGACAATGGAAAAATGAACATAAGGAAAATGAAAGGATTGAGGTTTGCAATAAAAATATCTTAAAAGCCGTTGAAGAAAAAGATAGAGCCTTCAAAAAATTCCTGCAGAATAAAACACGAGAAACCGTCGTGGATTATAAGCAAAAAGCAAAAGACAAATAATTAGAATAGAACACCAAGTCATTGGATCATTTCATAACGGAAGTAAACAAGAACATACATGGGAGGCAAATTTATTCCTATCAATTAATGAAACAAATAAATGGAGCAGAGAAATATACTTCAGAACTAAATATAATTAACAAAGATCAGTGGAAAGAAATGTATAAAAAAATTGGTGACAACGATCTGAAGAAAGAGGAGATTACATTATGCAACAGTACTGCGGGTTCAATCGTGACAGAAGAACAGCAAGTAACTTTAAAATCTATGAAAAACAAGAAAGAACGTCGAACAGACGATATTAATATTGAACTTTTAAAATATGCCTGCACTTTTGTGATTTTAGATTATTACAAATTATTTCATGAATGTTGGTATTGACGTATACCATCGAACCCTTGGAAAATCTCAAAAGTGATACCCATTTTTAAAAAAGATAAAAGTATAGATGAATTTGCCTCCTAAACTCAGCCTATGGAATGTTTGAAAATATAATTAGTAATCTTATATAAACTATAACAGAAATTCTCGTCTTAGAAGATCAAAGTGCTTTCAGTAAAGGCCGTTCATGCAGTGATAATACATCTAATATAAAAAGAATTTTACATAAACGACGAGGTGTCAATCTAGGGACACATATAGTTTCACATACTTCGAAAAATCTTTTGACAGTGTGAACAAAATGAAACTATGGGACATAACAACTAAAGTAAGATATCCTGTCTTACGGAAGATATAAAAATCGTATACAAGGACACACACACAAAAAACATAGGTTGGCTATAATAAAGTTGGAGGTTTAACTACAAATAAGATACTTACAGAAAACAGTAAAATGTCAGAACTTTATTTAAAGTATGCAAGAATTATTTGGTTAAACACTAGAGACAGGACGTAAATTGAGGCATACAGATTATTAGCAATTAATATTTTGGTATCCTTACATATGAAGATGATGTAAAAATTTTGGAAGGAAGAAGAGATGAGCTACAGAAAGCAGAGTATAACCTACGTCAACTAGGGAAAGAAGAACATAACTTTCGAATAGCAGTAAATACAACTAAAATCAAGGATCATCGTAGGTAGTAACCCATTCAGTCAAAAATAATAGTATGTAATGGACCACTTGGGCAACCTTCCAGTAATAATTCTTTACGATGTGGCATAAATCATATGGACAAGGATATGAAACCAATATGCAGAATGATAAATGAAACATTTCGAAACAAAATTAAAATCTTATAAAACGATGGCTATTGCTATATAGCTACCTGGAGGCGAGTCATGGATTCGTAAAAAAAAAGTGATAAAAGTAAACCTGAAGAAGCGAAATGAGGTTTCTCGGGAAAGTTAGGGATGTTACCGGGGAAGACCATTTAAGGTTAATGATATTATCAGTCAACTACACTCCTGGAAATGGAGAAAAGAACACATTGACACCGGTGTGTCAGACCCACCATACTTGCTCCGGAGACTGCGAGAGGGCTGTACAAGCAATGATCACACGCACGGCACAGCGGACACACCAGGAACCGCGGTGTTGGCCGTCGAATGGCGCTAGCTGCGCAGCGTTTGTGCACCGCCGCCGTCAGTGTCAGCCAGTTTGCCGTGGCATACGGAGCTCCATCGCAGTCTTTAACACTGGTAGCATGCCGCGACAGCGTGGACGTGAACCGTATGTGCAGTTGACGGACTTTGAGCGAGGGCGTATAGTGGGCATGCGGGAGGCCGGGTGGACGTACCGCCGAATTGCTCAACACGTGGGGCGTGAGGTCTCCACAGTACATCGATGTTGTCGCCAGTGGTCGGCGGAAGGTGCACGTGCCCGTCGACCTGGGACCGGACCGCAGCGACGCACAGATGCACGCCAAGACCGTAGGATCCTACGCAGTGCCGTAGGGGACCGCACCGCCACTTCCCAGCAAATTAGGGACACTGGTGCTCCTGGGGTATCGGCGAGGACCATTCGCAACCGTCTCCATGAAGCTGGGCTACGGTCCCGCACACCGTTAGGCCGTCTTCCCCTCACGCCCCAACATCGTGCAGCCCGCCTCCAGTGGTGTCGCGACAGGCGTGAATGGAGGGACGAATGGAGACGTGTCGTCTTCAGCGATGAGAGTCGCTTCTGCCTTGGTGCCAATGATGGTCGTATGCGTGTTTGGCGCCGTGCAGGTGAGCGCCACAATCAGGACTGCATACGACGGAGGCACACAGGGCCAACACCCGGCATCATGGTGTGGGGAGCGATCTCCTACACTGGCCGTACACCACTGGTGATCGTCGAGGGGACGCTGAATAGTGCACGGTACATCCAAACCGTCATCGAACCCATCGTTCTACCATTCCTAGACCGGCAAGGGAACTTGCTGTTCCAACAGGACAATGCACGTCCGCATGTATCCCGTGCCACCCAACGTGCTCTAGAAGGTGTAAGTCAACTACCCTGGCCAGCAAGATCTCCGGATCTGTCCCCCATTGAGCATGTTTGGGACTGGATGAAGCGTCGTCTCACGCGGTCTGCACGTCCAGCACGAACGCTGGTCCAACTGAGGCGCCAGGTGGAAATGGCATGGCAAGCCGTTCCACAGGATTACATCCAGCATCTCTACGATCGTCTCCATGGGAGAATAGCAGCCTGCATTGCTGCGAAAGGTGGATATACACTGTACTAGTGCCGACATTGTGCATGCTCTGTTGCCTGTGTGTATGTGCCTGTGGTTCTGTCAGTGTGATCATGTCATGTATCTGACCCCAGGAATGTGTCAATAAAGTTTCCCCTTCCTGGAACAATGAATTCACGGTGTTCTTATTTCAATTTCCAGGAGTGTAGATACCTAAAATATTAATGAAAAGATTGAAGAACATAATATATCACAGAAACATCACACATAAAGAATGAGTGTAGAGAGAGTCCAATGTCTGTCCACACTGTACCAACCAAGAGGAAGAAGGGGCGCAGAAATACCGGACCGAGGCTGCAATAAAAAGTGATACTGGAACAGGCGCAAGTGCCTAAACCGTGAAGTACAGAAGAAGAACGTAACAGATGCAGATTCGCCCTTGTTTACTTTCAAGCAAATTTATTTTGTTTTTCCTTTTTAATAAAAAGAACGATAAAATTTGTGGTTATTTACTGCGTTCCCGCCTGATGAAAGAATCGAATTAATCGTCTTTCTCACGACCCCAGAAGGACCTTTGAGTTGTTCGGCAGTTTTCTGGCAATTATGTTTCTTTCCTTCGGCATTTGTGCTGTGGACCTCTGATATTCAAACTCCCCTACCAGCAGCATTAGTTTCTCCACTTCATCCTTCTCATAAGTCTTGTCAAGAGGTTGACAGAGGTTGGAATACATCCAGCAAGTAATTGAGGACGTAGGTTGCAAGTGCTTCTTTGAGATGAAGAGGTTGGCACGCGAGAGAACTTCATAGCTGACCGCACCAAACCCGTCACATCACTGATGACGAAAACGACTGCTGCCATATGGTCTTCATTGTTAGTTTCTTCTACTGATGTGGATAACAGAATAAACAGTGTCCGAAATGTGCGGTCTAAAGCAAAATATTATCCATGTCTCTATAGTTTCAAGTATTTAACTAGCAAATTGATTAGCAAAGTTGTACTCATTTAAAATACTACAAAACGATTTATAAAGATTCCTAGAAGAATGCTGTCGGTAACAAAATTTGGATTTTATCTTTTTCTTTTTAAAAAGAAACGTCATAGGCTGGTAACGTCTTAATACCGCCATGCTTCTCTATCGTCAGATATCACCTACAGCAGCTGCCAAATGATATGGACGTTCCGTAAGGCTCTCGTGAGCCCTTAATAGTGGAGTAAAAGATTATTCTATTATTATTATTATTATTCTGGAAGCAGTGCATAGAGTGACAGCCTGATGCTTACTCTGATATCTTTCACGCTAGCAGGCACCTGCAAAAGGCGTGTTACTGAAATATATGTGGTATTCTTTGAACAGAGTCGACAGCGGCGCCCCGTGCCAGTCGCAGTGTCCATTGAATCTCAACGCTTCAGAAAAGAAAAATATTCCTCTCTTTGAACAGTGGATACTCTGTCCACATGATGGAGCAGCGCGTGCACCAGCACTGAAATGTAATCCTCTCTGTGAGAAAATCGGCGGAAGCTTTGTGGCATAGCGGTGCCTAGAAACAGCGGTGAGCAGGCGCTAGCCGGAGTGGCCGCGCCGTTTGAGGCGCCATGTCACGGATGGCCCCTCCCGCCGGAGGTTCGAAATCTTCCTCGGGCATGGCTGTGTGTGTTGTTCTCAGCATAAGTTAGTTTAAGTAGTATGTAAATCTAGGGGCTGATGACTTCAGCAGTTTGGTCCCTTGGGAATTCACTCACACATACAGGCGCCAGCCTTGTTAAAACCACGTGACCAAAGATAAGAATATTCGTTCCTTATTGGCTGAAATAAACCAAGTTATGTAGTTTTTGGACATAAATACGAGGCGTTTCGATGTGATAAGTCATTCGTCTGAGACTCACTACGAGCATCATCAACAGCACTGTTAGAATCAGAAGAGAAGGAAAGCCATAATGGAGGTAATGGCTCGTCAGGGAGTAATAAGTGACGCCAATTTGACGCCAATGTTCTTACAGGTATGTATTTAAGATATTTCTGTTTTCTTTTTTTCCATGTTTATGTGTGCGCTGCAGTGTATTAATTGATTTTTTCCTTCTTCTTGTCTTGCAGATGCGATAGACGTGTGTGGCGTCGGTGTTTCACCTGTGACAACTACTCCACGACGCGATATGATAATGATGCGTTTGTTAGCCCAGCCCGGTTTGCTGGCACAGTATTCTTTGAACGTGCAAACACTACCACAGCGTAGTCCATCATCGTCACCGTGACGCGGGCTGATGAAACCAGGTTATTTGCCAAAACATGCATGCCCTTGACCGTCTCGCAATCACCTTTAGATGCATTCGATGTTAATATTGCGGCATATTGGCAGAATATGATATTACAAGCCACCGCTACAAATAACAATGTGACGAGGGGCCCGTGGACTTATTTGGATACCTCTGGTTAAGAATGCGACTACATGTGGTGTCCGCATTTACCATCTCGTAAGTTATGGTTGGTGCTTATCCATTTCTTCCTTCTTTTGCAGATGAGATGGAGGTTGTATGTAGATGCAAGATTACACATACAACTACTGTTCCTTCACCTGACATGGCTATAACGTATTCGTCGCCCGAACCCTATTTATCAACGCTGTATTCACTGCATCCGCAAATACCAGTGCAGGTTGGTCGTCATCATCGGTGTAATATGGGCTGATGACACCAGCTCGTTTGCCAATGCAGATGTGTCCTGCACCATCTCTGAATCGCTATGGACCACCACAGTATAAGACATTGCTTTGACATCACTTGGGCCTAGCTGCAGCAATACGCTTGCCTGTTCTCTTATGGAGTCCTGCGCCGATACTGGACTACTCACTTGCTCACACAGGATCTCACCAGCCACTATAACAAACTCAAATGCGGGCTACTGAGCTCCTGTAACTTTTCTTAATGCCTGTCAAGGTGTTTTGGAAAGAGTGCTCTGCGAAATTGTCAACGAGCCGCAGTATCCTGCTATTCAGTGTAAAATACCTCTATACGGTTAGCTCACATATCCCTGCCCTCCAAAAGTGGGCAGTGATGCTGGTGAGGAGGAGAACATTGTCCAAATTTAGGAGAGATTTGGTGTGATCACATTACGATCCAAAAGCAGAGTTATTTGGAACTTTTATCAAGAATGTACTATTTGCTAGGTTTTCCGAAATGCAAGAAAGATGGTCAGGTAAGGCGCTCAACCATGTGCTTCATCCTGATGTATACTCGCATGTCCACGAGTTTCATCTCTCTTCCGAAAGATATTACCAGTAACTGGCATGTATTAATGTTCATAATCTAGTGACTAGCGACAGAAATTACCAGAGACATCACAAGTGTACAAGTGAATATGAAATATCTGATTCTTCAGGCATAAAAATTTCCAAGGTATCTCATTTTCTGTAAAACTCATGATCAACCAAAATTCGAGAGGTAGATCCCGGATTATTTAATTCATTTATACACCCTGGTTGTTGATAATAGCAAGCCAGAAGCCATTCTACTTTTCAAAATTTGCTGGTCAGCGCACCAAACATGTAGATTTGTTGCCCTTCTCTGTGGGTGAGAAGCTGCACTATGTCTGGACGAAAAGCGTATCTCACCTACTTTTTGTCAAATTGAGTAAAAAAGAACATAAACGTCATTTTTGCTATAGATGCCTCAAATCATTTACATAAGTGTGGTTCTAGAACGGCACCTCACTGACTGCTCATGCAAGGAACCGATACATGTGGAACTGTCCACCTAAAACTTCTTAGAGTTCCTTTCACAGTTCGGGCACCTATGACGCTCACTTTCTCGATCAGTATTTTAATGTTTTCAGTTTGAAGAATGATAAGATCAGTGTATTTCCTGATATTACTGAAAACTACATTTCTTTTTCCAAGCGAATCACGCCAAGAATAACTTTCTGTTCATGGATTCGCTTCGCTTCATGCATGCAGCTCTTCAGAGTCTTGTTGAGACAGAGCATCAGGAGGATATGCATCTCATCAAAACTGCAAATGTCAATGATGAAAAGTTTGAAGTTGTGATGAAGAAGAGGGTCTCTCGATACGAGTACGTGAGTTCAACGAAGAGACTCCATGGATCTACGTTGCCTGTCATAACCGCATTAACCAGTAAACTAGTGGGCACTGGCATAATGGACGCGGAGTATGAGCATGCAGCGAATCATGGCAGGCGTTTGACATGCATTATTTGGAAGAAATGTATGATTATACTTGAGCACTGATGTAAACTCGCGGATATTTCCGTGAAGTTCCTGAGCGCGTAATATCTGGATCCTAGCTTCTATTAAACCGCTCCTGGGCTTTCTTTGGACACAATGTTAAGAAGAACATTTGCCAACATCGAACTACTTACTGATGATGACATGTTGCTCTTCTTTGAACACAGGATTTGTGGGGGGCTTTGTTAGGGCATGCACAGGTACGCCAAGGTGAATAACCCACTAGCGAGCTAGGAGGAAAACGGACCATGTAACGATTTAAGTTACATCCTTCACCAGGATGTAAACAACCTCTACGGGTATCCCATGCAACGATGTCTATCATTTGGAGGATTTTGATGAATGTCTAAAGGGGAAGAAAATATTCTTTATGAGGCTGTGGATGCTGGTAAGAGATGTATTCTGGATGTAGAACTGACATATCTCGCTCATTTGCATGATACGCACAGTGATTTGCCGCTGTCTCAGGAGCCCCTAGTTTGCAAAATCACCTTGTTAGTAAATAATTCAATTTTCGGAAAAACAATGGTAAGTGGTAGATACTATCATTTAGTTTACCTGGGAGGAAAGGGTGAGGGAGCGTTATGGAGCAACAAGAGATTTCTTCGCAGGACCAAATTTCAAATTCTCCCTCATCTGCAGTGGACTAGTCGCTGTGGAGATGGCCAAGGCTTCAGTGCGATTCACAAAGCCTGTCAATAATGATATGCGTGTTCTGGACCTCTCCAAACTCCACATGTACCACGTTCATTATGAGTTTGCGAAGACAAACTTCGCAGACACCAAGTTACTTTCTATGGATACACACAGTTCATCTACTGAGTGAAAGGCTATGATGAGCATGAAGTAATTAGGCACAATCCAAAAGCTTTCAACATGTCTGTATATGCAGCCGATAAACGTTTTGGAATACGACCACAAAACAAGGTTATCGGCCTGGTGGAAGTCGAGCCGTATGGGTCGTAGATGTGGAGTTTGTGGGTTTCAGGTCAAAGATGTGTGCAAACTGCAAAGAAGCAGGTGACGCCTGGACGTGCGCTAAGGGTGTGCATTGCGTGGGATCATAAGCTTTTATGACTGAAGAGGATCCTCTTCGAGGGTGCTGGTGCTTCTCCACATGCGGTTTGTCAGGTAATCAATCGATCGAGAGGTCATAAGGTGCATACTTCACTACAGCTGACATTAGAGCTAATATGGTTTTTCTGTGGAGACAGAATCGGCACCCTATCATACTCACGCTATTAATTGGAGTGACTAAGTGCTTGGCTGTGTATTTATTTATTTGTCATAGTTGGTGTGTATTTGCGAGTGTGTGTGAAATAGTCGGATGAACCGCTTGTCATAGTTATGTAAACAGGGGGCTCAGTCTGAAGAGCTTGTAAGTATTATACTGAGAAATAATTATTCAGAAAAAATTGAATGTGTTGCGCCGTTTCCAAGTTAATTAGCATTAATATTAGCCTGTCAGGCCATTGCGTGCACAAATTAACTCGGCACACCAAAGATGGTGTCGCCAGTTATATTATTCCTTTGGTTTTCTAAAACCGAACAAGAGAGTGATACAAAAATTGGACATGAGCGGTAAAAAGGGTCGAAACTGAACCTAAGGCTGAGCAATCTCATGTGCTATCATCTACACTGTGAGAACAACTGAAACAGATTTTCTCTGGAAGGCTGCTTGAATTTGCACGTACAATGGCCTCATTGACTAACTTCAATACCAATTAATTCATAAATGGCGCAATGTGTCGAATTTTTTTCAGCACAACCTATCCTCTAAAAACGTGAAGTTTTCAGGCAGTTTGTGACAAGGCTGTGAATTGTATATAAAAAAGACTGTAATTTAAAGACTGCAAATATATTGAATATTTATATTATACGAGTATTATATATATATTATATTTCATAATATCGTTACATTCCATCCTGGATTTTTCACTGTTTAAAACACTGTATATAGAAAGAAATGACTGAAATGTAAATACTGTATATAAAATGATGGCACAAATAAGAAAGAAGATGATTAAATGTTGTATGCAGAACGATTATGTAACATGTACTGTTTAAGTTGTTCTAGATTTAATGTGCCTGTTTGTTTTAAGTCACCTGAAAAATTACTTTGTAACTAAACCCAATGGACATACAGAAGGCAGAAAAAGACGGATAAGTAAATTCACTTACAGAAAACAAATGAAAATAATTGTATAAAAGATAAAAAGCTTTGTAAAATAAACTACTATATGTCACATTAACAAACAGCCTTATAAAAGAAAAAAATTGGTGATAAACAAAATGTCGTTAATAATAAACCATTAATTAATTACTTATATCAGCCACAGTAGAATTACTACATTACTGGCAATTAAAATTGTTACACCACGAAGATGACGTGCTACAGACGTAAAATTTAACCGACAGGAAGAAGATGCTGTGATATGCAAATGATTAGCCTTCAACAGCATTCACACAAGGTTGGCGCCAGTGGCGACACCTACAACGTGCTAACATGAGGAAAGTTTCCAACCGATTTCCCATACACAAACAGCAGTTGACAGGCGTTGCCTTGTGAAAGGTTGTTGTGATGCCTCGTGTAAGGAGGAGAAATGCGTACCATCACGTTTCCGACTTTGATAAAGGTCGGATTGTAGCCTTTCGCGATTGCGGTTTATCATATTGCTGCTCGCGTTGGTCGATATCCAATGACTGTTAGCAGAATATGAAATCGTTGGGTGCAGGAGGGTAATAGGAACACCGTGCTGGATCCCAATGGCCTCGTATCACTAGCAGTCGAGATGACATACATCTTATCTGCATGGCTGTAACGGATCGTGCAGCCACGTCTCGATCCCTGAGTCAGCAGATGGGGACATTTGCAAGACAACAACCATCTGCACGAACAGTTCGACGACGTTTGCAGCAGCATGGACTATCAGCTCGGAGGTCATGGCTGCGGTTACCCTTGACACTCCATCACAGACAGGAGCGCCTGCGATGGTGTAGTCAACGACGAACCTGGGTGCACGAATGGCAAAACGTCATTTCTTCGGTTGAATACAGGTTCTGTTTACAGCATCATGATGGTCGCATCCGTGTTTGGCGACATCGCGGTGAACTCCCATTGGAAGCGTGTATTCGTCATCGCCATACCGGCGTATCACCCAGTGTGATGGTATGGGGTGCCATTGGTTACACGTCTTGGCTACCTCTTGTTTGCATTGACGGCACATTGAATAGTGGACGTTACATTTCAGATGTGCTACGACCCGTGGCTCTACCCTTCATTCGATCCCTGCGAAACCCTACATTTCAGCAGGATGATAATGCACGACCGGATGTTGCAGGTCCTGTACGGGCCTTTCTGGATACAGAAAATGTTCGACTGCTGCCCTGGCCAGCACATTCTCCAGATCTCTCACCAACTGAAAACGTCCGGTCAATGGTGGCCGAGCAAGTGGCTCGTCACAATACGCCTGTCACTACTCTTGATGAACTGTGGTATCGTGTTGAAGCTGCATGGGCAGTTGTGCCTGTACACGCCTTCCAAGCTCTGTTTGACTCAATGCCCAGGCGTATCAAGGCCGTTATTCCGGCCGGAGGTGTTTTTTCTGGGTACTGATTTCTCAGGATCTATGCAGCCAAATTGCGTGAAAATGTAATCATATGTCAGTTGTAGTATAATATATTTGTCCAATGAATACCCGTTTACCATCTGCATTTCTTCTTGGTGTAGCAATTTCAACGGCCAGTAGTGTATTATTACAGACCTGAACCTCACCTAATGAGGCACAGATGTTGAATTACAATGGATGAGGAGGGAAAGGGGGGGCTCGAATCTTATTGATACACTGGGCTTCACGTCACTTTCATGTGCTCCCATTGGTCAACTGGTTTCCCACCAATTTTATATCATATGATCGGTATCAAGTTACTTCATTGCTTAAATATAACTCGTACAGTTGCCGTTGGATGATCTCGAATATAACTCGCACAAGTATCTAAGGTCCATGGAGGTTCTCCTGGTTGACCTTGATCAATTGCCGGTGGTTCCCCGGAGGGAGAGGTGTGGGTGGGGGGTGTCTTTGATTACAAGATTCCCAAATGTGTAACCTGATATTGGAAGTGTAATCTGATACCCACCTTGAGATAAGAAACTCATTATAACCAGGTTGGAGCTAGAATACCCAATGATAACCTACAGCTTGTCAGTTACAGCGTTGTATCACAGGACTTGTGGATTGCGTATCCTCCTTGTTCGTCCTACTATACTAATCATTGCATCCAAAATAAGTTGCTGCGTCCTACCAATCAAAAAATCCTCGATCCAGTCACATATTTCACTTCATACCCCATGCTACTGTCCTTTTGATGTTAAGTGTATATGTGGTACTGAATCAAATGCTTTTCGGAAATCAAGAAATATACATCTGCTTGACTTCCTTATGTCATGTGAGAGAAGTGCGCGTTGGGTTTCACATGACTGATGTTTGCGGAATCCAGACTGGTTTAAGTTAAGTCCCATAGTGCTCAGGGCCATTTCAACAAGACTGGTTGTCATGGAGCTCATTCTGTCCGAAATACCTCATTATGTTTGAGCACAAAAGCTATGTTTAGCACAGAAGTGTCTACAACAAATCGCTGTGAAGAGTATTGGACGGTAGTTTTGTGGATCACTTCTACCATCCTAATTGTAAATGGGTGTGGCCAGTGCTTTCTTCCAACAGCTGGAACCCTTTTTTGTTCGAGGAATTTACGTTAGAGTACAGTTAACAGAGGGGCTAAATCACACAAATTCAATATAGAATTTGAAGAGGATACCAGCGGCTTCTTGGGTTTTGTTCAAAGACAGACATTGGAACACAGAGAACAAATAAGTGAGGATGTTGCGTCTAAGCGATCCTTCTGTACGAGCAGTTCGGCACAAAAAAGAGGAAAAGAGCTGACGCCGAATCCAAAACCGCTAACAAAGATGAAATTAGTCAATAGTTTAAAGAGCATAAGCAAGAAGTCAGAAGGAAACACCACACTCAAATTCCAACTAAATGAAATGTAATTTATTAGCTGCAATTTAACATCGCCAAGTCCGTCATTTCCGTGAAACAACGCCTACAGCCAGTTAATTGCTCGATGCTCTGTTGTGTGGCCACATCCTAGCGACTACGTCCACTGTCACTGAGACACATCACTGGTTGAGACCAACCTGATACAACTGCATTGAACTGCAAGCTGTGCAGCTAAAGGCACTTTTGATTCTTGTAGCCTTTCGTATTTCAAAAACTACTTGGTTGACCACGAACGAGCACATACTTCCAACATTTGGAATGATAGATCTTTGAAACTCAACCTTCACCCCCAAAGGGCAAAATAATTCCTGCAGCCTCGAGGGCTGTCCTCGAATCCTCGATTTAGTGAACTCCTAGCTGCCCCTTGTGAGTGTGTAACGCTGTCCTATCAGCCAGTCAGACTCAGGAGCATAATTCAAGTAAAGGGTAGCCAAAAATAAAACTGGCCCGGAAAATATTTCATGCACCTGAAGATAGACAGCCTAACTGACTTGAGCTACTCCAGGAACCTGTAATGAAGTATCTGCTGTGCAAAAGTTAAGAACGAAGGTAACTTCCGCGTGATGTGTCCAGCCAAGCAGCATAGCTCGATGAAACTTGGACTATACATAGAAAGAACTGCTACATTGTAGTACAGATGGCAACTGAAAGAAATAAAGAGTCGAACAGAAACGAGACTTTTATACAAAGACAACATGATTTGTGATGGTTCAGTGAACATTACAAAGCCGGCCGCTGTGGTCGAGCAGTTCTAGGCGCTTCAGTCTGGAACCGCACGACTGACGACTGCTACGGTCGCAGGCTTGAATCCTGCCTCGGGCATGGATGTGTGTGATGTCCTTAGTTAGGTTTAAGTAGTTCCAAGTTCTAGGGGACTGATGACCTCAGCTGTTAAGTCCCATAGTGCTCCGAGCCATTTGAACCATTTTGAGCATTACAAAAGGCGGGACATGGTTATTGATAGAGTGTGCGATCACCACGGACGGTAAGGCGAGCTCTGTAGCGTGGCCCCACGCTGCCCATAAGGTTGGTAAGTAGTTCTTGTTGTTGGACGTTCCGTACATCCAACAGTGCGGTTCACAACTGCTGCATGATAGTTGGTACATGTAGACGTGCTGCCCCAACGAATTCCATACTTGATCGATAGAATTTAAGTCGGGGCAACTGGTTGGCCAGTCCGTTCACCGAATATCCACTCCTTCCAGGAGCTCCTGCATCTGAAAAAATGAAGTCAGCTCCGAATGCACCCCTGGAAAGACACACATGGGAAAGGGCTACAGAGATTTGGAGATCAGTGCGCCCATGCAACATTATTCCTCCCCACAGCATTACACCTGGACCATCAAAACGATCACATTCGACAAAGTTGCTTGGCTCATTACGTGTTCCCACCCGTCGCAGCATCAGGGTACGTCCAGAATCAGTATTCACACTGAACCTGCTCTCATCCGAGAGGGACACGAGACCCCATTTTCGCTGCTCCATCCGCTATGCTCCTGGTACTACCTCAAACGGTACCATCCATATGTGATTGCCAGCGGAATACATTGTACTGGTCGGCGGGCAAGTAGACCACATCCATGCAGTCACGATGCCACTATAGAGCACGAGATGGCGTGCTTTGCAGTCGTGTTAAATGTGGTTGCAAGTGCACCTGCTGTTTGAACTGAATCCTTTCTTGCCTGTTGCACAACGTAGCGGTCTTCTAGTGCTGTATTGGCCGTGGTCGACCACCTTCTCTCCTTTGACCAGTAGTGCCGGCTGTTCGGAAAGCTCCTCTTGCACGTTAAACAATGCTTTGACCAATCACAAATTTCTGGACTACACTCTTTACACTTACTCCTTTTTCCAGTTTCCAGATGGTTTTTGCCCGTGTGAAGTCGTCAAAATGTTCTCTCCCGATCATGCTGTAACTAAGAACACCACCATTGTGCACCCTAACTGGCGGTTAATTGACACACACTGCCTTTTCCCATTCCTTGAAATGCCTCGTGCTGCAGGTCCAGCCGCATTTGGCGCTATAACCACGCTGCCCTCGCGCTGTCGAACTTTCTGTGCACGACTCGGACACCTCTGGCATCAAGCTCCCTCGTTTTCATTGTTTTCCATATAGAAGTTACTACGTTATGTTGCTTTATCTAGCTCGTCCTTACGTTTTACAGAGCAGTGTATTTGATGCACCTTAAGATACACAAATCGACTGACACCAGTTGCCACGGGAAGGTGCGTGTAATTTATTCTGTTCCAGTCTCACTTTGCCCACCCTACATTTCCTATCGGTCTTTTCCTAGTGTCACTGAGAGCACTCAGCAAAGAGACTCTTCCTTCCAGTGCTTCCCACAGTTTAGTTCCTACAGGTACTGGAAAGCACTGAGTATCCTATGGAGATCACTTGCGCCTGAAATCATCCCAGTAAGCCCAGACTGCTGTCTCATTGAGAGGAACTACGTCAACAAGTGTTGACTGGAAATGATGTGCCACAAGTACACGTGTCAGCAAATCAGAATAACAGAGGAAAGTGCCCTAAACTAGACACCCCGTCCCACTTAAAGCTGACCCCCTGCATTCTCCTAGACTCTAGGACGACCAACTGTAAATAGCAGTCTGCGCTTCTGCTGCTCTTTAGCGCGGTGCACAAGCCGCCCACTTCACTTGCTGTTTATCTGTTCGCTATCACGTTTTCACACTGTGCTACCTCTTTGGTTATTTCTCTTAGGTGTTGGCAGGTAAGATTTTCAACCTATATGTCTTCGTGAATAGTAACGTTTAATCATTCTGACTAAACAGTTTCATTTATATTTTTGGTTAAAAATTTGTCCTGTAAACAAAATGTAAGCTCTAGTCACGCAGAGTGGACCGCTTTCACGTTTAAAGTCTGCCTGTTTTAGTATGCACTTTTATTCTTTTGGATTTCTCTTATGGATTCCAAGAAGATAATGGTGGAGATTGATAAAATAAAGCGGAAAAATGACTAAAGCTATCAACGCACTTCAGAAATAGAAGATGGGTTGGAAGAAGGCGATCAGACAGTTTAATAGTCCAAAAACAACAGGTACGAAGTGGTCTAACATGAAGTAGAGATGCATCTGAGGACAAGGTAAAAACAAAGAAAGGGGACCTAAAATTTTGGCTACAGATCTTGAAGAAGAGCTGCATTTAGTGTTGTCTTGCTACGGAAGGTTCTTACCTTGGGCTTACTCTTAATGACAAGAATGGCCGAGCAACTGGCAGAGAGAAATAACACCCTTCCAAAGACCAAATCGATTGTGAAAAATCGGTTACCCATTTCTTTATATGTTTAAAAACCAAACTGTTGGAAGAGAACCCTACACGGACATGCTATAGTAGGCATCTTTCTATAACCTTCTGGGAGATCTTATACCTACTTTGAAACTAGATTATGTTTGCTCCGATTAAATGCCTTTTTTCAAATTCTGTTTAGTTTTAACACTTATTCGCATTATGTTTAGAAGAGGTCTGATTTTAGCAACTATTTTTAAACTCGCCAAGTGTAAGGTTCATGAAAATAATTTTTGTGTTACTAAATTCTCATAATATTTTCTAACAGCAAAATTTAAATTTTAAATAATATGCGTTTTTAAAATATAACTTTTACTATTTATTTTAAGTCAACAGAAAATGGGGTCCGCTTTTGGACATTACCCCTACATCATGATAACTGGAAACAAAAACCATTCTCTTTAAATACCTCAGGGAAAACGTCGGAGAATGCTACAAATACCCTGTTTTTTCTCAGAAGTAGTATTGTAATTTAAATGTCTAATTATACGACAGATTCCTCAAGGTACCGATTAAACAACAAACAAATGAAGCAGTCACGTCACAGTCCATGAGATGCCAGGGAAGTTTTCCGTGGGAATGCAGTCAACTGTAGAAGAGATGAACTCATTCTACTGCCTTGGTAGCAAAATAACACATGACGAACGAAACAAGGGCGCCATAGAAAGCGGCCTAGCTAATCGAAGAGAGCATTCCTGGCCAAAAAATATCTACTATAGTGTCAAACGCCAGTAACCTCACCACCCCCGTTTCTTTAAAGAATCTGACTCGCATGTGTAAAAGAGCTCGTTTTTAAGAGAATATAGTTTTTCTTGCACCTCAATATTTGTAACGTCATATCTCCGTAAGCATGGGTCATAGAATGGCATAATTTAGCAGCTACATTCAGTGGTATATGTAGGTAGTCTTTGCAAAATGTGTTGCGATCAGAGTCAATAGCAAAAAAGTAATACATTAAAACATCAATCTTGATTCTGATGTTACACTACGTGAACGGTGTAAATGTATTAACTGATAAATATTTTTCCTTTCATTATTTTGTTGTGGGATATCAGCGAGAGAAAGGTTCTGAAAAGCTTAGAATTTTGTGTAAAGATTGTCGGAAGTTGCTAAGTGCGCTCATTCTCAAGTACTGGATGAATGTAGAGTGGATAACTGGGGCACAGTGAGTTACTACGCCGCAGTACATGTAATCAGTTTCTGACTTTAATAATTGACTTATTGTGTTAAACCTTTAATCATTTTAGTGATTACATCACAACATCATTTTAAATTTTTTAATTCGTCCAATAATTGTATACAATGCTGAAAATATACTTTTTGTTGCCCCTGGAAACCTTTGATAGGCAACCTGCAGCTCAAATCGACTGAGCTTTTAGTACATCTGATCTTTAAGTACATGCAAGAGGACTACAGAAAGTAGGTTACACACTATTCCGATAGACTGGATACCTTTCATTGAATTCTGCACTACATTCCGAAGTCGCGCAGACGCATGACACAGTTTTTCAACGTAGTCAACAAATGGTCGGAAACTTCTAACGATCACTCAGTTCCTTGGCGTGATGTCCTTAGGTTAGTTAGGTTTAAGTATTTCTAAGTCTAGGGAACTGATGAACTCAGATGTTAAGTCCCATAGTGCTTATAACCATCTGAACCATTTGAAAAGCTATTCCAACCAACCGTTAAATTGTAAATAAGTCGAGTTAAAGAGTCCCTATGTAACGTATTAAAATATCTAATGATGGCTTGGTAATAAGTCGAAACTGCTAATTGTACCATTTTTTTGAAAAGCGTTTAATTAATGTTTGTCTTAATATTTTGCTACTTTTATGTTCACGAGCTCGTGCATTCAATTTTATATGTCTTCTGAAATCTCTTTCTTTTCGGCCAAATGAGCAATGTCAGGCCTCAAAAGTTATGGATGACACCAGCTTGCCTTTCACTTTTAATTCAGTGGTGTGCGTCTTTCTGTCCTTTATTACTTCTTTTACGTACAGTTCATGGAACACGGGAGTCCAACAAAACATATGTGCTTTTCGTTCTTCATTTGTCTGGAGAGTAGGCTTGTACGGAAATGAAAGATGGACGATCAAAAGTTCAGAAAAGAAGTGAACGGAAGCCTTTTAAATGTGGTACTACGGTACGACGCTGTCAATTACATGGGTGGATCAGGCAACTGAAGAATACCTAATAAAACGAATCTGTGATAAAAGGGCTTTTACACAAATTCAGAAAATGAAATGATTGGGTGAGAAGGCACACCCTGAGGCATCAGTTTCGTATTGTTGGGTTAAATATTTTAGTGGCAGACCAAAGCTCAATTAGTAAGCAGGTTCAGGTGGATACAAGTTGCAGCAGCTACACAGGGAAGAGGAGCGTCTACAGGATAGTCTAGCGTGGGGGTCTCCGTCACATCAGGCTTCGCACCACATACTGCGACTATCACTTTTCAACTTTACTGCCACTTCTCGAATGTTCTACATATTATATTCAAATATTATTCAAAATGCTCAAGACATTTTCAAGTGAATGTAAGAACTGTTTGTATTGAGGAAATGTATTATATGATTATATTATGGAAACAGCCACTCAAGATTTTTTTTTGCAGGAATCTCCACGAACAAGGCTACCAGATCAACGGAGAAGGTGTTTTGCGTAGTTCATTCCAGAACTACTAAAGGCGACAGTGGTATTTTAATTTTTCAACAGGATGGTACTCCACTATACTTGCACAACGATTTTCGCGAGTAGTTGGATAATGAGCTACCGTGGTATTCAACCACTTGTAAAGATCGACATTTGTACGGAGCGGCACTTCTACGGAGCCTGGACCTGTTGCTGTGATAAGCGGCTTTTCACAGCTACAGGCATACTAAGAACTGCAGCAGTGCAGCGCAGCGTGCTGTAGACTACGACAGGTCTTCAGGCGGAGGAAGGTTGAATGGATGTAGTTACCTGTCATAGGTCATGTTTCCGCTGCAACGATTTAGCGTTCGCCGTACATCTACACCCATATTTATTCTCAGAATCTCTCGAGGGGAATGCCGCGATGATACCCTAGAAAAGGCATGGCCCTTAAGATAGTCTTGTCGATCTTGATCAGCGAATACTTCAAAAATTGTAAGAAAGGTTTAGCTGACTTCATGTCGTCTCAAAGAACAACAGCGATCCCCGTCAAACATTACAAGATTGTCAGTATGACGTGCATTAAACTACTTTCAATGTTACAAAATTCCAAATGGGTGTGACGTTTTCTTCTTCTCTGTCATTTATGTGTGTAGGTCACGTAATTCGGAACGATTTTAAGTTGCCGTCAATTTGGTTATTTTTTAAGATCTAGTAAAAGTCCCGTTAGTCTTAGTTTCTATCTTCTTTCTGCTTTTCTCATCGAAATTTAAAGTGAATAGGACAGACTGATGGCAGTCTTCTCGGTGCTTTTTTTTTTAATGAGCAAACGTTTGGATGAACTTTGAACTTTTAACGTATTTATCCTCCGTTTCCATCCCTCGGAGCTGTTATTAGTGTGATGGCCCCTTCCAAGGCGATTCCACACATATCTTGGCATATGCTCGCCTTATGGAGTCACTGGTCCAGAAATAGTCATACCAGTCTAGATACGTTTGGTTGACGATTTGTTTTAATCCATTTTTTTTTGTCATCAGTTTTCTGACTAGTTTGATGCGGCCCGCCACGAATTCCTCTCCTGTGCTAACCTCTTCATCTCAGAGTAGCACTTGCAACCTAAATTATTTGCTGGATGTATTCCAATCTCTGTCTTCCTCTACAGTATTTGCCCTCTACAGGTCCCTCCTACCAATCAAAGAGGTGAGGGTGGGCATGACAATGATGTGTGCTTCAAACCTTCAAGAAACTTTTTATCGCTGACAACCCCCACAAAATAATGAGAAGAAAATAGTTTATCGCTTATTACATTTTCGCTGTTCAGAGAGTAAAAGTGCTGCATCAGACATGCCGTTTTTATTTATTACTTGTTTAGTACTAACTGTATTCTTGATATTTTGCAGACAGTGTTCACATACACCAATGAACAAGCCAGCAAATTATAGCGTTTTACGACACGTAGTTTAGGAGATATGACGTCATAAATATTTGGCTGCTTGAACGAATCTGCAGGGTGAAATTTTCTAGAGATACAGGTGAGCTGCGAGTAGAAGTAAGTGTAAAATATGTTAAATTTATGTAAAATATATTGACAAATGCGCACGCAGGCCAAGCCACGGGTAAGAAGCTGCTCCTAAACGCTTAGATCGATTTCACCCATACTTGATGTACGTACTATATACTGCCTCGAAAGATATAGTGTGTGGGTGAGAACCAGCAATCTCCTAGTAGGTTCGGGATGGTGAGAGTACGGGGGAGGAGGAGAGGACAGAAAGAGACGGGGAAGGGGGAGAGACACACAGGTGAGCGGGAGTAGGAGATGGACACAGAGAGCGGAAAGGGGGACAGAGGGGAAGGAGCAAATGAACAGAGAAAGGAACTAGGAGGAAGAGATGGACAGAGACAGGGGGGGGGGGGGGGTGAAGGAGATGGACAGAGAGAGAGGGGGGATGAAGGGATGGATAGAGCGGAAAGGTTCAGATGGACGAGGAAATAGAGATTGTCAGAGACAGAAATCAGGAGGAGATGGATGGAGGTAAGAGGAGCCGGTGGAAAGAGACAGGTGGAAGTTGGATATGGACTAATTGACGCCTGGAATAGGCACATACTCGGTCAACGCCGGTTGCTCAGATAATGGTTACACAAATAGATCATTTGCTTCTCGCTTTTTGTACGGTAGCAAAAAATAGACATGTGGAATGGTGTTTGTGTCCTCCCCAGAACTTGCAAGATCGGTACGAGTATAAATATCTGTCCAGACTATTTGTTAGAACTTTCTAAATTTTCATCGAAGAAAAAGGGATTCACAGCTTGATAAACGTTATTTTCTCTTTGCATTGGCAGACGCCAATATTCTGCCATTCGGTCCCCAGTTGTCATATGCAAATATAAATTTGCTGCCATCATTCAACAGTAAACTACACTGACGGAGAAGATCGCAGCACACAAAAAAAAAAAAAAAAAAAAAAAAAAAAAAAAAAAAAAAAAAATTAATGTAGCATAATGAATACATATGTCTAGTTAACATAGGAGTATTTAAGTGGTTACCACAGCAAGATTACAGGTTAATGTAAGTCCACTGCAAATGTGAAATGTTGGTACATTAATAGCCTGTGTAACCTCCAGAATGTTGAGTGTGTTGTGTACGACTTCGTACACACCGGTAAGGGAGGGAGGGGGAGGGGGGGGGGGGCGGGGGCGGCAACAGAGTGGTGCGGCAGGAGAAATGATTAGCGAAAAAAGTAACATAGCAAAAAGAAGATTTACTTAACATGTATTTCTCCAACCGTCTGAAGATAAATAATGGAGCAAGGAACAGAGTCAATCTATCACAACGTCTGCTAGGATGAGGCTCGTTGTAGTAAGGCACGAACGATGGAGTCGTAGACGCGGCCAGGCTGCGGCTGCATTGCGAAGTGCCGGCCGGAGTGGCCGAGCGGTTCTAGGCGCTTCAGTCTGGAACCGCGTGATCGCTACGGTCGCAGGTTCGAATCCTGCTTCGGGCATGGATGTGTGTGATGTCCTTAGGTTAGTTAGGTTTAAGTAGTTCTAAGTTCTAGGGGACTGATGACCTAAGATGTAAGTCCCATAGTGCTCAGAGCCATTTTTTTGCATTGCGAAGTGGCTGCAAGCCGTAGTGGCCGCCAGCCGACCTGCATCGCGGCGGCAGATGGCAGTCGTGGTGCGGAGCCGCAGGAGGCGTGGGGCCGCAGACACGCACCATTGGTTCCGCCGGATCCCGCGAAACCAATACAGGCATTAAACGAAAACTTGCAAATTCCGTTGCCAACACTCATACACTCATATGATGGTATTGATATGTGGTACCACAGTATACAAGCATGCAAACGTACATGTGCACTACTGGCTATTAAAATTGCTACACGAAGAAGAATTGCAGATGATAAACGGGTATTCATTGGACAAATATATTATACTAGAACTGACATGTGATTACATTTTCACTCAATTTGGGCCCATAGATCCTGAGAAATCAGTACCCAGGACAACCACCTCTGGCCGTAATAACGGCCTTGATACGCCTGGGCATTGAGTCAAACAGAGCTTGGATGGCGTGTACAGGTACAGCTGCCCACGCGGCTTCCACACGATACCACAGTTCATCAAGAGTAGTGACTGGCGTATTGTGACGAGCCAGTTGCTCGGTCACCATTGACCGGACGTTTTCAATTGATGAGAGATCTGGAGAATGTGCTGGCCAGGGCAGCAGTGGAACATTTTCTGTATCCAGAAACGGCCATACACGACCAGCAACATGTGGTCGTGCATTATCCTGCTGAAATGTAGGGTTTCGCAGGGATCGAATAAAGGGTAGAGCCACGGGTCGTAACACATCTGAAATGTAACGTCCACTGTTGAAAGTGGCGTCAATGCGAACAAGTGGTGACCGAGACGTGTAACCAGTGGCACCCCACACCATCACGCCAGGTGATACGACAGTATGGCGATGACGAATACACGCTTCCAATGTGCGTTCAGAGTGGTGTCGCCAAACACGGATGCGACCATCGTGATGCTGTAAACAGAACCTGGATTCATCCGAAAAAATGACGTTTTGCCGTTCGTGCACCCAGGTTCGTCGTTGAGTACACCATCGCAGGCGCTCCTGTCTGTGATGCAGCGTCAAGGATAACCGCAGCCACGGTTTCCGAGCTGATAGTCCATGCTGCTACAAACGTCGTCGAACTGTTCGTGCAGATGGTTGTTGTCTTGCAAACGTCCCCATCTGTTGACTCAGGGATCGAGACGTGGCTGCACGATCCGTTGCAGCCATGCGGATAAGATGCCTGTCATCTCGACTGCTACTGATTCGAGGCCGTTAGGATCCAGCACGGCGTTCCGTATTACCCTCGTGAACCCACCGATTCCATATTCTGCTAACAGTCATTGTATCTCGACCAACGCGAGCAGCAATGTCGCGATACGATAAATCGCAATCGCGATAGGCTACAATCCGACCTTTATTAAAGTCGAAAACGTGATGGTACGCATTTCTCCTACTTACACGAGGCATAACAACACCGTTTCACCAGGCAACGCTGGTCAACTGCTGTTTGTGTATGATAAATCGGTTGGAAACGTTCCTCATGTCAGCACGTTGTAGGTGTCGCCACCGGCGCCAACCTTGTGTGAATGCTCTGAAAAGCTAAACATTTGCATATCACAGCATCTTCCTCATGTCCGTTAAATTTCGCGTCTGTAGCACGTAATCTTCGTGGTGTAGCAATTTTAATGGCCAGTAGTGTATGTTGCACTGGTGTTGCATGTCAGTTTGTCGGATGGAGTTCCACTCCTGTTGCATTTGGATGGTCAATACGGGGTGTTTGTGGAAGACACCAGAGTTTCCATCCAATGATGTCTCACATGTGCTCCATTGGAGACTGATCTGACGATCGAGCAGGCCAAGGCAACGTGTCGACACTGTGTAGAGCATGCTAGGTTACAACAGTGGTATGTGGGCGAGTGTTATCCTATTTGAAAAGAGGAACGCTGTTCATAAATGGCAGCACAAAAGTCTAATTACCAGATGAACTCACAAATTTGCAGTCAGGGTGTGTGGGATAACTACGAGTGCTTCTGCCGTCATACGAAATCCCACCCCAGACCATAACTCCAGGTGATGGTCGAATGTGGGTTCAAATGGCTCTGAGCACTATGGGACTTAACATCGATGGTCATCAGTCCCCTATAACTTAGAGCTACTTAAACCTAACTAACCTAAGGACATCACACACGTCCATGCCCGAGGCAGGATTCGAACCTGCGACCGTAGCAGGTCGAATGTGTCTTCCATACAGACAGCTTGGTTGTAGGTACTCAACGGCCCTCCTTCTAACGCACACAGAGCCATCAATGGCTTCGAGGCAGAACCAGCTTTTATCAGAGAGCACAACAGAATTGCAGCCTGTAATGAGTTGTCGCTTGTCACCACTGAAGGCGCAAATCGCAGTGGTTTGGTTTCAGTGGAATATACAGTAGAGGCCGTCTGTCTCGGAGCTGTCCTTGAAGTAACAAATTCGTAAGAGTACGTTCTGTCACTATAGTGCAGACCGGTGCTCGAACTGCTGCTGCAGACGCAGTACGACGTGCCAGAGTCACACGCCGGACACGATGGTCTTCCCTCTCCGTAGTGCCAAATGGCGACTCTTCGTCCCTTGACCATCATTGTCAGCAGTCATGTACAGTGACTACATTCCCGCCAAGTCTTCCTGCAGTACCGCAGAAGGAACATTCATCTTCTGGTAGCCCTATTACGCGACATCGTTCAAACTAAGTGAGGTGTTGAAAATTGTTTCTTTGTCGCCTTAACGGCATTCTTGACTAACAGTAACTCACTCTGTCCAATCTCAGCGGTAACTGACGCCTACGACCCTTACAGCGTGTATTTAAAACAATCCTGATACGCATTTTCGCAGGGGCGCTACTAGCGCCGCTCTTGTGCGTGTGGACTGTAATCTGGATATAGATCATCTGTCAGATTTAGGAACACGCCTGCCAGTTTTCGTTTATGTCACACAATTCATTCTTAGTGCTCCGACTTTTTCCGTCAGTGTATTTTCTTGAAAGAATAATCCTCCAGACTCGGTCGGAACTGAATTGGTCCCATGCTCCCATGTATTTTCCCTTAATGCGATCCAGTTTCGCATTTCTATGTGACGGTAACGACGTTACTGAGTCGCTGCCTCGATTGAAACCTTACTTCTTCAACGTAAAGTGATGAAATTATGGTATCTGTTTCTTTTACAGGCTTTTTCTCGCTGAAGAAATGTTGTCGCACTTCATTTGCAGTTTAATTTGGAATACAGACATGGCTACCTTCACATAAAACTGCTTTATTTTTACCGCGCAGTCTTCCTTCGTATTTACTGTTCGTAACGTTTACCCAACCACAATAAATTACATCTTCTTTGGTGATAATACTAAAGCGTGCCTGATGTAACCAATTAAACTTTCCTTTGGTGATTTCGATTAACATCATCTTCACAATGCTTAGAAAACGGAACACTACGTGTCACTCAAAGTTCAACTGCAGACCTTAACTCTGGGAGAAAGCCACTCACAACAGACGTCTGTCAGTGAACTGGTGTGCGGACACCGTTGTTACTGCAGGAAGTATCTTTCCCAACAGTAAGTCGCAAATAGGGATGGACGGCCTGGTGCATCTTAATTCTGGAACACACTTTTCCGAGGTCCGCTAGCTGAAGTGTCTTGAGCTCTGCTGAGACATCAACCCGTTGTATCTCCACACCAGTGTCAGTCAGTCGCAAACTTCTACCAGAACGATGGATAGGTCATGAATCAGATGGAAGTGTCCAGTTTCTGGCCGAACCCTCCGCCCACTCCCCCCCCCCCCCCACCGCCCACCCTCTGGACTTGACAACGTGTGAGTTTCACTGTGGAGTTACATTACTGACACTGTTTTTGCTCCGCTGCTTTCCCACATCATCCGTGTGTTACGAGGATGTATCGAGACGCTTTAGGGCGAACGTGGGCCGGCCTGGACTATAGACTGGACGAGGGCCGTGTGACTAACCTTAGTACAAACATTTTTTGCAATCACTACAAAATGTCTACAGCATTTTTAATAAAGCTGTATATCACCTTTCTATCTCTATACTTAGACTCCTTTCTCCACTAAGGCAGTCCTATTTTCCTTAGTTACTTCCTCCAACAGCAAGGTTAAATTGCATCTCTGAAGACGGCTAAGATGTGGATGAAGGTTCCCTGCAACGAGATCTCCGCTTTCCTCGCCCGCAGACAGCGGGACGCTTCGTGACTCGGTTTCCGGACGCCAGACGCGCCTGCTCTCCCTCCTATAACGAGTCGATTAAAAATTGTTCCTGCTAGGATTCTCGGTGCAGCGTTTGCTAATGACTGCAGCCATCGCCAAAGCAATCTACAAGCAGCTCAATAAAATTAAAGGCGGCGCCACTGCGGGCGTATTAAGCGTCGTATAACACGCCGCCCCGTGTTCCACTAAGTAATGCGCCCCGTAATTTGAGATAATAATATTTCTGAAATTGTTTCCGGTCGCAGCGGGCAGGTGAATGACCGCTGCAATCACTGCGGCGGTGCTCCGCTGCAGGGCAGACGTCCTGCCTCACGCGGCTCCCGTAATGGGCGTAATTGTTCTATATCGAATGCCATAAATGAGAATGGAATTAATAACGCCGACAGCGAATAGCCCAAGCGCGGCGGCGGCTGCCCTGCCGTGCACGGCTGTGCGGCTTCGCGTGGTGTCGAGCCGAGCCGAGCAGCGCAGCGCTAAGAACCTCTCCCGCCACACGCTCAAGTTCCCCTCGCACGATTACCTACAACTAAAAGCTTCAACATCAGCGACCATGTGCTGCACAAATAACGAAAAGCTACGGTTCTGATAAAAATACACCGCTGCGCTGACAACTGCAACATTAGGAAGGGTAACGAATACCATACGGTAAAGTAGCAAGACCACATGGTGAAATTTGTAGGTGTTTGGGAGTGTAGACGATGTGGCATTTAGTACACAGAGCTCCCATTTCTGGGGGCAACAATGACTCTAAATTCAGCTGCGCACTGAATCCACTTTGTCTCGATGGAAGATGAGGTGTTCAGAAGAAAAGTGGATCAAGTCCATATGTTACTCTTTCGAGAAAAACTGGTATAAAGTTAAAGTAATGTATCTAATTTCGGATGATTAACTAAACATTAATTATTTTACTGGGAAAAAGAACGAATACAACCTAATCTAGGATACAAATCACACCGGCTGTTTCATTACCATGAAACTCTTTTTTCTTTTTTTTTTACTGTTTATTGTTAATTTATTGGACATGGCTCTCTAGTGCACGAATGGCAAAACGTCATTTTTTCGGATGAATTCAGGTTCTGTTTACAGCATCATGATGATCGCACCCGTGTTTGGCAACATCTCGGTGAACGCACATTGGAAGCGTGTATTCGTCATCGCCATACTGGCGTATCAGCCGGCGTGATGGTATGGGCTGCTATTGGTTACATGTCTCGGTCACGTCTTGTTCGCATTGACGGCACTTTGAACAGTGGACGTTACATTTCAGATGTGTTACGACCCGTGGCTCTACCCTTCATTCGATCCCTGCGAAACCCTACATTTCAGCAGGATAATGCACGACCACATGTTGCTGGTCGTTTGTGGCCCTTTCTGGATACAGAAAATGTTCCACTGCTGCCCTGAACAGCACATTCTCCAGAACTCTCACCAAATGATAACGTCTGGTCAATAGTGGCCGAGCAACTGGCTCGTCACAATACGCCAGTCACTACTCTTGATGAACTGTCGTATCGTGTTGAAGCTGCATGGGCAGCTGTACCTGTACAAGCCGTCCAAGCTCTGTTTGACTCAATGCCCAGGCGTATCAAGTCCGTTATTACGGCCAGAGGTAGTTATTCTGGGTACTGATTTCTCAGGATCTATGCACCCAAATTGCGTGAAAATGTAATCACATGTCAGTTGCAGTATAATATATTTGTCCAATGAATACCCCTTTATCATCTGCATTTCTTCTTGGTGTAGCAATTTTAATGGCCAGTAGTGTAATTAAACTGCTTCTCTGTTTCTTTCCATAGTTATATGTGCCCTCGCAAATTATTTTTTGTCAAATTAATTATGCAAAACTGTTTACAACGCCGCTGCTGAACCACATGAAACAACTGGCTGAAGGTATTGTAGGCCGCTGTTAGCGTGGCTTCGTCCCTGGACCATCGACTCTCCACCACGCATTTACATTGAGGTAGCTGACTGAAAAATTTTACGAGCTCGAATGGGAATTACAGCTCATTTTCATTGAATTTTGACAAGTTTAAGTACGCTTTGACCACTCCATTTTTGGAAAACGTTAGAGGAGTTTCGCATCCCATCTAAGTATATCCGATTAATTGCTGCTTGCTACTCTCTTGTCAAGTACGATTCGGCAACCAACTATCGCCACCATTCAATATTCGAAATAGACTGAGATAAGGACGTTCACTGGCACCAATACTCTTCAACTTGGCCTTGGGAAAAGTAAGCCGTGACACGGGTCGAAGCAGAGAGATGGAGATGGCGGGAGCAGACACAACCCTATCATTAGTTGACGATTTTCTTATTCTAGGAGTACGTAGCTCGTGGTCTTGCGGTAGCGTTCTCGCTTCCCGCGCACGGGGTCCCGGGTTCGATTCCCGGAGGGGTGAGGGATCTTCTCTGTCTCCAGATGACTGGGTGTTGCGTGTCCTTCATCATCATTGACTCGCAAGTCGCCGAAGTGGCGTCAACTAAAAAGGACTTACAATACAGCGGCCGAACTCCCCCGCATGGATCCTCCAGACCAACAATGCCATACGATCATTTCATTTCATTTGTGATTCTTGGCGACACCTTGGTACAAGTATGTATTCATACCTCCCGATTTCTCCGCAATGCGAAGAAGTAGTATCATGCTGCCAAACTCTCCTTCCTTCCATTGTTCTTGACGGGTAAACCTATGAACGAGCTCAAAAATTCAGGTACGTAGATTCCAGACTAATAAAAGAGAAGCGACGAAAGAAATGCTTCAACGAATAATAAATGCTAATCGCATGTTGTTTAGCCTGAATAATTTATTCATGCCATGACTAATATCACAGAAGAATAAGATCCAGCTATACATGACACATTTATATGATTGTGAAACTTGGGTGTCATCAGGTACAACTGAAGAAATGATCTGTGTCTTCGAGAGCAAGGTACTTCGAAAGACCTATGGACCTGTCTACAGTACAATTGAAGGTACATAGGAGCGAAGAAACAAAGGAGATCCATGCCATCGGTTTGGAAAGCCACGCATTGTGCGAATACTAGGGCACGTGGTTTGGCCATATCCTTCGAGCTGATAGATCTCTCCCATACTGAGCCCTCCATCCTCAGCCTGCTGCAAAACGCCCAAGGGGACGTAAAAGGACGCGATGAAAGGATCGAGTACTAACAGTCCTTAAAACAGTGGAACCAACAGTGGTGGAACATGAAGCTAGAGACTGGCAACTGTGGACTACCATCAGTTGTAGATATCCCTCTAATGTCCTCTCTAATAGCTTTTTTTATTGAGTGCTGTTCTTTTCCACTATTTTTCCCCCAGCACTTAACATCGCTTCTTCTTCCTTCTGACACGAACACCATTTCATCCTCACTTACTCAAAATTTTGCTGCTCTTTTCTGATGTTCTTCTTGTAGCAGTCTCTGCAGTTATAAGATGCTTGTGGTATGCGTGGTATAATTGTGAAATGAACTTCTGTAAATCAAGCATGTCCTTCAATTGTGTGCTGGCACAAGCTGTCGCCAGCACACCGGTAGGCAAAGATGTAGCGCGAAGATCGATAGAAGGCTCTGGATCAGAATGCCTATTACAAGATAGGCCAGAGACACACCGACAAGCAACACGCCGCCAACGTCCTCTCGATAGAATGTACACTCCTGGAAATGGAAAAAAGAACACATTGACACCGGTGTGTCAGACCCACCATACTTGCTCCGGACACTGCGAGAGGGCTGTACAAGCAATGATCACACGCACGGCACAGCGGACACACCAGGAACCGCGGTGTTGGCCGTCGAATGGCGCTAGCTGCGCAGCATTTGTGCACCGCCGCCGTCAGTGTCAGCCAGTTTGCCGTGGCATACGGAGCTCCATCGCAGTCTTTAACACTGGTAGCATGCCGCGACAGCGTGGACGTGAACCGTATGTGCAGTTGACGGACTTTGAGCGAGGGCGTATAGTGGGCATGCGGGAGGCCGGGTGGACGTACCGCCGAATTGCTCAACACGTGGGGCGTGAGGTCTCCACAGTACATCGATGTTGTCGCCAGTGGTCGGCGGAAGGTGCACGTGCCCGTTGACCTGGGACCGGACCGCAGCGACGCACGGATGCACGCCAAGACCGTAGGATCCTACGCAGTGCCGTAGGGGACCGCACCGCCACTTCCCAGCAAATTAGGGACACTGTTGCTCCTGGGGTATCGGCGAGGACCATTCGCAACCGTCTCCATGAAGCTGGGCTACGGTCCCGCACACCATTAGGCCGTCTTCCGCTCACGCCCCAACATCGTGCAGCCCGCCTCCAGTGGTGTCGCGACAGGCGTGAATGGAGGGACGAATGGAGACGTGTCGCCTTCAGCGATGAGAGTCGCTTCTGCCTTGGTGCCAGTGGTGGTCGTATGCGTGTTTGGCGCCGTGCAGGTGAGCGCCACAATCAGGACTGCATACGACCGAGGCACACAGGGCCAACACCCGGCATCATGGTGTGGGGAGCGATCTCCTACACTGGCCGTACACCACTGGTGATCGTCGAGGGGACACTGAATAGTGCACGGTACATCCAAACCGTCATCGAACCCATCGTTCTACCATTCCTAGACCGGCAAGGGAACTTGCTGTTCCAACAGGACAATGCACGTCCGCATGTATCCCGTGCCACCCAACGTGCTCTAGAAGGTGTAAGTCAACTACCCTGGCCAGCAAGATCTCCGGATCTGTCCCCCATTGAGCATGTTTGGGACTGGATGAAGCGTCGTCTCACGCGGTCTGCACGTCCAGCACGAACGCTGGTCCACCTGAGGCGCCAGGTTGAAATGGCATGGCAAGCCGTTCCACAGGACTACATCCAGCATCTCTACGATCGTCTCCATGGGAGAATAGCAGCCTGCATTGCTGCGAAAGGTGGATATACACTGTACTAGTGCCGACATTGTGCATGCTCTGTTGCCTGTGTCTATGTGCCTGTGGTTCTGTCAGTGTGATCATGTGATGTATCTGACCCCAGGAATGTGTCAATAAAGTTTCCCCTTCCTGGGACAATGAATTCACGGTGTTCTTATTTCAATTTCCGGGAGTGTATTTAAACCGCCGCCACTGACCGGAGGATCTGACTGACTCACTGTTTTAATGGGTCGTCTGTCGGATAGTTGCAGTGTGGGACCAGCAGTGAGACTAAAGTTTGTAATAGCAAAATTACCAATATTGTCTGCAAGAGGACTATTACGTATAAGCTTGTACCACTACACATGGACTCTATTCAAGTAAAGTAACAACTTCGTGTTCCTGTAAATAAAGGCCGGCCGGACTGGTCTTGCAGTTCTAGGCGCTACAGTCTGGAGCCGGGCGACCGCTACGGTCGCAGATTAGAATCCTGCCTCGGGCATGGATGTGTGTGATGTCCTTAGGTTACTTAGGTTTAAGTAGTTCTAAGTTGTAGGCGACTGATGACCTCAGAAGTTAAGTCGCATAGTGCTCAGAGCCATTTGAACCATTTGAACTTGTAAATAAAGAACCGTATTAATACACGTGTGCATTTTTGTTGTAGAAAGACGACATCGGCCACACATAACGACATTATCTCCCTTGCTTCCGATGGTACTAGAGACTACAGTGGCGACGAGGATACAACAAGTTGTACCCTGCCTCTGATTCTTGTAAAGCTGTTCCTGATGGACAATGGCTAACAGTTTAGTTTATTCTTTGTTTCTCCTTCATAAAATTTACCTCACTGAATTCTATCAAGCCACTTAGGGTCTCTTTAAACGTCAATGTAAAACACATGCGTGTTTCATACGTCATCTATGGAATTTTTAACCAATCTATCACATAGCCATCAATAATTTGTTGTTGCTGGTAATTTCTTATTGTAATAATTTTGTACCTACAAATTTTTCTGTATCCACTACACTGCCTTCGGTTTTTCGTGTTCAGTGTTTTGTAGGTTTTTCAGTGTTGTACCAATCCTCTGGGCAATAAATATATTGCATAGTACTTGCAGCTTACCCTGTTAGGCCGAAGTCAGTATCATTTGGTAAAAATGAATGGTCCGTGTGGTGTCACTGCCAGACACCACACTTGCTAGGTGGTAGCTTAAATCGGCCGCGGTCCATTAGTACATGTCGGACCCGCGTGTCGCCACTGTGTGTTCGCAGACCGAGCGCCACCACACGGCAGGTCTCGAGAGACGTACGAGAACTCGCCCCAGTTGTACGACGACGTTGCTAGCGACTGTACTGACGAAGCCTTTGCTCTCATTTGCCGAGAGACAGTTAGAATAGCCTTCAGCTAAGTTAATGGCTACGACTTAGCAAGGCGCCAATTGTATCAGTGCATGTATCTTACGAGTCTCATTTGTATAGTCAAGAGAGATGTACCAAAGGAAGCATTAAAAGTTAAGTATATTCCAAAGCTACGTATTTTCTTTATAGTATTCAATACGTATCCTGTTCCAGACTTCAAGCCATCCTGCTGTAGATTAGCGCGTGCCTTTCGGCTTCCTTCTCAGTGTGGCGTAGCGAGCTTGTTACGCCACAACAGTCCGAAACCATAAATTTATTCTTCGTTGATCCATTATTGCATCAAGAAAACCACAAATTTGTGGTCAGTTATTTCCACCTGCATTTCTGTATCACCGACTAGTTTTAACGTGGTGAGGAATATCTTAATACTTCGGTTCTGTCCAGAAGATGCACCGGAATAAAGATTTATGTATTTTTGGCTCGATGTGGACATATTTAAATGCCTTCTGAAACAGCTAGCAATTTCTTGAGATCTGCTACCTGCTCCTGTTTCATCCCATTTATACATAAAGGCCATGGATTCATTGACGTAATGAAAGCCAAAATCGTATAAATACATATTTCTCTAATGGTATGATCCAGATGTAGATAGTTTATGGAAAGAGAAAACCTTCTATAAATTAAAAGTGACCACATAAATGTTATTGACTACATGTTTTCCCTCCACATTTCCTGTAATTTGCTTTGGAATTTGACGTGATTCATAGTAGCTCTGCCAGAAACTGCTGTTGTCTCGCATCATCAAGTAACTACTGCGCCCTACAGACTGATTATAGAATTACGATTCACCATTGCTTTGAAAGATGACACTATCGTCTAAGAGGGTCAAGGAAATACCTCACACTGTTGACTGAGTATTGATTGATTGAATATTGACGTATGAACTTGGTTCATCATTGCTTTCAAGAATTATTGATATTTAGAACCCAACTGTCCATACACCTAGGATTTACAACTTTTTGGACTTGGTCCACCTTTGCTGTAAGCCCCTCGAAGGTGGGATATGTTATTCCAAGTTGCTTCAAGCTATTTTTTTAGTCTTCGGTCGTAGGGGCTGGCAATTGGTGACGTGGCAATCGCTGGAAAAACCATGGCCAGATGTTTCCAGTGGATGAGAGATCCGGAGAGCGTGCTGGCCAGCCCAACAGTCTATCAGCCTCTGTCGTGAGGTAAGTTAGAACAACACAGGCAACATGCGGCACTGCGTTATCTTGTTGAAAGATTACGTCGTAGAGACGTCGAAGATAGTGCACAGCCACCGGCCTCAGCACGTCAGAAATATAACGGCTATTGTCGACATTACCGGTTACGCGAATCCGTGGTGATTGTATTGTGTACCCAGTGGCACCGCATGTCCTAACTGCAGGAGCAGGGACTGTGTGACGATGACGCATGCAGTATGGCCACGTTCGCTCTCTCGGAGACTTCGCACAAGAACGCGTCTATGGTGACGCAGTATGCAGAACCAGGTCTCGTCTGAAAATACATGTCGCCACTCCTGTGTCTAGTGTTGTCGTTAGGCGCAACACTATCGGCACGTCTCTCTGCTGTCGCATTAAGGCAGGCAGCAACACTGGTCGCCTGTCCTGACAGTCCACGAGGGCACATGTCTTCTTGGAAACGAGTCCATTTCCCGAATCAAGGTACGTGGCTGCTCAAGACTGCACCACACAGATAACAACACTTCTGTTCACTCGGGCGCTAGTCGCTGAGGGCCATGAACTGGGAGTTGAGGATGGCCCTCCTGAACTCATAGAATTTGTGTGGTGACTATAAGGAGAGGTAACGCCAAAATGTACGTACAGATTGCACTCGCATATAAAAAACAATTATCTGTTTTTTTTGTTGTGTAGTACACAATCGGATGTTAATTTATGAACAGCACGGTCAGCTCCGTGGATCGCTATTGTTTTACGAAGGGCTGAATTCGCTCGGCTGCAGTCTAGTTCGGTGCACATGAATCATAAGAAAACAAAACCAGAGTCAGCTTTTACGCTTTTTAGAAATTAACAAAAAATATAACATATATATGTGGTGATCCAGCTACCCCTACTTCTGAGCTTTATGTAACACGCAGCGCCTTGAGAAACAACGTGCGAGATTTTCATATTCTGTCGATCCCTAGGTTCAAACAATCAGTTCTACAGAAAAAATGATCAGGACCTTTTGGTTAGTTAAATTTTTTGCTGCGATACGTTTTCGCTATGTTACGTAAGAAAAATGTGTTTGACCACTTCTGTAAGTTTTTCTTGAATAATTCAAAAACTACAGCCTCTAACGAAAACGTATTTCACGACAAAATTTCTCTACATTAAGTTTACTACAAAAAGGTCCTGTTCATTTTTCTGTAGGACTATTAGTGAGAGAATACGAAAATCTTTTGCGTGGTTTGAAGGCATTGCGGGTTGCATTAAACCCATAGATTTGGGCAGCTGAGTCACCCTGTATATTTTGTTATTACGGAGTGCGTCTGATGTACCCCGAAGAGCCAAAGAAACTCGTACAACAGCCTAATTTCGTATAGGGTAACCGCGAGCATGCAGAAGTGTCGCAACACGACATAGCATGGACTCGACTAATGTCTGAAGTATTGCTGGAGTTAATTACACCATGAATCCTGCAGAGCTGTCTACACATCCGTAAGAGTACGAGGGGGTGTGAGATCTCTTCTGAACAGCACGTCGCAAAGCATACCAGATATACTTAATAATGTTCATGGGGAGTTTGGTGGCCAGCGGAAGTGCTTAAACTCAGAAGAGTGTTCCTGGAGCCACTCTGTTGCAATTTTGGACTTGTGGGGTGTCGCATTATCCTGCTGGAATTGCCTAAGTCCCTCGCAATGCACAATGGACATAAATGGATGCAACTGTTCAGACAGAGTGCTTATGTACGTACCATCTGTCAGAGTCGTATCTAGACGTATCAGGGGTCCCATATCACTCCAACTGCACACGCCCCACACCATTACGGAGCGTCCACCAGCTTGAACAGTCCCCTGCCGACGTGCAGGATCCATGGATTCATGAGGTTCTCTCCGTACCCGTACACGTCCATCCGCTCGATACAATTTGAAATGAGGCTCGTCCGACCAGGAAACGTGTTTCCAGTCATCAGAAGTCCAATGTCGGTGTTAACGGGCCCATGCGAGGCATAAAGCTTTGTGTCGTGCAGTCATCAAGGGTAGACGAGTGGGATTTGGGCTCCGAAATGCCATATCGATGATGTTTCGTTGAATGGTTCGCACGCTGACACTTGTTGATGGCCCAGCACTGAAATCTGCAGCACTTGGCGGAAGGATTGCACTTCTGTCTCGTTGAAAGATCCTCTTCAGTCGTCGTTGGTCCCGTTCTTGCAGGATCTTTGTCTGGCCGCAGCGATGTCAGAGATTTGATGTTTTACCGGATTCCTGATACTGACGGTACACTCGTGAAATGATCGTACGGGAAAATTGCCGCTTCATCGCTACCCCAGAGATACTGTCTCCCATAGCTCGTGCGCCGACTGTAACACCACGTTCAAACTCACTTAAATGTTGATAGCCTGCCATTTAGCAGCAGTAACCGATCTAACAACTACGCCAGACACGTGTTGTCTTATACAGGCGTTGCCGACCGCAGCGCCGAATTCTGCCTATTTACATATCTCTTTATTTGAATACGCATGCCTATACCAATTTCTTGGGTGCTTCAGCGTAGGAGAAATATGAAGCTGGTAGTCCACACTTTCTTACTAGTCTAACGGGTTTCTATGATTTAAATTTATTTTATGGAGCTGTGAGAGTTTGATTGATTTTTGAGTATTATATGTGCATGAGTCTTATTATATCTCTCTTTCCCTTCTCACGACAAGGGGCAAAAATACAGGAAACCATAATGTTCTGGAATTAGATGCTGATATTATTGTATAGTCTCGTTTTGCATATTTGCTAACAGGTATTGTGCCTCCACCACGCAGAAATTCCAAAGCAATTATTGTGTAATGCAA